>NC_056739.1:1043512859-1044187859 GCF_019279795.1 Protopterus annectens | reverse complement strand
TGGTCTTGCAGACAAAATTTCTTACCTTGATAAGAATTCTTATAAAGTATTACAAGAATCCTTTGGGGAGACATGACTTCATGACAACTGTCTCCTGCACGTGTGTTTTTCATATAATAAAAGAAATGTACTTTAATCTGTAAAGAAAATGCAGTTTTTATTTAAATTTAACAGTACCACCATAAAGCTTCCAGCTAGCCCAATTTTTTAACTCGAAGTACTACTTAAAAAAATTATTTTTTTTTTAATTGGGAATTTTTAAAGTAGAGTAG
The DNA here is from genome assembly GCF_019279795.1 of Protopterus annectens. Classification (NCBI taxonomy): domain Eukaryota; kingdom Metazoa; phylum Chordata; order Ceratodontiformes; family Protopteridae; genus Protopterus; species Protopterus annectens. The sequence continues at coordinate 1,044,187,587 of NC_056739.1, read as the reverse complement.
GGGTGTGCCTATGGGAACAGTTTGGTCATGATGAGCTGGCAGCAGATACTTGTTTTCAACTCCAGATTTACCTCTAGCTGGAAGCTAGAACGAGGGGTTTGACTCCCAGGTCATCACTGAGAAAGTACAGTTTTGTACCTACCATAAATGTAGATGTTCGAGTGTATACACTGCTGCAGTCATTACACTTGGATTATCCTGCTGTCAGGCGGTCCCTCAGTTGGCTTGAGTTCCAAAGTCTTGGTCCGGCATCAGTTGCTGTCACCTCTTCCCTGACGTCAGTGCGACAGGGGTATACTAGATGCAGCCAATGCCATTTTCTTCAGTTTTTCTTGCACCAGATGTCAGGTGCCCCCAAAAAGGTAGGCAATGCAAATTGCTAATAAAACATACATATGAAAAGCAATTCTAAAAATTTCAGTTACCAGCAAATACTCCCCATAGGTAGTAAAGGGTAGAAGAGTTAGGTATGTACCAGCAAGTAAGAGGGCAAGGAGGGAGGGTAACCTGGACTGCAGCAGTGTGTACACTCTAACATCTACATTTATGGTAGGTACAAAAGTGTACTATGTTCACCGTGTTACACTGCTGCAGTCATCACACTTGGGTAGAATCCCAAAGCTGAGGTAGGGTGGCTGGTTCTATAAGGCATTAGGGTGGCTATAAGGCCCTGCGGCACAGCAGCAGCAAAGCCAGCTCTGGATTTAGAGTATAGAGGTAGATGGTAATGCTTGGTGAAGGTATGTACAGAACTCCAAGTTGCTGCTTCCAAAATGTCCTTGGTAGGCACTCCTCTGAGGTAGGCAGTTTGAAGTGGCTGTTGCCCTGGTAGAATGAGACTTAATGCTGTTAGGTACAGTTTTCCCATGGTGTGTATAGCAGAATCGTATACAGTGTCCTATCCATTTTGAAATGGCCTGCTTTGAAATGGCTTTTCCCTGTGCTCCTGCAGCATATGCTACAAACAATTGCTCAGTTTTCCTGAAAGCTTTGGTTTTGTCCAAGTACAAGCGTAACTGCCTGTGTATGTCCAAAGAATGCAGAAGTCTCTCCCCTTTATTCTGTGGGTTTGGATAAAAAGTTAGCAAGTGAATAGTTTGGTTTAGAGCCAAACTTGATACCACCTTTGGAATAAAAATAGGGTTTGTTCTTAAAGACACCCCGTCTTGGTGGAAAATAATGAAAGGTTCCACTGCCATTAGTGCCTGTAATTCTGAAACTCTTCGTGCTGAGGTTATTGCCAGGAGCAGTGGAGTTTTCCAAGAGACCTATTTTAAATCTGCTGAGTTAGATGGCTCAAAAGGAGGTAAAGTTAATTTTTCCAACACAAAGTTGAGATCCCAAGTTGGAGTTGGTGCTCTTATGTTTTTATCCCCTCTGAGGTACTGTTTTAGCAGAGGATTACAAAAAATAGGTGGGTCCATTTTGTAATGAGCAGAGATGGCAGAGGCGTGGATCTTGATGGATAAAAAGAAGAGCCCTTTGTCCAGCATCTCAGTTAAATATTGTAGTATCTGAGGAATATTTGGGACAAGAGGGTCAAGGCTGTGAGCCTGGTTCCAGGCACAGAATCTCTTCCATTTATCCGAATAGGCTTTCCTGGTGCTAGGCCTTCTGGCCTCCAAAATGACATCCATATCAGCTTTGGAGAGAGGCATTGCTTGCTTGACTAAGGAATCTGCCATGCCGCCAGGTTTAAAGTCTTTAGCTGGCTGTGAAGTATCTGATTGTTGTGCTGAGTCAGAAGATGTGGGATTTGAGGCAAAATCCAGGGTTGACCTTGTGCTAACTTCTTTAAGATTGGGTACCAGTGCTGGCGTGGCCAGTCTGGGGCAATCAGGATCATCTTTGGCTTTTCTTGCCAGGCTTTTATAAGTACCTTTGGAAGGAGAGGTAGTGGTGGGAAAGCATATACTTGTAGGTTTTTCCAGCTGAATGAGAGGGCATCCACTTTCCATGCTTGTGGGTGGTAAGTCCTTGTGCAGAATTTCTGTAGCTGGCAGTTCATTGGGGATGCAAACAGATCTATGCCCGGGTTCCATCATTTTTGTGTTATAATTCTGAGTATTTGTGGATGTAATTTCCATTTGTGCGGATCCATGATGTTTTTGCTTAAGTCGTCTGCCAGTGTGTTTTTCTCTCCTGGCAGGAATTGTGCTTGCAGATGAACTTGATGGATTATAGCTGTGTTCCACAAGGTCATGGCTTGTCTGCAGAGGGGATAAGAATGAGTGCCCCCTTGTTTGTTTATGTACCACATTACTGTGGTGTTGTCTGTCTTTAGTAGTAGTTGTCCTGGATGCAGAAGGTCCTTGAAAGCTATAAGGGCATTTTGTACAGCTAGCATCTCTTTTTGTTTGATGTGAAGATGCCTTTGTTCTGTGGGCCACTTGCCCTGAATACATTTTCCTGCCATGTGTGCTCCCCAGGTGTAATTCGATGCATCTGTTGTCAGTGTTTGCCTGGCTGTGGTTGAGTGAAAGGCTGTCCCTTGTTGAGGTGACATGCTTGAGCCCACCATCGAAACTCCTGTTGAAGGCAAGGAATTAGTGGTATTACTGTTTCCAAACTTTGACAGTGTTGAGACCAGACACCCTTTAGGTACCATTGTAGTTTCCTCATATGCAGTCTGGCATATGGAATTAGTAGTATGCATGATGCCATGTAACCCAAGGCCTGCAGAATTTTTCTTGCAGGGAGCTGGGTCTTTGTTGCCATCAATTGAAAATATTGTGTCAGTTGTCCTTGCTTGTCTGGCGTGAGATAAGCCATCTGGGCCGTTGTATTCAAGCTGGCACCCAGGAATATTATCTCTTGTGAGGGCACTAGTTTTGACTTATTTTCGTTTACTGTGTACCCTAGGCAACTTAATAACTTTTTAATGCCAGATGCTTTAGAAGAATGTCCTTGCTCTCTGCTTGAATTAGGCAGTCGTCCAGGTACGGATAAATTTGAATTCCTTTCTGCCTGCAAATTGCAATTACTGGTGCCAGGCACTTTGTGAAGACCCTGGGCGCAGTAGATAAGCCAAAGGACAGTGCAGAGAATTGGTAGTGCACTGAACCAGCTATGAATCTAAGGTATCTTCTGCAGTTTTGTCTGATAGGGACATGCAGGTATGCCTCCTTGAGGTCCAAAGTTACGAGCCAAGCTTTCTTGCCCAGCATGGGAAGAAGCTGCTGTAGTGTCAACATTTTGAATTTTGGAACATTCAGGTAAGTGTTTAGAGAAGAAAGATCCAAAATCGGCCTCCAGGCCTTGTCCTTTCTGGGAACCAGAAAGAGTCTTGAGTAAAATCCGTGTCCTTGCTTCTGTGTTGGTACCTTCTGAATAGCTCTCATGTCCATGAGTGCTGCAATTTGTCTTTGAGCCTCTGCCCACTGATTTGGTGGCAGATTTGGTATTCCTTTTAGCCTTGGCAGAGTGTGAAAGTGGAACCTGTAACCTTGAGATACAATGTTGAGAACCCATTTGTCTTTGGTGATCATATGCCAATTGTGACAGAAAAGTGCCAGTTTTCCTCCCAAGGGGGCTGCCAAGAGAGAACTGTTTGGCAGCTGTAGTGGGAAGTCATTGGGGCCGTTTTTTTGTAAGGTTGAGGCCTGTCTTCCCCTTCTTTCTGGGTTGATGAGCCCCATTGTCGAGGCCTGTAAGGACCTTGTGATTGACCTCTACCGCTTGAATGTCTGTATCTGCCCCTTTGAGGTCTGTCTGTAACTGGAAAGGACCAATTCTTTGTTGACCAATTTCTGCTAAATCAAGGAGGCTGAACCTGTAAGAAATCCTTCACGGTTTGCATAGATTTTGCCTTATCCTCCATTTTCTTTAATACCTCTTCTGCCTTAACTCCAAATAAAACATCCTGCTGCAAAGGTGCATCCAATAATTTTGCTTTAACATGATCTGGTAACGTCTGTTCTTTTAACCAAGCATGTCTTCTAATGACAGAACCTGTAACTGCTGCTCTACAGGAGGCCTCTAATGAATCAAAACCACATTGCAAAGTATGTTTTCCCACTTGTTCAGCTGCATGCAATAAATCCTGCATTTCTTTATAATTAGGAGGATCTGAGTTTGGAAGCATTTTTTGTTTCAACTGAGACATCAAATATTGCTGATATTGATATTTTAGCATGTGAAACTGGCAATTTAAGGCCCTCATTGCTAAAGTTGCAGATGTATATATTTTCTTCCCCCATCTGTCTAATGCTCTGGAATCTCTGTCAGAGGGGACGGGTTCTTTGCTGAGGAGGGCTTTACCCCTTTGGGGCCCTGAGAAATAGTTTCAGGGTCAGCAGCAGGGCTTTTATAAAGAAATTTGTGAGAGTCAGGGACTCTTTAGTATCTGTCTGGCTTAACTGGAGCAGGAGGTAAAGAATCAGGATTTAAACTGGATTCAGTGAACACATCATCCACAATATCTAACACTGGAGGAATAGCAAGGGGTCTGTGTTGAGGTAATAAAAGGAAATCTCTGAGCCTTTTCTTGGACTCTGAATAATCCCAGCCCTCCCAATGGAAATACTCCCTCATGGTATGCAAAGTTTTCCCAAAGGAGTAGTCCTCTGGCGGAGAGGCTGAAGGAACGGATTCCTCAGCATCAGAATCCTCATAGGGGGGTAAAGAGTATCCTAGGTCTGAGGATGAATCTGAAGAGATGGACACCTGGTCGGATGAGTCAGTCTGCATCCTGTCTAGGCCTTTTATCATGAGGGGGATGGGACCCCCTGATCATTGAGATTAGGTCTTCGGCCATTTTGAGCATTTGTTTCTTAGGCATGGAGGCCTGTCTTGGTGAATGTTGAATTTGTTTCTTTGTTTTTAAGGGTGTTTTAGACTTAACAGAAGATTTAATGGTTAACAGAGTAGGTCTGAATACACCCTCTGAGGCTACGGGTTGCTCAGCTACTCTGGATCCCTCTGAAGGATTAGTCTCGGTAGGCTGTAAATCTGGTGCGTCCGAAGGCCCAGCCAACTCCACGTGGGAGTCAGAGGCGGCCTGAGGTTCTAAAGTAACGGTCGTCAGGGGCTGCGAAGGCACCTCGCTGAATACCGGAGAACCGGCGACTGGCCTAGAAGAGGCTTCGTTGTCAGTTTTGGGCCTCTGATGCCTGTCCTTGTCTTTGCGCTTTTTGTGTATTCCAGTAGTCGCTAGTTCCGACGGCATGGTATAATTGAATTTTCTGCCAAAATAATGTCGGGCAAAATCAAACCAACATTTAATAGTGCGCTTGTTAAACCTAGCACAAAACAGACAACCAGTGACGTCGTGGTCTGGGCCTAGGCATGGGCTACAATAAGAATGGAAATCCTTATGAGGTATTTGCTTCCCACAAGAAATACAGTTATTAGCTTTTACTGACATCGGTCTGAGGCAAGAAAAAGTTTCCCCAATGGGGTACTTAGCTTTGTAGAAGACTTCGGTTCTGGATTCGGAATGAAAATCTCAGGAGTCGGCCAACCGGCACTTGCAAACTGCTTTTGCTTCGGGCACCGCGCAGCAAGAAAGTCTGAAGAAAATGGCATTGGCTGCATCTTATTATACCCCTGTCGCACTGATGTCAGGGAAGAGGCGACAGCAACCGACGCCGGACCAAGTTTTTGGAACTCAGGCTGATTGAGGGACTGCCTGACGGCATGATAACCCAAGTGTAATGACTGCAGCAGTGTAACACGATGAACCTGAATAAAAATAAGACAAAAAATTAAATCTGACAAATTCTTCCATATTACAGAAATGTGGCATATCATTTTAAACTGCGTACTAAGTTATTACTATCCCAACTTCTAAACACTAGAAAATATGCTTATATAACATATTCAGTCTATTCCAACAAAATTAAATAATGTTACCTTCTTAAGTGCTGTGGGACGTTTAACTTTAGGAACCTCTCTTTCCTTCCCCCGTTTTACTTTTGGAGCATTGGCGTCGAGTGGATTAAGGGGACCAGCATATAACTGCCCTTTCATCATTGACTTCTTTTCGGAAAGTTCTTTGGTGTGGAAAGGAGAAGTAGTGCCAACTGGTAAAGAAAAGGTAAATCAACTGCTTCAGAACAATTATGATTCTATAAAAACAGCAGTAAAGAAGAAATTAAAGGTGGCAATAAACGTACTTTTATACAAATAAACATGTCAAACACTCAAGTAACATTTTTTATCTTCTTTTGTTTTTTCTTCATTTATAATTTTTCCCCTAACAATTTATCATTTGCATGTTGGAAAATGAAGAGGAAATATGGACATGGGAAAGAAAAAAGAGATTTAATATGCTGTAATATCTATGCAAAGGAGAAAGCAAAACTGTTCAATACAAAAAGAGCAGCCCCAAAGATATTTGGAGAGAAATATAGGCAAAGGAATCTGGAAATGGAAAACTTTACAATACAAAAATATAAAGACAAAGAAATTAGTAATGGAGAAGTTAAAAAAAATAGAAACTGATGTTACGGAGTACCTGCAAAGTGAAGGATTCAGAGTAGAAAATCTAATTCAGAAAGCACCACAACAGGATAGAGAAATGGGCATCCAAATTAAGGGGAAACCAGTGGAATGGGAAGCAATTGGTCAGGTGCCATATGAAGATATTTTGGAGCCTTCCAGAGGAAACCAGTATAAAAGTTCACTTGAAGCTAGACAGCAAGGGGAATAACAGGAAACTGTGGAAACTCTGGCGCCATCAATGTTGAGGAGGGATAGAGCAGTGAGTTCCCATACGACAGAGCAAAGGATGCACAGGATGAAACGGAAGAGGATGTGCCAGAGGAAGATGCTATAGAACTTTTTAGAATTAGAACTAGAATGCCCACAGTAAATGGAAAACAAAAAATGTGCACTCAGTTTAGAAGAAAATGAGCTAAGAGAAGAGTTACTTGATTTAACAGAGATAGACAGACATATTAAAATCAATGAAAGAAATAGACTGCAGAAGATCAGTAAAACCCAAAAGTCAGAAGTTTGATAAAACAAACAATCACAGTAATTAGGACTGTCCATAGAGATCCATCCAATAAAACAAAAGTAAACAAGATATATTACTGTGCAGCTAAATTAATAGCTGATAAAGTTCTACCACAAGAACACATGGTAGTGAGGGAAAAGAAAGGGACAAATCGAATACCATCATGGAAGTACTGAATACAGAAAGGAAGTACTGAATACAGAAAACTATAAAGCAATTAAGACAAGACATGTCACTGTTAGAGTATAAAAGAGGGAACAGATCAACAAAAATATGTAGAAAGATAGATGTGATAAAAGAATGCACAGTATTAGAACAGATCAGGATCTATCATGTGCTATCGCAAATAAATTAAAAATCTCAGCACAGGCAAAAAATCATACGCAGATATATATAAAGGAAAAGTACAAAATAAGCAATTTATTGATGACTCAAAAAAGTTTTATAGAGAATTGGGAAACAAGGTAAAAGGAATTGAAAGACCACCACAAAAAGAAGAAATAGATATATTTTGAATAAGTATTTATGAAGATCCTGTGGAACATAAAGATGCTAAATGGATAGAAGTAAAAAAAAAAAAAAAAGAATAAGACATGTAAAGGTACAAGATATGAAATGGGGTAAAGTAACAGACAGAGAGATTTAAACAAAGTTAAGAAAAGCTTCTAATTGCTAAACCCCAAGCCCAGATGCAGTACCTAACTTCTGGCTAAAAATATTAACATCTGTGCACGAAGACTTAGCTATGAGTAACAACTATTTATATGTGCACCCCGAACAGACACCACCCTTGCTAACAGGAAAAACAATGCTCCTACTTAAGAGTGAACCTCCAAGCTACCCTAAAAATTATAGGCCAATAACTTGCCTTCCAACAACATATAAACTATACACTGGAATTGATGCTGACAACGAGAGTTTACAGTCATTCAGAAGAAAACTCAATTATGGCAATAGAACAAAAAGGCAATAAAAGAAAGTCATATGGAACAAAGGATCATTCGTTGTTAAAGTCATAGTGGAGAACTGTAAAAAGGGGAAGAATCTAAGTATGGCATGGATTGACTACAAAAAAAGCATATGATAGTATGCCACATTCGTGGATAAAAGAGTGCTTAAAAATGTGTAAGATACACCCTATACTGATCGACTACATTACAGTGATGATGAAACAGTGGCAGATCACATTGCAATTAAGCCATGATAAATGGCAAATTATTATTCCATTGATAAAAATTCAAAGGGGGATATTCCACAGTGACTCTCTGTCACCGCTGCTATTCTGTCTTGCCCTTAATCTATTAAGCTGTCTACTTAACAGATTAGGCCATGGCTATAATTTTGCTCCCAGAAAACAACAAAGTGTAAAGACGTCTCATCTTCTCTTTGTTGATTTGAAACTGTATAGCTCTTCAGAAAAGGAAATGAAAGCACAACTGCAAGTTGTCAAAACATTTTCAGATGATATAAGAATGTCATTTGGCCTTAATAAATATGCAAGAGCAACCTTTAAAGCAGGAAAACTGCAGCACCAAGAAAACTTCAGTTTGGGACAAGAATGTGATATAAAAGAACTTGAGCAAGAGGGAGTGCATAAATATATGGAAATTGATGAAGGATCAAAAATAAAACATGAAGAAATGCGAATAAAACTTAGTAAGGAATACTTTAGAAAAACAGCATTGACATCTAGGAAAAAAAATTCAAGCTATAAACCAATTTGCTATTCCTATCCTAACTTACAGTTTTAGAGTGACTGACTGGCCCCAAAATGCGTTAGCTAGACTAGAGAGGAAAAAAAGAAAGATGCTTTATGCTCACCAAATGATTTATAAAAAAGTGCATACCAAATTTCCCATTCTGAAGAAGGGATGGGCCTCCTTGAAATTGATTACATGTACAGATCTGCAATTGTGGGACTGCACACATCTGCTGACCTCACAAGACCCAAAAGTAGTGAAAGTTTTGAAACATGAGAATAAATCAAAGATGACTTCTCTGTTTAATCTAGCAGAAGCATATCGACGTCAAGCAGGAATGGAAATCAAACTAGAAGTAGATAAAAATCAGGCAGCAACTAAATGTGCCAAAAAACAAAAGAAAGAATATAAGGTGAAGGACCAGATGAGAAGGCAAGAAATGTGGAAAATCCATAAATATAGCTGCAAGTATAGAAAACTTCTGGAAGAACCTCATATTGATCAGGATCGAATGCAGAAATGGTTAAGGAGAGGCCAATTCAAACTAGATGATGAAAGGTTAATATTGGTGGCACAAGATGTTGGGCTACGTACACATTGGTTTACAATGTCCATTGAACATATGGGAGAAACAGACAAATGTAGGTTTTGTAAAACAGAATTGGAAACAGTTGCACACCTCATTGCTGATTGTGACATACTAATAGCAGAAGGACTGTCTACTGAAAGGAATAATAATGTGGCAAGATTCAAAGAAACTTTATTGCCATTTAGCCTAAATGAAATTACAAATGCCAGCTCACGAGAAAAATGCAGCGCAAATAATGTAGGTACCGTGGTATCAAAGAATAACATAAGAAAGAAAATAACACATATGACATGCAAGAGGTAGTTCACATTACATAAACACATTCAATACCCATTACCCAATGATAAATAATAAATAACTACCACCAAACCCCTACACTGACATGACTCAGTATAGCCATCATATTGCATAATAGTAATGCTGGTGGTGACTGCTCAGAGCAGCTGGATTAAATGAAGAAAGAAGCTTCAATGTATCAGGTATTATGGTTGGTGTTAGCATTAATAAGTCTCACAGCTGTAGGATACAAACTGTTCCTGAATCTGGTAGTCCTACAGCAGAAGCTGCAGTTCCTCCTTCCAGAAGCAAGTTGTGAGAACCAGTTGTGGGCTGGAGGGGTTGAATCAGCAAGTATTTTATATGTTCTCTTTCTTGCTCTTGTAAAGCAAAGCTCCTGAATAGAGGACAGGTTTGTGCCCAAAATTTTCTCAGGCACCTTCACCACCTTCTGTAATTTCTTCTTCTCAGCAACTGTGCAGCTGCTGAACCATGCTATGAAGTTGCTAGTGAGAATGCTCTCGATAGCGCCCCTGTAAAAACTGATAAGAGCAGACAGTGGGAGTCTGGCCTTTTTGAGCTTTCTCAGGAGGTGAAGCCTCTGTTGAGCCTTCTTGACTATATGGTTGGTGTTAGTAGCCCAGAAGAGGTCATCAAAGATGTGATGGCCCAGGAACTTGGTTGTTTTGACTTTCTCTACTACCTCCCCTTTAACAGTGAATGGTTGGGGAACTGTTCGGTTGGGGAACTGTTCCCTTTCTCCTGAAGTTCATAATTATTTCTTTGGTCTTATTAATATTCAGGTCCAGATTGTTCCTGTCACACCCGGCAATCAAAGTGTGCACCTCATCCCTGTAGTAATGTTCATTCAGTGAATTTTATATGGTTTGATTTATGTTTTGCAGTGCAGTCATGGGTGTAGATAGTGAAGAGCAAGGGGCTGAGCACACAACCTTGGGGAACACCAGTATTCAGGACTATGCATTGAGAGTTGTTGTTTCCAGCGCATGTCCACTGGGGTCTACCAATCAGAAAATCAAGAGTCCAGTTACATAGGTGCTTGTTTATCCCGAGTTTCATGAGCTTATCAACCAGTTGCATCAGTATCACAGTGTTGAACGCAGAACTGAAGTCAATGTACAGCATCCCTTCGTAGTTGTTCCTCCCTTCTAGGTGTTTTAATGCAAGGTGTAGTGTGACTGATATAGCATCTGCAGTCGATCTGTTTGCCTGGTATGCAAAATGGAGTGGATCAAAGGACTTAGGCAGACTCACAGATAGATGTTTCTTCACAATCCTCTCAAAGCACTTCATGATGTTTGAGGTTAAGGTGACCAGTCTGAAGTCACTGAGACAAGTAGGGTTAGGTTTCCTTCGAAGTGGGACAACACTTGTTTCCTTGAAACAGACGGGATCTTTGTCAATAGCAAGGGATGAGTTGAAGATGTTTGTCAATACCAAAGTACAGTTGTGTACCTACCATAAATGTAGATGTTCGAGTGTTTTTACTGTTGCAGTCATTACACTTAAGTTATCCTGCTGGCAGGCTACCTGCAGTCGGCCTGAATTCCAAAGTCCTGGTCCGGCGTCGGTTGCTGTCGCCTCTTCCCTGACGTCAGTGCGCCAGGGGTATATAAGATGCAGCTGACACCATTTTCTTCAGTTTTTCTTGCCCCAGATGTCAGGTGCCCCCAAAAGAGTAGTCTAAAAACATTGCATACAAAAAGCATGCAGAAAATAAACATTACCTTCATCTACAAGCAAATACACCACATAGGTTGTATAGAATAGAGGAGTACAGATAAGTCCCAGCAAAGAAAGGGGGATGATGGGTGGGTAACCTGGACTGCAACAGTGAATACACTCGAACATTTACATTTAAGGTAGGTACACAACTGTACTATGTTCATCGTGTTTCACTGTTGCAGTCATTACACTTGGGTTGAATCCCAAAGCAGAGGCTGGGTGGCTGGATCTAAATAGGATTAGGAGTGGCTATGAGGCCCTGCAGAACTGCAGTGGCAAAGCCTGCTCTGGATTTAGAGTAAAGAGTGACCTTTAGGAGTACCTTGGGGAGAAGAGGCAGTGGAGGAAAGGCATAAACTGTCAGGGCTTTCCAGCTGAATGATAGAGCATCCACCTTCCATGCTTGAGTGTGATAAGTCCTTGTGCAGAATCTCTGTAGTTGGCAGTTGTGAGAGGAGGCAAATAGATCTATGTCTGGGCATCCCCATTTCCTTGTTATCATGCTGAAGACTTCTGGATCTAGTTTCCACTCATGAGGGTCCATGAGGTTTCTGCTTAGTTCTTCTGCCAGAGTATTTTTCTTTTCTGGCAGAAATTGTGCCTGTAGATGTACTTGGTAGGCCAATGCTGTGTTTCAGAAGGTCATGGCTTGCCTGTCAGAGGGGGTAGAAATGTGTGCCCCCTTGCTTGTTTACGTACCACATGACTGTAGTATTGTCAGTCTTTAGTAAAAGTTGTCCTGGCTGAAGTTGATCCCTGAAGGCTGTCAGGGCCTTCTGTACAGCTAGCATCTCTTTTTGATAGATATGAAGATGCATTTGGTCTGAGGGCCACGTGTCCTGAATACATTTTCCCGCCATGTGTGCCCCCAGGCATAATCCGATGCATCTGTTGTTAGTGTCTGCCTGGCTGTGGGTAAAATGAAAGGCTGTCCCTTGTTGTGGTGACAGGCCAGTGCCCACCATTGAAACTCTTGTTGCAGGCAGGGAATGAGAGATTATTGTCTCCAGGCTGTGGCAATGTTGAGTCCAAACACTTTTTAGATACCATTGTAGCTTTCCTCATATGCAGTCTTGCATATGGAATTAGCAGAATGCAGGATGCCATGAAGACCAAAGCCTGCAGAATTTTTCTTGCAGGTAGCTGGGTCTTTGTTGCCATCATTTGGAAGTTATGAGTCAGTTGCCTTTGTTTGTCTGGCATGAGATAAGCCATCTAGGCAGTTGTATTTAAGCTTGCACCCAGGAATATTATCTCTTGAGAGGGCACTAGTTTTGATTTCTTTTCATTTACTGTGTACCCTAGGCAAATTAGTAATCTTTTTACAAACACCAGATGCTGTAGTAGAATGTCCTTGCTCTCAGCTTGAATTAGGCAGTCGTCCAAGTAGGGATATATTTGAATTCCTTTCTGTCTGCAAAATGCAATTACTGGTGCCAGGCATTTTGTGAAGACCCTGGTCGCAGTAGATAAGCCAAAGGGCAGTGCAGAGAATTGGTAATGCATTGAGCCAGCTAGGAATCTGAGGTGTCTTCTGCAAGATTGTCTGATTGGGACATGCAGGTATGCCTCTGAGTTCCAAAGTAACGAGCCAAGCCTTCTTGCCCAGCATGGGTAGCAGTTGCTGCAGTGTCAACATTTTGAATTTTGGAACATCCAGGAAAGTATTTAGAGTAGACAGGTCCAGTATTGGTATCCAGGCTTTGTCCTTTCTGGGTATCAAGAAAAGGCTTGAGTAAAATCTTTGCCCCTGCTCTTGCTGTGGTACTTTTTGAATTGCCCTCATGTCCATGAGAGCAGAAATTTGCTTTTGTGCCTCTGTCCATTGATTGTGTGGCAGGTCTGGCATACCTTTTGCCCTTGGGAGGGTGTGGAAGTGGAACCTGTAGCTCTGAGAAATAATATTTAGTACCCATTTGCCCTGGGTGATCATGTGCCAATTTTGTGAGAAAAGTGCTAGTTTCCCCTCTAAGGGTGCTGCCAAAAGATAAGTGCTTGGCATTGGCAGTGGGAAGTCATTGAGACTGTTTCCTATATGGTTGCGATTTATCTTCTCCACTTTTGGGGGCCGAAGCACCCCATTGCTTAGGTCTGTATGAGCCTTGGGGCTGAGATCTGCCTCTTGGGCATCTGTATCTGCCTCTTTGTGGTCTGTCTGACACTGGAAAGGACCAATTTTTAGAAGGCCAATTCCTGCTAAATCTGGGTGGCTGAACCTGTAAGAAATCCTTTACTGTCGGCATTGATTTTGCTTTATCCTCCGTTTTCTTTAAAACCTCCTCTGCCTTAACACCAAACAAAGTATCATGCTGTAATGGAGCATCCAATAATTTTGCTTTAACATGATCAGGTAAACTCTGTTCTTTTAACCAAGCATGCATTCGAATGACAGAACCTGTAACTGCGGCTCTGCAAGAAGCCTCTAATGAGTCAAAACCACATTGCAAAGTATGCTTTCCCACTTGTTCAGCTGCATGCAATAAATCCTGGATTTCCTTGTTTTCAGGACATTCAGAGCTTGTCAGCATTTTCTGCTTTAGCAGGGACATTAGGTATTGTTGATATTTAAGCATGTGAAATTGGCAGTTTAAAGCCCTTACAGCTAAAGTAGCAGAGGTGTAAACTTTTTTCCCCCATCTGTCCAGTGCTCTAGAATCCCTATCAGAGGGGAACAGGGTTTTTTTTGCAGTGGAAGCCTTGACCCCTTTGGGACCGTGAGAAATTGTTTCTGGATCAGCAGCAGGGTTTTTATAAGAAATTTATGTGAATCTGGAACCCTGCAGTACCTATCTGGCTTAACTGGTGCCGGGGGTAAGGAATCAGGAGACAAACTGGATTCAGAAAATACATCATCAACAATGTCTAGCACAGGAGGGATAGCAAGAAGTCTGTGCTGAGGCAATAAAAGAAAGTCTCTGTGCCTTTTCTTGGATTCTGAATAATCCTGGCTCTCCCAATGGAAATGCTCCCTCATGGTATGCAGGGTTTCCCCAAAAGAGTAATCCTCAGGAGGAGAGGCTGAAGGGATAGATTTCTCAGCAACAGAGTCCTCATAGGGAGGAAGAGAATAAACCTGTTCTGAAGAGGAATCTGAAGAAATAGAAACCTGGTCAGAGGAGTCGTAGTCAGTGTCTTCCTAGGAATTTTATCAGGAGGGGATGGGAACCCCTGATCAAAGTAATTAGGTCCTCGGCCATTTTAAGCATCTGTTTCTTAGGCATGGATGACTGTCCAGGAGAATGCTGTACTTGTTTCTTTGTCTTTTAAAGGTGTTTTAGACTTTGCCTTGGCTGTTGAAGTGGTCTTGATAGTAAGCTGTGTAGGTCTGAAAACACCCTCAGAAGCAGATGCCTGCTCAGCAGCTCCAGACCCATTTGACGGAATAGTTTCCATAGGCCCAATACCTTGAGTTTCCAGACACCTAGTTGTCTAGACGTGGGAGTCGGAGGCGGCCTGTGGCTCTGAGGTAGCGGGTGTCAGGGGCTGCGAAAGCGCCTCACTGAGAACCAGCAAACCGGCGACTGGCCTAGAAGAGGCTTCGTCGTCGGTTTTGGGACCTTGGATGCCTGTCCTTTTCTTTGTCTTTGCGCTTTTTATGAATTCCGGTCATCGGCTGTTCCGACGGCATTATATAGTTAAACCTTCAGCCAAAAGAATGTAAAGCAAAATTGAACCGACGCTTAATAGTGCGTTGGTTGAATCTAGCACAAAACCGACAACTAGCAACGGCGTGGTCAGGGCCTAGGCAAGGAATACAGTAAGAATGAAAATCCTTATGAGGTATTTGCTTCCCACAAGAAATACAATTGTTAACTTTTACTGACATTGGTATGGAGCAAGAAAAAGTTTCCCCAACGGGGTACTTAGCTTTATTGAAGACTTCGGATCTGAAATTCAAATTTGAAAATCTCAGGAGTCGGCCGACCGGAACTTGCGAACTGCTTTTGCTTCGGGCACAGCACGGCAAGAAAGACTGAAGAAAATGGCATCGGCTGCATCTTATATACCCCTGGCGCACTGACGTCAGGGAAGAGGCGACAGCAACCAACGCCAGACCAGGACTTTGGAATTCGGGCCGGCTGAGGGTAGCCTGCCAGCAGGATAACCCAAGTGTAATGACTGCAACAGTGAAACAAGATGAACATCTGATCAGCATACCCCTTCAACACCTTGCCAGGTATGTTGTCTGGTCCAGCAGCCTTCCTAGCATTCACCTTCTTAAGCTGAATTCTCACCTCCTCGGAGTTTAAGGTGAGTACTGTCACCTCTTTGTCAGTGTTTGTTTTAGAAGGTACACTGGTGTTCCTCTCCTCAAATCTGCCAAAGGAGGAGTTTGGTTCATTTAAGAATTCCAAGCTGATATCACATTGGGGTAATGGACTTACAGTCTGTGAGCTGCTGTATCCCCTGTCATAGACTTCTCATGTCCCTCATGCCTTGGAAGCAGACCTGAATTTTTCTTCCATAATCCCTCTTTGCCTCTCTGATGCCCATTTTCAGATTTGATGCCCATTTTCAGATTTGACCTGACCACCTTTAACCTTTCTTTGTCATTTGCCTTGAAGGCTGTGTTTCTTTCCTTCAGTAGCTCGTAGACATCCCTATTGAGCCAGGGTTTCAGATTAGCTCTTACAGTGATGGCTTTCATGGTAATTACACCCTCCACGCATTCATTTATGTAAGCGAGAACTGATTCAGTACAGATGTCTATATCTAACTGGAGGTTGTGCATAGCCACTTCTTTGAAGACCTCCCAGCAGGTGGTATTGAAACAGTCCTGAAGGCAATCCATGGAACCCTCCTGCCAGAATCTGAACTGTTTAGTTGTCAGTTTTTCACTGATCAAAGCAGTCTTATAAGTAGGCAGAAGCAGATGGCAGCATGATCACAGCTGCCTATGTTGGGGTGCTTCAAAGCTTTAAAGCAGGAGTGTCCAACCTGCGGCCCCCAGAGCTCTTCCATGCGGCCCGCGACCCTTAAATTGAAATTTAACTTTTTTTTCCGTGTGTTTTCACGTCCGCGTCCCTCAGCTATTCTGCGCATGCGCAAAATTACTTTTTTCACGTTTTTTTCTTGCCAGCGTCTTTCAGCTGGTATGCGCATGCGCCAAAACACCGTTCGGTCGTTTTTTTTCATTTGCGGTGAAGGAAGGAGTGAGATCGCGGCGAAGAAGTTGGATTTATTTACCTGACTACAACATCTATTTTACAGCAGTAAAAGGTAAGCTAAGCTATAGTGGTCAGACTTATTCTGGTTGTGTATTCTGTGTACAATGATTAGAATAAATGAAGGTTGCTAAAAGCATATTGACCTAAGGTTGTTGCATGAGTTCCCTGTAGTTTGTTTTCTGTTGGGTCTGTTTCATGAGGGAGTCAGTTTAATGTAGGCAGCTATGGGTAGCAGGATCCATCTGTTGGAAAAGGCATTAGCCTTCATTGTTTATGGGTATTTGATGTAACCAGAATAATTTTGGAGATGTGGAGGTCATGAAAAATGAGGATGAGTGTTTGAAGTATGTGTAGCTTCCTACTGCAGAAATGCAAAGTGCGTTTTGTTGTCTATGCTTGGGATGGTGTGTTATTGCACTGAAATTTGTAGCATCAGACTTTGTATTTTTACGCCATTCATAGCCATGTGCTACAATTTGAAAACATAATCTCAGGGTAATCTATAATAAAGAATCAAAGTATCACTACCTTAGATCAGAATTTTATCAAGCTTCTTATGGTCATTTTTTCTGCTTATTCATTATTATTTCATAAAGGGAAATATAAAAGGAAATTACATTAGGTCAGCTCTGTTTTTTATTTCCTGATTACTTGCTCCAAAAACTACGTTTGCAACAGCAAAGAGAGACAGAGGCGCGCACACAGACACGCACGCACACACACACAGACACACACACACACACATACACACGTTTTTCATACTAAGCCTGCAATATACAAATGATTAAGTACTCTTAGTGGTGCTTAGGTTTGGATGGGAAGAAACTTTCTCTGAAGGCAGCATTGTTCGACCATGAGTATAGAGTCTCATTATCTTGTTAGTTACAGTTGGCTGCACTTTGGAGTTAAGGGACTTTTCCATTATCGTCAAGGTTAAGAAAATTCATAGTAAACATAGATATGGGCTGTCTGGGGAATAGAGGGTGAACTGTCCATATACAAACACACTTGTTTTTATTACTTTTGTAAAAGCTGATGACTTGAATTAATGACTTATTTCGTCATTTTGGAGTGCTATAAGATAACAGTTAATTCACTTCTATGAATCTAATATCCAAATACAAGATGGGACTGGAGTAAGGAGTCCAAAATATATCAGCTATGTTTGTAAGGTGTTGTGTCCTCCTGATCCTCATATTTGTCTTAGATTTTTGCTAGAAGCATATTTGTGTAACAGGTCATAATTAAGTGTATGGGTAAAAGCTACTTGTGTAAACAATAACTACAGCCTTCTGGTTGAAGTTTAGCATTATTGACATTTTAACAATTTTCCTCTTTGCTTGGTTAATGTGTTGTAAAAGGTTCAGCAACCTTTTTTTGCACCTTTTTTAAATTATATCATTATTGCCAGTGAATCATGAAAAAACATAAAATGCAGCCTATAATGCACAGCAAAAAATATACATGACACTCTGCAAGTGGATTTTTAACGTTACAGAATTTGGACTTGTATACTTTATTTGTTAGCAAAAGGTTGTACAAGAAAGGGAGGCGAGGAGACAGTGATCATGTGCCTATGAAAGAGAGTTACAGACAGTGGATAAAGCATATATATATATATATATATATATATATATATATATATATATATATATATATATATGTGTGTGTGTGTGTGTGGTGTATACTAGTTTCACAGTCTTTGTACAGACACAGTACTTACAAATTAACATTACTGTAACCATATATTTAATCGTCCATTAAAGCCTACTAACATGTCATTAAACCTATATCTCTGCAAACACAGTAAGATCAAATATTCCACAAAAGTCTGCAGTCATACAGTCACTCTAGACATGGAAAACTTGCTGGCATTATCAAAGGAACATAGGAATCTTTATGTTGTTCCCAAGTCTTAGGAGCATAACTGTCTGCCCATTCTAATAATTATGCTATGCTCAGTATTTTCACATGGTTCCTGACCAGCTCTGTGATGTAGAAGGATAAAGCCCTGATTATGCACAGATGACCCGAGTTCAAGAAGCTGCTCAGCTGCCTATGGGAGATAAACTGGGAAGTTGGGGATGATCTGGGGATGCCAGCTTGGTTCTAGTTCTCCACAAGGGTGACATGTAGTAGGATTACTAGGTGTTACCAGGTGTAGTTTCAGACAGCTGAGCCCTTGCTCTCATAATGCTTACCACTAGCAAAGTGGAGGGGAATTCAGCATGTGGAAGTATGCTTCCCCTCAGAAGACAGCAATAGCAAGCTCACAGGAACTAATAAGGAGGAGTTCTCCCACAGAGGAGAGGGTAGGCCACACCGTGTCAGAAAGCTTGTCAGCTTCCTATATAAGTATATATATTAATAACTCTCACTAGGGAGCAGAAAAGCTGAAAGGGACTTCAGGGTGGGAACAAATTGTTATAGGCTCTTGGTCAGCCATGAAATGCCCAGCTACTATGTCTCCAGAATGAAAGGGCTGTGTGGGTACTGGAGTCATCAGACAAGCTCCTGGTGTGTGTGTGTGTGTGTGTGTGTGTGTGTGTGTGTGTGTGTGTGTGTGTGTGTGTGTGTGTGTGTGTGTGTGCAAAACATATATTTGCAAAGTCACAGTTTTGTGATGTTTAATGCAGTTACTGCTGTTAAAGAGAGACTTGCTGAATGCATATATTATTTAACATTAACTTACCAACAATAAAAAGGCTGCTTGCTTGGTCTTTCTGAAAGGGTAATCTCGTATAAAGTATTAAGATAATTCAAATCCTTGTGGTGTGTGTGTGTGTGTGTGTGTGTGTGTGTATGGGGGGGGGGGACTAAGCCTACTGTAATGATTCTGCATTATACATGGGTGAAAAAACATTTCTTAATGAAACCCACTTTCTTATCCTTGAATCATGGAATAACATTACTGTACAGCAGTGTCAGTGGCACAACAGGTCACACACTTGCCTTTGGCGTAGATTAGTAGATAATTTATTTTTAGAAAGAGAAACTCTCTGCTTTCAGTATGTACCATAGCTCTCAACCTTTGATCACAAAAATGAGGAACACTAGCCCTTATAATGTGGAACAAATGGGCAAAATGTGGAACACATACTAATGGCTTACTAACAACTTCAACTAGGAAGGTCATAGGATGGTTATGAGATATTGAATTTTAGGGCAAATATTATAATATTATGCATTTATTAATTGTTCAAAATAACCTACAATACAGCCACATTAGTCCGCATAAACCTGTGTGTTTTTTTTTTTTTTGGTCCTCACTTGCCGTTTGCCCCCAGACCATTTCTGTTGACTCAATGCGGCCCTTGCAACTGAAAAGGTTGGACACCCCTGCTTTAAAGGCTCCTTTAATATTGCGGTAAGCTTTGTCTAAAGTATTCTCCCCTCTGGTGGGGAAATCCACATACTGATAAAAATGGGGCAGCCCCTCCTTAAGCTCAGCTCTGTTGAAATCACCGACTATCACGTGTGCAAATTCTCGGCTTCTGCTTCATAGCTCACAGATAATATTATGGAGTTTATTTTGAGCTTCAGTGGTGTTGACACTTAGTGGGATGTACACTGCTGTGGCATATATCTCACTAATTTCCCTTGGTACATAGAAAGGTCTACATTTTAGTGTCAATATTTCCACATCTTTAGAGCAGTATGATAATCAACTTACAGTCTTTGCACCATCTGTTATTAACATAGATACATACACCACCACCTTTAGTTTTACCACACTGTGCTTGACATCTATCTGTTCTATAGAGAGTTAGCCCATCTAGGTTCACAGCATTGTCTGTAATGTTACTATGCAGCCAAGTTTCAGAGCGTCCCTCACCTTATTTTTTGTGAGCTCCATTCTCACATGGTCCATCTTATTATCCAGTGAGCAGACATTTGCAAGTAATACTGCAGGTAATGCAAGCCTGTGGGGGGGTTTCTCTTCAGTTTAGCAGCAGCTCTGCTTCTACAACCTCTCCTTCTAGCTTCTTTCACATCTTTTTTCTTTTGTAGCTGCTCTGGGGAATTCCAGAAACATCCCTGTGAAGTTTCAGGGCTCTGATGGCATTCCTGTTTAAAATGCAGAGATCTAGGATTTCTGCAAATGATGTATCCCCTGAGTACTCTGCAAACAATAGAGATTCAAGCCAGCAGCTTGTTTTAGTGAGCTGTTTAATTTCCATTAATTTCCTTCTGGTACAAGTAATTGTGTCCACATCAGAATGTCTGGAAAGTGATTTTTTTTTTTCAGGGTTTTTTGCGCAAAAGAATCAGGAATAAGCATTTCTCCCTGAAGAGCTAACAAAGCTGCTGCCTTTGTGAGAACCACCATTTTTTTTTTGTGGCACTGGGGATTCTGCAAACATTATGGTATTGGGAAGTGGCTGAAAAACACTGGAAACATGACCACAAAGCATCATAGAAAATGAAGTCTACATCACATGGGATCAACAATTGCCAACAGTTCAAAAGACAGATGTGAGAAAACCATATACAGTGGTCCATGAAAAGAAGACAAAAGTAGCATTGATCATTGAAATCGTCACACCCAGTGACTACAGTGTCTTGTGTACAGAGACTCACAAAGTCATAAAATATCAGGACTTGCAGGCAGAAGCGAGAGCAATGTGAAAGAAAGACACCCAGACAGTTCTAACAGTAGTTGGAGCAAAGGGTCTTATAAAAAATAATCTACAATCGTATTTAGAGATGTTACCAAGCTGCGGTAGCACTGTCGCCTCACAGTAAGATGCTGTCCGGTTCGATTCTCAGCTAGAGCGTCTTCTGCGTGTAGACATGCGTGAATGGGCGTAACTTCGTTGAAGGTTGTGCGTCAGGGCTGGTAACTCGGCACGTAAAAATCAACTACCAATCATTAGCGGACCAGAGTTCCGCTGTGGCGACCCCTAACCGGGAAAAGCCGAAAGACACACACACACACACACACACACCAATACATGTAACGCAATACAAACTGCAGAAGGAGTCATTACTGGGCACATTGCGGGTGCTGCAAAGAGCACTTCTGGCTGACATCAAAGATTGAAACAATACTAATTTCATGAACTTTAATTGTAGTCTGGCTTAAGAATGGGGATCATTCCCATCATGGTATTATTAACCGAAAAGACTTGGAGAAATTAAAAAAGTACTAAATTCACAAAGCAGCAGAACGTATTCTAAAGCTGGAATTTTCTGGAGAAAACTGGCAAAAAAAAAAAAAAAACATGGTATTAGGAGCAAATAACCAAGGAGGAAAAATAAAGTACAGTTTTGTACCTACCATAAATGTAGATGTCCGAACTGGATAGCATCTGCAGTCATAACAAATGGGTTGTCCTGTCGTCAGGCAGCCCTTCGGTCGGCCGGATTCCAAAGTCTGGGTCCGGCTTCGGCTGATGTCGCACTTCACCCGACATCATCTCTGCTGGTCTTCGGGTATAAAGGCATCAGCCGACGCCATTTTCCTCAGTGTTTCTTGCCCCAGATGCCAATTGCCCTCTTGGAAAGCTAAATTTTGGATAAATGCCAATGTTTCCAGAATAGTAGAAGGCAAACACAAAAAATAAACATGTATGTACATATATACAAACAAATACACCATAAGAGACTCCCCCCCCCAGCTAGCTATTAGGAGGGTAAATACCCTAGGAGTACCGCAGAGGGAAGGAGGGAGGGTAATCCTGACTGCAGATGCTATCCAGTTCGGACATCTACATTTATGGTAGGTACAAAACTGTACTATGTCCTTCATGGATGCATCTGCAGTCATAACAAATGGGTAGAATACCATAGCCAAACTAGGGAGGAGGAATAATAATTATGGTGTAGTCAGGATCCCTTGCAGTACAGCAGTGGCAAACCCTGCTCGGGATCTAGAATATAGAGGTAAATTATAATGCTTGGCAAATGTATGCACGGAGGTCCAAGTAGCCGCCTCAATAATGTCCTTGGTTGCCACTCCTCTTAAGAAAGCTGTGGTAGTGGCTGTAGCCCTTGTAGAATGAGGTCTTATGTTCTGTGGAATTGGTTTTCCATGGTAGGAGTAACAGAATCTTATGCAATTTCCTATCCATTTGGAGATTGTCTGTTTGGAAATTGCTTTTCCTTCCCTTCCTGTTGCATAGGCTACAAAGAGCTGGTCAGTTTTTCTGTTACCTTTGGTTCTGTCCAGGTAGTAGCGTAACTGTCTATGTACATCCAAGGTATGCATTATTCTTTCACCTCTGTTTTGTGAATTGGGAAAGAAGGTAGGTAGGTGGATTGCCTGGTTTAAAGACACTCTGGATACCACCTTAGGCATAAATGTAGGATTAGTTCTCATGGACACCCTATCTTGATGGAAGATTAGGAAGGGTTGCACTGCCATTAAGGCCTGTAGTTCCGAAACCCTCCTTGCTGAAGTAATAGCCAGTAGGAAAGCAGTTTTCCATGACAGGTGCTGTAGATCTGCTGTTGCTGCTGGTTCAAACGGAGGGAGTGTCAACTTTTCTAGTACAAAATTCAAGTCCCATGCTGGTAATGGTGGTTTCCTAGGAGGTTTTACATTCTTGATCCCTCTGAGGAACTGCCTGAGTAGAGGATGTGAAAAGACAGGAGGATCAAAGCTGTATTCTGCTGAAATAGCTGATGCATGTATCTTGATGGAGGAATAGGACAGGCCTGTATGTAGAAGCTCTGCCAAGTACTCCAGAATGTTAGCAATATCTATTTTCGACACATCTTTTCCTCTTTCAGTACTCCAAATGACGAACCTTTTCCATTTTCCTGCAGAGTTCCTTCTTGTTGAAGGTCTGCGGGCTTCAAGGATAATGTCTTTAACCCTTTGTGAAAGGTCTGGTTTAGTTACTGCTATGTGATGTTCCAGGCAGTCAGTTGCAAGGTTTTTAGGTTTGGATGTATGATGTTGTAGATGTCCTTCATGGATGCATCTGCAGTCATAACAACTGGGTTGTCCTGTCGTCAGGCAGCCCTTCAGTCAGCCGGATTCCAAAGTCCGGGTCCGGCTTCGGCTGATGTCGCACTTCACCCGACATCATCTCTGTTGGTCTTCGGGTATAAAGGCATCAGCCGGCGCCATTTTCCTCAGTCTTTCTTGCCGCGTGGCGCCCGAAGCAGCAGCTGTTCGCAAGTGCCGGTCGGTCGGTCCCCGAGACATGCTCCTCAGCAATGGGTACCAGTGTTGTCTTGGCCAGTTCGGCGCTATCAGAATTATCCTTGGACGTTCCTCTTTGATTTTCAGTAGTACCTTGTGCATCAAGGGAAGAGGTGGAAATGCATATGCTGTCAGGCCTTTCCAGCTGAAGGATAGAGAGTCCACCTTCCATGCAAGCGGATGGAATGTCCTTGTGCAGAATTTTTTGAGCTTGTGATTTTGTGGGGAAGCGAATAGATCTATTTGTGGCATTCCCCATTTCTTTGTGATGGTCTTGAAGATGTCCGGGTGTAGCATCCATTCGTGAGCATCCGAGGTGGTTCTGCTTAAAATGTCTGCTAGGGTGTTCTCTTTTCCCGGTACAAATATTGCCTGTAACTGGATGTTGTAGCTGAGAGCCAGATTCCAAAGGTCCAAAGTCATTCTGCATAGGGGGTAAGAATGAGTGCCTCCCTGTTTGTTGATGTACCACATGACTGTGGTGTTGTCTGTCCTTATCATCAAATGACCTTCTTTGAGGAATGGTCTGAATTTTAGGATTGCCAGTTTTACTGCCAGCATTTCTTTTTGGTTTATGTGCAGGTGCAGCTGGTCCTGAGTCCACAGTCCTTGTACGCATTTGTCCATCATGTGTGCCCCCCATCCTAGGTCTGAGGCATCCGTTGTGATGGTTTGGTTTGCTCGAAAGTTGTGGAAGGGTAAGCCTGGGTTTGACTGGCATGCCCGAGCCCACCATAGGAACTCCTGTTTTAAGCATGGGATCAGTGGTATTTCTGTTTCTAAGCTGTGACCGTGTTGGGACCATAAATTCTTTAGGTACCACTGTAACTTTCTCATATGCAGTCTGGCATGTGGGACCAAGATTATGCATGATGCCATGAAGCCCAAGGCCTGCAGAACTTTTCTTGCTGTTAGTTTGTTCTGTTTTGTTAATGCCAAGAAGTAAAGAGGGAGTTCTTTTTGTTTTTCTGCAGTTAGGAATGCCATCTGTTTTACTGTGTCCAATTCCGCGCCCAAGAAAGTTCTTGTCTGGGATGGTGTCAGCCTTGACTTTTGTAAATTGACTGTGTATCCCAGGGCTTGAAGCAAGTAAATGACCCTTTGTAAATCTGTTGTCAGCTTGCTTTTGTTGTCCGCTTGTAACAGGCAGTCGTCCAGGTATGGATAAATTTGGATTCCCTGTACTCTGCAGTGAGCGATTACTGATGCCAGGCATTTTGTGAATACTCTGGGCGCAGTAGATAAGCCAAAGGGCAATGCTGAGAATTGATAATGCTCTGATCCTGCAAGAAATCTGAGGTATCTATTGCAATTTGGTCGAATGGGGACGTGCAGGTATGCCTCCTTGAGATCTAGAGTTACCAGCCAACACTCCTTGCCCAGCATGGGAAGAAGTTGCTGTAGGGTCAGCATTTTGAATTTTGGGACAATGATGTATGTGTTTAAGATGGACAGGTCGAGAATAGGTCTCCAGTTTTTCTCTTTTCTTGGTACTAGGAAGAGTCTGGAGTAGAATCCTTTGCCCTGTTCTGTTATTGGTACCCTTTCCACAGCTCTCATCTTTATTAATTCCGCTATCTGATGCAGGGCTTCTATTTTTTGATTTGGGGGCAGGTTTGGCATTCCTCTTTTTACTGGTAAAGTGTGGATGTGGAACCGGTAGCCTTGGTCTATGGTTTGCAAAATCCACTTGTCTTTTGTAATATAGTGCCAATTTTGAGAATAAGGCTAACTTTCCGCCTAATGGTGCTGCTATTTGCTCCCTGGTAGGCGGAGTCAGAGCCAAGTCACTGTGATTGTCCTGTTGCAGTGGCAGTGGTTGCGTCTGTGCCTCGGTTATTGCCTTGCCACTGTCGTCCTCTGTAGGCACCTCCTCTGGATTGGTTTCTGCCCCTCGAGCGTCTGTTCCTGCCCCTTTGTGATCTTGTGGAGTCAGGAAAGGACCAATTTTTGGCAGGCCAGTTCCTGCTAAACCTTGGGGGCTGAACCTGTAGGAAATCTTTAACTGTTTGTACAGATTTTGCCTTCTCTTCCATTTTCTTCATTACCTGCTGGGCAGGTTCCCAAATAGACTGGCCTTATCCATAGGAGCATCCAATAGCTTAGCTTTAACATGATCCGGCAAGACCTGTTCTTTCAACCATGCATGCCTTCTTATAACTGTGCCAGTCATGGCTGATCTAAATGAAGCCTCCAGTGCATCATAGCCACATTTTAAAGAATGGTTACTAACCTGTTGGATGTTATTCACCATTTCTAATACATATTTCTTATCTAAAGATTCATCAGAGGACAGCTTTTTAATTAACTGATCAAGCATAAACTCTTGGTATTGGATCATGTGGAACTGACAGTTTAAAGCTCTAGCTGAGAGAGTAGCAGAGGTGTAGACTTTTTCCCCCATCTCTCTAAGGACCTGGATTCCCTTTCAGAGGGAATAGGGTTTTTTGCTGTGGTCGAGGCTACTGCCTTAGGCCCCTGGGATATAGTTTCGGGGTCTGCAAGTGGGGCCTTGTATAGGTGGTGATGAGTGTCTGGCACCCTGTAAAATCTATCTGGTTTGGCAGGGGCTGGAGGTAAAGAATCAGGTGCAGAGCAGACATCATTAAATGCATCGTCCACAACAGATAGGACAGGAGGTATAGCTAAGGGCCTATGTTGTGGTAAGTGCAGAAAAGTCCTAAGCCTTTTTCTTGAATCTGAGAAATCTTGTCCCTGCCATTGGAATTGTTCTCTCATGGCGTGTAAGGTTTCCCCAAAGGAGAATTCCTCTGGTGGAGAGGCAGCTGGAATGGATTCTTCAGCATCTGAATCTTCATAATTGGAGAAAGGAGCCTCTGGCTGGTCTGTAATGTCTGAGTCATCCGCAGAATCATCAGAGGACACAGGCTCGGGGGGCTCTGCTCTAGGTCTCTTTTCTGGGGGCTGAGAGGCCCTGTCTGGGTGAGATTGGGATCCCCTAATTAAGGATATTAAATCTTCTGCCAGAGTAAGCATTTGTTAACTAGAAGTGGGCCTGAGTGAGGGTGGTTTAACAGGCACTGATTTAGTTGATTTGGCTGCTTTAGCCCTGGCAAAGGCCTTAATAGACATGGCTGCAGGAGGCCTAGCAGCACCACGTGCTGGGGTAGAGATATCCAAGGGGATGGTGTCTGATAGATCAGTAGGAACCACAGTTGTAGGCAAAATTTCTGAGGCTAGTTCAGGTAAGGTAGCAGGAGCCTCAGTAGTAGTCATGGATTCGGCTGTAGATTGACCAGTTTTCTCGGTTTCGGCCGAAACCGAGACACTCGCGGCTTGCTTAACCGTGGTTTCGGCCGAAACCGCGGACCGCGAGTGTCGGTCTTTTTCTTTGCGTTTTTTAACAATTTGGGTAGTCGGAGGATCCGACGGCATAATGTACGCAAAATCTGAGCCGAAAAACTGTTCAGCAAACTCCGACCGACGCCTAAGCGTTCGTCGGTTGAAGGAAGCACAGGCCGAACAGGCTGCTACATCGTGGTCTGGGCCTAAGCAAGGCAAACAGTAAGAGTGGAAATCCTTATGAGGTATTTGTTTCCCACAAGTTAAACAGTTATTGACTTTTTCTGACATCGGCTGAGGCAAGAAAGAGTCTCCAACGGGGTACTTAGCTTTTTAGAAGTCTTCGAAGTAGTATTCGGTAGTAGTAATCTCTGGATCTGACCGACCGGCACTTGCGAACAGCTTCTGCTTCGGGCGCCACGCGGCAAGAAAGACTAAGGAAAATGGCGTCAGCTGATGCCTTTATACCCGAAGACCAGCAGAGATGACGTCGGGTGAAGTGCGACATCAGCCGAAGCCGGACCCAGACTTTGGAATCCGGCCGACCGAAGGGCTGCCTGACGACAGGACAACCCATTTGTTATGACTGCAGATGCATCCATGAAGGACATCATAGTGGAATAAGGAAAAGCAGAAGTGTGGACTGCAGTTTAGGGACGGTCTTCTCAGCAAGGGATTAATATCAGAGTACAGGCATATGGAATAGGGAAGTGCTACATGAAAGAAAGCTCTGGTTGAGTTTTTTTAGATAAGCATAAAAATAGATGTTGCAGCCAAAAAGGAGTAATTAGCAAGGAATATAAAATATTGCATGATAACTAAACAAAATCAGATAAGATTAGAAAAGACTGGAAAGACAGACTGGAAAGGTGACTTACAAAGGAAGAATGAAAGAACATCTGTACAGCTACTTTGTATGTAACAACGTCCAGAATGCTTATTATTTTGCTTGGAAGTGGTTGCATAGGTATTTTTATACCCCAAGTGGACTTCAGCATTTGCTATCTACCCCAAAAAAAATATCTGGAGATGTGAAGAGAGAGAGATAATTGGGAGAAAGTTTTTGGGGAATGTAACAAGTTGGCAGATTAGAATTCCTTACAGGATAGTTTGTCAGAAACGTTTGTGCAGCAAATGGTTGTAACTAGTGAAACTTTTTTTTTCAGCTTGAGCATATGATCTGAATTGCCTAGACATAGTAAGGTCTTACTAAGCTTAATACTACTGGTTGTCAAAAAAGTTATTACTACAAATTGGAAATCAAAAACTAAACCAATTGTAACTGAAGTACTAAAATACTGTAAAGGAGATAAAATAACAAAAGGTGTGATACTTAGAAAAGAGAAGGATGAAATTACATGTTAATAAATGGAATTTGTGTGAACAATAAATGAGGATAATGTTCAGGAGGAGGCTTGAGGTTTAAGGGAATGCAGTAATTAAGTAATTTATGCAATGTTGGGAAAAAAAACAGCATGGAAATAATAAAAATGTCACTAGGGTATTTTTTTTACTAGTGTATATATAATGATGTCACTGTGTAAACAAACACATTTAAAAAAAAACATATCTGTAACATTTCCCTTACACAGTTTAACCTTGGAGCTTACCTGTGAGATCAAACGTTATACTGCACTCAGTAAGAGAGAGTATATTTAGGTACCAGGGGTGAGGGGGTACAACCTCCACATCAGGAGATGCAAAACAGTAATTTAGTAGACTATGATGTTCACTACCCTGTAAATGCTGTATAGTAGTTACAGCCCATTAAAGTTTACAGCAACTATATAGCACATGCATTTCACAAACTTCACAACAGCGGTGTTTACAGTAGAATTACAGTTAAATTTAGCCAGTGATGCGGAAGTTTTTAAAGCACAGTTCATCAGATCATCTTATCTTTGTAAAGTAAAATATGATATGTAAGTACCTGTAATTGCGATATTTACCTGTCAAATGTTATAGTCATTGATAAGACAATCTTCTATGTCAAGTATATGAGAGAGGTACTGCACCTGCTGGCACAAATGGTGGTAAATTAAACTCTTCCAACACAAAGTTAAGGTAGCATGGAGGGCAGATTTCTATATTAGGTGGCATTAAGAGTAGTACCCACCTTTAAGGAAATTCTTTACTGGCAGAAATGAAAAACAAGGGGGGTAGAATCCCAGGGCAGGCAGGTGGACATAGCAGATAAACATACTTCCATTGAGGCATATGATAATCCTGATTTGTAGAGTCTGACAAATATTTGACAACTACGTACATTGATGAATGGTTAGGGCCCAGAGCCTCTAAGACTTGTTCCATTTTGCTAGGTATGATTTCTTCATGTTTGGTTTCCTAATCTCTGTCATAACAATCATGTCCTTGGTAAGGGTCTATATTAGAACATCAAAGTTTCAAAACTTCGAATGTTCTAATATCAAACCCTATTCAGCGAAAGCTGAAAATATCGAAGCAACAGAAAACCAAATTTTTTCCTAGGGAAAGAATTTGGTTGTCCGTTTCTGTTGCTTCGGTATTTTCAGCGCTGTGGTGGAAAGTTACGGGTCGGGTTCAGGTAAGTGTGCGAATGAGTGCGGGTTAGGTTAGTTAGGGTGCAGGTTAGGTATGTGTGCGATTGTCTGGATGTGAGGGTTAGGGCGGGTTAGGTGAGTTAGGGTTACGGCGCAGGTTAGGTATGTGTGCGATTGTGTGGACGTGAGGGTTAGGGCAGGTTAGGGCACGGGTCAGGTAAGTGTGTAATTGTGTGGATGTGAGGGTTAGGGCGGGGTAAGTGAGTTAGGGTGAGGTGAGTGTGCAATAGTGACGGACCTTAGGGTTAGGGTTTGGGTTAAGGTAAGTGGATAGTTAGTGGTGTGTGTATAGTTTAGTGTAGGGTTAGGTGTAAGACTTTAGGTGTATGTGTGTGGATTGCTGTTTGTTTGGTGTGCTTGTGTTGTGCGTATGTGTTTTGGAACAGCAAATTGTTTCCCTAGGAAAAAATTCGCTGTTCTGTATGTTCGATGTTTTCAGCTTTCACTGAATAGGGTTCGATATTAGAATATTCGAAGTTTCGAAACTTCAATGTTCTAATATAGACTCCTTGGTAAGCATGTGTCTAAAGATGATGAACGCTTGAGCATTCAAGCTTTCAAACGTAGTATGACTAAACCCTTGTTTTGGAATATAAGGTTCAAAGGTTCCATCCTCACCACGCACAGTAAGACAGAACATCAGTGCTGCCTTTGCCAGAAAAATGTATGAGAAGTACCTGCAGCCTCTCCTCCATTATACTTCTGAATTACCCTGTGGAAAACATGGACAGAAAGGTAAGCACGCAGGAAAAAGAGCCACACAACTGATGGAGAAGACGTTTGCTGACCAGGTTTCTGTGCTTGTTGGTTTGGTGCAAATATTTTTAACTGCTTTCTGGAGACGCATCAAGTCTATTTCTGTCACATGTTCATGGTGGACTAGGTTTACAAATATGCCTCTTTTCAGCATCCATTCCTGAGGATCTGCTTCTGTATTGCCAAACTTGTTCCATTAAGTTACTCTCTTGGGATGCATACACTATGCCCTGAAGGATAGTCTGTCTCTCTTAGACAGCTACCATGCCTCTATGGCCAGTCTGCACAAGAGGTAAAACTAGATTCCCACCAGCTTGAGAATGAACCACATGACTGTCATGCTATCCATGAATTCATGCAGGGTCCATGGCTGCCAGATTTATTTAAAGGCTTTTATGTTCAAAACTACATCAGCTATCTCTTACATGCTGAGGTACTTTACCTTCTGATCTTTTGTACTAAGTCCCTTGGATTCTCAGTTTCCCTCATGTGGATTCTCTAAGCTATGTCTACAAGTCTGTGGCAAGTGTCTGGGTATTGGGGCCTGGCTTAAGTGGGACTCTTAGAATGAGTTTTAACTGCAGTACCCACCATAAGACTCTTTTTTGATGCAATGCAATAACAAGAATGGGGCACTTCAAGGAGTCTGCCATGTTGGCTCCATCAGTTCCATAGGTAGAACTGCAGTTTTCTGATATGGAATCTTGTCAAGGAAGACAACAGGACTGAAGACATAATGTACCATTAAGTCCTGATGCATTCTCTGGCCATAACCTGACTGCATTGCTACCATATGGAAGGGAAACACAGAGTCAGAAAAAGCCCTAAATTTGAATAAAGGAATGCCCTCTGAATGATGGTGTCCAGAATGGATCCAAAAACTGAACTTACTTGTAGGGAGTTAGCTGTGATTTGGGCAGAATTAGAGAGAGTCTCAGAGTCAGGAAGCAGGCCAGGATGACCATTTTTCCCCAGCATTTTTGGCTCCACACAGATAATTGTAAGCAGCTACCAGGGCCTCTTGTCATCCACAATGTCTACAGAACCTGACTAGCCTCCCTCAATCTAACTACAGATCATGTTAAGGGTTTGATGGGAGAGAATGACTTCTTGGGGCAGCGTCACTCTAATGCTGGGGAATGCTTTTTACCCGAGGACCTGCCTCCCCTGGGATGATCATCCTGTTCTGGGAAAAGACGTGCAGTGGGCTACTCTGGCATATTTGTTCACTCCTCCACACTGAATCAAACATAGCCATACAACTTTAGAGACAATTTCCTTCCAAATGTCCCAGCCTCTTCTGAGGATCAACAGCAAAGGTGCTTTGTGCCCTGGCAACCACCACCCAGATGGGCACGTTCTCTACATGTGACATCAATCACCAGAGCCACTATAAAAACTCAATTTTTATATTTACTGTTTTACTTATTCACTTTTGTTTCCATTTTCTATTATGCTGTCTTCCTGAAATGATGGAAGTTTTGTAAACTACTTATTTTTTTAAGAACTTAAACTTGAAAAGAAATGGCTCCTCAAACAGTTTAAAAAAAGAAAACAGTAAGAACAGCTGCAGTGCCCCTGCAAAGTTTGCTTCCTGGAAGACTCGGCAAAATGGATAAGGGCGGCAAAAACAAGTGGCACGTTGTTACCCTTATCATCATAGGTGTGGGCAGCTTCATCTGGAAACGTGCTGGTCTAGAAGAAGAAATAAAGGAAGCTGGGGGCATAAACACCCATCATGACCAATAGTCATTTCTTTTTCTATGGGTCTTAATGAGATCCCAAGAAGCCTGGGAAGTTTTGTAAACTACTTATTTTTAATAACTTAAATAAACTTGAAGAGAAATGGCTCCTCATACAGTGTTAAAAAAAACAGTAAGAACAACTGCAGTGCCCTTGCAAAATGTGCTTCCTGGAAGACTTGGTAAAATGATATGGGAGGCAAAAACATGTGGCACAATGTTATCCTTATTATTAGAAGTGTGGGCAGTTCCTTGTGGTAATGTGCTGGTCTAGAAGAAGAAATAAAAGAAGCTGGGGGCATAAATATCCTTCATCATGACTAAGAGTCATTTCTTTTTCTATGGGTCTTAATGAGATTCCAAGAAGCCTGTACAAAGCATACTCTCCCCAACAAGTAGTCTACAACATCTTGTCTCATGTCAATCTTGAAAGAAAAGAGTTTGAGTTTTATATAAGCCAGTGTAGATCTGGGGTAGGAATGACGGATGGGTTCAAGGTGGAATTACATCAAAGATCAGCTCTGAGCCCTTTCTTATTTGCAATGGTGATGAACAGGTTGACAGACAGGAGTCTCTGTGGACTATGATGTTTGCAGATGACATTGTGATTTGTAGTGAAAGTAGGGAACAGGTTGTGGAGACCCTGGAGAGGTGGAGCTATGCTCTAAAGAGGAGAGGAAAGAAGGTCAGCAGGGCTAAGACAGAATATATCTGTGTGAATGATGGGGAGGACAGAGGAATGGTGAGGATGCAGGGAGGAGAGTTGGTGTGGATGAGTTTAAATACATGGGATCAACAGTTCAGAGTAATGGTGAGTGTGGAAGAGAGGTGAAGAAGAGAGTCCAGGCAGGATGGAGTGGGTGGAGAATAGTGTCAGGAGTGACTTTTGACAGACGGGTACCAGTAAGAGTGAAAGGGAAGTTCTACAAGATGGTAGTGAGATCAGCTATGTTATATAGTTTGTAGACAGTGGCAATGATGAAAAGAAAGGAGTCAGAGTTGCAGGTGGTAGAGTTAAAGATGTTGGGTGTGACAAGGATGGATAGGATTAGAAATGAGTATATTAGAGGGTCAGCTCAGGATGGATGGTTTTGAGAC
Organism: Protopterus annectens; assembly: GCF_019279795.1. Lineage (NCBI taxonomy): Eukaryota > Metazoa > Chordata > Ceratodontiformes > Protopteridae > Protopterus > Protopterus annectens. The sequence goes on along the minus strand of NC_056739.1, from coordinate 1,044,154,516 downwards.
AAAGCCAGAGAGGCAAGATTGCTTTGGTTTGAACATGTGCTAAGGAGGTATGCTGGGTATACTGGGAGAAGGATGCCAAGGATGGAGCTGCCTGGTAAGAGTAAAAGAGGCTTATGGATGTGGTGAGATAGGACATGTAGGTGGTTGGTGTGAAAGAGCAAGATGCAGAGGACAGGAAGAAATGAAAACAGCTGTGGCGACCCCTAACAGGAACAGCTGAAAGAAAAAGATGACTTATCAAATATGCTGCTGCCTTAACCCCACAGTCCACAAAATCAAATCTAAGACTGTCTTCTTGAGACTCTGAATTAGAATCATGAAGCTATGCCAGATTTTCCAGAGTGCCATTGCCAAGGCAGTAATTGAAATGGAACAGGTAAAAAGTACAGTTTTGTACCTACCACAAATGTAGATGTCCGAACTGGATAGCATCTGCAGTCATAACAACTGGGTTGTCCTGTCGTCAGGCAGCCCTTCGGTCGGCCGGATTCCAAAGTCCGGGTCCGGCTTCGGCTGATGTCGCACTTCACCCGACGTCATCTCTGCTGGTCTTCGGGTATAAAGGCATCAGCCGACGCCATTTTCTTCAGTGTTTCTTGCCCCAGATGCCAGTTGCCCTCTTGGAAGGCTAAATTTTGGGTAAAAATGCCAATGTTCCCCAAAGGATAGAAGGCAAACACAAAAAATAAGCATGTATGTACATATATACAAACAAATACACCATAAAGACTCCCCACCAGCTAGCTATTAGGAGGGTAAATACCCTAGGAGTACCACAGAGGGGAAGGAGGGAGGGTAATCCTGACTGCAGATGCTATCCAGTTCGGACATCTACATTTATGGTAGGTACAAAACTGTACTATGTCCTTCATGGATGCATCTGCAGTCATAACAACTGGGTAGAATACCATAGCCAACTAGAGGAGGAGGAAGAATAGATTATGGTGTGGTTAGGATCCCTTGCAGTACAGCAGTGGCAAACCCTGCTCGGGATCTGGAATACAGAGGTAAATTATAATGCTTGGCAAATGTATGCACGGAGGTCCAAGTAGCCGCCTCAATAATGTCCTTGGTTGCCACTCCTCGTAAGAAGGCTGTGGTAGTGGCTGTTGCTCTTGTAGAATGAGGTCGTATGTTCTGTGGAATTGGTTTTCCATGGAAGGAGTAACAGAATCGTATGCAATTTCCTATCCATTTGGAGATTGTCTGTTTGGAAATTGCTTTTCCTTCCCTTCCTGTTGCATAGGCTACAAAAAGCTGGTCAGTTTTTCTGTTACTTTTTGTTCTGTCCAGGTAGTAGCGTAGCTGTCTGTGTACATCCAAGGTATGCAGCATTCTTTCCCCTCTGTTTTGTGGGTTGGGCAAGAAGGTAGGTAGGTGGATTGCCTGGTTTAAGGACACTCTGGATACCACCTTAGGCATAAATGTAGGATTAGTCCTCATGGACACTCTGTCTTGGTGGAAGATTAGGAAGGGTTGTACTGCCATTAGGGCCTGAAGTTCAGAAACCCTCCTTGCTGAGGTTATTGCCAGTAGGAAAGCAGTTTTCCATGAAAGATGCTGTAGGTCTGCTGTTGCTGTTGGTTCAAAAGGTGCGAGTGTCAACTTTTCTAGCACAAAGTTCAAATCCCAAGCTGGCAGTGGTGGTTTCCTAGGAGGTTTTACATTCTTGATCCCTCTGAGGAACTGCCTGAGTAGAGGATGTGAGAAGACAGGTGGATCAAAGCTGTATTCTGCTGAAATAGCTGATGCATGTATCTTGATGGAGGAATAGGACAGGCCTGTATGTAGAAGCTCTGCCAAGTACTCCAGAATGTTAGCCATATCTATATTCGACACATCCTTCCCTCTTTCAGCACTCTAAATGACAAACCTTTTCCATTTCCCTGCATAGTTTCTTCTTGTTGAAGGTCTGCGGGCTTCAAGGATAATGTCTTTAACCCTTTGGGAGAGATCTGGAATAGTTGCTGCTATGTGATGTGCCATGCAGTCAGCTGCAACGTTTTTAGGTTTGGATGCATGATGCTGTAGTTGTTCTGAGTTAACATCAAAGGCATCAGGGGTATTGACCACATTTTGTCCTGAGACATGCTCCTCAGCAATGGGTACCAGTGTTGTCTTGGCCAGTTTGGAGCTATCAGGATTATCCTTGGACGTTCCTCCTTGATTTTTAGTAATACCTTGTGTATCAAGGGAAGAGGTGGGAATGCATATGCTGTCAGGCCTTTCCAGCTGAAGGAGAGCGAATCCACTTTCGATGCAAGTGGATGGAATGTCCTTGTGCAGAATTTGTTGAGCTGGTGGTTGAGAGGGGAAGCAAATAGATCTATCTGTGGCATTCCCCATTTCTTTGCGATGGTCTTGAAGATGTCCGGGTGTAGCATCCATTCGTGAGCATCCGAGGTGGTTCTGCTTAACATGTCTGCTAGAGTGTTCTCCTTTCCGGTACAAACATTGCCTGTAACTGGATGTTGTAGCTGAGTGCCAGGTTCCAAAGGTCCAAAGTCATTCTGCATAGGGGGTATGAATGAGTGCCTCCCTGTTTGTTGATGTACCACATGACTGTGGTGTTGTCTGTCCTTATCATCAAATGGCCTTCTTTGAGAAATGGTCTGAATTTTTGGATTACCAGTTTTACTGCCAGCATTTCTTTTAGGTTGATGTGCAGGTGAAGCTGGTCCTGGCCCACAATCCTTGCACGCATTTGTCCAGCATGTGAGCCCCCCATCCTAGGTCTGAGGCGTCTGTTGTGATGGTTTGGCTTGCTTGATATTTGTGAAAGGGTAAGCCTGGGTTTGACTGGCAAGCTTGAGCCCACCATAGGAACTCCTGTTTTAGGCATGGAATTAGTGGAATTTCTGCTTCTAGGCTGTGCCTGTGTTGGGACCATAAATTCTTTAGGTACCACTGTAGTTTTCTCATATGTAGTCTGGCATGTGGAACCAAGATTATGCATGATGCCATGAAGCCTAAGGCCTGCAGAACTTTTCTTGCTGTTAGTTTGCTGTGGTTTGTTAGTGCCAAGAAGTAAAGAGGGAGATATTTTTGTTTTTCTGCAGTTAGGAATGCCATTTGTTTTACTGTGTCCAATTCCACGCCCAAGAATGTCCTTGTTTGGGATGGAATCAGCCTTGATTTTTGCAAATTGACTGTGTATCCCAGTGCTTGTAGCAAGTAAATGACCCTTTGTAAATCTGTTGTCAGCTTGCTTTTGTTGTCCCCTTGTAGCAGGCAGTCGTCCAGGTATGGATAAATTTGGATTCCCTGTAGTCTGCAGTGGGCGATTACTGATGCCAGGCATTTTGTGAATACTCTGGGCGCAGTAGATAAGCCAAAGGGCAATGCTGAGAATTGATAGTGCTCTGATCCTGCAAGAAATCTGAGGTATCTTCTGCAAATTGGTCGAATGGGGACGTGCAGGTATGCCTCCTTGAGATCTAGAGTTACCAGCCAACACTCCTTGCCCAGCATGGGAAGAAGTTGCTGTAGGGTCAGCATCTTGAATTTTGGGACAATGATGTATGTGTTTAAGGTGGACAGATCGAGAATAGGTCTCCAACTTTTTTCCTTTCTTGGACTAGGAATAGTCTGGAGTAGAATCCTGCCTTGTTCTGTTATTGGTACTCTTTCCACAGCTCTCATCTTTGTTAATTGCATTATCTGCTGTAGAGCTTCTGTTTTTTGATTTGGAGGTAGGTTTGGCATTCCTCTTTTGACTGGTATAGTGTGGAAGTGGAACCGGTAACCTTGGTCTATGGTTTGCAAAATCCACTTGTCTTTTGTGATATAGTGCCAGTTCTTTGAAAATAAGGTTAATTTTCCGCCTAAGGGTGCTGCTATTTGTTCCCTGGTAGGCGGAGTTAGAATCAAGTCACTGTGATTGCCCTGTTGTAGTGGTAGTGGCTGTGCCTGTGGCTCTGTTATTACCTTGCCACTGTCGCCCTCTGTAGGCACCCCTCTAGATTGATTTCTGCCTCTGGAACGTCTATTCCTGCCCCTTTGGGATCTTGTGGAGTCAGGAAAGGACCAATTTTGGCAGGCCAGTTCCTGCTAAACCTTGGGGCTGAACCTGCAAGAAATCTTTAACCGTTTGTACAGATTTTGCCTTTTCTTCCATTTTCTTCATTACCTGCTGGGCAGGTGTACCAAACAAACTGGTCTTATCCATAGGAGCATCTAATAACTTAGCTTTAACATGATCCGTAAAACTTGTTCCTTCAACCATGCATGTCTTCTTATCACTGTGCCAGTCATGGCTGATCTAAATGAAGCCTCCAGTGCATCATAGCCACATTTTAAGGAATGGTTACTAACCTGTTGTATGTTATTTACCATTTCTAATAGAGTTTTCTTATCTATAGAGTCATCAGAGGATAGCTTTTTAGTTAACTGATCAAGCATAAACTCTTGGTATTGTATCATGTGAAACTGACAGTTTAAAGCTCTAGCTGAGAGAGTAGCAGAGGTGTAAACCTTTTGCCCCATCTGTCTAAAGACCTGGCTTCCCTTTCAGATGGAATATGGTTTTTAGCTGTGGTGGAGGGTACTGCCTTAGGGCCCTGGGATATAGTTTCGGGTCTGCAAGAGGGGCCTTGTATAGGTGATGATGAGTGTCTGGCACCCTGTAAAATCTATCTGGTTTGGCAGGTGCTGGAGGTAAAGAATCTGGTGCAGTGCAAACATCATTAAATGCATCGTCCACAACAGAGAGGACAGGAGGTATAGCTAAGGGGCTGTGTTGTGGTAGGTGCAGAAAAGTCCTAAGTCTTTTCTGGAGTCTGAAAAATCCTGTTCCTGCCATTGGAATTGTTCTCTCATGGCATGTAAGGTTTCCCCAAAGGAGAATTCTTCTGGTGGGGAAGCAGCTGGAATGGATTCTTCAGCATCTGAGTCCTCAAAATTGGAGAAAGGAGCCTCTGGCTGGTCTGTAATATCTGAGTCTTCCGCAGAATCATCAGAGGACACAGGCTCGAGGGGCTCTGCTCTAGGTCTCTTTTCTGGGGCTGAGAGGCCCTGTCTGGGTGAGATTGAGATCCCTAATTAAGGATATTAAATCTTCTGCCAGAGTAAGCATTTGTGAACTAGAAGTGGGCCTGGTTGAGGGGGGTTTAACAGGCACTGACTTAGTAGATTTGGCTGCTTTAGCCCTGGCGAAGGCCTTAATAGACATGGCTGCAGGAGGCCTAGCAGCACCACGTGCTGGGGTAGAGACATCCAAAGGGATGGTGTCTGATAAGTCACTAGTAACCACTGTAGTAGGTAAAATTTTTGAGGCCGATTCAAGTAAGGTAACCGGAACCTCAGTAGTAGTCATTGATTCGGCTGTACTCTGATCAGTTTTCTCGGTTTCGGCCGAAACCGAGACACTCTGGTTTTGCTTAACCATGGTTTCGGCCGAAACCGCGGACCGCGAGTGTCGGTCTTTTTCTTTGCGTTTTTTAACAATTTGGGTAGTCGGAGGATCAGACAGCATAATGTACGCAAATTCAGAGCCGAAAAACTGTTCAGCAAACTCCGACCGACGTGTAAGCGTTCGTCGGTTGAAAGAAGCACAGGCCGAACAGGCTGCTACGTCGTGGTCTGGGCCTAAACAAGGCAAACAGTAAGAGTGGAAATCTTTATGAGGTATTTGTTTCCCACAAGTTAAACAGTTATTGACTTTTTCTGACATCGGCTGAGGCAAGAAAGAGTCCCCAACGGGGTACTTAGCTTTAGAAGTCTTGAAGGAGTATTCGGTAGTAGTAATCTCTGGATCTGACCGACCGGCACTTGCGAACAGCTTCTGCTTCGGGCGCCACGCGGCAAGAAAGACTGAAGAAAATGGTGTCGGCTGATGCCTTTATACCCGAAGACCAGCAGAGATGACGTCGGGTGAAGTGCGACATCAGCCGAAGCCGGACCCGGACTTTGGAATCCGGCCGACCGAAGGGCTGCCTGACGACAGGACAACCCAGTTGTTATGACTGCAGATGCATCCATGAAGGACATCATAGATTTCAAGGGTTTGAGGCACAAAATATTTAAGGGAAAAATAAAACGCATTGCCTCCCTAGTCCAAAAGCTGTGGAATCCTTTTACAAATAAGGGTTTACACAGGATATTATCCATCTGTAATACAGAAGCAGGAAATGGATGCTTGCAGGCTGCAAACATGGCATCCTTGACAGTATGTTCCACAGAAAAGATGACCCAAAATTCTCCAACCCTTTTCCTCAAATAATGGTTTGACCTTTTAAAGCAAAGACAAAGGAGTTACAAGGCAATCTACAAGGTCATCCCAAGCCAAGGCATCTCCCCAAAAGTGTCGGTTCATCTGGAGAGAGCTACATCATATTATCTCAATTTGGTTCTGAAGCAAAGACCTCTGTGACCTCAAAATATCCTTACCAGGAACAAAATGAAGGAATATGACATACCCTAATAGCACTGTCTCAAAATTTCTCCAAGTCTTTTCGGTTTCTAATACCATGATGGGAATGGACCCCATTCTTAAGTCAAATTATGATTAAAGTTCATGAAATTAGTATTGTTTCAGTTTTTGATGGCAGCCAGAAGTGCTATTCGCAGCGCCCAGTAAGGATTCGGCAATTCAAGTGGAGCTACAGGTATTGGTAACATATCTAAGTATGACTGTAAATTGTTTTTTTACATGACCCATTTCTCCTACTACTATTGGAACTGTCTGGGTATCCTTCTTTCACACTGCCCTCACTTCTGCCTGCAAATCCTGGTATTTTATAACTGTGTGTCTCTCTGTATGTAAGAAACTGTAGTCACCGGGTATAGCAATTTCACTGATCAACGCTACTTCTAGCCTCTTTTCATGGACTACAATATCTGGTTTTCTCGCATCTATTTTTTGAACTGTTGGTAATGGGTGATCCCATGTGATATAAACAATTTGCTATAATGCCTTGTGGCTCAGATTTCCAGTGTTTTTCATCTACTTCAAAATAATACTGTTTGAACAACCTCCAATGCAACAGTCTTGCCACATTATTATGCCTTTCAGTTTACAGTCCCTAATATATCACAACCATCAACAAGATGTGCAATGGTTTCCATTTCTGTTTTATAAAACCTACATTTGTTTGTTTCTCCCACATGTTCAATGGACTTTGTAAACCAACATATACACAGTCCACTATCTTGGTCAGCCAATATTAACTTTTCATGTTTTGGTTTAAATTCACCTCTCCTTAATCATTCCTGTGTTTGATCCTGAATAACATGAGGTTGTTCCAAGAGTTTTCTACACTTGCAACTATATTTATGCATTTTCCACATTTCTTGCCTTCTCATCTGATCCTTCAACCTTATATACTTTTTTTTGTTTTTTGGCACATTTAGTTGCTGCCTGATTTTTACCTATTTATGGTTTGATTTCCATTCCTGTTAGACACTGATATGCTTCTGATAAACTAAGCAGGGAAGTTTATCTTAGACTTGTTCTCCTCACATTTTAAAACTTTCATTATGTTTGGGTCTTGTGAGGTCAGCAGATATGTATGCAGTCCCACGACTGCAGATCTTTACATGTAATCAATTTCGAGGAGACTCATACCTCCTTCAGAATCAGGAATATCTAATCTTGGTTTACACCAGTTTTTATAACTCATATGATGAACATGAAGCATCCTTCTTGTTTCCCAGTCCAATTGATCCAACACCTTTTGGGGTCAGTCAATCACGCCAAAACTATAAGTTAGGACAGGAAAAGCAATTAGTTTATAGATTGGACTTTCTTCCTAGAGGCCAACCCTGTTTTCAGTATTAATTTTAGTCTTCTAAAATATTCTTTACTAAGTTTTATTCATGTTTGCTCATGTTCTATTGCTGATCCTTCATAAATTCCCAAATATTTATACACTCCCTCTTGCTCAAGTTCTTTTATATCACATTCCTGTCCCAAACTGATTTATTTTTTGGCATTGCAGCTTTTCTGCTTTAAAGGTTGCTTATCATCTGAAAAAGTTCTGACCACTTGCAGTTTTCTTTCAGTTCCTCATCTGATGAGCTATACAGTTTCAAATCATCTACAAAAAGAAGATAAGGAATCTTTACACTTTGTTGTTTTCTGGGAGCCAAATTGTAGCCATGACCTTATTTGTTAAGTAGACAGCTTAATGTGTTAAGGGCAAGACAAAAGAGCAGCGGTGACAAACCATCATCCTGGAATATTCCCCTTTGAATTTTATCCCTGGAATAATAATTGGTCTTTTATTACAGCTCATCTGCGAAGTGGTTTACCACTGTTTCATGGTTGCTGTAATGTAATTGAGCAGTGTAGTATCTTACACATTTTTAAGCACTCTTTTATGCATGAACGTGGGATATTGTCAAATGCTTTTTTGTAGTCAATCCATGCAATACTTAAATTATTCCCCTTTTTACAGTTTTCTATTATGACTTTAACAACAAATGATCCTTTGTTCCATGTGACCTTCTTTTGTTACCCATTTGTTCTATTGCTATGACAGAGTTTTCTTCTAAATGACTATCGATTCTTTCGGCATCAATTCCAGTGTATAGTTTATAAGTCGTCGGAAGGCATGTTATCGGTCTATAGTTTTTAGGATACTTGCAGGTTCATGCTTAAGTAAGAGTACTGTTTTTCTTCTTGTTAACCAGGCTGGTGTCTGTTCAGTGTGTGCACATAAATAGTTCTTACTCAGTTATATCTTCATTTAGAGATTTTAATACTTTAGCAAGAAGTTAGGTACTGCGTCTGGACCTGGGGTTTTCCACTAAGGAGCTTCTTAACTTTGTTTCAATCTCTCTGGCTGTTACTCCATCCCATTTCATATCCTGCACATTTGAACTGCTTATTCTTTCTTTTATTTCTTCTATCTATTAATCACCTTTGTTAAGTTCCACAGGATCTTCACAGATATTTTTCCAAAATGTATCCATTTCTTCTTTTTTGGTGGTGCATCAATTCCTTTTGCCTTGTTTCCCAATTCGCTATAAAACTTTTTTGAGTCATCAGTAAATTGCTTATTTTGTATGTTTACTTCATATTTATTTGGATATCTTCTACGTTTTTCTGCCTGTGCGGACATCTTTCATTTATTATTTGTGACAATGCACAGTAGATCTGATCTGTTCTTATACTGTGCATTGTTTTTATCATTTCTATCTTTCTAAGCATTTTTGTTAATCTGTTCCCTCTTCTATATTCTTTTAACAGTGACCCTTCTTGTCTTAATTGATTTATAGTTTTCCCTGTTTGATGCTTCCATAATGGCATTTGATTTCTTCCTTTCCTTTCCCTTACTGTTTTTGGGGTAAGAGTTTATCTATTAATTTAGCTGCACAGTAATAAATCTTATTTACTTCTGTTATATCACACACATCTTTATGAACAGCCCTAATTACTGTGTCATTTGTTTTATCAAACTTCTAACTTTTGGGGATTTATTAATCAATAGCATCAACTCTCAGTCGCCCACAAACTAGTAAACCATCCACTAAATGTCCCATCCGTCCAGAATCTACTCCAACCTTATCACACCACCAAACCACTAAGATCTAGCAACAAAAATTACTTGCAGATCACTAAAGCCAATAACTCTGCTGGTGAAGCACTATTCTCTTGCGCCACAGCCAAATTATGGAACTCCCTCCCACCCACAATTACCTCCGTACCATCATTCACCCACTTCAAAACTTTACTAAAAGCACACCTAAAAACATGCTGGCTATACCCTTGCAACTCCCACTCTAATATCACCCACCCCATCCAACCACTATCTTTCTTTCCACCCCACTAACTACCTTGATTATAGCAAGCTCAGATGCTCATAAGCCTAGTACTTATTATACAGCAGGAACTTCTTATTGCAACATTTGTTAATGTCTGTTATGTACTTCGCAGATAAAGATTCAAGTTGTCTATTGATGTACTACGTTCTTCGTCTTTAAATATGTTTGTAATTAATTGCTATGTTAAAATGTTAATCGCTATGTAATCCAATGTAACTACTGTCCGTTTATTTTAACTGTGGAGCTTTTCTCCCCGGGCCTCCAATGAAAATGGACCTACGTCCAGTCGGACACTCCCGGTCAACAAATGTAAATAAATAAATAAATTGTAGTCTATTTCCTTCATTGATCTTAATATATCTATCCCTCTTTATTAAATCAAGCAACTGTTTACTTTGATCATTTTCTTCTAAACTAAGGGCACATTCTTTGTTCTCCATTTCCTATGGGCATGCTATAGAAAGTTCCATAGTATCTTCCTGTGCCACATTCTCTTCAGTTTCATCCTGTGTCATCCATTGCTCTGTCATATGCGAACTCACTGGTCTATCACTCCACAGCATTGACATAGTTTCCTCTTCCTTCCCATGCTGTCCAACTCCAACTGAACTTTTATACTGGTTTCCAGTGGAAGGCTCCAAAGTATCTTCATATGACAATTTATCAGATATTTCCCACTCCACTGGTTTCTCCTTAATTTGGGGATCCATCCTTCTATCTTGCTGTGATGTTATCAGAATTAGATCTTCTACACTAAATAAATCACTTTGCATTGTAAACTTCTCCATTACTAACCCTCTTTTCTACTTTTCCTCTTTGTTTTCTTATTTTTTTGTATTGCAAAATTTTCCATATCCAGATGCCTTTGCTTGTATTTCTCTTGAAATACCTTTGGTGCCAATTTTTTTGTAATGATCAGTTTTGCTTTCTCCTTTGCATAAATATTGCACCATATTAAATCTCTTTTTCTTTCCCACGTCCATATTTCTTCTTCAGATATCAACTGCTCCGCCTGCTTCTCCTTACATGGGGGACTTGTTGTTCCATAATGCTGTGACACAACCTGTGTTAGACTTTCTACACTAAATCCTTCACTTTGCAGGTAATTCCATAATTTCAACTTCTATTTTTTTTTTTTTTATTCTACTTTACTAACCCTCTGTTCTACGTTACCGCTTTGTAATAACTTTACTAATCTTCTGTTCTACGTTCCCTCTTTGTTATCTTATTTTTGTATTGTGAAATTTTCCATATCTGGATGCCTTTACCTGTATTTCACTTTGAATACTTTTGGGGCTGCTTTTTTGTATTGATTAACTTAGCTTTCTCCTTTTATAAACATTGCACCATACCAAATCTCTCTCTCTTTTCCATGTCCACATTTCTTTTTTATATCTTTAAAAAATCTCTACATGTTGTTCTTTATATTTGTGCACCTCCTTAGTTGCTTCTTTTTCCAAATGGCCCAAGGTTTCTTGGTCTATATAATGTTTTTCATAAATGTGTTGTATTAATGAACACAAATTTTTATTTGAAACTTCTGACAATTTTTTTTCCAAGTAGTTTTCTTCTGTCTAATTTCTTTCTCGGTCTTTTTTCATATCTTTTGGATGGAAATTCTGGGCTTCTGGCATAACAGCAACAATACATCATTTCTTTTTTGTCCTCAATAGTCTGCTCTATCGTCCTTATGGCTCTTTTTTTGGCCTATCAGTTTTTTGCGATTTTTGTGGACTACTACTTCCTTTTGCAACGGGGGGGGGGCATCCTCCCACTGGACTTGGCCTAGTCCCATTATAGGAATGTTTCTGTGTCTTGAGGATTCTACACACTCATTTTTCCAGTGCTGGCACCAGTGCACCTACCAGAATTTGGGCACTTTTTTATCCTGGGTCTTGTGCATCCAGCTATCTTTTTTATTTTTTAACCTACTTCTGTCCGTGATATATGCTATATAAAATACAGTCTATATATCAGTGTCATCTTGGTGAGACTTTGTGAAAAACAGGGTCTACCTCATGAAGGTACGCACCAAAACTTGAAGATGAGTTTAATTCCAGCAATACTACTCTTGTTTGCTTGCTGATTTATCATCTCTACATTTACATCTCTCCAGGATGAGGTGATTGTTCACCAAATGTAACACATGACGAGTGAAGGACGAGTAAAAGCTGGAAATCAGGTGAAAGTCTTACAGTGCACTATAAGATGGAAACAAGAGAAGGGACGTGGTCTCAACAGGCCTGCACAGGGCCTCTCATTAGCATCAGTGTTCCCTAAGGTTATGTACCTGCTCCAGTAAGAACAAGACATACCAGACATTGAAGACTGCATGAATGTCCAACATTCTGAAGAAATATAAGGACCATCAGGTATGGAAGAAGCTGAGGAAGTCTTCTCATCTTTAGCCAGTAAGGTTTGGGCTCAGGTGGAAGGTAAGGCAAGCAGACCTCTTAAGGAAGAGTTTAAGACTTTGATCTTGATGCAGGGAAGATGGGTCCTGAAACTTAGAATACATCTCTAAGTATGCAGGTGAGCATGTCAGGGTATACACCTTTCTGGACTCTTTCAGCAACATCATCTAATGACAGCCTCAAGCCTTATCCCCTACTAGCTAAATGGAGAACACAGATCATGAACTTAAAAAGCCATCCCAGAAAAGAACGCAGCAGAAGAAGCATTTGGCCAACTCCTAGCTAGCAGTTAGCACACCAGATTAAGGTTCTGAACTGTTAATGGGTTGCTTTCTGGAGTTAACATTACAGAGCTTGAGTCGTTCTACCTCCATTTGTCTGAGCAATTCCCATAACCAGATAATGCTCCCAGATCACCTAAGAAAAGGGACACACATGTCCAGTGGGTCAACTCTGCTCATCAAAGAATATGAAAATTTCCTGCCTTTCTAACTTTTGAATTTTCTTTGCTTTGACTTTTGCTGGGATCAGTCAAGGAACCATCCTGCCAATTCTCTCATTAATCATCTTCTAAAATTACCATTTTGTGAAATGTGTGACATTCCTTTTAGGTACTTGCATGTTATTGTTTGGAAGGCCTGACAATCTCTCACACATGTAACACTCCTTCCCACTGTACAACTGTCCCAGGTAGTAAACAGTGCAACTGCAGTTCTTGGTTGGCAATCTGAAAAACACAGCTTTAGCAGTCTTTGATCACAGCAACTATCCCTTCGAGAAAGTCTCCCTTTTTCAAGTATTTTGGTCCCTGGTCAAACCCTTCACTCAAATTCCATCTGCATCTTGATAAAATATGAAAAAAAAGTTAATCCCCTACTTTTCTGTGTTAAAAAAATATCCACATTTCTCTCAAACGTCTGCAGTAAGAAAAGGAATCTGACTTCCTCAACTCATATTTAGCCTCCCTCTTATATACTCAGCCTCTAATAAAAACTCAGTTATTCAAACAGTAGAAAACAAAACAAAATATGTAGACTTTCTACAGACACCTCAAGAAATAAACACCACTGCATAACACTAAAAAAGGTAAACTGGCTCCCAGTTAACCAAACAGCAGGCCTGATCATAGGATCGCAACTTCTAAGATTCCTACAAGAACATACTCTCCCCTCCATTAACCTCAAACCTAATGAGACATACCACACATACAACCTAATAAATGTGAACCACACAGGCCCTAAAACATAGAATCCACACTCCAAGCTATATATCTATCTGACCATGCATTGTCAATTATCAGGCTCAAACTATGGGTGTCCCTCAAACCTGAAATGAAAGACTCATCCTCTTATTCAAAGTTCTATTCTCTATTAAAATTACATTTAATCAATCCACCTGTTATCTTACTGGTGACATCACTTAGACTTTTAACTTTTCTCTACTCTAAACCACTAAGATCCTCTGCACCTTTTCACATCTCTGATTTATTCTACACTAATTTCTCAAATGTTTTGAAACTTCTGTACACATTAAGATTTTCTATGAATCCAAGGCATTATTCTATAACTATACTTTTCTGTCACTTATGTGTTATTATACTCTTGTATATTTTGTGTCTGTTTCTGACCCTGGAGTGATATGAAAATGGGCCAGAACTGATCAGTGTTCTAACTTGATAAATAAATTCAAATAAATAAATAAATAAATGTAGGAACATAAGAACAGTATAAGGATCCTAGGCACTGAACAAGAAATAACTTCCTACAAAACACATTAAGACTAAAATATGAAATATGCAAGGAGCATAAAAATGTAGAAATACAAGGGCTCAGTGTAACCCTCTAGCCCTGTGTGATATGACGACATGCTGGCTTGAGGTTTGTGTACTCTCAATGGAGCAAAAGATAACAAGAATTTTCTCCTCAAGGTCAGCAACTCAGACCACTAAAGTCGTATCTGAAGCTTAATTTCAGCAAGTTTCAGGCAGTGTCAAGCTGCAGTCTAACTTACTCCTGAAACCTAAATGAAACAATACCATGTGCTGCAATAATTTATCCAAACTACCTCTCTATGTACACCATGTAAAGATACTTTGAAAATGTACATTCTAAAAAAAAAAATGAAAAGAAAATCAGATGGCTATGAATTTTTGAAGGGGTGGGAAAAGATTTTCTATGACTCTGAAATAGGTATTCATAACATTATTACTGGATGAGTAACTCTGCACTGTGGTACCAGTTTACCTGTAAATTACATTTCTAAGCATTGTAAGTAGTACCTCTTATAAAGTAGAAATCAAGGAAGAAATAACTTCTAAGGGTCTTAATGCAAACCTGCATCTGATTCGGCCTGTAAACATGAAAACCAGCTTATAAGTGGTAGCTCTGAATTTGTTTTAAAGAAAAAGAAATGTTCTTACCATAATGTTCCATCTGTGTTGTTCATCTTCATTCATTCATTACTGATGGGTGTCGGTTCTGACTTCGGTACCGAGTCGATCTTATAACAAACTCGTGTCAGCCAAAAATCTCTCGAGCTAACCTTTTACTCATAGTGCCCCTCTCCCTATTACCTCAGATCGAGTTTGCCCGTGATAAGGAAAGCAGAGGCTTTTTCTGAGCAGAAACCCTAAAACAGGATTAGGACCCAATCCAATCCTCCAGGAGCCTCTGGAGGGGGATGGAGGGTGGGAGGTAATGAATGAATGAAGATGAACAACACAAATGGAACGTTATAGTAAGAACATAACTTCTTTATCTGATGTTGTTCATCTTCATTCATTCCTTACTGATGGGACAGAGTCCCTAGCTACTTTATGTCCTGGGAGGCCCTTATGGAAGAATGTTCCTGAGTACCATTGAACCAAAGGATGTTCTTTCCCTGGAGACCAGGTCCAATTTGTAATGAGTAATAAAGGTATGGGGGGTAGACCAGGTTGCAGCTGAACAGATATCATCCACTGAAGCCATTGAATGAAAAGCCTCAGAAGTTGCCATTGATCTGGCTGAGTGCGCTTTGACCTTGCTCGGTAGAGGAATTCTATTCTGTTCGTAGATGAAGGATATAACAGTTTCTCAACCACTTAGATAAGGTCACTTTAGAAACATGGTCCCCCAACTTTGGGCCTGAGAAAGACACAAACAACTGGTCTGATTTACATACTGGTTTTGTTCTGTGCAGATAAAAATGTAATTGTCTGTGTACATCCAGCAAATGAAGGCAGTATTCCCCTTTATTCGAATAGTTTGGTAAAAAGACAAGAAGGTCAATTGTCTGGTTAACTGTCAATTCTGAGATAACTTTTGGAAGGAAGGAGGGGCTAGTCCGGAGTGATGCTCTGTCTCTATGAAAGATTATATAAGGATGTTTGATACACAGGGCCTGAAGCTCAGATATGTGTCTAGCTGAAGTTATGGCTACTAAAAACAGTGACTTCCAGGATAAAAACTTCGTATCACAAGAATTCTCAGGTTTGAAAGGTGGTTGTGACAGGGATTGCAGCACTAGCATTAAATTCCAAGGGTCAGTCGGTTCCATGAAAGGTGGTCTGATGTGCGAGACCCCTTTTAAAAACATTTTGCAGAGGTGATGGGAGCTTAAGGATGAATCATGGAAACAGTCATGAAAGTTTGAGATTAGAGCCAAATGGACTTGAACTGTGGAGGCTGCCACTCCTGACTGTAGAAGATCTGACAGATAACCAAATCTGTCGAGGCCAGTAAGGGGCAATGTGGATTACCTTGCTTCTTGGACTAAGGACCTTCTTTAGAAAAATGAGAATCAAAGGGAAGGGAGGGAAGGCATACAGAAGTCCTGTGGGCCAATTGTGTATCACAGCATCCCTTGGAAATTTCCCCTGTGGGGGGATTAGGGCAAAGTAGCTGCTGCATTTGTTGTTTAGTGGGGGGGGGGGCAAAAAGATCTGAGCAGAGCTGACTGCGGTGGCTGAAAATCTTCGCCACAACGACTAGATTAAGGGAACACTCGTGAGGCAGTAGGATACATCTGCTCAGCTTGTCTGCAATCATGTTGGAAACCCCGGGAATATGCATTGTTATCAGAAAGTGGTCAGAAGCTATCGCCCATTGCCAAATTCTCATGGCCTCCTGACATAACAGGTAGGAATTGGTTCCTCCTTGTTTGCTGTTGTATCAGACTACTGACATGTTGTTGGACTGTATAGCAATTATCCCTGATGGCAGGATGTTTTGAAATGCTTGAACGTAAGAATCACTGCCCTCATTTTTAGGACACTGATATGCAGATTGGCCCCTATGTCTGACCAGCTGCCTTGGACAATCTTCCCTTGGTAAAGGCCCCCCCCCCCAAGAAGGGAAGCGTCCGTGGTCACTGTGGCCCTGGGCTGAAGTGGGCAGAAGGGGCGACTCCATAGCTCTTCATCTGGCTTCATCCACCACATTAGATCCTGTTTGCATCATTAAGTTATATGTATCTGAAAGGGCTTAGGATGCTGCAAGGGATACCACTGTGTCAATAGCAGCCATTGGAGAATTCTCATGTGCAGCCTTGCTAAGGGCACTATGATAACTGACTCTGCCATGTAGCCCAGGAGTTGAAGAACCGCCCGAGCTGAGACTAGGTTTTGACAGAGTATCACCCGGATTTGGGATCTTATCCTGTGTACACTGTCTTATCCTGTGTACACTGTGGTCCGGAAGAGAGGCTAGGCAAGCATGTGTGTTGAAAATTTCCCCTATAAATTCCAAGGTTTGAGAACGAACCAAGTTGCACTTCCGCAGTTTATTGAGATTCCTAGGGATTCTGCTAGTTTGAGAGTCTAGTTTAGAGCTATCTCCAATAGATGCTTGGTGGGGGTAGTGAAGAGACAGTTGTCTAAATATGGAAACACCTGAAATCCTTGAGGTCTCAAATGAGCTGTTACCACTGCCATGCACTTGGTGTACACTCTGGGGGCTGTAGAGAGTCCAAAGGGCAGCACGCTGAATTGGAAGTGATTGGCTCCTAGCCGGAAGATAAGGAATCTTCTGGAGAGCTTGAACATATTTATGTGGTAATACTCATCCTGAAGATCTACTGAGCACATCCAATCGTCTTTCTTCAAAAACGGAAGGATAGACTGAACCGTGACCATCCGGAATTTTTCCTGTTTGACAAATTTGTTCAGGATGCTGAGATCTAGAATTGGTCTCTAGTCCCCTGTCTTTTTTGGCACTAAAAAGAATCTTGAGTAGAATCCGGATCCTATCTGGTCTGATGAGACTGTCTGGATAACTCTTTTTTGAAGCAACTTTTGTATTTCTTGAGCTGCTGTTCCCCTCTGACTGGGTGGAACGTCAGGAATTCGTCTTGATGACTTTGGGTAAAGATTGAATGGGACATGATAACCTCTCGTTATGATCTGCTGCACCCATAAATCTGTAGTTATTGTTAGGCAGAAAGGTGCAGGGAAAATCATCCCTCGACTGCTTCCAGAGGAAAGGAATCAGGCCGCTCTTCAGCAGCGCTGATAGGGTTTGTCCAGAGAGAAGAAAGGGAGGGAGAAATACCAACAGTGGTATTCAAAAATTTACTTCAGAGGGTAAGGGAAAAGCCCGTACCACCAATGGCACTTACGTATTACTGAAAAGGTAGTTGAAAAAAGAAGGAAAATTATTCAGAAAATTATTTTAATATGAAAAAACTAAGTACTTAGCTGAGAGCTGATTTGATACGGCTTTTTGGCTATGCAACAAATGAAATCGGAGGTACAAGGAGAGGGGCATTATGGGTAAAAGCTTAGCTTGAGAGTTTTTTGGCTGGCACGAGCTTGTTATAAGGCCGACTCGGTTCCGAGGATGGAACAGACACCCAACAGTAAGGAATGAAAGAAGATTAAGAAAACTTTGCTCTTTTGCTTTTGGAAGAATATGCTCTTTTAATACCAGATGGTAAGGACTTGCCTTACATTCTACCAGCAAAATGTGATACAGATTTTGACAAAATGCACAATCTGCATAGAATATACCCTTGGTTGCAGGTTTCAGTGTTAGGAAATGTCCAGTGATTAAATACTGAAAGCACTTGGTAAATGGATACTCTCATTCTTTTTCATACTATATTATTATCAAGAACCATTTACATCCGGAAAGAATGATCCTGTTCTCCATAAGAAAAGAATCCAAAGCAATGCAAGTAGAAAATATAATGGTTTGATTTAAACAAACGCCAAAAATCACTTCTAGCACAAGACTTAAGGACCAGGTAGCTCTCACAAATTAGCTACAGGAAGAAGCCTCTTACTTTACCTGTCCATCTCTGGATTTTTTTTCTGTTTACTTCATCATTCCTTTTTGTACTCTATTCATTTATGTCTAATTTTCATCTACTAAGCATTTTGATTACTACTTATATTGGAATGTCTTAAACTTTTGAGTATAATAGTGGAACTTTTATGTTTCATACTTCCCTGATCTTAGGGGTATCCATGAACGACATCACTTTTTATCAATTACTGACAAAGTCTTTTCAAGGATTTCCAAAACAGTCTTGCTCCAACAGAAGCCACACACCTGACTCACATTTCTCCGTATAGCTTTTAGCTACTACTGACCACTTCAGAAACTTTTAAAACCTTTCAGGGTTGTCCTTCCAGAGAATGAAATCACATTTTTTGCTACTGCAGTCTAACATTTCATACATCTGCAAATCACAGGAAGCTCGTAATTTAAGCTTACAGCTGTCTGCATTACTCAGTGTTCTCTTCCTACAGCAGCTATCTGATCAAGTAAGGCACTATCTGGAAATTATTTAAATTCTGAGGAGTGAAAATGGCCCTCCATCTTAATCATGCATCTTCTATAAACTTTGCACATTCACTTTATACTACCTTAGACCAATGTAACAATCGTATCCGATTTACTCCCACTGCTTGCCAGGACAGATTCCAAAATCCCCCATGCCCATAGGCAGAAAACACTAGGTATTGGAGAATTACCTGTATAATGCGTTCACTTTCTAACTGCAAACAGACATCCAGTGGGACATCCACAATGTACTCTATCACAGTCTTTAACTATTCAAGACTAATACCCATGTTAATGTTCAAAGGTTCATATGATGCCAGGATAGACTCCATATCCCCATGCCCACAAGCAGAATAAAGTTTGCCAGTAACTACTGGCCATTAAGGAGCTTCATGCCACAGATCTCATGCTGGAAATTGTAAGTATCCATACAATCATCTAGTTCCTTTCTGAATATATGGATTAATGGCATAGCTAACAGGGTGAGTTTACTTTGCGAGTATAGGAGTCTGAGATACAAGTTATTCAAATCTCACACCTCAGGTGACATTATATTTACCTGATGTAGAAAGAAAGAAACAATAAGCCTGTGCAGTCTCCCTTTTTAAATACTTAAACATTCCACCTCTCCTTACTTCCCACTATCCTTTTGCACGTGTTTGACATCTCCTAAATTCTTTTGTGGATTCCTCCCCTTCAGCACTTCTTCCAGTAGTCCATTCAATGTGTCCAAATTCTACTCTGAGAAAAAGTAATTTCAGAGATGCAGGAAGTAATCTCTACAATTTTTTGCCCGTGCCTCTTCTTCCCCCTTCATCTTTCCTATTCAGAATGACCCGTTTACATCTCCTTGATATGATCTTGTGGACCAATATCACGTTTCCCAGTCTCTTCTAAGCTGAAATGAGAAGAGTTCTAGTTTCTCCATCCTATGGTCATATTCCAGTCTTTCCACCTTATGGATCTTAGTAGCTTTCTTCTGCATCCCCTCTGTCAGCATGACTTCCTTTTCTTTCTATGGCCACCAGAAATGTAAACAGTACTCAATGAGTGGTCTGTCCAAGGCTGTGCAGAATGGAAAAATTACCTCTTTTTCTGCAATATGTCACCCTTAAGATGCACCCCAGCAATCTGCTTTACTGTTAGCACTGTGTTCTGACAGTGCTCCAAGTGGTCCAGTTCAGGTGCAAGCATCATCCCCAGATTCTTCACCTGTGCTAATTTTGAAGCTTCCCAGTTGATACTTCACAGAGGGCTGTTGTGGTCTCAGTTCAGTACTTTGCATTTGTATACAATGAATCTCAGCTGTCATCTTTCTGCCCATTTTTTTCATCTTTTTAATCCTTTGCTTATCTCATCCTCTCATCTTTCACTGCTGGACCTTTCTCCGGATTATCAACAAGGAGTCTAATTTGCTTCTGTATGCCTTCAGATATGTCTGAGACACACTGAAGAATGCTACATCTTGAGCAGACCACTGTAGTAACCCTGCTAGTTACTTCCCTAATTCCCAACATTGCCCACCTCACCATTCAAACATGCAGTCATCCAGTTTTTGGTTTTGGTCGTATCTGCAACTCTTCCAGTTATCCTATCAAACTCCTATGTACAATCAAAGGTCACTCACAGATGGGGACTCAAGTATCTCCAATCCAACCTGGCCATACACTGTGGGAGTATGCATCAGACAAATCAAAATTCCAACACAGAAGTCCAAATATTTACAGTAATAAATTTAACTAAAGTATTTCATTTATAAAAACAAAATAAATCTAGTTCCAAATCCTCCTCCTTCAAAAGAAAGGCTTACAACACATCATTCCTTGTATAGGTGTTGTTGGGATAACTGCTTTCATCCATGTACACTTCTTCATATCCAGTTCTTACATCTAAATTTTCTATGATCATGTTGTTACTATAAAATACAGTTGAATAACTCCTACTTACCTGTAACAGTAGATGTCAGAATTTTAGACAGCTTCAGTGGCATATGGATTCAGGGCCTGCACAAACATTTACACCAATAGCTCAGAACCCCCTCCCATAACTCTCTGGATACAGGATGGGCTAAACACCCTGTCATCAGGGGAAGCCTAACCCCTTCACAGAAAGTCAGTAATTCAGAATTTTAGTGCAAGTAGAATAAACCAAGGACCAAAAGCAAGAATGAATTGCCTGAAGCCAACTAGTTCACAACCATAAAACCCCAATACAAATAATGAAAGCCAACCAACAGCACAATAAGGTTGGATTTGGATATAATCAAACTATATGCAAAATAAGAGGGATGGTGGGTGAGTGTTGCCACCAAGGCAGTGTGAAATTCAAACATCTGCCATTATAGATCCTACCTTACATGGGAGAATAGTCTTCTCAAAGCCTGATCTGGAACTTGAGAAAGAATCTAATATGTAGTGTTTTGTAAAGGTATGAACAGAAGACCACATTGCTGCCTCCTGAATGTTTCTAGAGTCCACTCCTTTCCAATAAGCCAATAAAAAGGATAAGGCTCTGGTGGAATATACTTTAACCTTGCTTGAAATAAATTTAACAACAAACAATAAAAGAGGACAATCAATAAGTAATAGTTTGCTTAGAGACTGGCTATCCCTTCTTAACCCTAGAACAGGAAATAAACAGCTATTCAACTTTCCTGAAGGGCTTAATTCTGTCAAGGCAGTACCGGAGCCTACCTCTGCACGTTGAAAGTATGCAGAATCTTCTTGCCCTTGTTTTTTGGTTCTGGAAATTGAGTGATTGATGGTTTGAATCAGGGTAAATTCAGAAACAACTTTTGGCATGAAAGGATTAGTGCACAGAACAACCAAGCCATTGTGGAAAATCAAATAAGGTTGGTGCACCATGAGACTTCCAAGATGGCTGCACAACAAGTAACACCTTAATTTCAGCTGTCACAGAGTGAAAACAGAAACTAAGAAGAGACAGCCAGTGAACTTGTTTATTTGGATAAGTTTTAGTAACTGGTTAGTAAGTACACTGCCTAGATGCCAGCAAAAAAGAAAATCAGAGAACCTGAAAGAAAACCACAAAAGGTGAAGAAAAAACACTGACTGGGAAGAATTCCACAGCAATTCAACAAAAAGCAGTGCAAGCTTCAGCTTTGGTGAAAGACATTACTTTCAGTAACCTAGAGGAAAAATAAGTCAAATGTACTCAGAGATAATTACAATAAATTAAACTCTTCTACAGTGTATCAATTCAAATAACAAAAGGCTAGATAAAATGGAAGAAGTTTTAAACAGATATTTGGATGAGGTGAAAAAACTGCAAAAAACGGAGGTTGAAATGAAAATGCTGGCTGAATATGAGACTGCACACAGAGAAAACTTGAGATTTTCTGCAGTACCAGAGAAACTAGAGGGAACACACTGTATTATTTATATGAAAGCATAAAAAGCAAATGGAGTGGTATTCCACAGCAGGAGTTGTAACTGAAAGGGCACATAGTTCAAACCTGGCCATGAGAAAGCAACCTGTAATAGTAAATATGCAATTCTACCAGTAGAAGGAGTTTATTCTGACTGTGGCAGAAGGACAAAATACTAAAAATGGGAGGAGGCAGTAGAGTGTTTGTGGAAAAGCATTACTCACTGTACACCAGGCAGAAGAGGAGTACATTTATTCTACTTAGCAGAGAATGTTGAGAATCGGGAATGAGATTCAAACTGCTATATCAAGCTATCTTCAGAATATTCTTTCCTGGAGGGACAAAATAATTTTTTTGATGCAAAACACGCTAAGGATGAAATACAACAAAAAGTGAACTGTGAAACAGAAGGAAATTCTGTTTCTTGTTCTTCTGGTAATAAAGACCAAAGAAAGACTGAGCCAGTGAATACTTTTCCAGTGTTTCAATTAAAAATGCTTGAGAGAGAGAAAAAAGTGCAAGCGTTGACTAGCAGAACCAAGAGAACATTGGAAAGGAAGAAGAGAATGGATTTGGGAAATGGAGAGAAACATAAATAAAACTAGCAACTCAGAAACTGACAAATAAATATAGGATTATAAAGCATTAATTATATTTAGGAAACATGACAGAACAATCACAACTGGAAGTTTTGGACTTTTCTGACTTTGTTAAACCGTGTACAGGACTCGGCATATGCCATACTTCATGCCATTAATGTTTGGAGGATCACTTAGGAGGTAGGGAACAAGAAGGAAAGATTTAACTAAGTAAAACACACTTTTGTTCTCAACAGTAATATTTGTATAGTGCATGATATCTGCATGCTAAAAGTAGTTTTCTCAATTCTTTTCAAGTGTAATGGGGATACTAAAGTAAAAGATGCCCTTGTTTTTTTCCCTTCTTTTCGCTTTCTCCTTGTTCAGTTTTAAGAAATGTAGATACTGCAATGCAAGAAAAAAATAAGAAAAGTCTGTTCAAAACAGTATGATACAATTAAAAATGTTGTGCTTTTTCTCATTCTTTCATAGGGGGTGACTGGATTAAGGATCTCGGTTTTATCTAGTAACAAGTTTTAAGAGAAAGCAAATAAAGATAAAAGAACATTGAATATAATAAAGCCATCATTTAACAAATAAATAAATTAAATAAATAAATCTTAGTAGAAGCAACTCTGTACCTGGTTCTCATGTCTCCATGGAGACAATCTGATAAAGAGTAATAAAAACAGAACATTTCTTTCTTTTAATGGTGTTCTTTCAATGCCTAGGAGATAATTTCTGAAAGCATTGAAGTGTTTTATCATTCAGGGAGAGCAATAAAGATAAGACAACACCAGACAGCACTCAGTAGAAGCACAGGCTGTACCATGCTTATTAGCATGGATAACCTTCCTTTTAGGTTAAACGAAGTCTGAGTGTGGCTGTCAGTTTGGAACAAGTGTTCCAATTAGGAAGGTAAAACTTCAATATTTGAAGATGTACAAAGTTGTTTGTGTTAATATTACGTTAATAGGTTTATGAAGTACATTGAGGGGGGTGCATTTGTTTTTGTTTGGTTGGTTGCTTGTTTGAGGGTTTCAATAAAACAAAAAGTTTTAAAGATGTGCTACAGGCTCAAATGGACATGACAAGAAATAACATTAGTGTATGCATGTACCACAAAAGCTAGAACTAGACAATTAACAAAAAAGCTGTGACAAATAATAACTAACATAATGGCCCTTTCAATATTATCTATAAATGTTAATGGTCTCACAGATATATACAAAAAAGAAAGAGTAGTGAACTATATTAAAATGTACAGTGCAAAGAGCTATGCTACAGGAGACACATTTGGAAAGAAATGAACATGCGAATTTGATAAAGAAAGGTTTTCAGGATGGTTACTCAGTGGAAAATAGCTCCAATAGTGAAAGAAGAGGATAAAGAGAATAATGTTAGACATGCAGTACTAAGAGGCTACTGGCAAGGGAGAAGGTTTACATTGGCATTATTTTACACCTAAAACTGCTATAATGGAGCTTAAGAAAATTCTGGGAGAAATCAGTTTTCAAGCAGGGAATATTACTTATAGGCAGGGACTGGAATTTGATTTGTAGCAGGGAAGATGTGCCTGGGGGAGCCAAGAAGGAATAAAAATAACAAAGGAGGGTATATTTTTGAAGACATTTATGCAAATATTTGGCACAGAAGATGTAAATTTAGTGGTAGGAGTTTGGCATTAATTTACATACTATTCCCTAAGATACAAAAACTGGGCTAGGCTAGACAGAACTTATATTTCTCAGGAACACACACGTTTAATTGAAAGTTTTGATATGCATCCAATAACTATTTCACATCATGTGCCAATAACAACTAAAATACAAATGCAGAGAAATAGCTTTCCCACATACCTGTTGAAATAAGAGAAACATAAGGAATGGGTTGTGGAAATTACTCAGGAGTTATCAGAGAAGACAGAAATTTCTTCTGGAAATATAGCTAGGAAGTGGAATAAAATTAAAGTGAAGTTTAAAAACAAGGTTGAAATAAAAGAAAAAGAGATATTGTTAAGAAGCAACAAGAGTTATTCAAAGGGACTGACAAATGTTAAAGTATTGCAGAATGGGGGAATCTTACAGAACAAGAGGAAAAGCAACTTCAGAATGCTAAGCAGAAAATAAACTACCACCTTGGTAATGTGCGTGAGTTTAGAAAGACTGCTGTCAAGCAATTGTTTTTGATAATAATGCTGGAGCACAAAAACTTTTAGCTCAATGACTCAGGCAACAGAATGTAGAAAGGGTTGTCACAAAGTGTAGGGAGCCTATAACAAGGAAGATAAAAAGAGATCCTGTAAAGGTACCATAAATATTTCAGAAAATTGTATGAAAGTCTGTATAAAGCAGAGAAATATGGAGATCAAGAAAAGGTACAAATGGAAATGTTTATGGAAGAATTAAATATGCCAAGGTTAGAGGTAGATGAGGCTCAATTTCTGATGGTTAGAATAGGAGGAGGTAAGATAAAAATGGTGACGTATAACCAATCAACAGGAAAGTCCCCAGGAACAGATGGTATTTCTGTGCAAGTCCAGTGGCTGGGAGGGGAAAAAAACTATAAAGATCTGGAAGGTTTTGTTTAACAGTATTTTAAGAAAAGGAGGAGCACCAAATTCCTGGAAGAAAGCAGTGACTGCTGTAATACCTAAACAAGGTAAAGATCTAAAGATCCATCAGATCCAGCTTCATATAGGCCCATTCCAATCCTAATCCAAAATTATGAAGTGTTTATGTCTATAACGGCTAAAAAAATTGTAAAGGTGATACCAACATGGATCAATGTGGTTTTATGGAGGGAAGGTAGCTAAACACTGATGATCCAGAGGGAAGATGAATGGAAGAAAACACCACTGCTGTTCGTGGGTCTTGATACAGAGAAAGCATCTGATATAGTGAACTGGGAGTTTATGATTAGGACAATGAGCATTTGCATTCTCTGATAAAATTGTAAGGTTGATTGGAGAATACAGGAGGGATTGGTGACAAGGGTTCCTCTCTGTTAATTTCTGTTTGAGCAGAGGAACTAGGCAGGGGTGTCCTCTTTCCCCTTTATTTGCACTATGGTTAGAACCACTGGCAAAAAAATGAGAGACTCGGAAGTTCAAGGATATAACTGGTATGGTAGTCAAGAAAAGCTGGCTCTATTTGTAGATGATATTTTGTACCTGATAAAACCAAAAAAGGACATTTCAGTGTTGTGGAATTTGAGGCAGTTTTAAATCTTTTTGGGATACGAAATTAATGAAGCTAAAGCAAAGGTAATAGCTGTAAATTATGTATCCAGACACAGTGGTTCAGCATTATCCATATTTATGGGGACATGATAAAATGAAGCACGTAGGTGTATGGATTAAAAAAGACTGTGGTGTGGCAGCTAAGGATATGTGGGAAGAGACTAAACAAAAGATCATATAAAAACTCTAAAGTTGGAAGCTCTGTTATATGGATATGGTTAGCAAGATAAAGCAGTTAATATGTTTTTAGTCCCTTTAGTTTTATACAAAGGTCAATCGTACTTTTATCAACTGGAGGAAAAGTGGACAGCAGTTAATAAAGAGCTGAAGGTTTTTATCTGGGAGGTGAAGCTGGCAAAAGTCAAGTGGGATAAACTAATTTTCCAACTGAACAAGGTAGTTTGGGATTACCCAATCTGAAGAGGTATTGCAGAGCTATACAGTTAAGGCTCCTATACACAGTGCAAGCAGAAATTAGAAGTTATGTACTCACCATAACGTTCCATCTGAGTAGGTGTATTCATTTGTCTGCAACCTGTGGGTTATGGATCCGATATCGGATCCGAACCGGCATAGTTTTCCAGCTATGGATCCAAGCTCTCAGCTCCTCCCCTCACCCATAATGCCCTGCTCTACCCTCATGACCTCAGATCGAGTTTGCCAAAGCAACAATACCCTCAAAAGGGTAACACGGAATATGCAGGAAACTGAAAGGCCAGGGGGATAGGAGGGCGGGATGGTTGCAGACAAATGAATACACCTACTCAGATGGAGCGTTATGGTGAGTACATAACTTCTAAATCTGAAGTAGGATATTCATTTGTCTGCAACCTGTGGGACAGAGTCCCCAGCTACCTGAATCTTGGGCGGCCAT
Source organism: Protopterus annectens (assembly GCF_019279795.1). NCBI lineage: Eukaryota > Metazoa > Chordata > Ceratodontiformes > Protopteridae > Protopterus > Protopterus annectens. Next base: position 1,044,127,492 of record NC_056739.1, on the reverse strand, counting down.
CATGGAAGGATATTCCGGAGCACCGCGGAGCCAAAGGATGCTCTACCCCTAGATGCAAGATCCAACTTATAGTGAGAAATAAATGTATGAGATGAAGCCCACGTGGCTGCTGCACAAATATCATCTAGAGGAATCCTAGCCTTGAAGGCTGCCGAGGTAGAAACTGACCGGGTTGAATGGGCATGAACACCCCGGTGCGGGCCTTCCTGACGCTTGATAAGCCAATAAAATGCACTGTGAAATCCAGCGGGACAGAGAAACTTTAGAAATTGGCTTGCCCAAATTGAATTTTGCAAAGGAAATAAACAGCTGGTCGGATTGCCTATGACCAGCTGTCCTGTTGAGATAAAATCTTAGTTGCCTGTGAACATCTAGTGAGTGTAGCTTATATTCACCTTTGTTTTCATACTTAGGGAAGAAAACAGGGAGGTTAATGGATTGATTGATGTTTGCTTCAGAAGCGATTTTAGGAAGGAAGGACGGGTTGGTCCTGAGGGAGACACGGTCCGGATGAAATACCAAGTAAGGAGGTTTAGCTGATAAAGCTTGAAGTTCAGAAACTCTCTTGGCTGATGTAATGGCTACCTAAAAGGCTGTCTTGTAGGACAAGAATTTGAGATCCACCGTAGCCGCTGGCTCGAAGGGGAGCGGTCAAGGCCTGTAGGACCAAAGAAAGGTCCCAAGGAGGAACTGCTTGCTTTATAGGGGGCCTGAGAAGGAAAGTACCTTTAAGAAATGTTTTGCACAATTTGGCTGACATAAGAGGATTGGACTCATGACCAATGTGATAGTGAGAAATTGCCGCCAGTTGAACTTTGACTGTGGAACTGCTGGCACCATCATTAAAGAGAGAGGTTAGAAAATCAAGCACTACAGGGAGAGGAACCGTGAAGGGATTTAGGCCTTGCCGCTCCGCCCAAACAGAGAAACGTTTCCATTTGCTCCGGTAAACCTTTCTAGTGGATGGTTTATGAGCCGCCACCAAAATAGCCTTTACCGGTGAAGAAATACCGAGTCCTTATCAAGAGTGGAACTGGAGCAGCCAAGCGGTCAGCTTCAGGTTGTCCAGGTTCGGAGGAGGAATGCAGGATGGATGGGAAATCAGATCCGGGATGGGATCTAGAATCCAAGGAGGATTCACCGAGTGAGACCTTAGGAAGGGGAACCAGATCTGTCGAGGCCAGAATGGAGCAATGAGAATCATTCTGCAACCCACCCGAGAGGCTTTCTGAAGAACTTGGAGCATCAGAGGCAAGGGTGGATAGGCATACAGAAGACCGGGTGGCCAAGCATGCACCAGAGCGTCTCTTGGGGTACCTCCGGGAGGAGGTATTAGAGCGAAAAACTGTCGCACTTGGTGTTTGAGGGAGAAGCAAAAGATCGCATGAAGGGTTCCCCACCGTGCGAATATGCGTTCCGCTACTTGACAATTGAGAGACCACTCGTAAGGGGTCAGAATGGTGCGACTGAGCTTGTCCGCTAGGATGTTGGACCGACCGGAATGTGCGTTGCTATGAGAAAGCGATTGGTGGAAATTGCCCATTCCCAAACTCTCATGGCCTCTCGACAAAGAGGGTAAGACCTTGTTCCCCTTGCTTGTTGATGTACCAGACAACAGACATATTGTCCGATTGAATCGCAATTGTTCCCAAGGGAAGAAAGTCCTGAAGTGCTAGCAACGCTAAGAGCACTGCTCTCATCTCTAGAACATTGATATGCAGTAAGGTCTCTGAGTCGTTCCACGTGCCTTGGACTGTCCGGCCCAAAGTGCCCCCACCCGAGGCGGAGGCGTCCGTGGTCACCGTGGCGAGAGGGGAGAAGCACAAAATGGGCGACCCTCGTGGAGATCCGGGAGTGGAGCCACCACAAGAGGGACCGCTTGCAAGCCTTGCTGATCGCTATGGGATGATGCATGGGAGAGCAAGGTATGACCACTGTACTAAGAGCGTCCACTGCAGAATGCATATTGAGCCTGGCAAGAGGAAGAAGTGCTATCGACGAGCCATGGACCCTAGAGCCCTCAGGACCAACTCCGCTGGAACAGAACATGAATGGAGAATGGCCGCACCTGGAGCTGCAGATTTAGAACTCTGTCCGCAGTGAGGAAGGCTCGTAAACTCCTTGTGTCTAGTCTGGCCCCTATGAAATCTAAGAGTTGAGTGGGCCCGGTTGGACTTGTTTGTATTTATTGTGATGCCCAGAAATGGAGCAAGATGGAGAAAGGAGTCTCGCGCCGAGAGAAGTAGATGCCTTGTTGGGGCGGTAAGGAGCCAGTCGTCCAGGTAGGGAAAGACCTGCACCCCTGAAGCCTCAGGTGGGCCGCTACCACTGCTAGTACTTTGGTAAACACCCTGGGGCTGTGGTGAGACCAAAGGGAAGGACCCGGAACTGGTAGTGACTGGCTCCCAGCCGAGGCGGAGAAACCTCCTGAGCGCCTGTCCATTAGGATGTGGTAGTACGCGTCCTTGAGATCTATCGAGCACATCCAGTGGCCATCTCCCAGAAGGGGAAAACTAGATTGTAGAGTGACCATTCGTCATTTTTCTGTGGGGTCTGCCAGATTCAAGAGAGTGAAGTCTAGGATTGGTCTTAGTTCCCCGTCTTTTGGCACTAAAAAGAATCTGGAGTAGAACCCTGATCCGATCTGGTCTGGGGAACGGGCTGGATGGCTCTTTTCTCTAGCAGATGGCCAATTTCTGCCAAAGCGGCCTCCCTTTGACCGGGTGGTACGTCTGGGAGGGACTTCATCTTTGGAAGGTGAAGGAAAGGAATGCGATATCCCCTGGATATGATCTGGAGAACCCAGCGGTCCGATGTTACGGACTCCCATGCCGCTAGGTGCCCAGCGTCCCCGACTGCCTCCAGAGTAGAGCAGTCGGGCAACCCTCAGGGTTGCTGCGGGGCCGTTCAGAGAAAGGTTCCCTGGACCCGAAGTTTCTGGGAGCCCCTCTGCCTCTAGGGCGGCGTCCTCCCTGTCCTCCTCTGCCGCGGAAGGACTGGTTGTCCGGAGCAGGCTGGGACTGCTGCGACTTCGGAACCACATCTTCTTCTGACCCTTTTGGTTCCTAGAATAGGGCCTCTGGGGTGCAGAGAAGCGGATTCCGACGGCAGACAGCGTCTTCCCATCCTTCTCGCTCTGGGTCAACGTCTCGCGAACGGTCTTGCCAAACAGAGCAGAACCATCAAAGGCGTTCGCAAACGCGCCTTGAAGGGCTCAGAAAAATCGCAGTGGCGGAGCCAGGCCTGACGTCTCGTGCCCAGTCCTGTCCCCGCGGCTCTAGCGGCGCCCTCCGTAGCATGGGAGAGTAGCCGCATAGAAGTATTTGTGACTGACCTAAGAGTGGCCATTTTGGTGGAGTGCAGAACTCTGTCCTCCTCCGAAATGGACTCAGGGGGGGATGCAGCGTACTCCTTAATAAGGTCTCGCTGCATCCGAATAACATGTGCCAAATAGTTCAGCGCCCTTACCGAGAAGGTCGCCGAACTGAACATCCGCTTCCCCAAGCGGTCCATCATCCGAGACTCCTTGCTCGGTGGGTGGACTGAGGGACTCTCCTGAGCCAGTTCCCTCTTTGTGGCCGCCGCCATCAACATGGCATCTACAGGAGGCCCCTTACTCCAATGGGTCCTGTCGGAAGGCGGGCTAAGGATTCTATCAGTCTTTTGGGAATTGGCTCCACGGTGTCCGGTTCCTTCCACGCCCTGGTGGTAATAAGGTCCACCAGGGGGTCGGCAAGGGGGACACCCAAGAGGTAGACGGGCCCGTTTCGAATGCCTCCAAGAACACGGACTCGTCCGAGGAAGACTTGGGGGCAGACCACCCCCCCCTAATACGGAGCATTTCCATGATGTCTCCGAAGGAGACATCCTCGGGGGGTGACCGTGGGAGCCTTCCCTTCCTCCAAGTCCGTGTCTTCAGTGAGAGACTCAGGAGTCAATGTGCCTCCTTTTGCACGTATGCTTGCGAGGGGCCTCCTCTGGGGGGCTGTCAGAGGAGTCCTCGCAAGCAGCAATTTGCTCCATGGGAGCAACTTGGGGCACAGAAGCGGGCTGTCCCAGGGGCCGGATGGTGGAAGCCTGGCCCAGTGCAGAGGGAGCGGACGGTGCCGAAGCAAGTGCCGGGGGTCCGGAGACCCTCAACAGAGCCCTCTCCACTACATCAAAAGCCGAAGGGGAGCCGACCTCGACCAAAGGATCCGACAATCGGCTCCCCCTCGGATCCGAAGAGTGGATCGGAGCCGGCGCCGAAGCACTCGGATCCGAAGGGACAGTGCGCTCCGACACAGACGGCGCCGAAGGAGCACTGATCCCCCCGGATCCGAAGCTCGGATCCAGGCTCCGAGATCGGGTCCGGCACTCGAGGGCAGGGACGGATCCAGTACCAAGTACTATCGGCTCCGACCTCCCCGGCTCGGCTGCTCGGCTCCAGTTGCTCGAACCCGGGTAGCGGGTCGGAGAAGGAGCAATAGGCTTAAAAGGGTGTTGAGCTCCCGGAGGGAGGCAAGACACTCCCATCTGCATCTGGGCCTGGATGAACCTTCTCATCATCCGGTCCAGATCAGCATCGGAAAGGCTATGGGTGGATCTCGACGAGGCTACCGAGGTAGGCCTGGAATGCCTCCTCGATAGCCTCGACGGAGATCGGTCTCCTCCTCCTCGGGACCCGGTGAGAAGCAAACAGGGGACCGGAGCCGAGAAGGAGGAGACGGAGCCGGGGGAGAAGCCCGCTTAGCTGGCGGGGCCGAAACAGAGGTCTCGGCCCGCCGCTTGTGGTGCTTCTCCCTCCGGTCCTTTCTAGATGCATCCCTCTCCTCTCCAGAAGCGGGAGTTTGAGTCCCGGAGCAGGAGGGGTGCCACAGGGGAACTACTGCAGCCGCAAGAGTCCCGAAGGAGCGGAGGTCGGAGCCGAGTCCGGCGGTAAAGACCCGCCAAGACCAGCTTGGACCTCCGCTCCTCAGCCCTGGGGTTGAACCCTGCACAAATGGTACAACCAGATGTGAGGTGTTCAACCCCAAGACACTAACACCGAGTGTGGCCATCAGCGGAGAGCTTATGGCCACACTCGGAGCATTTGGAAAATATAGACTTAGGCTGTTCAGCCATAATCTATAACAACCCAAAGTTACTGAAAAGTAACTTAAACAAAAAATAAAGCACACAGGCCTACACACACACTCTACGTACAGCGAGGGGAGGGAATAAAAATTATTACTGTAACTTAAAATACACTTAAAAACAGTCTATATAAACGGGAAACCTACTACTTTCACACAAAAATTATTAAAGAAAGAAAAAATTGTCTATTTTTCAACAAGAAAAAGTCTACTTAGCTGAGAGCTATGTATCCACATCTAGTTACCAGCGCGGCAAACAAGATCTGAGGTCATGAGGGTAGAGCAGGGCATTATGGGTGAGGGGAGGAGCTGAGAGCTTGGATCCATAGCTGGAAAACTATGCCGGTTCGGATCCGATATCGGATCCATAACCCACAGGTTGCAGACAAATGAATATCCTACTTCAGATCCTATAATTCAAAGCAGAAAGGGATGATGATGAAATGGGGGAAGCTCAAGAAACAAAGACAGACTGGGATTTTGTATGCAGATCCTTAAGGAGAACAACAATAACCATACAGATTATTATATTCATAACGTAGCAGAAAGTATTCTAAGCACAATGCCAACACGGGAATGGAGAAAGGAGATTCTGCTGATATAGATGACTGCAATTAGGGATTCAGACTATAGACAAGACAGGGCTGGAATTTATTGGAGAAAACTGGTAAAAGAACCAAGGTATTGGGAGCAAATTATTACAGAGGGAAAGATAACAGAATGGGAAGAGGCCAAGAATTTATTTGGAGTGCAGGACAGAGATTGCCTTCTCTGTCAAGGACTGATATCAGAGTATAGGAAAAGAGAAAAATATAGGGGGATCCTAAAATAAAAATAAACAATTGTAGAGTTTTTAGCAGAATCTGGAACATAAGCTAATTGTTAAAAAAGGAATAATTAGTATAGCATACAAAATATTGCATGATAATTCTAGGAGTCAATCAGATGAGTTTAGAAAGGATTGGGAAGAGAAAAGTACAGTTGTGTACACTTAACATAAATGTAGATGTTCGAGTGTATTCACTGTTGCAGTCATCCCATTTGGGTTATCTGCCTGCAGGCAGCCCTCAGTCGGCCCGAATACCAGTGTCTTGGGATTTCTGCGTCGGTTGCTGTCGCCTCTTCCATGACGTCAAGTCGTCAGGGGTATGAAACATGCAGCAGATGCCATTACATCAGTTTTTCTTGCCCCAGATGTCAGGAGCCTCCAACACATGAAGCTATTACTTGGTGTGTAACACTTCCAGTAAAAAGTAAATACCCCTGCCATAAAATATGGCCATAAACAGGAAAGGTAGAAAGGCTATAAAAAAACAGGGGGATGGAGGGAGGGAAATCAGGACTGCAACAGTGAATACATTCGGATATCTACATTTATGGTAAGTGTACACAACTATGCTATGTTCTTCATGTTTCACTGTTGCAGTCATCATGCTTGGGAAATTGGGTTGATTCCCAAAGCTGAGGAAGGGTGGAGGCAGTCAAGAGGTGTGAAAGCTAGCTAGCAGGCCTTGTAAGACTGCTGTAGCAAATACATCCCTGAATTTAGAAAAAAATAGGTAAGTGGTAATGCTTAGTAAAGGTGTGTACAGAACTCCAGGTTGCAGCTTCCAGGATGTCCCTGGTAGGGACTCCCCTGAGAAATGCTGTAGAGGATGAAGTAGCTCTAGTGGAATGAGTTCTGATCCCGAGAGGGATAGGTTTTCCATGGTGTTTATAGCAGAAATGGACGCAGTGTGCTATCCATTTGGAAATGGTTTGCTTTGAAATGTAGCAAAGCTGACTAGCAGCTGGTCAGATTTTCTGAAAGGCTTAGTCCTGTCAGGGTAGAACCTGAGCTGTCTGTGCACGTCCAAGGAGTGCAGGATCCTTTCCCCTTTATTCTGAGGATTAGGGAAAAAGGTTGGCATATGGACGGATTGGTTTAGAGCCACACTGGATACCACCTTGGGCATAAAGGAAGGGTTAGTCCTGAGGGAAACCCTGTCAGCATGTAAAATAATGAAGGGCTCCACCATCATTAGTGCCTGTAACTAAGACACTCTTGTTGCTGAAGTAATAGCTAGAAGTAAGGCTGTTTTCCACGAGAGGAATTTTAACTCTGCTGAAGCAGCAGGTTCAAAGGGGGGGGGGGGGTGTGAGCTTTATCAGTACAAAGTTAAGGTCCCAGGTCGGGGTGGGAGCTCTCCTAGGGGTCCTGAAATTGTTAGCTCCTCTCAGGAACTGTTTGATGAGAGGGCGAGAAAAGACAGGTGGCTCAGTATTATAATGACCTGAGATGGCAGAGGCATGAATCTTAATGGAAGAGAAGGACAGGCCTCTGTGGAGCAGCTCTGCTAGATAATCAATGATTTGAGGTAAGTTGGGCACAGCTGTGTCCTTTCCTTGAGACCGACTCCAAGAACAATATTTTTTCCACTTTTCAGCATAGGATATCCTAGTACTAGGCCTTCTGGCCTCAAGGATGACGTCCAGCAACTGTTTGCTGAGGGATGCTGGTGGTGCATTTAGGGAATAATCCAGGCTGCAAGGTTTAGGGTTTGCAGCTGTGGATGCAAAATCTGTCCCTCTTGCTGTGACAGCAGGGAAGGTGTGTGATGTAGGTGCCAGGGTGGCACTGAAGTCAGACTGCGTAGGAGTGGGTACTAGTGCTGGCGTGGCCAGTTTGGTGTAATAAGGATTGCCCTTGGCCTGTCCTGTTTGATCTTGAGTAGTACTCTTGAGAGGAGGGGTAGATGAGGAAAGGCATAAATTGAGAGGTTTTCCCATGTAAAGGATAGGGCGTCCACCTTCCTGGCTTCGCTGTGATGGTTCCTGGTGCAAAATTTGCTCAACTGGTGGTTTGGGGGGAGGCAAAAAGGTCCACCTCCGGTGTTTTTCACCTCTGGGTTAGAAGTTTGAATGAGTTGGGGTCCAGTTTTCACTCGTGAGGGTCCAGTAGACTTCTGCTTAAGTAGTCTGCCAGTGAATTTTGCTTGCCTGGCAGGAATGGAGCTTGTAGGTGCACTTGGAACCATGGCTAACCTGCAGAGTCAGTAAGAATGAGTTCCTCCCTGCTTGTTTATGTACCACATAACTGTGGTGTTGTCTGTCTTTATTAGGAGCTGTCCTGGAAGGATAAGGTATTTGAAGACTGTCAGAACATTCTGTACAGCTAGCATCACTTTTTGATTGATATGCAGGGGAATTTGTTCTGGACTCCATTTGCCTTGAATGCATTTGCCTGCCATGTGAGCCCCCCCCCCCCCATGCATAGTCTAATGAGTCTGTTGTCAGGGTTTGGGCGGCAAGGGGTTGAGTGAAAGGAAGTCCCTTGTTGTGGTTGCATGCTTCTGCCCACCAAAGGAACTCTGCCCTTAGACAAGGTATGACAGGAATCACTGTTTCCAGGTCCTGAGAATGTTGACACCAGTGATTTTTTTAAGTACCATTGAAGTTTCCTCATATGCAGTCTTGCATATGGAATTAGCAGAATGTATGAGGCCATGAACCCTAGGGCTTGCAGTATTTTCCTTGCAGATAGCTGGGTTTTGCTGGCAATTAGTTTGAAAAAGTTTGTCAAATGGACCTGCTTTTCTGGAGTGAGGAATGCAATCTGTGAAGTTGTGCTCAAGCTTGCTCCCAGGAATACAATTTGTTGGCTAGGCACCAGTTGTGATTTCTTTTCGTTGATTGTGTATCCCAATGAAGTTAGAAGTCCTTTTACAAATGCCAGGTGCTGATTTAGCAATTCCTGACTGTCCGCCTGAATCAGGCAATCATCCAAGTATGGGTAGATTTTAATATTTCTCTGCCTGCAGTATGCAATGGTTGGAGCTAGGCATTTTGAAAATACTCTGGAAGCAGTAGATAAGCCAAAGGGAAGTGCAGAGAACTGATAGCGCATAGAACCTGCCCAAAAATGTAGATATTTCCTGCAAGACTCCCTTATAGGGATGTGCAGATAAGCTTCTTTTAAGTCTAGGGTGACTAACCAGGCATCCTTGGCTAGCATAGGAAGAAGCTGTTGCAGTGTAAGCATTTTGAATTTTGGGACCACCAGAAAGGTGTTGGGAATAGACAGATCCAGGATAGGGTGCCAGGAACAGTCTGGAGTAGAAACCCTGTCCCCTCATTCTACTGGAACAGGTTGAATAGCCCTGATATGGAGAAGGGAAAGTACTTGCTTTAGCACCTCTGCCCACTGGTTTGGAGGAAGGTCTGGCAACCCGCTTTTTGTTGGCAGTGAGTGGAAGTAGAATCTGTATCCCTGGGATACAATGTTTAGAACCCATCGGTCCTGAGTAATGGACATCCAGTTTTTTGCATGAATGGCGAGTTTTCCTCCTAGGGGCACAAGTACTTGGGTATGGCTGGGGAGGATAATTGGAATGTCATTGTCAACTTTTTCCATATGGGGGTGGCTTACAACTCCCTGGTTTTGAGGTGGAAACACTCCATTGTTTAGATCTCTGCATACCCTGAGACTGTAGTCTTGGTGGGATTTGGCCTGAGAGGGACTGGAAAGGACCAGTGTTTTGAAGGCCAATGCCTACTGAATCTAGGTGGCTGCACCTGTAAGAAATCTTTGACGGTTTGCATAGATTTAGCTTTTTCTTCCATCCTTTTAAGAACTTCTTCCGCTTTTGTGCCAAACACTCTTTATTTAATGGAGCATCTAGTAATTTTGCTTTGACATGATCAGGCAAGACTTTTAGCCAAGCATGCCTTCTCAGTATAGACCCAGTGACAGCAGTCCTGAAAGATGCTTCTAAGGCATCAAACCCACACTGCAAAGTATGTTTAATAACTTGGTTTGCAGAATGCATTAACTCTCGTAAATCTTTACTTTCTGCACAATCTAGAAGTAACACCTTTTTTTGTTAAATTAGTTCCATAATATGTTGCTGGTACTTCAACATGTGAAACTGGCAATTCAAAGCTTTGATGGCAAGAGTTGCAGAGGTATATACCTTCTTACCCCATCTGTCTAAAGCTCTAGCATCCCTGTCTGAAGGGTTAGGGTTTCTTGCTGTAGTATCCTTAATGCTTTTAGGTCCCTGGGAAATGGTCTCTGGATCCGCAGTAGGATTCCTAAAGAGAAATTTGTGAGAGTCAGGTACTCTGTAGTACCTGTCAGGTTTTCTAGAAGCTGGTGGTAAGGTATCAGGAGTAAGACTGGAATCCAAGAAGACCTCGTCTATAATATCCAGGACAGGGAGAATAGCTACAGGCCTGTGCTGAGGCAAATCTAAAAATTCCCTGAGTCTCTTTTTGGACTGAGGATAGTCCTGGCATTCTCAGCAGAACTGATCTCTTAAGGTATGCAAGGTTTCACCAAAAGAAAAATCCTCTGGAATGGATTCCTCTGCATCCGAGTCCTCATAGGTAGATAAGGGTATGTCTTGGTAATCAGAAGGGTCAGAGTCATCAGACTCCTGGTCTGTAAAATCAGAAGGAAATTCAATTGTTTGTCTTTTGACAGGGGAAGGCTGGCTTTCCCTAATTAGAGTAATAAGGTCTTCAGCCATTCTAAGCATTTGTTTTTGTGGCATGGAAGCTTCAGCATGCACTTTGGATGTCGGTTTTCTAGGCGTAGTGCGAGCTCTGGGCCTGAGAAACTCGGCAGTTTTAGTTGGAAATGAAGTTGTCAGTTTAATATGAATATCGGTAGGTCAGAATACACCTTCAGAAGCCGGTGCCTGTACAGTGGCGCCAGACCCATCCAAGGTAGAGACATCCGCAGGTTACATAGTGGGCGAAGGCCTGAGAATCTGTAGAAGCGGGCATCAAGGGCTGCAAAGGCACCTCACTGAGTACCGGCGGACTGGCGACTAGCTTAGCAGAAGTGTCTTCGGCAGTTTTTGACCTATGCAGTCTGTCTCTGTCTTTGTGCTTTTTCGGAAGACAGGTAGTTAGATGGCTTACCGAAGCCATTTCGGAACATGGAGAATGAGAGCGAAAGAGTTTAGCTACAAAAATAGCCTGATGAATAATGGTTTGGGCGCTAAACAAGGCACAAAACCAACAGCTAGGGACGTCATGGTCTGGGCCTAAACAGGTGACACAGTAAGAATGAAAATCTCTGAGGTATTTACTTTCCACAGGCAAGACAATTGTTAATTTTTTCTGACACTGGTTACAGAAAGAAAAAAGAATCCCCAACAGGGTACTTAGCTTTAGAAGACTTCAGGTCTGAAACTCGAAAAAATTTAAATTTCAGGTAGTGGCCGACCGGCACTTGCGAACTGCTTCTGCTTCAGGCTCCTTCTCGGCAAGAAAGACTGACGTAATGGCGTTGGCTGCATATTTTATACCCCTGACGACCTGACATCATGGAAGAGGCAACAGCAACTGATGCAGAAATCCCAAGACTCTGGTGTTTGGACCGACTGAGGGCTACCTGCAGGCAGATAACCCAAGTGTGATGACTGCAACAATGAAACACGAAGAACATTTGGATACGCAATTCACAAAGAAACAATGGAGGGATATATGTATGTCTCCCAACTATGGAACAAAATCTAGATGATTTAGGATCTTTGCTTGGAAATGTTGACAGGTTTTTTTATACCCAAAACAGACTCCAAAGAAATTTTCCTCAGGTAGACAGCAATTGTTGGAGATGTAATGGGTAAGAAATAGTTAACTGGAAACATATTTTTGGGAGTGTAATGAGTTGGCAGACTTTAAAAACTCCCTGCAGACTGCTCTGTCAGAGATATGGAGTAGCAAAGTGGTGTAACTAAGGAAATAATTTTTTGATCTATGATACAGAATCAGAATTACCTAGACACAGTAAGGCCTTGCTGTGTCTAATTATGGTCGCTGCCAAAAATCAACCAGTAGAAAATGGAAATCAAAGGCTAAACCAACTTTATCAGAAGAGGTGAATATAGTGACAGAGACAAAACAACTGGAACTGGGATCTGTACAAAAGGGTTGGAGCAAATTCCATAGTAAAAATGGGACCTGTGGGAACAATGCATGCAGAGGAGCAATGAGGTTTAAAAGAAGGCAGGACTTGAATGAGCTATGCAATGTTTGCCTGACAATAACTGGATAAATTACAAGTGATGTATAATGTTTTCAATTACAATTATGTCAGTATGGTTTGTGGTGTATAATTTTTGCAACTAAAAGTATGTTAATATGGTTGGTTTTCACTTGTATGTGCAATAAAAGGCTAAAAGCATCTCTGTGCATTGTTCTTTTCGTGGTTATGCTACTGATGTTTTTCGAGTGGTTTTCACTTGTATAAATGTATGACTGCCTATATCATACCTATTTTAATAAAGATGTTTCTTGTTTAAAAAAAAAAAAAAAAGCTTGCAGCACCATAAAAGCTTGCACCTCAGAGACATGCCTTGAGAATACCAGAGCAGTAAGCAAAACATTTTCCAAATGATTAACCTTAAATTAGGCTGAACGACAGGTTCAAAAGGAGATGAAGTCGATTTTTCAAGAACAAAATTGAGATCCCAAGGAGAAGGAATCTGCTTTTCAGGGGGTTTCAAGTGCAACACTCCTTTCACAAACTGTTTGATCACAAAAAGTTATGAAAGAGGGGATCCGCTGGAAATAAGCTGAGGTGGCTGCAAAATTCACCTTGATGGATGCATAATATAAGCCACTGTTGAGTTGCTCACAAACATATTTCAAAACCATTGGGGTAGACACCATACCGGGCCCTCTGATATCAGGTAGGCCATTACCTAGAAAATCTCTTCCACTGGTAAACATGAACATTTCCAATTGTACATTTTCTTGTTTTCTGTAATACCTGCTGCACACCCACATGGAACATGTGCCCAAAAGATATCAAGATAGACTCACCCAAGCTGTCATTAGCAATTGCTGTAAGCTGGGATGCACCTATAATCTCTGACCCTGTGTGAGGAAGCTTGTGGTAACTACCATTGGACAATTCCATTAAAAAGAAGAATCAACTTTGCCTCGGCCAAAAGCATGGTCACTGCAATAATCTTTGGTAATTCATTCTGACCCTTCAAAAGTACCTTTGGCATCGGCGGAAAGGGTGAAAATGCATAAAGGAGCATTTCCATCCAAGGAAATGAGAATTCTTCTGTCTTCCAAGCATGGCTGCAAAATTGTCTTGAACAAAATTTTTCCAACTGTCTGTTTTGAAAGGAGACAAACAGATCTATTTGAGGTGTTCTCCACGTCTGGACCATATTGAGGCAGACCTCTGTCACGAGTTTCTACTTGTGAGGTTCCTTTCAGGATCTGTTTACTCTGTCTGCCACTATGTTTTGCTCTGATGGGATGTATGAGGCCTGAAGCATCAGAGAATGCTCTAAGTCTAGCTCCTAGGCCAACTGGCAAAGAGGGCATCGCTCTGCACCCCTTGTTGTACAGGTACCACATGACTGTGGAGGACCTGGAGACCATAAGTGGTGAAAAACTTTTATGTTCTCAATCACTGCTAATATTTATTTGATGTTTATGTGGTTTGTAGCATCTGAAGTACCCCATTCACCTTGCACTTGAACTACCCTGTACACTGTTCTCCATGTAAACCTGACGAGCCTATCTGGACTGGGTAAAACTGGGGTCTGGAGGGAGAAGGATATGTCTGGTTTGACAGAGTTCTAATCCTTCCACCAATGTAACTCGTGCTTCGCAAAATCAAACACTGGTACAGTACAGTTTTGTACCTACCATAAATGTAGATGTTCGAGTGTAGACACTGCTGCAGTCATTACACTTGGGTTATCCTGCCGTCAGGCGGTCCCGCAGTTGGCCAGAGTTCCAAAGTCTTGGTCCAGCGTCGGTTGCTGTTGCCTCCTCCCTGACGTCAGTGTGACAGGGGTATATAAGATGCAGCCGACGCCATTTTCTTCAGTTTTTCTTACCCCAGATGTCAGGTGCCTCTAAATATGTAGGCAATTCCAATTGCTAGTAAAAAATATACATAAGAAAAGCAAAAAACAACTTACAGCTACCAGCAAATACTCCCCATAGGTAGTAAGGGTAAAGACATAGGTACGTACCAGCCAGTAAGAGGGGAAGGAGGGAGGGTAACCTGGACTGCAGCAGTGTCTACACTTGAACATCTACATTTATGGTAGGTACAAAACTGTACTATGTTCATCGTGTTACACTGCTGCAGACATTACACTTGGGTAGAATCCCAAAGCTGAGGAAGGGTGGCTGGTCCTATAAGGCATTAGGGGTGGCTATAAGGCCCTGCAGCGCTGCAGTGGCGAAGCCAGCTCTGGATTTAGAGTATAGAGGCAGATGGAATTGCTTGGTGAAGGTGTGTACAGAACTCCAAGTTGCTGCTTCCAAAATATCCTTGGTAGGTACTCCCCTGAGGTAGGCAGCTGAAGTGGCTGTTGCTCTGGTGGAGTGAGATCTAATGTTGCTAGGTACAGGTTTTCCATGGTATGTGTAGCAGAAATGTATACAATGTCCTATCCATTTTGAAATAGTCTGTTTTGAAATGGCTTTTCCCTGTGCTCCTGCAGCATATGCTACCAATAATTGCTTAGATTTTCTGAAAGCTTTGGTTTTGTCCAAGTAGAAGCGTAACTTGCCTGTGAATGTCCAAAGAGTGCAGTAGTCTCTCCCCTTTATTCTGTGGTTTAGGATAAAAAGTTGGCAAGTGAATAGTTTGGTTTAGAGCCACACTGGATACCACCTTTGGCATAAAAGTAGGGTTAGTTCGTAAAGACACCCTGTCCTGGTGGAAAATGAGGAAAGGTTCCACTGCCATTAATGCCTGTAATTCTGAAACTCTTCGTGCTGATGTTATTGCCAGGAGCAGAGCAGTTTTCCAAGAGATATACATTTAATTCTGCTGTGTTGGCTGGCTCAAAAGGAGGTAAAGTTAGCTTCTCCAAAACAAAGTTAAGGTCCCAAGTTGGAGTAGGTGCTCTACGGGGGTGGTCTTATGTTTTTAGCCTCTCTGAGGTACTGTTTTAAAAGAGGATTAGAGAAAATTGGTGGATCCGTGTTGTAATGAGCAGAGATGGCAGAGGCGTGGATCTTGATGGATGAGAAGGAGTCCTTTGTCCAGCATCTCAGTTAAGTATTGTAGTATCTGAGGAATGTTTGGGACAAGAGGGTCAAGGTTGTGAGCTTGGTTCCAGGGACAGCATCTCTTCCATTTATCCGAATAGGCTTTCCTGGTACTAGGCCTTCTGGCCTCCAGAATGACATCCATAACAGCTTTGGAGAGAGGCATTGCTTGCTTGACTAAGGAATCTTCCATGCAGCTAGGTTTAAGATCTTTAGCTGGCTGTGTAGTATTTGTTTGTTGTGCTGAGTCAACAGATGTGGGATTTGAGGCAAAATCCAGGGTGGTTCTTGTGCTAAACTCCTTAAGATTGGGTACCAGTGCTGGCGTGGCCAGTCTGGTGCAATCAGGATCATCTTTGGCTCTTCCTGCCTGGCTTTTATGAGCACCTTTGGCAGGAGAGGTAGTGGTGGGAAAGCATATTGTTGTAGGTTCTTCCAGCTGAATGACAGGGCATCCACTTTCCATGCTTGTGGATGGTAACTCCTTGTACAGAATTTTTGTAGCTAGCAGTTTATTGGGGATGCAAACAGATGTATTTCCGGGCTCCACCATTTCTGTGTTATCATTCTGAATATTTGTGGATTCAACTCCCATTTGTAGGGATCCATGATGTTTCTGCTTAAGTCGTCTGCCAGTGTGTTTTTCCTCTCCTGGCAGGAATTGCGCTTGCAGTTGAACGTGAAGGTTTATAGCTGTGTTCCATAAGGTCATAGCTTGTCTGCATAGGGGTAGGAGTGAGTGCCCCCTTGCTTGTTTATGTACCACATAACTGTGGTGTTGTCTGTCTTAAGTAGTAGTTGTCCTGGATGCAGCAGGTCCTTGAAAGCTATAATCGCATTTTGTACAGCTAGCATCTCTTTTTGATTGATGTGAAGATGCCTTTGTTCTGCGGTCCATGTGCCCTGAATACATTTGCCTGCTATGTGTGCTCCCCAGGCATAATCCGATGCATCTGTTGTCAGTGTTTGCCTGGCTGTGGGTTGTGTAAAAGGCTGTCCCTTGCTCAGGTGACGAGCTTGAGCCCACCATTGAAACTCCTGTTGAAGGCAAGGGATTAGTGGTACAACTGTTTACAAACTTTGTGTTGAGACCATACATTCTTTAGGTACCATTGTAGTTTCCTCATATGCAGTCTGGCATATTGAATTAGTAGTATGCAGGATGCCATGTAACCCAAGGCCTGCAGAATTTTTCTTGCAGGGAGCGGAGTCTTTGTTGCCATCAATTGAAAGTATTGAGTCAGTTGTCCTTGTTTGTCTGGTGTGAGATAAGCCATCTGGGCCGTTGTGTTCAAGCTGGCACCCAGGAATATAATCTCTTGTGAGGGCACTAGTTTTGATTTCTTTTCGTTTACTGTGTACCCCAGGCAACTTAATAACTTTTTTACAAAGGCCAGATGCTTTAGAAGAATGTCCTTGCTCTCTGCTTGAATCAGGCAGTCGTCCAGGTATGGATAAATTTGAATTCCTTTCTGTCTGCAAAATGCAATTACTGGTGCCAGGCACTTTATGAAGACCCTGGGCACAGTAGATAAGCCAAAGGGCAGTGCAGAGAATTGGTAGTGCATTGAACCAGCTATGAATCTGAGGTATCTTCTGCAGTTTTGCCTGATAGAGACATGCAGGTATGCCTCTTTGAGGTCCAAAGTCACGAGCCAAGCTTTCTTGCCCAGCATGGGAAGAAGCTGCTGTAATGTCAACATTTTGAATTTCGGAACATCCAGGTAAGTGTTTAGAGATGAAAGATCCAGAATGGGCCTCCAGGCTTTGTCCTTTCTGGGTACCAGAAAGAGTCTTGAGTAAAATCCTTGTCCTTGCTCCTGTGATGGTACCTTTTGAATAGCTCTCATATCCATGAGTGCTGTAATTTGTTTTTGAGCCTCAGCCCATTGATTTGGTGGCAGATTTGGCATTCCTTTTAACCTTGGCAGAGTGTGAAAGTGGAACCTGTAACCTTGAAATACAATGTTGAGAACCCATTTGTCTTTGGTGATCATTTGCCAATTGTGGTAGAAGAGTGCCAGTTTTCCTCCCAAGGGGGCTGCCAAGAAGGATTTGTTTGGCAGCTGTAGCGGGAAGTCATTGGAGCTGCTTTTTATATGGTTGTGGCCTATCTTCCCCTTCTTTCTGGCCTGATGCAACCCATTGTCGAAGCCTGTAAGGACCTTGTGTTTGACCTCTACCTCTTGGACGTCTGTATCTTCCCCTTTGAGGTCTGTCTGTAATTGGAAAGGACCAATTCTTACTCGGCCAGTTTCTGCTTAATCTAGGAGGCTGAACCTGTAAGAAATCCTTCACCGTTTGCATAGATTTTGCCTTATCCTCCATTTTCTTTAATACCTCTTCTGCCTTAACTCCAAATAACACATCCTGCTGCAAAGGCGCATCCAATAATTTTGCTTTAACATGATCTGGTAACGTATGTTCTTTTAACCAAACATGTCTTCTAATGACAGAGCCTGTAACAGCTGCCCTGCAGGAGGCCTTTAGAGAATCAAAACCACATTGCAAAGTATGCTTTCCCACTTGTTCAGCTACATGCAATAAATCCTGCATTTCTTTAAAATTAGGAGGATCTGATTCTGGCAGCATTTTAGTTTTAACTGAGACAGTAAAAATTGCTGATATTTTAGCATGTGAAACTGGCAATTTAAGGCTCTCATTGCTAAAGTTGCAGACGTATATACTTTCTTTCCCCATTTGTCTAATGCTCTGGAATCTCTGTCAGAGGGAACTGGATTCTTGGCTGATGAGGCCTTAACTCCTTTCGGTCCCTGAGAAATAGTTTCAGGGTCAGCGACAGGGCTTTTATACAGAAATTTATGTGTGTCTCTGTAGTATCTGTCAGGTTTAACAGGGGCTGGAGGTAAGGAATCAGGATTTCAGCTGGATTCAGTATACACATCATCCACAATATCTAACACTGGCAGAATAGCAAGGGGTCTGTGTTGAGGTAATAAAAGGAAGTATCTGAGTCTTTTCTTGGATTCTGAGTAATCCTGGCCTTCCCAGTGGAAATGCTCCCTCATGGTATGTAGGGTTTCCCCCAAAGGAGTAGTCCTCAGGCGGTGAGGCTGATGGGATTGATTCCTCAGCATCAAAATCCTCATAAGGGGGTAAAGGGTATCCTAGGTCTGAGGATGAATCAGAAGAGATGGACACCTGGTCGGATGTGTCATTAGTCTGCATCCTGTCTAGGCCTTTTATCAGGAGGTGGATGGGACCCCCTGATCAAAGTAATTAGGTCTTCGGCCATTTTGAGCATTTGTTTCTTAGGCATGGAGGCCTGTCCTGGAGAATGCTGTATTTGTTTCTTTGACTTTAAAGGAGGTTTAGACTTAGCTGAGGGTTTAATGCTTAACTGAGTAGGTCTGAAGACACCCTCTGTAGCTGTGGGTTGCTCAGCTACTCCGGATCCCTCTGAAAGGTTAGTCTTGGTAGGCTGAAGAGCTTGTGCATCCGAAGGCCCAGCCATCTCCACGTGGGAGTCGGAGGCAGCTTGTGGTTCTACAGAAGCGGTCATCAGGGGCTGCGAAGGCGCCTCGCTGAAAACCGGAGAACTGGTGACTGGCCTAGAAGAAGCTTCGTCATCAGTTTTGGGCCTCGGATGCCTATCCTTGTCTTTGTGCTTTTTGTGTATTCCGGTCATCAGAAGTTCCGACGGCATGGTATAATTGAATTTCCTACCAAAATAATGTCGGGCAAAATCAAACCGACGTTTAATAGTGCACTTGTTAAACCTAGCACAAAACAGACAACCAGTAACGTTGTGGTCAGGGCCTAGGCATGGGATACAATAGGAATGGAAATCCTTATGAGGTATTGGCTTCCCACAAGAAATACAGTTATTAATTTTTACTGACATCGGTCTGAGGCAAGAAAAGGTTTCCCCAACGGGGTACTTAGCTTTGTAGACGACTTCGGTTCTGGATTCGGAATGAAAATCTCAGGAGACGGCCAACCGGCACTTGCGAACTGCTTTTGCTTCGGGCACCGCGCGGCAAGAAAGACTGGAGAAAGACTGGAGAAAATGGCATCAGCTGCATCTTATATACCCCTGTCGCACTGATGTCAGGGAGGAGGCGACAGCAGCCGACGCCGGACCAAGACTTTGGAACTCTGGCCGACTGTGGGACCGCCTGATAGCAGGATAACCCAAGTGTAATGACTACAGCAGTGTAACACGATGAACATCTGGAACTTCAAGGGAAGAGAATGCTAGGTTCAACAATTTTTTGACTAGCACTAAATCTTTCTAATGTGGAGTCTGGCTCAAGGTGTCATGAGGATCAGTGATGCCATGAGGCCTAGAATCCTGAGAAAATTTTCTTGCACAGGAAGCTTTCTGAAAAGAGAAATCACAGAAAATGTTCTCAACAGTCAGGGCTATGTCTTCTGGTAGAAAGGCCATACTTTTTCTGTGTCCACATACAATTCCAGGAAGACCAATTCTTTGTCAGGGTGTGAGATAGGACATTTGTAGGTTCATTTTGAAGTTGGGAGGAATTGGCATGTCATAAACCTCATTCAGATGTAAAGTCACCACAAAACAGTGGTCCAGAAGAAGGGGTAGGACCATCTTTAGGGTGAGAATTTTGAATATAGGTACCTTCAAAATGGTACTTAGGTATGCCAAATCTAACACCAATTTCCATGATAGCACCTTTTTGAGTATCAAAAAGATTCTGGTGTAAAATCCTATACCCCCCCTGCTTGCAACTTGTGAAGGGGTACAGGAGAGGTACTTTTGTCTGGAGGGTACTGGGGGACTTTCCTGAAGGGAGAAGGATTTTCTGCCCACTGCCAAAAGTATCCTCACTGAATTATTCACACCACCCACTTGTCTGAGGCCATTTGTGGTAAGGCTGCTGGTTGAGCTAAAGCCTGGGGGAAGGTGAAAAAGAAGGATTGACAGGAGGAAGAGGGATGGGATGTCCTGAGTCTTAGCATAGTCACTTTAGAATTTGGGACCCTAACTCTTGTTAGGCTGGGATTTTTGTTTGTTCTGCTATTTGAAGTTGGATGCCTTGTTAGGGAGAACCTGTTAACATGAAACATTCTAGATACTACTCTATGCATCAAGTTACCTCTATCATCCCATTCTATGAGAATCTGGGTAGCAGCAGGACCAAACAAATTCAGTACTTAAAGGAGAATTCATGCTCTCATTTTTTTTAAATCCTCACAAAAATTATAGTTAAATATCCAAGCGAACCTACTTAATACACTAGAAGCAGAAAAAAAAAATTTCTATGTAAAAATTGTTTTTCTCAATATGAATTTCATTGTTATCTTCTTGGAGCTTTTCTCCCCAGGACTCCACTGAAAATGGGTTCCTTGGCCCAATGGACTATCCTGGTAAATTAACTGCAAATAAGTAAATAAGCAGTTGCATTTCTAGAAATAGTCTCCACACCAAGATATTCCTCAAAGTATGTTTCAAAACCAGTCATATTAAAACAATCTCATTCATATAACACTGTTGTTCAGCAGGCAAAGACCCAGCAAAGTCATCTAAATGGTAAGCAAATTGAAAAATACATTTCCACATGAAGTCCTGATAACTTGAAATGCTAAAGACTAAATTTCTATACTGTGACAACTTTTTCCCCCTGAGATTCTAACAATTTGCCAATTTTCTCTGGCTGTATAAGGTAAGAAGCAAAGGCTTTCTTATTAGAGTTGGCAGCTGGAGTAAGTCAGCAGGGTCAGCTGACAAAGCAGCAAATACAGCAGTAAGATCTGAATACACTTTGCATTTCCTCATAGACTTTTTAGGAACTGGTTCACTAGCCAAAGGGGTTTTAAATAGATTCATTGGGGTTTATTAGGCTAATGACCACAAGGGCCTTTTAAGCCTAGCCATGCATCCCAAATCTCTGACAAGTTCTGTTGCCCTTGATAAGTGTAAGCAGGGGCTTGGGAGGTGAAACATTTACAAGCAGGGTCCAGGGAGATGAACCATTTACAGGCTGTGTCCATTAGAGACATAGGTGCCAAACTAGGGATGAATTTCATGCTCCCCACCCATGTGTCCAAGTTACACTTGAAACTGGGTTAGGAGGAACTCTGCTTCACATGGATGGGCAGCCTGTTCCAGAGAAGGCATACATATCTGTCTCTCCAGCACGTTCTATTTCTATCACAGTCGAGGTTTAAGTCTTTAAAATGGGTAATTCTGGTGCTGTTTGTTTTGCGGATATGCAGGAGGTCCATCAGAGTGGGGTTTGACAATGCCTTGTGTACCAGGTATAGATCTCCCCTCAACAGCCTGCAGGAGACAGAATACAAGAATAGGGCCTTGAGGGCAGTCTGCAAAGGACATGTTACCTATGCCCCATAGTCTTTTATTGAAGAATCTCTGTGGATGTTCCAATAGTTGGATATGCCTAGTTAGGTACATACCAAAGGGGGCACTGGAGTCAATGACAGGTCTTATGAATGCCAAATACAGTGGAACAATGATTTCCTTGGACCTAGATGCCATACCTTTGTTTATAAACTACATAACATAGAATGATTTCTTAACTACTGTAGACATGTGATGGTCAAAGGCTAGATTACTGTCCGAGTTTCTGTTCACAAGTCTCTGACTAATGGGTCAACTCTTAGGGGTATATTGTCAATATGACAGTTACCAGAGGTGGATGACCTCCCAAAGGATACTATTATGCATTTCTTGGCATTTAGTTTTAGTCCGTTGCTCTGACACCAGTTGTTTGTATCAGCCCTTCCTGGAGAACAACTGTGTCAGTGGACGATTCAATGAAAGCTCCTAATTTGCAATCATCTGCAAATTTAGTCATTGGCCTTGACTTCAGAGAAGTAAATTCTAAAAAGGAGCAGTCCCAGGACCAATCCCTGAGAGGCGCAGCTTGTGACTGGCCTCTTTGTAGAGATGGACTCCCCAATTCTAACTTCCTGAGTCTTGTCTGTGAGCTAGCTAGCCATCCACTGGATAACATAAGGATTTGTACCTAACCTCTTAAGTTGGTCAACAATGCCTGAATGCGGTACTGTGTCAGATGCCTTGGCCAGGTCAAGGTAGGCAGTGTGCACCATTCTGCCCTCCCTGCTTTGACTATAGGGTTGGGTCCAGTGTCTGGCAGTTTTCTACATCATTATTGATCATTTCCATGATAATTCTTTACACGGCTTTACATATGAGACTAGTGAAACTGATGGGACTATAGTTCCCAGGGTGTGTGGATGGCCCACATGTGAGCAGAAGGATGACTGTTGCTTTTCTCCATTCATGAGCTACAAAGCCTGTTTGGAAGCTACAGTTACATTGCAATTCCAAAGAGACTGATACGTCATGTTTCATGCTGTTGGGCCCACTAATACAGTGTTCTTGGCCTTAGAGAGAGCATTAATGACCTGTTCCCTAGAGATAGCAGGGAAAGTTATATTTGATAGTATTTCCTGAGGTAAGGTTGAGGGGGAGAGAGGGGTACAGTTGGAGCTGAATTTGTCAGCCAGTAGGTTTGTTATATCTTCTGGCTCAGTATAGGTGGTTCCATTAACAATGAGCTCTGCACACAACTGTGTATTGCCTTTGAGGTT
Source organism: Protopterus annectens (assembly GCF_019279795.1). NCBI lineage: Eukaryota > Metazoa > Chordata > Ceratodontiformes > Protopteridae > Protopterus > Protopterus annectens. The sequence continues at coordinate 1,044,104,789 of NC_056739.1, read as the reverse complement.
GTGGACATGGCTAAATAATGCCTTGTGATTGTCCTTTACCTTGGAGGCCATATTTACCTCAAACTTGGCTTTGGTAGACTTTATTTGTCCTTTCAGCTGTTTGTTTAGTTTGAGAAGAGTGCTTTTATCCTGCTACGTGCTGCACCTCCTATTTCTGCCATGATTTTCTTCCTTCTGTTATACAGCCTACTGATGATGTGATTCCTCCAGGAAAGCTTGTTTTTTGACTGAGTTCTGTACATCTTCCTGGTGGGTACAGCTGCCTCTATGAAGCTATTAACATGCTTGTATGGTGTTTCTGTAAAAAGCTCTGGATAGGCGGCAGTGTTCTCGGAGTGGATGGGGGTTAAATTTCTGCCAGGTTATCAGTTAATAGTAGGAAGTTAGCCATAAGAGTAGTTCCTGAATATTCCAGAGTTAGCTGAGGTTTCAGGTTTTATTTTACTTCAAAGGAGACCATTTTGTGGTCTGGCATTACACTAGGGGGGTGTGCAGCACTTTCCCATATTAGTGAGGACCAGATTCAGTATGGTTAAACCCTGGTTGGTGTATTGACAATTTGGTCCAAGAAATTTGGGTTTACAAAATTCAGAAATTTCTGTGCCTGTACGTTTGGTGTCATACATGATTCCAAGTTAATAGTGGGGTATTTAAAATCACCACTGAATATGGTATTGGGTTGGATGGTAAATGTTTCCAATAAGTTTAAATACATGGTATGGGTGTTCTGGGTCATATAGGTGGACCTACAGCTTGCAATAAAATGGTATTGGATTTGTTCTATGGTGATTTAAATGTGGAGAAGCTCAAGTACATTGCCCTATTTGTCCAGCCTTGAGGTATATTATTTTTTATGTAAATTGAGACACCCCCAGCTTTAGCCTCAGTCTGCTTAGTAGCTGGTTTAAATGTGTGGAAGGCATTATAACCTTGCACTACTGGTGTGCTTTCTACAGCTGTACATCATGCCTCAATGACCGCACAGATGTCAGCATTCTCTAGGGTAAAGAGAGTTTCTAGGGAGTGGAGTTTTTTGTTTAGACTCATAGCAATGAACATTAACACCTTTCTATTTTCTTGGTTTTGATTTGCTATGTCAGAAGTACTTTCAGTGTGGCATTGCCTAAAAAAGGCACTACGAGGGAGGACAATTATTTTTATAATAAGTGAAATGCTGTTTTATGGACATCTTTTAAGGCTGGCAACAGAAGAGGAACAGCCAAAATATTTGTAATGTTACCCTAAATAAGATCATAAACTCTGCCAATCTCTGGCATAGCTCCAGATTACCTCTAATCAAGTACATCTATACACCTAGCTATCATCTGTGAAAAGGTGAACATTAACTCTGAGCCTGTTCACCTTCTGAAGAATCAGACTGTCAGACGAGTGTTTACAACTGTCTGTATCGAGTCCCCATCAAAATCTGTAGCATTAGACTGATCTTAATACAAGGTAGCCCTATACCCATTCTGAATAGAAGCATAGGCTCCAAAATTGACTGTATAACACTCTTAGCCAAAGAAATCACATCAGCCCTAAACATGGCAGTAACAAGATTGTCTGTCATATGGTGAAGTTTTTGTTTCTTCTCACTATGAATGACACTAGAGGACAACATATCTGGTGACAGAGACTTATGTCTGGCAAGGGGTCTTATACCCTGGATCTCTCTTGCATCTAAAGGGTTTGATACTCCCATATCTTAAACATGACGCCCATCATAGAGGGCTGCAGGCATACACCAGAGGGCAATGGCTAACAAAGGTAAGTGGGCTGCATTCTGGCTTAAGGCAACAACAGATTCACAAACCATAATCTGAGGCATGTTTTCATTGAGTTTTTTTTTTTTTTTTTTTAGGTGCAACTGGATTTGATGGGGGGGGGGGGGGGGGGGCATATCAGGAATCATCAAGTCAGTGGGGAAAAAACACAAGTCAGAATAATACAATGACGCTATTAAGGGCAGGCTACGGGCAGCAATAACTGAAAAATAAACTATGTTCCCACACAGCAAATATATTGTATAAAATTGGCAGACACATTTAAATTTTGCGAAGCCTTTTTCTACAAACACACACAGTCACAATACCAAGCAAAATTCACTTGTCCAAATAGTGACAAAAAAATCAAATACATGCTCTTAAATCAAACATGCATTTTAAAACAGCATAAAAAAGCATTTACTTAGATTCCCTTGTAAGAAATGAAAAACTCTCCGCAGAAATTGCAAATAAAATAATTTGCAGTAAAACCTGATTTAATGATAAAAATGGCTACTGCAGTGTTGGGGAATAGTAGACCATATCATAAAAAATGAAGCAAATGTGAGAAATGCAATATTTGCCTGTCAAAGCTTCAAAATGAAGCAGATAAACTAAAGAAATATGGCTCTTTGGCACTCTGCCAAGAGACAGTCGCTAGTGTTCATCTAACACAGTGATGGCGAACCTTTCGGGCTCTTCATGTCAAAAATTCAGAAAATGCCCATCTTGACTCTGCTGGCATGTCCCCCCCCCCCCCCGCAACAAAAAAGTAATTCTTTACATACTCACTTATTTAAAAAAGTGCAGTCAAATCATGTGTGCTGCTATGTATTATAAAAGTAAAAGAAAAATAATTTACTTCAATAGAGAAAAGGATATACAGTCAGATAATTGGGCTTAAAAAGTACAGCTGTGTACACTTACCATAAATGTAGATGTTCGAGTGTATTCACTGTTGCAGTCATTACATTTGGGTAATCTGCTGGCAGGTTGCCATCAGTCGGCCTGAATAACAAAGTCTTGGGTCCTGCGTCGGTTTCTGTCTCCTCTTCAATGATGTCAGGTCATCAGGGGTATAAAACATGCAGCTGACGATCAGTTTTTCTTGCCCCAGATGTCAGGTGCACCCCAAATCGGGAGCAAAAATATATATATAAACTGTAAATATATAAATGCACCTTAGAAACATAAAATTTGCCTTCAACTAAAAGCAAATACACCACAAAGGCTTTTGAGTATAGTGAAGGAAAGAAAAGGTATAAAAAGGGGGCTGGCGGGTGGGTAACCAGAACTGCAACAGTGAATACACTCGAACATCTACATTTATGGTAAGTGTACACAACTGTACTATGTTCTTCATGTTTCACTGTTGTAGTCATTACATTTGGGTAGAATCCCAAAGCTATGGATGGGAGGATGGACCTAAACAGCATTAGGAGCAGCTATAAGGCCCTGAAGGACTGCAGTGGCAAAGCCTGCCATGGACTTAGAGAAGAGAGGTAAATGATAATGCTTTGTGAACGTATGAACTGAGCTCCAAGTAGCGTCTTCTAGAATGTCTCTGGTAGGGACCCCTCTGAGAAAAGCTGCTGAAGTAGAGGCAGCCCTGGTGGAATGGGATCTGATTCCCTTGGGTACAGGTTTATCACGGTGCAAGTAGCAGAATCGAATGCAATGGCTTATCCATTTAGAAATGGTTGCTTTGATATAGCCTTCCCCTCTGATCCTGCAGCAAATGCTACCAGTAGTTGCTCAGACTTTCTTAGAGATTTTGTCCTGTTCAAGTAGAATCTTAGTTGTCTGTGTACATCCAATGAATGCAGAATCCACTCCCCCTTGTTCTGCAGATTTGGGAAGAAAGTTGGCAGGTGAATGGTCTGGTTTAGAGCCACACTGGATACCACCTCCTGTCCGGGTAAAAAATAATGAAAGGCTCCACTGCCATGAGAGCCTGTAGTTCTAAAACCCTTCTAGCTGAAGTGACTGCCAAAAGAAAGGCGGTCTTCCAAGAAAGAAATGTTATATCCGCAATAGCTGCTGGTTCAAAAGGAGGTAGCATGAGTTTTTCCAGCACAAAATTGAGGTCCCATGCAGGAGTTGGTGCTCTCCTGGGAGGCCTTACATTTTTGACCCCTCTGAGGTCTGAGGTACTGTTTTAGCAGGGGATGAGAAAAGAGGGGAGGCTCTGTGTTGTAATGAGCCATGATGGCAGAGGCATGGATTTTTATTGAACAAAAAGATAGGCCCTTGTGAAGCATCTCAGCTAGGTATTGCAAAATCTGAGGAATATTGGGCTTTGCTGTATCTATTCCTTTTGCTTGGTTTCAAGCACAGAATCTCTTCCATTATTCAACATAAGATTTTCTAGTACTGGGCCTTCTGGCTTCCAAAATGACATCCATCGCAGGTTTACTGAGAGATGTGGTTGGTGAAATTAGCTGATTAGCCATGCTGCAAGATTCAGAGTTTGGAGCAGAGTGTGCAAAATTTGACATTTCTGCTGAGACAATAGGTGAGGTGTTTGAGGCAAGTACCACAGAGGAAGGTGCGACTTATTCCTTAGAAGTGGATACCAGTGTTGACGAGGCCAGTCCAGAGCAATTAGAATAATTTTTGTTTTTTCCTGTCTGACTTTTAATAAGACCTTGGAGAGCAGAGGCAGATGGGGAAGGCATAGACTGACAGGTTTTTCCAGCTGAAGGATAGAGCATCCACTTTCCATGCTTTTTTTTTGTGATGAGTTCTCGTGCAGAATTTGTCCAACTGGTAGCTTTGGGGAGAGGCAAATAGATCTATGTCTGGGCTCCCCCATTTTTGTGTTAACATGCTGAAGATGCGTGGATCCAGTTTCCATTCGTGTGGGTCCATAAGATTTCTGCTTAGGTCGTCTGCCAGAGTATTTTGCTTTCCTGGCAGGAATTGAGCTTGAAGATGTATTTGGTAAGTCAAGGCTGTGTTCCACAAGGCCATGGCTAGTCTGCAAAGGGGATAGTAGTGGGTACCCCCCTGCTTGTTTATGTACCACATAACTGTGGTGTTGTCCGTCTTTATCAGTAGTTGCCCTGGATGAAGCAAGTCCTTGAAGGCTGTCAGAGCATTCTGAACAGCTAGCATTTCTTTCTGGTTGATATGTAAATGCATTTGGTTTGGGGTCCATTTGCCCTGAATGCATCTCCCTGCCAGGTGGGCCCCTCAAGCATAGTCTAATGCATCTGTAGTTAGGGTTTGGGTGGCAGGGGGTAGAATAAATGACAGTCCCTTGTTTTGGTGACATGTCTCTGCCCACAAAAGAAACTCCTGCTGCAGGCAGGGAATGAGAGGAATCATTGTTTCCAGGTTGTGACAATGTTGACTCCATAGGCTTTTTAGATACCATTGAAGTTTCCTCATATGCAGTCTCGCATATGGAATTAGTAGAATACAGGATGCCATGAACCCCAAAGCCTGCAAAATTTGTCTTGCAGAAAGCTGGGTTTTTGTTGCCATTTGTTTGAAGTATGTTGTCAATTGAATTTGTTTGTCTGGCATGAGGGAAGCCATCTGGGCAGTTGTATTCAAGCTTGCACCCAGGAATGTAATTATTTGAGAGGGTACCAGTTGTGATTTCTTTTCGCTTATGGTGTACCCTAGGCATGCTAGAAGCCTTTTTACAAACGCCAGATGTTGAAGAAGAGTGTCCTTGTCCTCTGCCTGAATGAGACAATCGTCCAAATAAGGATAAATTTGAATGTTTCTTTGTCTGCAAAATGTAATTACTGGTGCCAGGCACTTTGTAAAGACCCTGGGTGCAGTAGATAAGCCAAAGGGGCAGTGCAGAGAATTGGTAATGCAAAAAGCCTGCTTCGAAGCGGAGGTATCTTCTGCAGGGTTCCCTTACTGGGATATGCAGGTATGCCTCTAAGTTTAGAGTTACCAACCAGGCATTCTTGCCTAGCATAGGCAGTAGCTGTTGTAAGGTCAGCATTTTGAATTTTGGAAGGTCCAGGAAAGTGTTTAGAATTGATACGTCCAGAATTGGATGCCATGATTTGTCTTTTGTGGGTACCAGGAAAAGTCTTGAATAAAATTCTTGTCCTTTTTCCTTTTCTGGTACTGGTTGATAGCCCACATATCCATGAGGGACATGACTTGTTTCTGGGCCTCTGCCCACTGGTTTGGTGGCAGATCTGGCCATCCATTTGGAATTGGCAACGTGTAGAAATTAAATCTGTACCCCTGGGCCACTATGTTTAATACCCACTTGTCCTGGGTAATTAACTGCCAATTTTGAGCATGAAGTGCTAGTTTTCCCCCAAGGGGGCTGCCAAAAGATAAGTGCTTGGAGATGGTAGAGGAAAGTCATCGAGACTGCTTACTGTGGGGTTGTGCTTTGCTACCTCCAGATTTGGAGGTGGAGGCACCCCATTGCTTTGACTTGTAAGATCCCTGTGATTGATATCGGGAGGCTTTTGAGTGCCTGGGTTTGCCCTGAGCGGCTCTGTTGGACACAGGAATGGACCACTTCTTAGTAGGCCAGTGTCTACTGAACCTGGGTGGCTGCACTTGCAAGAAATCTTTTACAGTTTGCATAGATTTAGCTTTGTCTTCCATTTTCTTTAAAACCTCTTCTGCCTTATTACCAAACAAACTGTCATGTTGTAAAGGGGCATCCAACAATTTAGCTTTAACATGATCAGGCAGAATTTGCTCCTTGAGCCAGGCATGCCTTCTTATCACAGATCCAGTTACGGCGGCCCTGCAAGAGGCCTCCAAGGAATCAAAACCACATTGCAAAGTATGCTTTCCAACCTGTTCTGCTGAATGCAATAAATCCTGTAACTCTATTTTCCACACAATCAGAAATCAACATAATTTTCTGTTTCAGTAAGCTCATAACATGCTGTTGATATTTAGGCATATGAAACTGACAGTTTAAAGCCCTGATTGCCAAGGATGCAGACGTATAAACCTTCTTTCCCCATCTATCCAGCGCCCTGGAATCTCTATCAGAAGGGGTAGGATTTTTGGCTGTAGAAGCCTTAACACCCTTGGGACCCTGAGAAATAGTCTTAGGATCAGCAGCAGGATAAAAAGAAATGTGTGGGAGTTAGGAACCCTGTAGTATCTGTCTGGCTTACCAGGAGGTGGAGGCAGGGAATCAGGAGCCATGCTTGATGTCTAATACAGGAGGTATTGCCAAAGGCCTATGCTGAGGAAGAAGAAGAAAATCCCTAAGCCTCTTTTTTGATTTTGAGAAATCCTGACTCTTCCCAGTGAAAATGTTCCCTTAAAGTATGCAAAGTCTCTCCAAAAGAGTAATCCTCGGGAGGAGAAGCAGAAGGGATGGATTCCCCTGCATCAGAGTCCTCATAAGGTGGAATAGAAAATTCCTGATCAGAAGAGGAATCAGAAGAAATGGAAACCTGACCTGAAGATTCATAATCAGTGCCTTGCCTAGGCCTCTTAGCAGGGGGGAAGATTGGGAACCCCTGATCAAGGTAATTAAATCCTCAGCCATTTTGATCATTTGTTTTTTAGGCATAGGGGCCTGAGCACGTGGCTCATGCATCAGTTTTTTAGACAGAGAAGTTGATTTTGGCCTTGTTTTTGATAATGGCAATGGTTTAATATAAAAATGTTGACACCTGAAAACACCCTCAGAAGCAGGTGCCTGCTCAGTGGCTCCGGAACCATCCAAGGGAGAGACATCTGCGGGTTCAATACTTGCAGAATCTCATGGCATACCGGACTCCGAATGGGTCTCGGTAGAGGCCTGCGACTCAAAAGTAGCGGGTATCAGGAGCTGCGAAAGTGCCTCACTGAGTTCCGATGAACCGGCGACTGGCTTAGGAGTAGCTTTGTTGTTGGTTTTGGACCTCGACGATCTGTCTCTGTCTTTTTCCTTGCGTTTTTTGTGAACTCCAGTAGTCGGATTGTTAACCAACGACATTTCAGGCTAGTTAAATCTTGAACCAAAATATTTAGAAGCAAAAATATACTGACGCTTAATAGTGCATTGGTTAAATTTAGCACAAAAGCGACAGCAAGGCATGTTGCGATCAGGGCCTAGGCAAGGAATACAGTACAAATGAAAATCCTTATGAGGTATTTGCTTCCCACAAGTAATGCAATTATTAACTTTTACTGACATCGGTAAGGAGCAAGAAAAAGTTTCCCCAAGGGGGACTTAGCTTTAGTTTGAAGACTTCGGTACTGAAACTTGAAAACGAAAATTTCAGGAGTCGGCCGACCGGCACTTGCGAACTACTTCTGCTTTGGGCACTGCGCGGCAAGAAAGACTGATTAAAATGGCGTTGGCTGCATGTTTTATACCCCTGACAACCTGACGTCATGGAAGAGGAGACAGCAACGGACGCAGGACCCAAGACTTTGTTATTCAGGCCGACTGAGGGCAACCTGCCAGCAGATTACCCAAATGTAATGACTGCAACAGTGAAACACGAAGAACATCAGTGCACCAAAAATTATGCTACTTTTAATAGTAATTTTGAATTGAACTGAAAAGAAAATATGGAACATTGCATTTGATATGATTAACATCAATTAATGTTGCTGAGTTTTAATAGATAAGTGCAGGGTCACATATTTCTTGTATTTTTGTTCAACCAGTTTCTTTGGTAACTCTGGTGTTGATGAACACTGGTGTTTCACCCAAAATGTTGTGGTGCGTCACCTTTGACAGGCGTGTCATAGGTTCGCCATCACTGATTTAATACCATGGAACTTTAGTTTCCCAGTACAAGTCATAGAACAGTTTAGAAATGCCCCGTAACTGCTTAAAAGCAGTATTAAGCATACAAACAACAGAGTAGTAAGTTAGAATTCCCAGAGGAATTAACAGTAGTAGTAAACCGCAAGTATATTAAAATAAAAAAGATAGCACACACACACATTTTTTAAATAAAACAGAAAGGAAACAAAATATGTAATAATAAAGAGAAAAAGGAATTTCCCAAAGGGATATTATCTGAGTCCAGAAGCTGTAATCCACCACTCCAGGCTGCAGAGGGGATTCAACTGCGTAAGTTCTACAGCTGGCACAAAATACTGTATAACTGACATTCTGTGACATGGTTTAAGCATCCCCTGATGGGAAGGGCTTAGCAATCCCCTACCAGAGAGAATTACAGAAGGTAATTCTGAACTCTGGAAAGCTGCCAGTGTAGGTGGTTGTTCAAGCACAGAACCCATAAACCACTGAGGTAGTGTGAATGATGAACCTATACTGTTACAGAGAGGGTATTGTACACTATGGGTCTTTTCAGAATAAAGATATCTGATAGGATTCTATGAAATAAATTTTGTTACATGTTATATATTTTCATGGTGGTCCTATCCTGTTTTTCTATATATCTGATAGGATGTTAGACCCATCCTCCTTTGCATGGGGATGTTCATGAATACTGCTTGATAAGCTCGTGTGCAACCCCTGGAAATCTTGTGTCGCTAAACTTGTTATTGACTAATTCTCTACTAACTTAAAATCTGTCCTTTTTTATGTACAAGTTCAAAATCCATCAATTTTAAATGCCTGGCTACCTAAGTGAATTTTGCAAAATGTTTTACACACACTTTTTTTTGGTGGACGACATCAAACATTAAGAAAGGCAGGGTCCTCAGAAGGGTATGGCCCAAATGTATATATAACTGCATGAGATGTATGACCAACAGACAGAGGATGAAGGACAGTTCAGATTTTGGACTGACAGCAAGGAAGTTCAAAGGTAATTTGCACCTGTATGCCCCTTATGTTCCTTTGGGCTTATATCATACATATGGCATACTGTGAATGGAAGGGTCCAGACTTTGGTATGCTGAATGGACATATCCATGGCAGGACATCACACTAGTAAAGAATACTGCAACAGTTATCTTGAAAGACATTCATTATGACACAGAAGGCTTATTTTAAGACTATTCAGTAACTGTGACCCTCATGAATTGCCAGTCTGGTCTGGCTGGTGGTGATGTGATTCTACTGAAGCAGAAATGGGTGTTGCACAAAAAAAACACATTATTAGCCCCTCCTGGAAATCACTCTGTGTGTGTCTTAATGTGAAATACTATAAACCAAAACTGAGTTACTGCTGGTAAGACACCACAGCGAGAAACTAAGGGAGGGAGGAATCATGGGGAAGCAGGTGGTCATAACTTTTATCTTTAGTTGTGCAATAAGAAGTTAATCCAGTTAAGAATGGTATTAATCATGGCCCAAGGTTATAGAGCACATCTGCCATACACTCGAGTCCATTCCTGACACCAACTAATACCAGGCTGTTAGCCCTGGAAAAACTCTGTCTGCAGAGGAGAAAGTGCACATTTTATCTTCTTCTTTCTGTGAAACCATTCTCACTGACTGGTGGTCATATACTTGGGCATCACTCAACATTTGGTATTTAACTGCAGTTCATTTAAGATATCTAACAATTACATTACGATATGTAATAGATACACTTCATGTTTCAAACTGGCTTATACTTTTGGCATACAGCTTCTTTATTTGACTTTCTCCAGTTTATATACTTTTCTCCGATTTTTGAGTTACTCAACTTCTTTATACTCCTTAACATTATTTTTCCTAAGCTTTTTCTTAGTGCTTAGATTAACAGTTTAATAAAACTGAAGTTCTTAATTTTTCATGGTTGTGCCTTTTTAGGCACTTCTATGCTCCTCGCAGATTTAACAAGATTTTTACCGTTGTAACACCACTCTAGAGATGTACAGGGGGGGAAAAGAAATCAGATGTGAATAGTGTTTTTTGGGAGTGTAAGTAGTTAATTTATTTTACATTTGCTACCCAGGAAAGTCCAACTGGATACAGGTCCATTTTCAGCAGACGCCTGGGGAGAAAAGTTCCAATTACATAAATTGACAAGTTCACAAAGATAGATATGATATTTACATTCAGGAAGTTAACATTTTAACATTGACAGCATATTACATAATTTAAAGGTAAATATTAACAACTTAGGGAAGACATTACATGATACATTCGGAACATGACATGTTATATAAAGAAACCGTTCAACAGTTAGAAGACAAAATAGTTGGTAGTATTGTTAATTAGTTAAACACTTAGAAAAGACATATCCAGCAACTGATAGACTAAGTAATGGGACAACATATCCTAATCACTAAGGAATTAAGTTTTCCTGGAAGACCACCAGGAACTGCCCAGACATAACCAGTCATTTTTTACTCCGAAGTTTAGACACCCTCTTGACAGAATTAAGAACTAACAGCAGAACAGTCTTCCAAGTACAACGTTGCAAGGAAGATAAACTAGCAGGTTCAAGAGAATCAATTTTTCAAATACAAAACTGAAGTCCAAAGAAGGAAGAATAGGCTTTCTCCGAGGCCTGATATGAAGAGTGCCTTTAAGAAACTGCTTGACCTCAAACCAAGAGGTTAAGGGAAATTTAGATTAGCAGAGACTGCTGACATGTGAGCTTTAACTGAATAACATGCCAAGCCTGCATGAGGCAGATCGCACAAATAAGAGAGAACCAGAGGAACCCTGACCTCCTACAGAACCCAAAGCACATCCTAAGAAAAGAAGTACCTAAAAGGGATCAAAACCCTATCACCCATAATATCATCTAAAAAGTGGACAAATGAGGATGGATAAGAGGTCTTGTGTGTGAAGATCCACCCAGTGAGGTAACTTGTGGTGATTGCCCTTGGCCAAGTGACAGAAGGGAGTCACCAACAAGATTTTGGGAGAATCCTGCCTGATCTTGTGTTGAACTTGTGGCAGCACAGGAAGTGGAAGAAAGGCATACAGATACATTCCCTTCCAAGGAAGACAGGTAGTCCACCTTCCAAGTCATAGAACTTGGTACTCGAACAAAATAGTGGCAGTTATCTGTTCAGAGGGGAGGCAAAAAGAGCTACCTGAGGAATACCCCACTGCTGGACTATGTCCACAATCATACCTCTGTGAAGCATCCACTCATGAGCCTGTGTGCTGGACCTGGTCAGAAAATCTGCCATTAGATTGTGCTCTGAAGGCATATAAACTGCCTGAAGTCACTTGATATTTGATATTAAAAAACGCCAGGAAAGCCGAACTGTGAAACAACTGCTGCTTTTAATAACTTTAAACACACAAGATCAAAACATTTTTCATCCCACTTGATATATGATAGCTAGATCTCATGCCTGAAGAGCTAATCTGCAAAGGAGATAAGACTGCTTGTTAATGTACCACACCACAGTGCTGTTCTCCATGAAGACTTTGAGGGAGCCAAGGAGGAAAAGAGAATTAAAAGCTTGGAGAGCAAGAAGCAGAGTCCTCATCTCTTTTATGTTCATATGGTCTGTCCTCTGAGGAGTCGGCCAAAGACCGTGGACTTTCAGAGGGCCACAAGAAGCACCCCACCCAAGATCTGAAGCATCCTTGAACACTTCTTGAGAAGGAAATGGAGCCTGAAAGGATAGTCCCAGGTTGAGAGAGCTGCTGAATTTAACACAGTATCTGAGTTTGAGACGAGGGAGCAAAGGAACATGGAACTCCAGAGGTGGCAATGTTGGAGTCACATTGAATTGAGGTACAACTGGAACTTCCTCATATGGAGCCTGGTATGAAGAAGTATGGGGAATGGAGGAAGCCATAAACCCCAGAATCCTGAGAAATTCCCTGGCTGTGAAAGAGGACAGAAGAAGACCAAGTTAGAAAAAGGGTGACAGACAAAACCTTGGCAACAGGAAGAGAGGCCAACATGGGAATGGTCTGAATCCTGCAACTGAGTAAAATATGATCTTGGGAGGGAGTAAGAAAAGATTTCTTGAGGTTGAAGGTGAACCACAGACTTTGTAAAGACAAGCAGTAAAATGAAGATCTTGTAGAAAACTGCTGGAAGAAGTAGCCTGAATAAGTAGATCATCTAGATAAGGGAAAAGAGGGTGAAAGGTATCACTGAGGTATAGAGAGACTAAAAAGGTCTCTGGAAGAAGGTGAGGAAAAAGTCTGAAGAAACAGCATCCTGAAAGTAGAGTAGAGAGAGGTTCAGAATTGGTCTCCAAGTCCCCTCCTTCTAAGGAACCAAAAGCATCCTTGAGTAAAAAACCCTTCCAACTTGGGTAGGTGGAACAGGTTTAATGGTGCTCTGATTCAAAATGGACAACAAAACCTCTGGGAAAAGCTAGGGGAGTTCATCTGGTGGAGGCTGTGGAATGCCTGAAAAGGGAGGAAGAGATTTCCATATCATAAAATACCCCTGATGAATTACAGACAACAGCCAAGAGTCTGAGGTTATCTCTGTTGTCAACTGTGGACAGACTAAAGGACCTGGCTGAGGGGAAGAGAAGGCAAAATGTCAAATAGAGACAGGCTTGTCCTGAAAGGAAGGCTTCTGAGATGTAGGAGTCTGAGTGTGGTAAGCAGGATGAATACGCCTAGATCCCTTCTTACCTTTGGGAGGTTGACAAGTCTACCTAAGGACAAAGTCAGATTTAGAAGGGTAATTCCTCTGAAATTTGGGTATAAAGGAGACAAAAATATGCTTGAGTTCCTGCATGGCCTTACCCTTATAGTTGAACAGATCAGCTGCAGCTGTCCTAAAAAGATTTTTATTATCCAGAGAAGCATCCAAATGTTTGGCTTTAATATCATCAGGCAAATCCTGAAGACAAAGCCAAGAATAATGCCTCACTTTAGAAACAATGGCAGCAGCCCTGGAAAAGATGCTGGTTGCATCATACCTGCATTTTATGGAGTGATGAGTGACCTGGGAAGTGGACACAAGCATTGAAAGAGCTGAAGCTTTCCCTTCAGAATCAGGAAGATCAGACAAAGCCTTAGCTACCTTGGAAAGGAGAGCCAAGACATACCTGGTCATGTGGGTTTGGCAACTAATAGCCCTAAAAGACAAGGCGGCAACAGTACATACTTGATTACCCAGCCTTTCCATAGCTCGACTGTTCCTATATGAAGGAAGGCGCTTAGAAGGCCTATCAGTGGAAACTGAAACCACTGAAGGATCAGCAGGAGGACACTTACACACAGATTTGCAAACCTCAAGCACCTTGTAGAACCTATCAAGTTTCTTAGGAGCTGGAGGCTGACAGTCTGGAGCAATAGAGGCAGCAGAGAAGGTGTCCAAAAGGGCTGCCAAAACAGGAGGAACTGCAGATGGCTTAGGAGACTCCATTTGTAAAAGCCCATAATATCTGTGTGTGGTTGTTGGTTTTGAACATCAGAGACCTGGAAGCAATCCCAGTTAAAGTACTCCATCATATGAGCAACAGTATCCCCAAAGGATAACTCTTCCAAGGGGGAGTCTAGGCTCAAAGAATCCTCTTCCTCTGATTCACAGTCTAAAGGAGAAAAAATTTGAGAGGCATAAGCAGGTAATTCCTTCCAAAATCCAAGTCCTTATCTGAGGAATCCAATTCTCTAGGCCTCTTAACAGGAGTGGAAGACCAGGTAGGAGCAGGGACTGACACCCCTTGGAAAGGCTTCAAGTCCATCAAAGCACAGAACAGACCCTGAGCAAAATCCTGTCATTCACTTTGGGGATCTTTAGAAGCAAGGGTAATACATTTCATTTCCTGCTTTTTCTTGAGTGGGATGTCCACCCTAAGGACTCTTAGTGGCTCAGACCTTTGGTGGGCTTTGATAATCATACTAGGAATCTCTTCCCTCACTAAAATCTGAAGAATTCCCCATGGTCCCTCTGGAATAATTAGCCGAGGTTCCCCCTTAATGTCCTGAACAGATGTTGGAAAAGCCTCAGAAGATGGGTGAGAATTCAGACCCATGCCGGGTTCCAATGGGGTCATGGCAGAGGAATCTAAGTCAAATACCAGATGGTCTCTTCAGGGCTTTCACTGGCTTCTAGAGGGATGTCCAAGGGAGGCTGGACAGCAACCAAATCAAGGCTATTCTTTTTTGGTCTCTTTCTGGCATACAGCTGACCCTTGGGCAGGAGAATTCCACCATAGCACCCTCAGTCAACAGTTGTTGGTTCTCAAGGTATATGAATAAGGAAGATAAGCAACTATGTAGGGTCTTAGGAAATAACTCTTGACAGATACAGCACTGCTTATGGACATGGGAAACGCCTAAGCAAAAAGACACTGGTTGTGACGGTCTTTATGAGGAATTTGCCTCCTATGCTGACATTTTCCCTTCTTGGATAACAAGAATATAAGTACACTACAAAACCAAAAAAGGAAGAGAAGAAACCCCAATGGGGCACTTATCTGAAGATAGCTTGGCAACCAGCACAGCAGAAAGGTATTCAGACCAATGTTCTGTTTTATAATGATGTTCAGGCTGGTGGGATAGAAGTTCTGAGAGTTTGCATCCATGCATCACTTTTATGCCCTACACCTTATGCAGGGAGCATGCATGTGATGTATGGTGCCTATAAGATCTAAAGGTTTTGGTATACAACACGGAATTTGGGCTATCCTTGACATGAGATCCCTTCTGTAAAGAATACTGCAAAAGTAACATGGAAGGACATCAACAAATACAAAACAATGCTCAAATAGATAACTAAAGTAAGTAGGTCGGTAGGAACTGAAAAGCGTAGGAATGGGTTCTATTGCACGAGAATAAAAAAAGATTTCTAATGCAAAATGTATGTAGAATGAGTGTATACAATAAAGGAAACTGTTATTGTCATTGTTTCAATGCTATTAATGTCACAAATGAACTTGTTTATAAAAAATAAGTAGGTTGGAAGGAATGTAAAGTAACTATGTATGCACAAGAGTAAAGAAAAGAGAAGTAAGAGAAATTGCATGTTTAATGCATACATGCAATAATAGAAAGTGCTACTGTAATATTCCATTTTTCATTGGTAGCAATGTATGCAAACTCACACTGCAAATTAATAGTTCAATGAATAAAGTTATTTAAAAAAAAGATATGACCTTAACTTTCATTACAACTTGTTAAGGACCATCTCTATTTTCACTACCTTTTAAGACAGCTGCCATTTCTCAAGCTCCACTGAATTTAATGCATGAGCATTCAGATTTATTGTTATACATAAGCTGCAGAGGCAACAAACAATGTCCATTACACAGCTACAAACTTTTAAATGCATTACTACAGAGTCACATCCAATGTGAAAATATACTCAGCCAAAAACTACACAATTAATTGTACAGCTGGACTTATTTTATGTAACTGCAACCACCAGGCACCAAGAAACAGCAAATTACAACCAGACAGTGATCCAAATGTTTTATTGTAACAAGTTATTTTCCTCTGAGGTCTCGGCCGTAGCCTTCAAGGAGTAAAGAACCACAAAAGCACATAACATGGTAATGTGACAGCTTGGTTGAAGGAAAAATTGGGGATTTCCTTCAGAAGAGGGAAAAATATTCAACATTTTATAGTCAGGAGCAAATTTACTATGCCCTCTATGTGCTTAGAACACAGAGTACTATCTAATGGGACTTCCACGTGTGGTAGGTGTAAGGCATGTAAGTTTGTGGTTAAGAGTTTTCCACAAATTAATAATATATTTTTTAATACTTGGGATCACTTTACTTGCAATTCTGACGGTGTTATTTACACCCTCAGTTGCCCTTGTAAGCAATTTTATATTGGAGAGACAAAGAGGGCATTTAAAGTTACACTGATGGAACATGCAAGAGATATTAGTAATAGGAAAGAAGAAAGTTCTGTTGCAATGCACTTTAAAAAATTTCATCAGGGCAGTAATGAGGGGTTATAAAAGGAACGGTGCTAGAGAAAATTAATGTATCTTACTTTGATGTAAATAATTTTAAAAAAATAGTTATTTAAAGAGGCTGTTTATATTTTAAAGTTTGGCACTTTATACCCTCACGGGCTAAATAAGGAACTGAGTTGGAGAGTATTGATTTAATTGTTCTATTGTTTTATTGCATTGGCTATAAACTTTTTTAACTTCCTAAGTAGATAATTAATTATTCAATTACTGCTTGTTAGTTTTATATAAAATGTATGTGCTTTTGTGGTTCTTTACTCCTTGAAGGCTACGGCCGAGACGTCAGAGGAAAAGAACTTGTTACAATAAAACTTTTGGATCACTGTCTGGTTGCAATTTGTTATTTTATATAACTGTTGTAAAACATGGGAATGGAAAAGAAACATCTACAGCTTCATGTCCAATACTGCCTGTGTTTGTGTAGTTAATTTCCACATTAGCAAAATTAAGTTATGCCTTTATGTATGACAAACAGGATGTTATTGGCTTCCCATTTATTTTCTAAAAAATAAACATAATGCAATATCTTTTGTACACGTAAAAGGATTATAATATTTAGGAAAGTCCTTTTTACTGTTAAAGAAAATTATGTTTCAACACTTCTGACATACTGCTACACCCTGATGTTGAACATGACACATGTTTTAACATAAAAGAAGAGTAATACTACCTGTGTAGGATAAAGGCTTGGTGTTTGTTAGCTGCCGTGCTTTCATTGCCTGCTGCTGTTTTTCAAGTGCCGCTAGCATGTCTCCAAGGTCCAGCTGTACTGGGGCTTTGCTCTTCCTACAAGCTGCTTTAGACAATGCATCCTGCAGATTATTTAAACAAAGAAAAGATCAAGTCAAGCAGCAAAAAACAAATACACAAGTATCAGGCTAACAATATTTGCAAAATTAAAATGAAATGTAAAGTGGCACTCAACTTTATTAATTTTTTACAAGTAAACAAAAGTAAACTCTGTACTTAACCAGAAATTTACTGTTTGATATTAGTAGTTAAGATATGTAAAAATGATACCTACCTAATACATATACAAGTCCCCTACGTGGAATGGTGTTGGAAACTCTGCCATCCATTCTCTCAGAACAATTTGTAATTTGTGACTGAATTGAATTGCAATCTAATTAACACGTTTGCATAAATGTCTCTTAAATGACAGTGCTGTTCCTGATTTTTTTCAATAGAGGAACAACGACCTCCAAAATTATAAGAAGTTCAAATGCTCTGGGGGCTTTTACCCTGCCGCCAGAAACTATACTTCCTCAATCCCAAAGTCACAGTAAATGTGGGAGAAAGTGTGCTTCTGAACTCTGAATAATTAAAGAGAATGGGGTTTCAGCAAAAATACACAGTCTGTACATTTTCTGAAACAGAACACACTACAAGTAATCATAGACCCATTTCCAAACTATTTCTTTCAAGAAGTCATTCAATTAAAGGGCTTTTGACAAACTACCTCACACCTGGAAATAACAGATTCAGATATGACATCACCACCATATAGTGACTTCACAACTGGCATAGCTTAGGACAGCCACTCAGTGTAACTGTTTAGTTAGTTTGAATAATATGATTTTTCAAAGTGCTGATCAAGTAATGGAAAAAAGTAAAGTATCAAAAAAATTTGTTTAAAGAACAGTTTTTGGTTATAAGGAAATAAGTCGCCATTTTAAATGGGCTGACCAAAACTCAGTCATCAAACCACTAGTAAAGCAGAAATTTCAACACTTAAACCCTTAACCATGAGTTTCATTAGTAGAAGTAGAAAGTAAGAGCTGCAGCTGGAAAGACAATTCATGTCTCCCGTGCACTTCTTTTTTTCATTTAAAGCAAGAAAAGAAAGATTTTTAAAACAGGAAAAAAAAACAACTTTCTTCCCCAGAATAGCTTATGATGAAATAACTACCTGTAAAAACAAATGAAACTTCCATCACATCAGACATCAGGTCTTCTCACTTCCTTCTCCAGCATACAGTAACATGTTAAGGTTAGCCAGTCAATGGATCCATGGCCTGTTGTTATGGGACGTAAACAGTGGCACTGGATGCAGAAGACAACCACATACATGTGTGTAATGAAGAACATTTCTTTGGAGTCTGCTTGGGGTATAAAATAACTATGCAAACACAAGCACAATTCCTATATCTTCTAGACTTTGTTGTATATTTGGGAGCTATACACATGTCCTTGCCTTTGTTTCCTTGTGAAATGCTTATTCAGTCTCTCTTACCAAATTTTTCTAACCTCCTCTGATTGACTCCCATAGTTATCGTGCAATATTTTATAATGCCCTACTAATTATTCCTTTTTTAACAGTAGCTTCTGTTCTAAATTCAACTAAAAATTCTGCCTGAACAGGTCTTTCACTTAAGATTCCCCTAGCCCTTTATCTTTGCCTATGCTCTGATGTCAATCCTCAGTAGGAAAGAAGTGTCTTATCTGCAATCCAGTCATCATCCTGGCCTCATTCCACTCTATTACTTTTCCCTCTCTAGTTACTTGCTCACAATACCTTAGTTGTTTTGTCAGTTTTACCCTGTAAATTCTAGTCCCTTGTTGCACATTTCCTAGCTTACTTCTTAGAATACTTTATGCTACTTTATGACTACAACATTCTGTATGTTTATTACTCTCCTTAAAGACCTGCATCCAAAATCGCACTCTCTCCTTATCTTTTGAACTCCACCTCCCCTTGTTTAATCATCATCTCTTTCCATTTTGAATTATAACTATCTGCTTGTGTCATGTATATAAGCCTTAACTGTGTGGCTTTAAATATCCCTTCAAAACAGGCAAGCCTAAACCACCTTGTTCTTTTTGAAGGATCAACTTATCCCACTTAACCCTTGCCCCCCTCTTCCCCTCCCAGATAAATTCCTTCAATTCTTTATTAATTATTCTTTACAACTTTTCTTGCTGATAAAAATATGCCTGACCTGTATATAAACTAAATGGACTTACTATCCATATCCATAAAAACAGCTTCAAGTTTCTCAGTTTTTGTTTATCTTCTGCTTTAGTCTTTTCCCAAATAACCTTACCTGCCACAACAGTAGCATTTTTGTTAATTCAGACTCCTAAATTCTTCATCTTATTGTACTCCCATAAACATGGTATTGCTAAACCAATCTGTGTGTGGGAACATAACTTATGGCTTATAGGCCTTTGCTTTTTTCTTCAATAATTGTACACAATGAAAAGACCTGGAACTGTCTCAAAAAGTTCCACAGCACTGACATGACCTTTTCTGGTTTTATCAGGTACGAAATAATATCTACAAAAAAGACAACTTTTCTTGATTACCATACCAATTATATCATTGAATTTTCTGGGTCTCTTGTTTTCTTTGCCAATAGCTCTAAATGTAAAGCAAATAAAGGAGAAAGAGGACATCCCTGCCTGGTTCCTTTGTTCGGACACAATGTCAGAGAAGAACCCTCTCACTTCAGTTTTTGCCTCTGATCCCTCATGTATCCTCCTAATTAACCATATTATTTTATTAGTGAAGGCAAATGTTTCCACTGCCCTACTCATAAAATCCCAGCTTACTCTGTCGAATGCTTTCTCTGCATAAAGACACAACAACAAAGGTATTTTCTTGCACTTTGCTTCCCTGTGGATATTTGTTGTTCTATTCTTCTTCTTTCAGCTGCTCCTGTTAGGGGTCGCCACAGCAGATCATCTGCTTCCATTTCTTCCTGTCCTCTGCATCTTGCTCTGTCATACCAACCACCTGCATGTCCTCTCATCACATCAAAAAAACTTATCTTAGGCCTTCCTCTTTTCCTGTTACCTGGCAGCTTCATCCTTAGCATCTTTTTCCAAATATATTTGTTGTTCTATTAATGTTGTCAAAGCTCTACCTCCCCTCCACAAATCCACAATGATCCATACCTACTAATTTTGGCAAAACCTTTGTCATTCTTTTAGCTACTATAGACATAAACACTTTATAATAATGGTTTAAAATTGAAATCCATCTATACTAACTTGGGTCTGTTGGGTCTTTATGTCTTTAGGAATTACAGCCACCACAGCTTTCTTCCAATATGTTGGTGCTTCCCCTCCTTTTAAAATAGTGTTAAACAAAACCTTCTAGATCTTTATCACTTTCTTCCCTCCTAACTTACAAACTTCTACAGGAATAATCATCTATTCCTTGAGACTTTCCTACAGATTGATAATACGTCAGTGTTTTCATCTCACCTTCTCCTCCCTTAACTAATTGTTGAGGCTCACCTACCTCTAACCTTGACATATTTAAGTCTTCCATAAATATTTCCACTTGTGTTCTTTTGTGATTTGCACATTTCTCTGCATTATACACATTTTCATAAAATGTCTAAAATACCTCTAATACCTCTACAGGATCTCCTGTTATTTTTCTTGTTACAGGCTCCCTAAACTTGGCAACAACTCTTTCTACTTTCTGTTGCCTAAGTCGCCGTGTTAAAAGTTTTTGTGCTCTGGGGTTATCAAAAAAACAGTTACTTAACAGCAATCTTTCAAAACTCATGCATATAACCCAGATACTCCCTTATTTTCTCCAGTACTCTGTAGTTGCACCTCTTCTTGTTCTGTGAGATTCCCCTTATTCTGCAATACTTTAACCTTTGTCAGCTCCTCTAAATAATTCCTGTTACTTCTTAGCCATAACTCTTTTTTTTTCTTTTATTTCTACCCTATTTTTAAACTTCACTTTGATTTTATCACATTTACTAGCTATAACTTCTGAAGAAATTTCTATCCTCCAAAATAACTTTCAAATAATTTCCACTACCCATTCCTTAAATTCCTCTCCTTTTAACAGATAGGTGGGAAAGCGCCAGTGTTTCATTTTTACTTAATTACCTTGCATTTTTATCTTGGTTGTTATTGGCACATGATCTGAAATTGTTATTGATGTGTGTAGAAGCTTTCAATTAAATCCACATGTTCCAGTGAAATATAATTTCTGTCTTGTCTAGCCCAGTTATTGCACCTGTGACATCCCTCGTCTGAGCCAGTAATAATCAAGGAGCCTCAGTCCTCACCACTGACACTGGTGGGGAACGTTCACTTAGAACAAAAATGGATACACACAGTATTTTCAGATGGAGCTCTCTGCACCAAGCACAATTCCCCTTAACAGCACACTCCAGACCTGGGACTGGATTTCCTCTCCAGGCCCCAAATAAGACTCCCCCTTTCTCTCTCTGCAGAAATTAGGGCTCTGTATCCACATTCCAAGTAGCTGACGCACACACTTTGAGATTTGGTTGATACACATACACACATGGGAAAGGCTGGCACAGATTTTACCCATTATGCCACCTCCACATAGACTATAAAGTACACTCACTGCCACCAGCCAGCTACTTTAAGGCTTTTAAAAAGGTACTCAGTTACTCTTAGTAAAATTAATAACTTCTACAAATGGTAGTGTTAACAAATTGGCAAGACTTTCAAGAGATGATGCTACAGTGCCACTAAATTAATTCAAGTACTATCAAGGATGAACATATTTTGTAAAAGCCGAGCCACAATGAAAGGTCTAGATATATTTAATAATAATGATTACAAAAATGGGAATACTGAGTACATGTTTACAATAAACACCAGAGTTTCAATTCACAGGAAATATAAAAAATAACAGAGACGGAAAGACTTAGACACATACAGAAAAACAATATTTTTAGTTAATCTCACTATGTTTTACTAACTTGACTGAAGAACTATTGTTCCCTAGTTAAGTTACTTACTAAAGCAAGGCAAGATGAAGTGGTGAGTGATCTTGTTAGTTCCAAAACAGAGTGCTGGGGTCCACACTACCTTATCTGGCCTATTTTTCCTCGTCAGGTCTGTGAGGGGAGCAGCTATTGTACTATACAAACAAACTTTCTACAGTACCCCATTGTCCCCAAGAATGCCCTCACCTGTTTTTTGGTAACAAGGGCAGGCCATGTTTAATAGCTTCCACTTTGGCAGGTTATGGCCTGATCTTACCACTCTCCACTCTATGTCCCAGGTAGGAGACCTCTGCCATACTCACCTGACACTTACTGTGATAAATGGTCAAGCCTGCCCAAGACTTCCCTGACGTGCTGAAGGTGCGCTTGCCAGGAATGGCTGTAGACGGCAATATCATCCATGTAAGCAAGGGCATATTCTCCTGCTCTTGCTAGGATACAATCTACCAGCTTCTGGAAGTTCACTGGGGCATTTTTCATCTCAAAGGGCATCTTCGTGAACTCAATCTAAAAAGAGTCACAAAGGCTGACCTCTCTCTAGCAATGGGAGTCAAGGTCACCTGCCACTAACCCTTGGTCAGATCAACAGTCGTCAGACACTTAGCCCCACACAGCTGTTCTAAGGCTTCATCTGTCCTAGGCATGGGGTAAGCATCTGACTCTGTGTGACTGTTTAGTTTTCTGTAGTCCACACAGAAAAGTACAGTTTTGTACCTACCATAAATGTAGATGTTCGAGGATCCACATTGCTGCAGTCATAACCTGTGGGTAGTCCGCTGTCCTCGGTCGGCCCGAATACCAAAGTGTTAGGCTGGCGTCGGTCATGGTCGCTCAGATCTGACATCAGTACGCAGTGGTACTAAAGCGCATGACCGATGCCATATCCTCAGTCTTTCTTGCCCCAGATGTCAGAAGGCCTAAAAAAGAAAAGGCCATAGCCAAAAATAGAAAATACCCAACCACCAATATAGAAAAAATAATCACCCCCAAAAACAACCCAGCAACCCCAAACTACAGAGGGGAAGGAGGGAGGGAAAATTGGACTGCAGCAATGTGGATCCTCGAACATCTACATTTATGGTAGGTACAAAACTGTACTATGTTCTTCGTCTCACATTGCTGCAGTCATAACCTGTGGGTAGAATCCCAAAGCAAAGGTAAAGGGAGGTTGGCAAAATTAATAAGCATTAGGAGCTGCTAACATGCCCTGTAAAACTGCAGTGGCAAACCCAGCCCTAGACTTGGAATAAAGAGGGAGATGGTAATGTTTAGTGAAAGTGTGCACTGAACTCCAAGTAGCTGCCTCCAAAATATCCTTAGTAGCTACTCCCCTTAAAAAGGCAGTAGAAGTGGCAGTAGCCCTAGTGGAATGAGGTCTGATCCCAGCCGGAACATCCTTTCCATGATGAGAATAACAAAAAGCAATACAATGGCCAATCCACTTAGAAATAGTTTGCTTTGAAACAGCTTTCCCTTGTGAACCCAAAGCAAAAGAAATGAATAACTGTTGAGTCTGCCTGAAGCCTTTAGTTCTGCTCAAATAATAGCGTAACTGCCTGTGAATATCCAAAGAATGCAAAAAATTTTGGGGATCAGCATAAAAAGTAGGCAAATGAATAGATTGGTTTAAGGCCACATTAGAAACAACTTTAGGCATAAAAGTAGGGTTAGTACGCAGGGATACCCTATCCTTATGGAATATCAGGAAGGGTTCAACTGCCATGAGAGCCTGTAATTCAGATACTCTCCTAGCAGACGTAATGGCCAACAAAAAAGCAGTCTTCCAAGACAAAAACTTCAACTCAGATGTAGCTGCAGGTTCAAAAGGAGGTAAAGTAAGCTTTTCCAACACAAAATTGAGATCCCAGGAAGGAGTAGGAGCTCTACGTGGGGGTCTTATGTTCTTTGCCCCTCTAAGAAATTGCTTAACCAAAGGGTGAGAAAATAAAGGTGGGTCACAATCATAGTGAGCAGAAATGGCTGCAGCATGAACTTTCACGGAGGAGAAAGACAAACCCTTGTCTAATAATTCTGTAAGGTACTGTAGTGTAATACTCAAATTAGGCACTGAAACATCAAAGCTCTTTGCTGTGCTCCAAAGAAAAAATCTCCTCCATTTATCTGCATAAACTTTCCTAGTACTAGGTCGTCTGGCTTCCAATATGACATTCAAAACTTGTTGAGGAAGCTGTAACCCCCCAGGGTCTAGAACAGAATATGCCAGGCTGTCAGATGCAGGGACTGTACCCTGACATTGAGGAAATGATTGCTTGCCTGGGACAAAAGGTGTGGAATTGGTGGCAAAGGCCAAGGAGGCTCCTGTACTAAACTCTTCAGCAGAGGATACCAGTGCTGACGTGGCCAATCTGGAGCTATTAGAATCATGCAAGGCTTGTCCTGTCTGACCTTCAAGAGCACCCTTGGAAGGAGAGACAGAGGAGGAAAAGCACTGATGTGAAGGTTGTTCCAACTGAAAGATAGAGCATCCACTTTCCAAGCTTTTGGGTGAAACATCTTTGTGCAAAATTTTGGCAGTTGGAAATTTAGTGGAGAAGCGAACAGATCTATGTCTGGAGTTCCCCAAGCCACTGTCAACTGTTGAAATACATGAGGATCCAATTTCCACTCGTGGGAATCCACTATCTGTCTGCTCAAAACATCTGCTAAGGAGTTCTGTGCTCCTGGCAGAAACCTCGCTTGAAGAGTGATGTGCAAACTCAGAGCAGTCTCCCACAAAATCATAGCTTGTCTGCAAAGAGGGTACGAATGGGTTCCCCCCTGCTTGTTGATGTACCACATGACTGTTGTGTTGTCTGTTTGAATCAACACCTGTCCCGGTTGAAGTAGATCCTTGAAGGCTATCAGTGCAAATTGGACTGCTAACATCTCCTTCATGTTGATATGCAAATGCTGTAGTCTGGGAGGCCAAATGTCTTGAATCCATTTCCCATTGAAGTGTGCTCCCCAAACCTTGTCTGAGGCATCTGTCGTTAAGATCTGACTCGCCTCTGGTCGGGACACAGAGAGTCCCTTGTTTAGGTGACATTCCTGAGCCCACCACAAAAATTCCTTTTGGATGCAAGGTATTATCTGAATGACAGTGTCCAAATCGTGGCAGTGTTGAGTCCACACACTTTTGAGATACCATTGTAGCTTCCTCATATGCAGCTTGGCATTGGGAAGTACCAGAATACAAGATGCCATGAACCCCAAGGCTTGAAGGACTGTCCTTGCAGTCAGCCTGGACAGTAGGGATAATTGCTGGAAGTATATGGGAAGATTTCTTTGTTTGTCTGGGGTCAAAAAAGCCATCTGAGAGGCTGTATTCAGTCTCACACCCAGAAAGTACATGTCCTGAGAGGGTACTAGACTGGACTTTGTTTCGTTCACAGAATACCCTAGGCATCTTAAAACTGCCATTACATACTGTAGATGCTGAAGTAACTCGACTTTGTCTTGAGCAAGAATCAGGCAATCGTCCAGATAAGGATAAATTTGTATTCCTCTTAGTCTTAAGAAGGCTATCACAGGAGCCAGGACCTTTGTGAACACCCTGGGCAGTAGATAAGCCAAAGGGCAATGCAGAGAATTGATAATGAAAAGTACCAGCCAAAACGCAGGAACCTCCTGCAGCTGGGCCTGATAGGAATGTGAAGATAAGCCTCTTTGAGATCCAGAGTTACCATCCAGTGATCTTTGCCTAACAGAGGCAGAAGTTGCTGCAAAGTTAACATCTTGAACTTTGGAATGTCTAGGTATGTATTGAGAATGGACAAATCCAGAATTGGCCTCCAAGTGTTTCCTTTCTTTGGCACAAGGAACAGGCGAGAATAAAATCCTAGGCCTACTTCTGACGGAGGTACCACCTGGATAGCCCCCATTTGTAAAAGTAAAGAAATCTGTTTGTGAGCCTCTAGCCTTTGCTGAGGAGGTACGTCCGGCATGCCTTTGAAAGGAGGCAAGGTGTGAAAATAAAACTTGTAGCCTCGATTTATAATGTCCAACACCCATTTGTCCTGGGTGACCAAAAGCCAATTTTGCATGAAAAGTGCCAACTTTCCTCCTAGAGGAGCTGCCAGACAGGAGGAATCTGGCAGCTGGAGATACAGGTCATTGGGTCTGTTTACGAAAAGGCTGACCCCTGCCCTCACCAGAAGATTGTGCAGGAGAACTCCACGTCCTAGGTCTGAAAGAACCCTGAGCATGAGCTCTGCCCCTACCACGTCTAGATCTGCCCTTAGACTGAAAAATCAGAAGGAGGATAAGCCCATCCTTTTGCAGGCCAATTTCTGCTAAACTTAGGGGGCTGCACTTGTAAAAATTCCTTAACTGTCTGCATTGACTTAGCTTTGTCTTCCATTTTCTTCAAAACTGACTCCACAGGAGAACCAAAAAGAACTTCAGATTGAAGGGGAGCATCCAAAATTCTAGCTTTCACATGCTCTGACAAATTTTGATCCTTAAGCCAGGCGTGCCTACGAATAACTGAACCAGTGGCAGCCACCCTGGAAGAAGCCTGAAGAGCATCAAAGCCACACTGCAAGGAATGCTTACCAACCTGATCAGAGGCATGAACTAAGTCCTGCAATTCCTTACACTCTATACCCTCAGCTAGAGCATCTACCTTAGATTTCAACTGGCTCAACAGAAAATTCTGATATTTCAGCATATGAAACTGGCAATTTAAAGCTCTCATAGCTAGCGTGGAGGAGGTATACACCTTTTTACCCCACCTGTCCAAAGCTCTAGAATCTTTATCTAGAGGTACCGGATTCTTAACTACAGAAGCCCTGACACCCTTAGGTCCCTGACTAATAGTTTCCGGGTCTGCTCTAGGACTCTTATATAAATATTTATGAGCCTCTGGAACTCTGTAATACCTGTCTGGCTTGACAGGGGCAGGTGGTAAAGAATCAGGATTAAGAGAAGCTTCAGATAAAACATCCTGAACAACATCCAAAACAGGGGGAATAGCCAAGGGCCTATGTTGTGGTAAAAACAAAAATTCCCTAAGCCTCTTACGTGAATCTGAAAAATCCTGACCTTCCCACTTAAAATGCTCCCTCATGGAGTGCAGGGTTTCAGAAAAGGAAAAATCCTCTGGAGGAGAAGCAGAAGGACAGGAATCCTCTGCATCCAAATCAGAATAAGGAGTAAAATCCTGAATGTCCTCAGTAGAAGACTCAGAGTAATCTGAGGGATGCTCCAATCCCTCCACCTCTGTCTCCACCCTAGGCCTCTTGTCTGGAGGGGGCATAGAACCTCTGATTAAAGTTATCAAATCCTCTGCCATTTTCAGCATATGTTTTTTAGGAACAGAACCTGAAGAACTAGGGCTGATGCCTGTGCCAGAAAGACCAGGTCTAGCTTTAGAAGGAGCTTTAGTGACAAAAGTAGAAGGCCTAACAACCTTATGCAAAGTAGGAGCTACAGAAACTTGAGAGGCCCCCTCGGCCTGACCTAACTCCTGAGAGGCCAATTCCTGTAGGATTAAAGGTTCCCCCTGTGATTCAGCTGAAACCTCGGCTGGATCCACAGATTCAACCGTAGTCTCCATAGAACCGGCGTCCGCAACGGACGACTCATCCTGCTTAGACTTTAACGATGTATCCTTTCGCTTCTTAGCGGTAGCGGGCGTCGGAGGATCCGACGGCATGTTGTAGTTACACCGCTTACCGAAAACAAGTCTAGCACAATCTAACCTGCGTTTAATGGTGCGCTTATTAAATCTAGCGCAAAAGCGACACCCGACTACGTCGTGCTCAGGCCCCAAGCAAGGAATACAGAGAGAGTGGTAGTCCCTATGAGGTATCTGTTTCCCACAAGAAATACAATTATTAACTTTTTCAGACATCCGGATTTGACTGAGGCAAGAAAAGACAAAAATATTCCCCAGCGAGTACTTAGCCAACTTGGTCTTCGGTCTGAAACTCAGAATACGAAAATTTCAGGATGCCGAACGGCACTTGCAAACGCTGCTTCTGCTTCGGACCATGCGGCAAGAAAGACAGAGGATATGGCGTCGGTCATGCGCTTTAGCACCACTGCGTACTGACGTCAGATCTGAGCGACCATGACCGACGCCAGCCTAACACTTTGGTATTCGGGCCGACAGAGGACAGCGGACTACCCACAGGTTATGACTGCAGCAATGTGAGACGAAGAACATCTGTGCTGCCATCCTTCTTTGGTACCAGCACCACTGGGGAGGGCCAGGGATTACTGGATTCCTGGATTACACCCAGTTCCAACATTTCCTGTATCACCTTCCCATAGAGTCTGTCTGACTCACTCAGGCACCCTGTAAGAGTCTGCTGGATAGGTGTTTCGGATCCTGTATTAACATGGTGCTGCACCAGATAGATGCACCTAGGCTTCCCAGTAAGCATGTCCCCAAAAGTACAGTTGTGTACACTTACCATAAATGTAGATGTTCGAGTGTATTCACTGTTGCAGTCATTACATTTGGGTTATCTGCTTGCAGGTAGCCCTCAGTCGAACTGATTAACAAAGTCTTGGGTCCTGCGTCGGTTGCTGTCCTTTCTTCCATGACGTTAGGTCATCAGGGGTATAAAACATGCTGCCGATGCCATTACATCAGTTTTTCTTGCCCCAGATGTCAGGTGCCCCCCAATGGGAAGCAATTAAATATAAATAAATTAAATATAAAAGCACAAAGATATACCTCCAACAAAAAAGCAAATACACCAAAAAGGCTTTTAAGCATAGTAAAGGAAAGTAGAGGTATAGCCAAAAGACGTTAGGGGGCTGGAGGGAGGGTAACCAGGACTGCAAGAGTGAATACACTTGAACATCTACATTTATGGTAAGTTTACACAACTGTACTATGTTCTTCGTGTTTCACTCTTGCAGTCATTACATTTGGGTAGATTCCCAAAGCTATGGTTGGGAAGAGGAATTTAGATAGGATTGGGGCCAATTATAAGGCCCTGCAAGACTACAGTGGCAAAGCCAGCTCGGGATTTAGAGAAAATTGGCAAATGATAATGCTTGGTGAAAGTATGTACAGAACTCCAGGTAGCAGCTTCTATGATGTCCCTGGTAGGGACGCCTCTGATAAAAGGCTGTAGAGGTACATGCAACCCTGGTGGAGTGAGGTCTGATCCCTGGGGGATAGTTTTTCCATGGTGCTTATAGCAGAAATGAATGCAATAGCTTATCCATTTAGAAATGGTTTGCTTTGAAACAGCCTTCCCCTCTGCCCCTGCAGCAAATGCCACCAGCAGTTGTTCAGATTTCCTTTGAGGTTTAGTCCTGTCCAAGTACAATCTAAGTTGTCTCTGCACATCTAAGGAATGCAGTATCTGTTCCCCTTTATTCTGTGGATTGGGAAAGAAGGTTGGCAAATGAATGGACTGATTAAGAGCCACACTAGATACCACCTTGGGCATAAAGGATGGATTGGTTCTGAGGGACACCCTGTCTGCATGAAAGATGATGAAAGGCTCCACTGCCATAAGGGCCTGCAATTCAGATATCCTTCTAGTCGAAGTGATTGCTAAAAGGAAAGCTGTTTTCCAAGAAAGAAATTTTAAGTCTGCAGTAGCAGCTGGCTTGAAAGGAGGTAGAGTGAGTTTCTCCAAGACAAAGTTAAGGTCCCAGGCTGGGGTTGGAGCTCTCCTGGATGGTGTCAAATTTTTGGCCCCTCTGAGGAACTGTTTGAGCAGTGGATGAGAGAAGAGGGGAGGTTCTGTGTTATAATATGCTGAAAAGGATGAGGCGAGGATTTTAATGGAGGAAAAAGACAGGCCCATATGAAACATCTCAGTTAAGTATTGTAAAATCTGAGGTAAATTGGGTGCTGCTGTGCTCATCCCTTGAGATTGGTTCCAGGCACAGAATCTTTTCCATTTTTCAGCATACGATTTTCTAGTACTAGGCCTCCTTGCCTCTAAAATGACATCCATCACAGGTTTGCTGAGGGATGGTAAAGGAGAGATTAAGTAATTAGCCAGGCTTCAAGGTTCAGTGTTAGAAGCTGAGGGTGCAGAATCTGGTTCTCCTGCTGAGACAGCAGGGAAGGAGTCCGAGGCAGATGCCATGGAGATAACCTTGACACACTGCACAGGAGGGGGTACCCGTGTTGGCGCGGCCAGTCTGGAGCAATCAATATCATCCTTGGTTTGTAGTACTTTGGAGAGCAGAGGCAGAGGGGGGAAGGTATAGACTGATAGGTTTTTCCAGCTGAAGGACAGAGCATCCACTTTCCAGGCTTGTTTGTGGGGAGTTCTTGTGCAAAATTTGTCCAATTGGTAGTTCTGAGGAGAGGCAAACAGGTCTATATCTGGGCTCCCCCATTTGCTTGTCAACATGTTGAAAATCTTTGGTTCCAGTTTCCACTCGTGTGGGTCCATGAGGTTCCTGCTTAGTCTGTCTGCCAGTGTATATAATTTTCCTGGCAGAAATTGAGCTTGTAGGTGCACTTGGTAGCTCAAGGCTGTGTTCCACAATGCCATGGCTAGTCTGCAGAGGGGGTAAGAATGTGCACCCCCCCCTGCTTGTTTATGTACCACATAACAGTAGTGTTGTCCATCTTTACCATTAGTTGTCCTGGAAGAATGTATTTCTTAAAGGCTGTCAGAGCATTCTGTACAGCTAACATTTCTTTTTGATTGATATGCAGGTGCATTTGACTAGGGTTCCATTTGCCCTTAATGCACTTCCCTGCCAGGTGAGCCCCCCATGCATAGTCTGATGCGTCTGTTGTTAGGGTTTGGGCTGCAGGGAGTGGTGTGAAAGGTAGTCCCTTGTTTTTGGTGGCAGGTCTCTGCCCACCAAAGGAACTCTAGACGTAGACAAGGTATAATAGGAATCATTGTTTCCAGGTCTTGAGAATGTTGATACCATAGGCTTTTTAGATACCACTGTAGTTTCCACATGTGCAGTCTTGCATACAGAATTAGAAGAATGCAGGAGGCCATGAACCCCAAGGCTTGCAGTATTTGTCTTGCAGATGGCAGGGTTTTTGTGGCCACTTGTTTGAAGTAGGTTATCAAATGAATTTGTTCCTCTGGCATGAGGTAAGCCATCTGGGAAGTTGCATTCAAGCTTGCTCCCAGGAATATAATTTGTTGACAGGGTACCAGGTGTGATTTCTTTTCATTTATGGTGTACTCCAGACAAGTTAGTACCCTTTGTACAAAGGCCAGATGATTTAAAAGTATGTCCTCGCTTTCTGCCTGAATCAGACAATCATCCAGGTATGGGTATATCTGAATATTTTTTTTGCCTGCAAAATGCAGTAACTGGAGCTAGGCACTTTGTGAATACCCTGGGCACAGTAGATAAGCCAAGGGGCAGTGCAGAGAACTGATAGTGCATGTAGCCTGCTTTGAAGCGTAGGTATCTTCTGCAAGATTCCCTGATTGGGATGTGCAGGTATGTTTCTTTTAAATCTAGTGTTGTCAACCAGGCATCTTTGCCTAGCATAGGAAGTAATTGGTGAAGAGTCAGCATCTTGAATTTTGGAATCTCCAAAAAGGTGTTAGGTCCAGGATAGGATGCCATGAATTGTCTTTTCTGGGTACCAGGAAAAGTCTCGAGTAGAAACCTTGTCCCTTTTCCTCTTCTGGTACCAGTTGAATAGCCCCCATGCTTAAGAGAGAAAGTACTTGTTTTTGGGCCTCTGCCCACTGATTTGGGGGTAGGTCCAGCCACCCGCTTGGTGTTGGCAACATGTGGACGGGAAATTTGTATCCCTGGGACACTATATTTAAAACCCATTTGCCCTGGGTAATGTGTTCCCAATTCTCTGCATGAAGAGCAATCTTTCCCCCCAAAGGGGCAGTCAGTTGATAAGTGCTTGGAAATTTTAAAAGGAAGTCACTGAGACAGTTTACCATAGGGGGAGTCTTATTATTTCCAGATTTGGAAGCGGAGGCTCCCCACTGCTTATTTCTGTATGTCATCTGGGACTGAAACCTGGGTTTTTTGCTGTGTCTAGGTTTGGCTTGAGAAAACCTGGAAGGGGCTGGAAAGGACCAATTCTTAGAGGGACCATGCCTACTAAATATAGGAGGCTGAACTTATAAAAAAATCTTTAACAGTTTTCATAGATTTAGCTTTATCTTCCATCTTTTTAAGAACTTCCTCAGCCTTGTTGCCAAACAGGCAGTCCTGATTTAAAGGAGCATACAACTATTTAGCTTTAACATGATCAGGCAAAGATTGTTTCTTAAGCCAAGCATGCCTTCTGAGCACAGACCCAGTAACAGTAGCACTGCAAGAGGCCTCTAATGAATCAAAACCACATTGCAAAGTATGTTTTACAACTTGTTCAGCAGAATGCATTAAATCCTGTAATTCTTTATTTTCCACACGGTCAGAAATCAACATCATTTTCTGTTTAAGCAGTCCAATAACATGTTGCTGATACTTTAACATATGAAACTGGCAAGCTCTAATGGCCAAGGTTGCAGAAGTGTAAACCTTCTTACCCCATCTATCCAGCTCCCAGAAGTCTCTATCTGAATGGGTAGGATTTTTAGCAGTAGAAGCCTTAATGCCCTTGGGCCCCTGTAAAATAGTCTCTGGATCTGCAATATGATTTTTAAAAAGGAACTTGTGGGACTCAGGGACCCTGTAGTATCTGTCAGGTTTTCTGGGAGCAGGAGGCAGGGAATCAGGGGCCAAACTAGATTCCGAAAAAGCATCATCGACAATGTCTAGTACAGGAGGAATAGCTAAAGGCCTACGCTGAGGTAGGAAAAGGAAATCCCTAAGCCTCTTTTTTGAATCAGAAAAATCCTGGCTTTCCCAGTGGAAATGCTCCCCAAAAGAAAAATCCTCAGGAGGGAAGCAGAGGGAATGGAGTCCTCTGTATCAGAATCTTCATAAGTGGATAAGGGCAAATCCAGATCATCAGAAGGATCAGAAAAAACAGAATCCTGATCAGAAGATTCATAATCAACTTCAGTCCTAGGCCTCTTAGAAGGGGGGGGGGGTTTGGCTACCTCTGATTAGTTATTAGATCTTCAGCCATTCTTATCATTTGTTTTTTAGGCATAGAGGCCTAAGCATGTGGCCTGGGCATCGGTTTTATAGGCAGGATCATGACTTAGGCCTAAGTAAAGAAGGAGGTGTCGGTTTAATATGCTAGTCTGTAGGCCTGAATACACCCTCAGAAGCCGGTGCCTGCACAGTGGCTCCGGACCCATCCAAGGTAGAGACATCCGCGGGTTCCACAGTTGAAGCATCTCGCGGCATACCGGACTCCGAATGGGTCACAGTAGAGGCCTGCGAATCAGAAGTAGCGGGTATCAGGGGCTGCGAAAGCACCTCACTGAGTACCGGTGAACTGGCGACTGGCTTAGAAGTGTCGTCGGCAGTTTTGGACCTTGGCAGCCTGTCACTGTCTTTATTTTTGCATTTTTCGGAATCCCAGTAATCGGATGGTTAACCAACAACATTTCTGGACAATTAAACCAAGAACCGAAATATTTAGAGGCGAAAATATACCGATGACTGATAGTGTGCTGATTAAATAAAGCACAAAACCAACAGCAAGGTACGTCGTGGTCAGGGCCTAGGCAAGGAATACAGTATGAATGAAAATCTTTATGAGGTACTTGCTGTCCACAAGTAATGCGATTATTAACTTTTACTGACATCGGTAAGGAGCAAGAAAAAGTTTCCCCAACGGGGTACTTAGCTTTAATTGAAGACTTCGGTTCTGAAACTCGAAAACGGAAATTTCAGGAGTCGGCTGACCGGCACTTGCGAACTGCTTCTGCTTCGGGCACCACACAGCAAGGAAGACTGATGTAATGGCATCGGCTGCATGTTTTATACCCCTGACGACCTGATGTCATGGAAGAAGGGACAGCAACCGATGCAGGACCTAAGACTTTGTTAATCAGGCCAAATGAGGGCTACCTGCAAGTAGATAACCCAAATGTAATGACTGCAACAGTGAAACACGAAGAACATCTCCTGTAACACTGCTCAGATTTCTTGAACCTGGGTAGGCGATAGCTGCTGGGACACTGGTACCCCTTCTCCTGAGGTATCAGTTTGAGCCTCACTGAGGAGATCAGTCACCAGTTTTCCTTCAGACTCCTCCTGCCAACCTGCAAATACTTAGCACTAGGGCTTCCCTATCATGGTAAGGCTTCATCAAGTTAACATGGTTCAGTTTGTGCCCTGCCTCTTGCCTAGCAGTTCTAACCATGTAGTTAACATCACTGACCTTCCTTACCACTTTGAAGGGTCCTTCCCAAGCTGCCTGTGCTTATTGTGCCCGAAAGGAATGAGCACCATAACCTGCTGTCACACACCCTCAGGCTTGTTCATTCTGGTCATACCAGACCTTTTTCTGCTGTTCAGCTCCTGCCAGGTTTTCCTGGGCCATGCTCATGAGCTCCCTAAGCCTTGTCTCGAGGTTTAGGACATATGCCACAACAGACTCATTGTGGGATTCACACTCACCCTCCCACTCATTACAAATCAAATCAAAGGGGTCCCACACCTTATGCCCATACAGTAACTTAAAGGGTGAAAAATCTGTGGATTCTTGGGGTACTTCTCTGCATGCAAACAGCCGATGGAGCAAATATTTGTCCCACTCTCTTTTAAACTGGTCTGCAAATGCCCTTAGCATGGTCTTAAGTGTAGAGTTTAACCTCTCCACAAGAGCATTAGTCTGGGGGTGGTAGGGAGTAGCCTTTAGGTGGTTCACCCCACAGCGCTCCCACAGACAAACCAGCAGGTCTTACATGAAATTGGCACCTCTGTCAGTCAGTATTTCTCTTGGGAAACCTGCCCTGCTGAAAATTTCCAACAAAGCATTTGCCACCTTCTCTGCAATGATGAAGGGCAGAGCCACCCCCAAAGGGTATCTAGCAGCATAATCTATTACCACTAGGATATATTTCTTCCCTGTGGAACTTGGGGTATTTAGAGGCCCTGCAATACCTATGGCTATCCAGTGAAATGTCTCCTCAAACAAAGGCAAAGGCATCAAATGAGCTTTGACATTGTCTCCTGCCTTGCCTACTTTTTAGCACTGCTCAAAGGTCCTGTAGTACCCTGTTACATCCTTTGCCATCCCAGACCAATACAAGTTCTGTATAATATGTCTCTTGGTACACTTTATGCCCGTATTACCTGAAAATGGGATGCCATGGACTATGGCTAGAAGTGTCACATTTTAGGCTCTAATCAATACCAATTGCTGTATTCCATCATCCTCTAGCCCTCTCTTAAGGGTCCACTCTCTATACAGTAACCCTTTGTTCTAATATAGACTCCCCTTTTCCTTGATAATCAGGTGCCTCCTTAGCTAACCTCCCTCATGCTTTGTGCAGTAGCGTCCGAGAGCTGAGCCTGTCTCAACTCTACCTTTGTGACCCTTCCCAGCTCCCCTTCCACAGGAGGTCTGTTACCTTCTGACAGTGGTGCTCACTGTCAGCCTGGGTAGTACTACTCACCTCTGTCCTTGCAGTCACACTAAGTGAACATCAGTACCTATCAGTGGCTGTGGCTCACCTTCAGGTTCACTGCTACAGGGTAGCTCCCTCCATGAAATAGCCACATCACCAGCCCTGCCTTCAGGTGTGGGGTCTGTTTGGGTCTCCCCCAGGCTACCAGATCCACATGCCTGTCTCAAGCCTGACTGCATGTAACTGCGTGCACACAAGGTACTACACTGTCAAAACCATTCCCTATCAAGACATCTTCAGGGATATCCTTAAACAGACCTATATGCTTGCTTCCATTTCCACCCTCCAAATCAAGGTGAACCCTGGCCAAAGGTATTTGGTATGGGGTCCCTTCAAAATCTGACTGCAATGGACTACCCAAGCAAGTACTGCTCATCTTTAACTCCTGCAGATTTCACAATGTTTATGTCAGAAGCTGTGTCTCTTTTAGCAGTGACCTGGTTTCCATCCACTAAGATAGTTTACAAACTCTGGTGATAGTTTGGTACCCCTGTTATCTCCAGACAACTTACCACTGGCATACTGTTATTCCCATTTGCTGACTCTGTAACTTTTTCCCATACCTTGCCTCAGTGGGCATTTGTATGCTACATGACCCATCTGGTTACGTTTAAAACATCTAAACCTTGATCTTGGCCATGTACCTGAACTAGTGGCTTCACTTGTTACTGGTGGACTCTGCTGATCTGGTTTAGGCTGCCCACCATAGGTTTCCTTATATCCATGAGCAGCATTGGGTAACCCCTTCTAGTGCAGTGGTGCCCTGCTTGCTAAGTAGAGATCCCTTTCCTCCCAACTCATCTGCAGTTACACTCCCGATCTGTCAACCAGATTCTCATGTCCTCAGGCAAAGTGTCAAGGGCTTGCTCTCTCACCAAAAGGTCTGCCAGAATTTCAAAAGTGGTGACATGACACCCACTCACCCACCTATGAAATTAAGTGCTTAGCTCAGCAATATAATCACCCACAAATTTATCTCCCTTACGTCTATGCTCATGAAACTGTTATCTGTAAGCTCCTGGTGTTAAAGTAAAACATTCCAGAAAACATTGTTTAACCTTGTCATAGTTTAACTAATTAGTATCAGACAGTTTAGAAACAGCAGTTACAGCTTTACCATGGAGAAAGGGGGTTAGGAACTGTACCCAGAGCCCTTGGTCAACATTATATTGTTTACATACTCTTTCCAATCTATGAATAAAACTATCAAAATGATCACCTTCTTTATACTGTCAAAGAAATTTACTGAGCTTTGTTACTTCTTGGATTCAGTTATGCCCTTCCCCATATCTCCATGTTCCTGTCAAAGTCAGCATTTCCCTCTCATGTTGATACTGCTTCTCATTTTCTTTGGCCTCCAAATGCCACAGTTTCTCATTTTCTTTGACCTCCAAATGCCACAGTCTCTCTGCTGATTCTAATTCCATGCGTTCTGCCTCCAATTCAAGTCTCTAACTCTAGCCGTGTTTTTAAATCCTCTGAGGAAAAGGACTGGTGAATGCCAACTTGACTAAAGAGGAAATGATTTCAGCCATAGTCACAGCTGCTTATTTGAATGGTAGTGTTAACCAACTGGCAAGACTTTCAGGAGCATAATACTACAGTGCCACTAAATAAATGTTTCTGAGGGCTGCACATCCCCATCGCTACATAGATTGTCCTCCTGGTTACTGGTCTTTGCTGCAGCTGTGACTATGGCTGAAATAATTTCTTCTTTAGTCAAGTTGGCATGCACCAGTCCTTTGTATTTGCACACCTTAGACAAGTGGTTCACTATCAGCTTGCCATAATCCTGTGCTGACATCTTTGCCTGCTTTCCCCAACTAAATTAAACTAAGAAAAATAAATAAAACTGTTGTGAAAAATGAAAATCTGTATGTTTACATTGTGGCTGCTGAGAGTACTCAGACCTTCAGGGACAACTACTTCCAGACCAAAGAAGTTCAATTAATATCCTACCACTGCCACCAATAAGTGATGTCCCTTCCTGTGGGCCATTAATCAAGAAGCCTCAGTCCTCACCACTGACAAAGGTGGAGAATGTTCACTTAGAACAAAGTTGGATACACAAAGTATTTTCAGATGCAGCTCTCTGCACCAAGCACAAGTTCCCTTCAGAGCACACAGGAAGCACACTCCAGACCTGGGGCTGGACTTCCTCTCCAGGCCCCAAATAAGACTCCATGTTTCTCTCTGCAGAAAGTAGTGCTTTGTGTCCCTGTTCCAAGGTTGGTTTACACACACACACACACACACACACACACACACACACACACACACACACACACACACACACACACACACACACACACACCTGGGAAAGGCTGGCACAGATATACATACTATGCCCACCTCCACCCAGACTATAAGGTAGATTCCCTGCCATCAACCAGCTACTTTAAGGCTCTTACCAAGGTACCCAATTACTTTTAGTAAAAATTAATACTTATTTGAATGGTAGTGTTAACCAACTGGCAAGACTTTCAGGAGCATAATACTACAGTGCCACTAAATAAATGCAAGTATTCCTAAGGGTTAAAATATTTTCTAAAAGACCAGCCACAATGAAAGTTTTATATATATTTAATAATACTAAATATAAAAATGAGAATACACAGTATCTATTTGAGTTTCAGTTCACAGGAAATATAAAAAATAAAGATGGAAAGACTCAGATAAAGCAAAACAATACTTTTAGCTAATCTCATTATATTTTACTAACCGACTGAAAAATTATTGTTCCCTAGTTAAGTTACTTAGTAAAGCAAGGCAGGATGAAGTGGGTGAGTGGTCTTGCCAGCTCCAAAAACAGAGTGCTAAGTGCCATCTGTCACATCTCTCATTAGTATCTAAATACAATGTCGGTGCTTACTACAGAATGACATCACATGTAGTCACCTGATTCTATGTTCCTACACTACCCCATCAAAAGAAACTTGGGCAAGGATCTGGCACAGATGTGTCACAATACACACCTAGAACTTTGCCATGGCTTACTCCAGCATTTGAGACTGAAAAACAATTCCCACCCTTTCATCCTTCCTGCAGAGACTAACCAGCCACTCTCTGGCACCCCAGTGTAGCAATTAGTTCACCACTAAGGACAATAACAGCAGGATCCCAGCCCAGACATTCCATCTCTGGCTGTATTCAGACCTGTGAGATAAAATCTTTATGCACTAAACCAAGTAATTTAATTTCAAGCTGTTTTTCTTAAGGTTAGCTGGGCTGGGCTTAACCCCCTTCCTTCCAGTATACTTTGTTAAAATATATACATTTCATCAGTTACAATACAGTCCGACATACATGTATATTTCTTTTCTGTCCAGCAGGACCAACTGTTGATACAGTTTTAACCCAAGCAACTTTACAAATACATTTTAACATAAGCATCTGTACAAATCAGTTTGACATTTAAATTACATAATATTCTTTACAAAACTCCAGCTAGTTATGCTGGCATATGTTACACATGCACTGTCCTACTCTCTCTGGCATAGCTGGCACTACTACCTTAGATCATTACAGCACCTTAGGGAATAACATGTAAATTCTCTCAGAGTTCATATTACTGAATTTGAATACACATCTTCCACACCAAACATTTTCCTAAATTTCTTCAGAAATCTACCCTCTTTTGTTATACTCCCCCTTCTAAGTCCCCCAGATACTTCTTCGCTGTTGCAAACCAAATTACAGTCCCCACTTACAAGTAACATACCCTGCACAAAGCTGATTATTTCTCCCAACATTTTCTCAAGCACCATTATAGCAGTTTCAGGTAGAATATAAATACATGCAAGTGGAATCCTCCTCCACTGCCAGTAGCCTCTTACTACCACTAATCTACCATTATTTTATCTTTTTCCCCTCTTCTATTACTACTGGTACTCCTCTAGCAATTAGTCTAAGTATCCCATTTTGTTCTTTCCATGATACTCTGCTGAATATCCCTCCTGAAATCCTTTCTTCATCAAAGTCACATCTTCATTTCTTTCAAATGCATCTCCTACAGCATTTCTCTTTTCACTCTACATTTCTTAGTATAATTCAATACTCTTTCTTTTTTGTTTGTACCTGTAAGGACATTAACATTTCAAAATAAAATAGATAGTGCAGCCATTATGATAAGAAGTTATTATTCACACCTATTCCTATTATATATACCAGATTTTGTAAATGCCTGTTTACAGCTTTTGTGTTACATGTACCCACTAATGGTTGGCAGGTTTATCTTTTACACAGTTTATTGTCATCTTCATTTGAACCTATGTAACATTTTACAATACTTTTTGTTTTAATGAAAACCCTTAAAAACATCCCCATAACCTAGTAAGTTAAAGCAAACACACAAAACTACATACATTTTCAAACAATGAAGTTTAACACTCCTGATAGGAACAATTGTGCCAACTTAACTGTTGTACACACTTAAAATTAAGGTTATCCATGCTAAGATGCATGTTACAGCCTGTGCTCTACTTACAATAATTGCTAGCTGTTCTTGTCTTATCTTTATTCCCTTCCCAGATGTGGAAATAGCTTGTATGCTTTCAGAAAAAGTACAGTTTTGTACCTACCATAAATGTAGATGTTCGAAGATCCACATTGCTGCAGTCCTTACACTTGGGTAGTCCGCTGTCCTCGGTCGGCCCGAATATCAAAGTATAAGGCTGACGTCGGTCAAGGCGCATTTGACTGACATCAGGACGTCAGGGTACAAATGCGCATGACTGACGTCATATCCTCAGTCTTTTCTTGCCCCAGATGTCAGAAGACCCTAAACATAAAGGTCAAAACCAAAAGACAGCAAACAAACAACCAACCACCCTTGCACTAATTATATGTACAAAATATACAATATACACAATATTTACAACCCAACCCACACAACCACCTCTAACTACAGAGGGGAAGGAGGGAGGGTAAATTGGACTGTAGCAATGTGGATCTTCGAACATCTACATTTATGGTAGGTACAAAACTGTACTATGTTCTTCATCTCACATTGCTGCAGTCCTTACACTTGGGTAGAATCCCAAAGCAGAGGTAAGGGAGGATGGCCAAACTACAAGGAAGCAGGAGCTGCCAAAATGCCCTGCAAAACAGCAGTGGCAAAACCAGCCCTGGATTTAGAGTAAAGTGGTAGGTGATAATGCCTAGAGAAAGTATGCACTGAACTCCAAGTAGCTGCCTCCAAAATATCCTTGGTTGCCACTCCCCTCAAAAGGCTGTCAAGTGGCAGTAGCCCTAGTGGAATGAGGCCTAATCCCAGCTGGAATCTCCTTGCCATGATGGGAATAACAGAAAGCAATGCAAAACCCAATCCACTTAGAAATAGTTTGTTTTGACACAGGCTTGCCCTGAGAACCCAAAGCAAAAGAAACAAACAACTGCTGAGACTGCCTGAACCCTTTAGTTCTGTCCAAATAATATCGCAACTGCCTGTGTACATCTAAAGTGTGCAAAATCTTTTCCCCTTTATTTTGGGGATTTGCATAAAAAGTAGGCAAATGAATAGTTTGGTTTAAAGCCACACTAGAAACCACTTTAGGCATAAAGGAAGGATTAGTACGTAAAGATACCCTATCCTTATGGAAAATCAAGAAAGGCTCAACCGCCATAAGGGCCTGCAATTCAGAAACCCTTCTTGCAGAGGTAATGGCCAACAAAAAAGCAGTCTTCCATGATAAATATTTCAACTCAGAAGTAGCTGCAGGCTCAAAAGGTTGTAGAGTGAGTTTCTCCAACACAAAATTGAGATCCCAAGCAGGAGTAGGAGCTCTTCGTGGGGGTCTCATATTCTTTGCCCCTCTAAGAAATTGCTTGAACAAAGGATGAGAAAACAATGGTGGATCACAATCATAGCGAGCCGAAATTGCTGCAGCATGAACCTTAATAGAAGAGAAAGACAAACCTTTGTCTAGTAACTCAGTATGATATTGAAGAGCCACACTCAAATTAGGCTCAGAAACATCAAAATCTTTTGCTGCACTCCAAAATAAAAATCTCTTCCATTTATCTGCGTACACTTTCCTTGTACTAGGCCTTCTAGCTTCCAAAATAACATTCAAAACTTGCTGAGGAAGTGAAGGCCCACTATGGTTCAAAACAGAATATGCCAGGCTGTTAGGTGCAGAGAGTGAAGCTTGACATTGAGCAAATGGCTGTCCTCCTGTGACAACAGGTGTGGAATCGAAGGCAAAGGCCATGGAGGCTTCCGTACTAGACTTCTCAGTAATGGGTACCAGTGCTGTCGAGGCCAATCTGGAGCTATTAAAATCATCCTTGGCTTGTCCTGTCTGACCTTTAGAAGTACCTTTGGGAGGAGAGGCAGAGGTGGAAAGGCATACACATGAAGATTGCTCCAATTGAAAGAAAGAGCATCCACTCTCCAAGCTGTGGGATGAAACCTTTTGTGCAAAACTTTGGCAGCTGATGGTTTAGTGGAGAAGCGAACAGATCTATGTCTGGAGTTCCCCATGACACTGTCAATTTCTGAAATACATGAGGATCCAATTTCCACTCGTGGGGATCCATAATTGCCTGCTCAACACATCTGCTAAGGAGTTCTGTGCTCCTGGCAGAAACCTTGCCTGAAGATTGAGCTGTAAACTGAGAGCAGTCTCCCACAAAATCATTGCTTGCCTGCATAGAGGATAAGAATCGTTCCCCTTGCTTGTTGATGTACCACATGACAGTTGTGTTGTCTGTTAGAATCAACACCTGCCCTGGAAGAAGTAAATCCTTGAAAGCTATTAATGCAAACTGGACTGCTAACATCTCCTTCAGGTTGATATGTAGATGTTGTAGTCTGGCAGGCCACTTGTCTTGTATCCACTTTCCATTTAGATGAGCTCCCCAAGCTTTGTCTGAGGCATCTGTCGTTAAAATCTGACTCGCCTCTGGCCGGGTCTCAGAGAGTCCCTTGTTTAGGTGACATTCCTGAGCCCACCACAAAAATTCCTTTTGAATGCAAGGTATTATTTGAATGACAGTGTCCAGATCCTGGCAGTGCTGTGTCCATACATTTTTGAGATACCATTGCAGCTTCCTCATATGCAGTTTGGCATTGGGAAGCACCAGAATACAAGATGCCATGAACCCTAAGGCTTGAAGGACTGTCCTTGCAGTCAGCCCGGACTGATGAGATCGTTGATGGAAGTAAAGGGATAGACTCTTTTGTTTGTCCGGGGTTAAAAAGGCCATCTGGGATGCTGTATTCAGTCTCACACCCAGAAAACACATGTCCTGAGAGGGTACTAGACTGGACTTTATTTCGTTCACAGAATACCCCAGGCATCTTAGCACTGCTATCACATATTCCAAATGATGAAGAAGCTCTTCCCTTCCTTGAGCCAGAATCAGGCAGTCGTCCAAATAAGGATAGATCTGTATTCCTTTTAGCCTGAAGAAAGCTATCACTGGAGCCAGAACTTTCGTGAACACTCTGGGCAGTAGATAAGCCAAAGGGCAATGCAGAGAACTGATAGTGAGAAGTCCCAGCTCGAAAACGCAGATACTTCCTGCAACTTAGTCTGATAGGAACATGAAGGTAAGCCTCCTTGAGATCCAAAGTTACCATCCAATGATCTTTGCCCAGCAGAGGTAAAAGCTGCTGTAACGTCAACATTTTGAACTTGGGAATGTCCAGATAAGTGTTGAGGGTAGATAAATCCAAAATTGGTCTCCACGTGTTCCCCTTCTTTGGTACTAGGAACAGGCGAGAATAAAATCCTAGGCCCACTTCTGGCATAGGGACCGGCTGTATGGCCCCTATTTGGAGTAACAGAGAAACTTGCTTGTGAGCCTCTATTCTTTGTTGAGGAGGAACGTCTGGCATGCCTTTGAAAGGAGGCAAGGTATGGAAATAAAACCTGTAACCGTGGTGTATGATATCCAATAC
This sequence comes from Protopterus annectens, assembly GCF_019279795.1. Taxonomy (NCBI): domain Eukaryota; kingdom Metazoa; phylum Chordata; order Ceratodontiformes; family Protopteridae; genus Protopterus; species Protopterus annectens. The sequence goes on along the minus strand of NC_056739.1, from coordinate 1,044,061,214 downwards.
CCATCTGTCTTGGGTAATTAAACTCCAATTTTCTTTGAAAAGTGCCAACCTTCCTCCCAAAGGTGCTGCCAGACGAGAAGGCTCTGGCAGCTGAAAAGGTAGGTCATTGGGTCTGTTTACGAAAGGACTGACCCCTGCCCTCACCCGAAGACTGTGCAGGAGAACTCCCTGTTCTAGGCCTGAAAGAGCCCTGAGCTCTGCCCCTACCACGCCTAGATCTACCCCTAGACTGGGAATCATAAGAAGGATACGTCCACCCCTTAGTAGGCCAATTTCTATTAAACTTTGGAGGCTGGACCTGCAAAAAATCTTTAACAGTCTGCATAGACTTAGCCTTGTCTTCCATTTTCTTTAAAACTGCCTCAACAGGAGGACCAAACAACACGTCAGATTGTAAAGGAGCATCTAAAATCCTTGTTTTAACATGTTCAGATAAATTTTGATCCCTCAGCCAGGCGTGCCTGCGAAGAACTGACCCAGTGGCAGCCACCCTAGACGAGGCCTGTACAGCATCAAAACCACATTGCAAAGAATGCTTACCCACCTGTTCAGAAACATGTACTAAATCTTGCAACTCTTTACAATCAATACATTCTGCCAGAGCATCAACCTTAGACTTCAATTGTGAAAGGAGATAGTTTTGGTATTTCAACATGTGAAACTGGCAATTCAAAGCCCTCATAGCAAGAGTGGAAGAAGTATAAACTTTCTTTCCCCATCTATCCAAGGCCCTGGCCTCTTTGTCTGCAGGAACCAGATTCTTAACAACAGAAGCCTTAACACCTTTAGGCCCCTGGCTAACAGTTTCTGGGTCTGCCCTAGGACTCTTAAAAAGATACTTATGAGCTTCAGGCACCCTGTAATACCTATCCGGTTTAACAGGAGCAGGAGGCAAAGAATCAGGATTAAGAGAAGCCTCTGTAAAAACATCTTCCACTACATCCAAAACAGGAGGTATAGCCAAAGGCCTATGCTGGGGTAAAAACAAAAATTCCCTATGCCTTTTCCTGGAATCAGAGAAGTCCTGACCTTCCCACTTAAAATGCTCCCTCATGGAATGAAGAGTTTCTGAAAAAGAAAAATCCTCAGGAGGAGAAGCAGAAGGAGTAGAATCATCCACATCAGAATCAGAATAAGGAGAGTACTCCTGCAAGTCTTCAGCCGAAGACTCTGAAACATCTGAAGCCTGCTCAAAACTCCCTAGCTCAGGCTCCACCCTAGGTCTCTTATCAGGGGGGGGGGGCATAGAACCCCTAATCAAAGTAATCAAATCTTCTGCCATTTTAAGCATATGCTTCTTGGGCACAGTTCCTGAAGAGCTAGGGGTAACACCAACTGAAGCTAAACCTGGCCTGCCCCTGGGAGAAGCCTTGGAAACAGAAGGAGAGGGCCTAACCACCCTAGGCAGGGAGGGGAGTATAGTAACCTGAGAAGCCCCATCAGCCTGGCCTGCCTCCTGAGAGGCCACATCCTGCAATAACAAAGTCTCTCCCTGGGATCCCAAAGAAACCTCTGGTGGAACCACCGGCTCCACCGACACCTCTAAAGAACCGGCGTCCGGTACTGACGGTTCCTCCAGCCTAGGTTTAACTGCTTTGTCCTTGCGCTTCTTCGAAGAAGCGGGCGTCGGAGCATCCGACGGCATTTTATAATTGCACCGCTTCCCGAAGACTAACCTGGCACAATCTAATCTTCTCTTAATAGTGCGCTTATTGAATCTAGCACAAGAGCGACACCCAACAACGTCGTGCTCAGGCCCTAAACAAGGAATACACAAAGTATGGTAGTCTCTATGCGGTATCTGTTTCCCACAAGAAATACAATTATTCACTTTTTCTGACATCCGGTAAACCACTGAGGCAAGAAAAAACTAAAATATTCCCCAACGGGGTACTTAGCCAACTTTGACTCGGTCTGAAACTCCGAAATCGAACAATTTCAGAACGCCAACCGGCACTTGCAACGCTGCTTCTGCATCGGACCATGCGGCAAAAAAGACTGAGGATATGACGTCGGTCATGCGCATTTGTACCCTGACGTCCTGATGTCAGTCAAATGCGCCTTGACCGACGTCAGCCTTATACTTTGATATTCGGGCCGACCGAGGACAGCGGACTACCCAAGTGTAAGGACTGCAGCAATGTGAGATGAAGAACATCTAACTATTAGCCATATAAAAGTGCTCTGGCTTTTAGTGGCTACCCCTGTAGTCAGCTTGTCTTCATGGAAACATAAAAACAAAATGTAGACCTGCCCTCAGCTGCAGACCTCTCAACCCACACTGAATATTTACTTGCTAACGGAAAACTTTTCATTACATTCAATGTTGTTTTATTTACTTGCTTACACAACAACACTTGTAATTAGATTAAGCCAAGGGCCTTAATCCTGACATTTACCTATGCAAAAGTAAGAGATAACGTATCAAATCAAAATATATTATAATCGGTGCACTTTTACACCTCATCCCTCACATCAACAACCCAAAATTACAGAATATTAAACACGATTTTGTCCAGCTTTTCTTCTCTTTTTACAGTGTAATGCTACATTTCTTATAACTAAAAAAGACAACTGTTTACTTTAGTATCTTTACTACATACAATACATGCATTTCATATAATGAAATGTTTTATAGAAATACTGTTAACAAAAATTGTTTTACTTACAGTTGCTTTTCCCCCCTCTGCTTATAGTGTCCTTCCAATCATTAATGACATGAAGTGGGGTATACACTTTTCAGTTCCCCATAAGTTAAAGATGTCACCAATAGTTCAATCTTTCCACTTTTTCTTGTAAAGCCATATTTTCAAATATAACTGATGTTTGATAATCTCACATTTATTCACTAATTTCTGTGTTGCTGGTCTTCTTCCTGTTCATCTCTATCTCCCCACTCCAGACTCGAGTTCCAGTCCATGGTACTCCTGATTACTCTAGTCAACTCGTGTTTTTTCCTGTTTCTCAGGCATTTGCCTTTAGAACATTAGAAAAAGCTTCACTATTAAAATCTCTCTATGAACCTTATTATCAGAAGAATGAAAAGCAGAGTCCCCTTCTGGTTGTCAACTCACTTTTTATTTCTGGACAAATTTTTGCTTTTCTCCTTAGCCTGTTCAGACTAAAAAAAATGACTGATTCTCCAGGAAAAAAAATCTAAAGACAGCTGGAGACAGCAGCTTGAACCTGACACTTGCCTCTCAACATTCCAATTGTTGGGAAAAAGTTGCTGCTCTTCTGCCTGGTGTACAGTGAATAATCACTTTCTGTAAACACTCTAATTTTAATACTTTGCCCATCTGCCACAGTTTTGCCAGGATCAACTCTTTCTGCTATGATTACATCTTTACTAACAGCATACACACAATGTTCTCTTTCAATAAACAAATATTACTGTGGAATAAAAGTCAAGTTGCTTATTTGTGCTTTCATAAGAATAATACAGTAAATGTTTGTTCCAGTTTCTCTGGTACAACAGAAAATCTCAGGTTTTCCCTGCATGCTCTGTCCTCTAAACTCTACCCTTTTTTGAAACAGCTCTTCTTGAGCAGTCTCATACTCAACCAGCTTTTTCTTTATTTTGACTTCTGATTTTTGCTGCTTTATCAATTCATCTGAATAGCTATTTAAGACTTCTTGCATTTTTTCCAGCCTTTTATTTAAGTTGATATACTCCTTCAGTGTTTCATGTATTTTAATCAGCTTTGAGCAGATTTTAATAAATTTTTTCCTCTAAGTTACTGGAAACCAAAAGAGGAGCTTGAACTGCTTTCTGCTGAAAAGCTGCAGGATTCTTCCCAGTCAGTGTTTTTTCTTCTCCTTTTCTAGTTGATTTTCTTTCAGGTTGTCAGAGTTTCTTCCTTGCTGGCATCCAGGAAGTATACTTCCTAGCCAGTAACTGAATTTACTAAAAGTGGCAGTTACTGGCCTATCTCTCAGTTTTTTTTTCACACTGGGAGATCTGAAATTAATCTGCTGATCAGTGTGCAACCATCTTGGAAGTAAAAGAAATCATTCTTTTGAGCTAGGACACAAGAAGACAGAAACTGCCCAGCCACAGTAAGGCCTTGTTAAGTTTAATTCTGTTGGCTGTCATAAAAACAATAACTAGAAAATAGAAATCAAAATCTAAACCAACTGTATTTGAAGTACTAAACACTTTAAAAGAGATAAAAGAACTGGAAAAGGGAATGAACAAATTACAAACAAAAAATGAAATTGTGGGAGCAGTACATGCAGAATAATGTTCAGAAGGAGGAGTGAGAATTAAGGAAAGCAGAAATCGAGCAATTTATGCAATGTTGGACAGATGTTGGTTATAAAGAAAGAAAACATGTGTGATGTATACTTTCTTTTCTATTAATGTATTTTTGCCTATGTCTTAAGTGATAACTTAAGATGTTTAAAAAAAGAATGACACATCCCCCCACTAGCATCCAGACTATTCAGAGATAAATCTACACACAACCATAGAAATTTTAACCGCTCACATCCTCTCCTCCAAACCATCCAAACTAGGATTCACCACACAGTCTGTTCTTTCTTAGGTCTTGGGGCCAAACTGTGGAAATCTCTCTCTTCTTTTCTTAAAGATCATTCCTCTTACTCTATTTTCTGTTCATAAATGAAAGCATATTTCAAGACTTTAGGAAAATGTAACTACTTATTTCAAGGAATATGAGAAATAACTGAAACAGAAAGGAAAGGTCTTGGATTTAGCACTCTTCACTGAGTTCATTTCAGACATACCACAGGAAGGCAAAACATGATCCAACTTTTTTTTGTTTTACAAATAACACAAAGATGACAGTGGAGTAAAAGATGCTGGGAAAAGCCTAAGATAGCACCTCCTGAAGTCAACCCCCAAACCTTTTAAGTGCTATTCCCCTCTTTAGCTAACACTGGTAAGCAAGTGGAGCAATGGATTTGCGCTAATCATCTGTGTATTAGCTTGGTTGAAATGACATACTGAGACAATGCAGCAACTGTCTCACTTTTACTGAAAAACACCTACTACTAAAGCTGACACAGTGTGTGAGAGCTGTAGCTACAAAATGTTACTGGAGGCAAAGATCTCTCATAAACCGATGACAAACAACATGCAGGTTGTCAGTACCACATATCACACTAAATCAGTCACACACAGACTTGCATATCCTGTGGCTCATAAAAGTAATGTGCCTAAACCACTAAGGCCTCCTAAATGAAACCTAAGAAACATGCACCCCCAGCAGCGTAACAAACACAACACCAGAAGCAGCCACAATGAAACATACATCTAAAAATCACACTGACTTGATTCAAAAGGTACTAAGGCAAACCTCCACACATTACAATATATTAGTGAGAGGTGACTCCACAGTGAGAGACACCAATGCATGACTCATCAGGCTATGGCAAGGAGAAGGTCACTGTCAGCTGTCTATCAGGTACCGGGATTCACCCACATTGTGCATTAACTTAAGGGTTTGCAGCAGACGTAGATATAGGACACATCCATAGTGCATGGGAGTGTAAATGAATTGAGACAGACCCCCATGGACTATATGAAATTAAACATAATGAGCTCTCAAAAAGTGTGGCTGAGACAGGTGTGAAACTAACCTTGAGCAGCATTCTACCATCAGCAAAAAATGATGCTGCAATATAAACAAAAGAATGCTGACTTCAGTAAATGGCTTGGCTTTTGGTGTCATTCTAAGGAGGTGCAATACATATCAGCCTGGCGGGAGACGGTAGACAGTCCAAACTGCTTTGTTAGGGATAGCCTGCACCTTTCCCACAAACTCTGTCACATTCAACCTACTGTTAACAGAAATCACTTATCATATCACAGATAACTATATGACCATCTCTGTGTTTCCCACTGCCCATATCTCCTACCTAACCAGTAAGGAGTGGCTACACAGTAAGTCAAACACCATTCTCTTATGAGATTTCAATTACTCCGCCATTAACTGAAAGACTTGCACATCCTCAAGATGCATGCCCAGAAATTTCTTGACTTCATCAAAACAAATTTCTCTGGACTAGTGTGCACTTCAACCAGGGATGATAAAATCTGTAATTTGGTCCTTATCAATATGGCATAGCTTTGCTCCCCACCAAATGTAACTTCCTTCCAGGTCAAATGAAACCACAGATCAGTCACATTCAACTTAAGACTGAAGCTGGAAGCATCTTCCAATAACTCAGCCATCAGAGATTATGCCAAGAGTAATCTACTAAAGCTGTCTAAATTTAAAGGCCCCTTCTGTATTCACAATTCCACTGTTTATGCAGACTTCTTTACTACCAAATTCTATGCAGTTGCACAGAAGCATGTATCCCCTTCAGAAGTAAACACAATGTCAAATTTAAAAATGAGCCCTTGCATGGAACTCTAATATAAATACTCTATATAATAAAAGAAAAAAAATCACTGCAAACAAAACTAAATTTAATTCTCAAGATACCAGTGGTACTCTTGTTAAACTTAACAAGGAACTCTGGACCCTGATCAAATCAACCAAAGACAGGATACCAGATAAAAATAGCCTCCCAAATGATAACCACAAAGCCTTCACTTACTATGCTATAAATGTCAGAAACTTTGCTCAGCACTGTGCATAGCTAATAGTAAAGGATATCACACACTCATACCTGAAAGATACAGCCAATCTTTCAGCGGGCAAATTTAGTTCAAATTTCTCACCTCCTATATTCCCGGATCACATACCTGCACCTACATCCCCTCTTCAAATCTCCCAAGAACAAGTCATCAAGGAATTATCCAAGGCCAAAGAACACTAATTCTATGGGGTGAGAAAACACACTGGGCTATCTAATGGCCAGTCTGAAATATGAGTTGTTAGACCACCGACAGGGGTTATTCAATATCAGCCTCCAAACAGGCTTTATGGCAGATGAATAAAGGACAGCAACAGTCATTCCCTTGCACAAAAGTGGGGCATCAATGGAAATTACGGATCTATAAGCCTGACAAGACACATCTGTAATAGTATGGAAAGGATCATTATGGAGTTATTTAATGAGGGCATTGGTAATCTATGAACTTGCAACCAAAGCTAGTTTAGATTGTTCAAGGGCAAATCTTGTCCATTCAGCCTAGTAGACTTCTTTGAAAAGGATATGGAAGCAACGGATGAGGGTAAATCCATACACACTGCATATCTAGACCTTGCAAAGGCATGAAACACCATCCCACACTGTTAACTAAGATAACCTCTCCTAGCTAAATATAAATTCCTACGTAACTCACTGGGATAGCAAACTGGATCACAAATAGAATGCAGCAAATTAAGGCAGGTGGATCTAGTTCCTCCAAAAAAGACTAGTGTCATACCCCAAATCTCACTTCTTGGTCTACTCCTGTTTGGTATTTAAGTCTTTATCATCTAAGCAAATGTTAAGGGCCTATGGCTGACCACATCTGCAGATGACTGTAAACTTGGTGCCATTATAAACTCCCCAAAGGACACCAAAAATCCCAGTGCCTTTCCTAAGCACACACCTGTCATCAAAACCATGGAATAAAAACTAAATGCCAGGAAATGTATAACTGTATTCTTTGGCAAGCATGATTTCCCTTCTAACTATCACACTGATAACACACCCCCTGAAAGTTGACCTAGTAGTCAGGGATCTGGGAATCTACGTCAGCAATGAATTATCCTTTCATTACCACATAATCAATGTTGTAAGGAAGTCCTTATTCCCCACACAATTTGTATCTAAAGGCTTACTGACCAGTTCCAGAGAAGTAACCATTCCACTGTACTCATTCTTATCAGGTTGGTAACTGAATATAATGCCCCATTTGGTATGCACCTGTTCAAATTCTTGTCTCAACCAGAGTGATACGAATGCTTTCTCAATAAAAAATCAAGGTCCTGAATCACAGAAACTATGCAGACTGTTTCAAAAACGTAACCCTTTTCTCGGTATCATACAGGTTACTAAGAGGTGACCTCTGCCTCTTGTATAGCCTTGTCAGATCCTATTCTTTCAGACCCATTACTCATTTGCAAGTCCAATGGTAGTATGAAAACATGTTCAAGGGATCTCAATCCTTTTTGTAACAAAAATAGAAAACGGAGGGATAGTTCCTTATCACTGAGTATACCTCTTCTATGGAACCATTTTCCACTGCACATAAAGCAAAGTAATTCTCGTACTCTATACAAACATAATTTGGGTGAATGGATGGGAAACCACAAATTCATTTCCAGTTTAGCACCCATGTCCCTTGTAGAAAGGGCACCAAGTAACTGTCCCAACATAATCCTTGTTAGTCCTGCTTCTGGTTAGTGCTAAACACTACCATGGGAATGCAACGCTAGGCTTAAGATCCTCATAGATTAACAGTAACTAAGAAACTATGAAGTACTTAGCCAGACTTTGAGTGGGCAGAAAGATTGCTGCTGAGGGTCACCGCAGACATATGTAAAATGTTGCAGTTGAACCACAACAACCTTGCAGCAAAATATTAACACGGGCAAAGTAGTTTAAGTGATGGTAAAGACAGCAGAAAAAGGACAGACAAGTTCCTACTGTATCAGCTAATCTATGACAAGACCTCCCCCTGTTTGTCCACAACTGTGTTAATCCACTCCTCTCTTCCAATTAAGCACTCCCCCCCCCCGATAACATGTCCAGCCATCATACACCTAGATAGCAAACCTAGTTCCTGAGAATGTCATTCAGCAATCACGATTCCTGAAAATCATGAAACAAAACAATGACTTTTCACCTACAGTGACAGCTAGTGATGCACAAGTATACATTTACCCAACTTACAGGGAACGCCAACAGCATCCACTAAAGGAAAGGACATCTAAACACAGAGGGACAACAACAAGGTACACTGGACTAACCAGAGAATCTTCTGAAAGATAAGCTGGTATGGCAAAGCATGTATCTGCTATGATTTAACAAGGGATGATACTCCCTGCTTTATCTACAAATGTATACATTTGTTCTTTCAAAGATCAAAAGAGCAGTTTTGTGAAACCCTTTCTGGCAAGACTAGTTGACTGAATGGGCAAATCATTTGTTTAACGTGTCTCAGGATTTTTCAACCTCACAGTTCATTGTAGTGTTTTTTTTGAGGGGGGGGGGTCAGTGGTTATGGGCCTATGCATTGAAGAAAAGCATCCCAAAAAATAGCAAACTGTTTTTCACTGGTAGACAGAGATGTAGAACCACTTTAGGATACTTGCCCAGGCACTGCTGCACCACTATCCTAAGCTTCACAAGGTCATAATGCCCAAAAATAGTGCATGCACTCACATGCATTTTAACAGCTGAATAACAAAGGCCCAAATTAAATAGCTACTTCATACAGGTCAGAATCACTTTCAAACTGATGAAATGCTTAACCTGAGCAACTTTCCCTCTTGACATAGTATGAATATCAAACAGAAGGCTTAATTTCAGCCGCAGACACTTCCGGCACCTCAGTCAGTAGCTCCAGTGAGATGAGATGAGATGGCCTACTGCAAAAGCCAGGACCTGTTAGTGGAGACTTATCTGGTCTCAAATGCAGGGAACCCCCTTGACAAGAAACAGTCAAAAATTCATACATTGCCAGAGATATGACAGCCTGAAAACAAATCCTTCTTGAAATGTGTGGGCATTGCTGGCTGATGCTGGTTGCCTCCTTCCTGGATCTATATAAGAGAAGTTAATATTGCTGATCACTCCTGGAACAAATGTATTTCACAACTCTGGCTGGCCATGCTTTGCTCATCACCTCTGTTATTTGGCTCATGTCACTCCAGTACCCAGCCCCAATTTCCACCTGCCTCCACTCCAACTAAACTTAAGCTACACTATCTCCTCCCATAAAACCAATTAAACAACCCCACAACATCACATCACTTTTCTCCAACATGTACTTGTGGAACATAATTACTACTTTCTTCACCTTTATTTCTCTATTACCTAAGCTCTCCCTAACAGCTTCAGTACTCGCCTACTTATTCCTCCTCAGAAACAGCACTATGGCTAAATCATTCCATAGCAGTATGTGTAAGATAAACCAAAAGTAGGGCCCATCAACTTCATGATGGAATGAAAATGTTTGCTTTACACTTAAATCTCCCTGTCCATGCTCACCAACCCACATCAGTGGGCATGCAATGGGAGTCAGTGCTGCACTGTCCCTCACTTCCACAAGGGTGATAACCTAGCACGAAAAGAAATCCCATCTGTGAGGAAGCATTATATGCCATTTCTTCAGTATCCCTCACTTACCAGAAGCCTCAGTAGTCTACTGACATAAGTATATAATATTTTAATTAGAAGCCAACACTTTAAAAGCTTTAGCTTCTTACTCAATCACTCAGTTATAGCCTACATGTCCATCTCATTTTTAGACATTATCTGTATTAAGCCACCGTTATACTCTCATAAAGAACTTTCGAACCTATCTAGTCATCTTGTTACTAGAATTCCAAGCACATAGAGAAATCTCTTCTCACTTAAAGCTGACATTTCCTTTCATTCATCCACTACTTCTGAGTGTCAACATTTCTCAGTATAAGTCTCTATTTTTCTTACATATTTGTAACTTACTTATGTTCAAGCACATCTTTTATTTCCCACTGGCTTTCTTGGGAATTTCAAAGGTCAACACTTTACTATTCACATATACCTTCAGGATAATTGGGAATGCCAGCCTAAATTCCATTATTTCTGCTAATATGCTCATAATGCATACACAAAATGTGGGAAATATTTCACTATCAACTCAGTGAAATCATACCCTAATATGGCTTTGTTGCACAGAGGGGTTTAGCTCTGTCTTCAGCTCAGGTGACTGAGGTTTGATCAACAGTCCTGGCATTACAGAAGCAACACAGGATACGTGAGGAACGAAGAGGTGGAGCCCATTTATCTCTCTCTCAGGGGAAAGATGCCTTTTAAGACCTAGAACAGAATAAAGTGCATTTACACTTATTTTTCAAAGAGGTCTTTTAATTAGGTTGTTTAAAATTAACACAGATTAAATGGTAGTTCTGCTGATTAGTATAAACAGTACACACTGCACTGACAAAGATTTGTTGGAAGTATGTTACTGAAATTAACATTCTTCTAAGTTTAAGTTCAAAAGGGTGTTTCAAGAGTGAACATTAAGACTGGGCTGCTTCAAGGAAATGAGAAGGGAAAGTTCTGAATCCGTACATAGGATGATAGGAGAATACTAGGCTAATGGCCCTAGGGCCCATACAAGCCTAGCCAAGTACAACCCCTGTTCACAAGAATATCAAGGTATTAAGTAGAACTACGTCAACAACTACTGCCCCTGTCCAAGAAGGACACAGGAGAAACTCTCAAGATGAATTTGCAGTTTCCCATCCAATCATCCAGATTACACTTAAATAGGGTCAGGGAGAGACTCTGCTTCACCTGAATTGGAAGCTTGTTCCACTGGAGAGGTAACCTTTGTGAGACATCTCTCTCCAGCAAGTCCTGTTGATGTCACACACTAGGTTGGGTTCCCTAGAGTGAGTGCATCTTATAATCTTATACCATTTGATTTACGAATCTACAGCACTTCCATTAGAGCAGGATCTAAGATTGCTTTACATGCAAGGCAGATGTCACCTCTGAGTAGTCTATTAAGATATAGAGTATAGTGACAGTGATTTCCATCTGTCAATGTATGACATATGCTGAACACCCTGAATTTTCTTTGTAAGAAACCTTTGAGGTCTTTCCAGTAGCTGCAGGTGCCTGGTAAGGTATATATCAAAGGTAGCACTGTACTCTATTATTGGCCTGATGAGTGAGGAGTACAGAGGGGTTATAACCTCTTTTGCTCTAGACTCAGTGCCCTTACTTATAAGGCGGGTGATGTAGAAAGCTCTTACCACTGTGGAGATGTGGTGGTCAAAGGAAATGTTCCTGTCAACCTGGGTGCCCAAATCTCTTACGACTGATTGGGTCCTTAGGGCGATGTTACTAATGTGGCAATCTGGAGGGACATCACCCTTGCCAAAGGGGGTGATAATGCATTTTTTTGCATTGTGTTCTAGCCTATGACTTTGGCACCAGCCGTTTGTCTAAGTCCCCCTTGCAGGATGTTGACACTGTTTGGGGACTCGATAACTGCACCCAGCTTGCAATCATCAGCAAACTTTGTCAGCCATAGGCCTTTTGTTTTAGCCTGTACATCTGAGAAGTACATTCCAAACAATAGGGGTCCTAGGCCCCAATACCTGTGGAACACCACTGCAACCCCTGTAGAACACCACTGGTTACAGGTCTGCTAGTGGAGGTATAGTCACCTGTTTTGACGGTGTGCATTCTGTGGATTTAATACTTAGAAAATTTGCTTTAAGTTACAAATACCTGTTCAATCTGTGTTTTTGCTAAAAATGTTGATTTCATTTTTGACTGACAATATAAATCATCTGAGGAAAGCATTTCCTGAACAGACTTAAGGAGTGAAATCTATACAATGTGTGTACAAAGCACTGATGCTCAGGAAAATTAAAGCTTGTTATGCTCTTCCATACATATATAATACAGCTTAAGATTTTCTCTCTCTCTCTTTTTTACAGTGATATTAAACAATGGTATAAGCAAATATGTAACTTGCAAAGTATGAAAGCTGGAGACTGATAGTGAAATTAAACAAATGGAGGAACAGTTAATGGTAGAGTTGACTAAATATTAGTCTTTAATAAAGAAATGAAGGACAGTACACTTTATAAAAGTATAGGTGGCACTGAGTTTCTCCCCTGGGTGGTTTTCATATAAGAAAATGCTGAAAGTTACCTTTAATGCATGCTCAAATTGGTATCAATCATGCTTATTATGTTTTACTTGGTAGACTGGGACATCCTTTGCACCCCCCTTCTCTCCTCATTGGTCTCACCAACAGAGGACAAGATGTAGTTCTGCTCAAAGCAAGGGCATGGCTTTGACAACTTTGTATGAATGAAGTGATAACGCTGTGTTTAAGTCATGTAAGACCTGTGATGTATATTAGTTAAGAAAAGCTATCAGAACTGAGCTAATACAAGAAATAATAAAGATGATTTAGGTATGACGGGAACATGTCAGACACTTGGATACCTTCAAGAATAATATGACATTAAAAAAAGGAATGATGTGATATTAGAGAGGAAGTAGTGTATATAAGAAGTAAATCAAAGGGAGAAGTGAGTTGGGGAAATGAAGTGGTATATTTAGACATGTTCTGTTAACAGGCAAAGGAATGGACATCTTTGCTGACTGAAGACTCTTCTGGTGGAAGCTAAGAAGAACACCATTATGCAAAAAGGAGAATGTTCACTTGTAGATATCATGAAAGAATAAGGTGTACTATGTATAACTGTAAAGACACAAACAATCTTGGTTAGGGGTGGGGAATAACCAAAAGACTGTAGAACAAAATTTCACCCAGGAGGGATGATTTGGATGGCAAAACAGAAAACACTATGATTAACAACAGATGTGCTCTTTTCAGTTTAGAAGACTGATGGACTCCCTAAAGAATACAGAATTGTGCTAATCAATGTTTTTTTACTTTAGTCTCTGAATTTTGTGATGAAACATGGAATAGGGGGAAGTGTAGCACTTTGCCTGATACATGGTAGAGAAAGTGACACTACCAGCCCAACTGTCTAGAATTTTGTAAATAATTCAATATCATTGGTGAATATTGCTATGATTTAAACAGAACTGTACATTATGTACTGACTTCAAGAATGTAACTGCAGTGTACCCTACTGGGAAAGAACAGAAATGTACATAAACTATATACTTGTGCAAATGTATGTTTTAATAGTAGAAGCTGGAACATACAGAGTTGACTTGCAAAACTTCCAAGAAAATAAGTTGGAATCAAAATGTTTTACGATTGTGTTATCTTTCAGTTTCAATGCAACAAGCAGACACAATGGCTAGAGCTAGAAGTTTTTCTATTGTCTTGAAAGCAATTTTAATTACTAGGTTTAAAATGTAGCACGTTTTATTACTTCCTAGCAGCTGTACATCTGAGAGATATGTACTTCTCACACAGAGATGATAAAATTCTGTTGGTATCTGTTTGCCTGGGAACTGAAGGCCGGTGGCAAAGAGTGATGTCATCCAAGTTGATCCAGCAGTAATGTTTCATAGTGATTTAAGAACTCTTTCAGAAAAAGACTGTACATTTTGTATCTTGTCTTGGACCTAGAAACATCCATTAAGAATGTCTGCTGTGAGTTGCTCTGTAAGTACGATTTAGTTATAGTATTTCTTTTAGAGATAGATAGTAATATAGTAAAGATTAGTTTAGATGTTTTCTGTACTCGAGACTGTCCTGCAATGTTGTTTTAAAATATTTCCTATGATTCTGAACTCTGAAGTGACTGTGTTGATTGAGTATTGTCTTGTTCTTTTATTATTAAATATATTTAAACCTATCTTTCTGGTTGATATTTGTGAGACATATTTAAGCTCTTGGGGTACTTGCATATGTATTTGGTGACACTGTACAGGCCACTCCTAAATAGCCTTAGTCTTGGTCACACTTACCATTAGGATTGGTCACCCTTTGTAAGGGCCTTTATAGTAGCTGATAAGTAGGGGTTGGTGGCAGTGATAACTACCTTATAGTCTGGGCAGAAGGGGCAATAGCTAATAAACCTGTGCCAGCCTTCCCCAGGTGTGTGTGTGTGTGTGTGTGTGTATGTGTGTGTATGTGTGTGTATGTGTGTGTATGTGTGTGTATATGCGTGTGTGTGCGTGTGTGTGTGTGTGTGTATATAAATCAAATCTCAAAGTGTGTGTGTGTCAGCTACGTGGGCAGGGACACAAAGCACTGGTTGGACAGAGGGTGCTGGAGGACTTGGCTTGACTCCTCAGCTGAGATCTTAACCCTATAGCTGTGCCAGTGGGGAGTCTTATTGGGGATCTGGAGAAAGAGGGAGAAACCAACCCCAGACTGACTGTGATCTCTGTGTGCTCTTAAGGGAAACTGTACTTGACTGAGTGTGTACTTGTCATCCTCCCATTATGTACGTCCCTCAATGTTGCCAGTGGTGAGGATTGAGGGTCCTTGATTACTGGGCCAGTGCAGGGGTATCACAGAGAACATAACCACCACAGTCCCCCTTTGTTTTTTTTAAACACCTTTATTGAATTACCACTTGTGACAAAGGCAAATTTATGTTTATATAAAAGCAATCAAACTGTATTAACAAGTTCACGTTTAGAAAGATTATACTTCATATAAATTGCTATATAACATATAACCTAAGCAACATTACTTACAACATAGCCAATCATGAATTTATATAAATAAAAACAATCCACACCAACACAATCCTAGCTGAAATTATTTTACACTACAAACCATACTGACAAAGTCCCATTTGCAAACATTATACATCACTTATAATCTACCCAATCATAGGGAATCCTTAAAGTCTGCCAACTCACAGCACTCACAGAAAATATGTTCCCAATTACCTCTTTCTTCCCTGTCACACCTCCAACATTTGCTGTCTACCTGAGGAAAAATTCTCTGGTGTCTACTTGGGGTATAAAAATATCAATGTAAACATTTCCAAGCAAAAACCCTAAATCTTCTAAATTTTGTTGCATATTTGGAAGACATGCATACATCCTCCCATAGGTTTTTTTTTGTGACTTGCTTATCCAATCTCTTTTCGTACTCCTTTCTAGCCTCCTCTGACTGATTCTTATAGTTATGCAATATTTTAATATTTTATATGCTCTTCTAATTATTCCTTTTTAATGACAGCTTCTGTTCTAGATTTTACTACAAACTCTACCAGTGTTGGTCTTTTGTTTAGGATCCCCCCCCAATTTACTTCTCTTTGCCTATACTATGATAACAATACTTGATAGGGAAGGCAAACTCTAAGCTGCAGTTCAAATAAATTATTAGCTTCTTCCCATTCTATCATCCTTCCCTCTCTAGTTATTTGCTCCCAGTACATTGGTTCCTTTGCCAGTTTTCTCCAATAAATTCCAGCTCTCTCCTGTCTAATTTTATATACCTAACTGCAGTCATCCCTATTGGCAGACTCTCCTTTGTCCATTCCAATGTTGGCTACGTTCTTAGAATACTTTCTGCTACTTTACAGATATAATATTCTGTATGGTTATTGGTATTCTTCTTAAAGACCTGCATCCAAAATCCCAGTCTCTCATTGTATCTTGAGCTTTGCCCCTGTTTCATCATCATCATCCCTTTATAGCTTTCCGCTTGTGCTATGTACAGGAGCCTTAACTGTGTAGCTCTGAAATACCCCTCCAAATTGGGTAATTCCAATCTATCCTGTTCTAATGGAAGAATCAGTTTATCCCACTTGACTCTTGTCGTCTTCCCCTCCCAGATAAAGTCCTTCATCTGTGTATTAAATTCTAACCACAACTTTTCCTCTGGTTAATAAAAATATGCATACCTCGTCTAGAAGACAAATAGAACTAAAAACATTTTAACTGCTTGTATTTTACTATCCATATCCATATAACAAAGCTTCCATTTGCTCAGTTTTTGTATTTTCTTTTGTTTAGTCTCTTCCTACATATCCTTAGTTGCCACACCAGAATCATTTTTTATCCATACACCTAAATACTTCATTTTATCATGTCCCCATAAATATGGGAATTTCTGAACCAGTTCATCTGTGGGTACAAAATTTACTGCTATTGCCTTTGTTTTAGCTTCATTAATTTTGTATCATGAAAAGTCTGAAACTACCTCAAAATGTTCCATAACACTGTAATGTCTCTTTCTGGTTTTGTCAGGTATAAGATAATATCATCTGCAAATACAGCCAGCTTTTCTTACTACCACGCCAACTGTATCCTTGAATATGAGTATCTTATTTTCTTTGCTAATGGTTCTAAATATAATGCAAACAACAAAGGGGAAAGGGGACACCCCTGCCCAAACCCTCTGCTCAAACAAATTATCGGACAGGACCCCACCCACTCTAATTTTCACCTCTAATCCCTCATATATTCTCCTAACAAACCTTATAATTTTTTTTCAGGAAATACAAATGCTTCTATTGCCCTGCTCATAAATTCCCAGCTTACTCTGTCAAATGCTTTCTCTGCATCAAGACCTACCAACAGCAATAGTATTTTCTTACATTCTGCTTCTCTCTGGAGCATCAATGTTTTACTAATGCTGACAAATGTTTGCCTCCCCTCCACAAATCACAATGATACTTATGTACCAATTTTGGCAACTCTATTGCCATTCTTTTAGCTAGCAGAGACAAACACTTTATTATCATAGTTTAAAATTGAAATGGGTCTTTTTTTTTCCAAATATATTTTTATTGATTTTTGCAAGTTTTGTAAACAGAATACAGAAACACAGAAACTTAAAAAGCAAAATACGTTACATACAAATTACAGTCATTGCTATACAAAGAATTTAACAATGCGAGTAAGCATACAGTTTATACTAAACCAAAGCAATACCCAGGAAAACAGACTAAACGTAAGGGGAGAAAAAGGATTAACTACTATCCTAACCATTCAGGATTACTAAATCGAAACCTAAACCTTAGGGATAGAGAATACTATAAAGACCCCCCCTTATAATAATTACTGTGAAATGAGATAAGATATAATTAACATCATTAAATGGAGGATGAATGATGGTTAGAGGGAAACATGCATGTCTGTTCTGTGAGTAAAATGAGATTGGAAGGGGGGTATAATGTTAGATAAACACTATTTACAATATGGATGCCATGACAGGTATATAAAGGGACATCACAACAATGTAATTAACAATAGAGTATCATCAGTATTTATTTGATACAGACCTGGAAAGAATCGCACATAAAGGTCTTCATAGATTGTGTTTATACTAAATAAATTTTATATGATGATTACTTGGTTTAAATTAAGTCGAAAAGATTGCATGAGTATTTCTGGAAATAATCTTTTTTTTTCTTTTTACTACTAGAGCAAAGTTTATGTGCAGATAAATACTTAATTGCCATTGTTTTAAAGTTCTCCCAAGAGATTACTGAGGGGTTAACCCAGTTCTCAGCTATAAAGTATTTGAGAAGAGCACACACCATTACTAGGATCTGTCTACGGATTCCTGTTACAGGTTTTGAATTATATTCAGCATTGTGGTTTGCCAGGAGAAGGTAGTCTTCTTATAACCTATTTTTTCCAACCGAACCCTAAGGGAGCACCATAGTTTTTATACATTTTTACAACTTCAGAAGATGTGGAGTATATCTGGATGTTGGAGGGAACAGAAAGGACATGGTAAATTTTTGTTGTATCCAAACTTTAGTAGGACTGCTGGAGTATAGTATGAGTTGTTATTGATCATAAGCTGGGTGTAAATTAATTTCTTAAAAGGTGTTAAATTCAGGGTGTTACAAATTGCTTCATATTTCCCCCTGTATTCCCAGTATTTAGAGTATAAAAGCGATTGTTGATATTTGATGTTTATCAAAACAAAACTGAAATGGGTCTTAAATGTCTTAAATGTCTTTAGGTAATACAGTCACCACAGCTTTCTTCCAAGAGGTTGGTGCTTCCCCTCTTTTTAAAATACTGTCAGACAAACTTATCCAGATCTTTATCACTTTCTTTCCTCCTAACTTCCAGACTTCCACATTAATACCATCTGTTCTTAGGGGCTTTCCTGAAGATTAATTACACATCAACAATTTTATCTCACCTTTTCTTATCTTAACTGTTACTTGAGACCTACCTACCTCTAACCCTGGCATAATTAAGTCTTCCATAAATGTTTTCATTTGTGTTCTTTCTTGTTTTCCACATTTCTCTGCTTTATACAAATTTTCATGAAATTGCTGAAGTATCTTTTAATACCTCTACAAGATCTCTGATTATTTTTCTTGGTAAAGCTCCCTAAGTCTGGAGACATTCCTTTTTACTTCCTGTTGCTTAAGTCATTGCTCTAAAATTTTTTGTGCTCTGGAGTTAACAAAATAGTTGCTTAACAGTAATCTTTCTAAACACATGCATATTATCCAGACATTCCTTTATTTTAGATTTAGAACTCTGCATTTGCAGATCTTATTGTTCTCCAAGATCCCCCTTATTCTGTAATGCTTTACCCTTTGTCAGCCCTTTAAGTAATTCCCATTACTTCTTAACTATATCTCTCTATTTTATTTCTACCCTATTTTGAAACTCCCATTTTCATTTGATCCCACTCACTAGCTAGAACTTCTGAAGATATTTTTAGCTTCTCTAATAACTCTCTAATTACTTCCACTTCACATTCGGTAAATTCATCTCTTTTTTAGCAGGTAGGTGGGAAAGTACCAGGGTTTAACTTCTACTTTGTTACCCTACATTTTTATCAGTGCGTGATCTGAAAAAGTTACTGGATGTGTACTGAAGCTTTCAATTAAATGTACCTGTTCCTTTGAAAAATATTTATTTTATCTAGTCTAGCCCAGTTATTGTACCTTGGAGAATAATATGAAGTGTCTGACTGAGTTCCTGCTACTTAATTCATACTTTCGTACCAAATATTTTCATACAGTTCTTCAGATATCTACCCTCTTGTTACATTTTCCCTTCTAAGTCCCTGATACATCATCACAACTGCATCAAGTTCCAGTCTGCACCTGTAAGTAAAATTGCCTGCTGAAAGCTGATTATTTCCACAAATGCTTCCTTAAGCTCCATAATAGCAGTTTTTGGCGAAATGTAAATACATGCCACAGTAATCCTTCTCCCTTGCCAATAGCCTTTACTACCACAAGTCTAGCATGGTTGTCTTTTTTTCCTCATCTATCACTACTGGAGCCTGTAGAATAGTGTGTATGTGTTGTACCTATAAGAAGTGTTTCAAGGACAGCACATGGTGGTGCTGCAGTAGCGTTGTCGCCTCACAGTAAGACACTGTCTGGTTCGATTCTCAGCTAGAGCGTCTTCTGCGCGGAGACATGCGTGAATGGGCGTACCTTCGTTGAAGGTTGTGCGTCAGGCCTGGCAAGCCGGTACGTAAAAATCAACTGCCAATCATTAGCGGACCGGAGTTCCGCTGTGGCAACCCCTAACCGGGAAAAGCCAAAAGACACAAACAAACAAACTTGGATATAAATAGCAAGCACGTGCTAACTTCAGTGCTATTTTGAGAGTGCAGCCAGAGAGTGAGCATGTATGAAAGTGATAGCTAATTTGTTTACAACTTTACCCAAGTTAAAGTTAAATCTCATCCTGATGTGTTTGTATATAATAAAGCTGCTTGAACAGAACTCACGTATGCTTGTCTGCTTTATCCTGACCAGACAAGTGACATGGTGCCAGAACCAGGATTCCTGAGACTGCTTTTCAAAGCTACAAGTTACAGAGTTAACAGGGAAGGTAAACTAAGTGAACTGAGTACAAAAAAAGGCCAGGAACGAACAAAAGTTAATGAAAACTTGCACAAACTATTTATTTAAAAAAGATAAAATGGAGCATTACAACGGCACAAAATGCATTGTTAAGCAAGCAAGAGGCGTAACAAAGTTGGTTAATTAAAAAAATGTTTAAAATTAAGATATCGGATAGAACGATTATCAGAAAGGCACATAAGGGGGTTTGGAATTACCTCAGAACTGCAAAACAAGCATATTTAAAGTAAAACAAGCATGGTTAGAGTAAAACGAGCACAAGAAAAGTATAATGGGCATGGAAAAAAGATTAAATGAGCAAAACAAATATAATAAAGGGAAAAAAGGGCACATTAAGCATAAATAAAGCAAGGTGACTGCATGTTTTTTGACAAAGTACTTAACTACTTTTTCACATTGAATGAAGCTATTCAGGGCATAACTAAAGTTATTCAAAGTATCTCAAAGTGTGTAAAAGTGCTTAAAGTGTGCGCTTATTACAGTGCAAGTACGCTGAAGCATTTCTGTGTGCAAATTGCAACTATTTCATAAAGTGCAGTCAAAATACAGCCATTTTGAAAAGTTTCTTATGCTGGGTGGGTCTATTCGCAGAGTTCTGCCATTACAGAGTGTTTCTTACACTGTAAAGAGTTATTTAGCAAAGTACAGCCATTTTGGGAAAGTTTCAGTGTACTGTTTATTTGCAAAGTGCAGTTACTTTGAAATGTTTTTACTCTGAGCTCCTTCTGTCTAGTTTATTCTCACAGTGCAGTTATTTTGAAATGTTTCTTACACAGTAATTTCAAGAGTATTTGTATGCCCAGGAGACTTATTTCGCAAAGTCCGGTTATTCAGAGGCTTGTTGTGCTACTAGGCATAGTTATAAGTACTGGCATAAAATTTTAGCATATGTATATGTGTGTTTGTGCTCATGTATGCTTGCAAAAGCCCTCACTAGTATGTGTTAATATGGCAGAGGCATTTTGCAGACCATGCCCACTTGTATTTAATCAGAATACCGCAGAGCATTGGAGAATATTTGAACAAGACTACAATATTTTTATACAAGCAGCTTATTCTGACAAAGATGCAAGCACCAGGGCATTCATTTTGCTAAACCTAGCTGGGTCAGAGGCCCTAGGAAGAGAGAATTAATTTGTGTATGCACCAGCAGTATTTGAAGGAGAAGGGGAAAACCATCATATTGTTGTACTGGCTGAATCAAGGGAGGACCCAGAGTGTTTGAAATGCAAATTCGGGGAAATGTGTAACCCCCAGAAAAATATTACATTAGAGGGGGCATTAGTTTTACACAACAGAACAAAAGCAAGGGAAAACTTTTGCAGCTTATATTACTGGCCTGAGAAACAAAATTAAAACATGCAGGTTTGGTGACTTAAAAGATGAGTTAATAAAGGGACAGGCTTTTGTGCGGTATTAATAGTGCTACAGTGAGAAAGATTTTGCTCCATGACAGCGATTTAATGCTAAGCAAAGCTATTGAAATTCGCCAAATCCATAAAGTTACAGAAAGGCACACAAGGTTGCAAGTGATAAGAGCATGGTTTCAACAGGTTCAAGTGCAAATGTAGACAGCATGCAACACATAGGTAGCAGAAGCAGGCCTAAGCACATGGCAGCTGTAACCCCTATGGGTGTGGTAGGTAAAACAAATAGTTTTCCATCAAGTTCCAAGGCTAGTTCAGTGAGAAAGACATACTCAGTGCAGTACAAGGGTGAATCAGCAAAATGTACAGTTGTGTACACTTACCATAAATGTAGATGTTAGAGTGTATTCACTGTTGCAGTCATTGCATTTGGGTTATCTGCTTGCAGGTAGCCCTCAGTCGGCCTGATTATCAAAGTCTTGGGTCCTGCGTAGGTTGCTGTCTCATCTTCCATAACGTCAGGTAATCAGGGGTATAAAGCATGCAGCTGATGCCATTACATCAGTTTTTCTTACCCCACATGTCAGGTGCCCCCATAATGGGAAGCAATTATATACAAGGTTACACCTCCAACAAAAAAGCAAATACACCGAAAAGCTTTAAGTATAGTAAACAAGAATAGAGGTATAGCCAATAGTAGTCAGGGGGCTGGAGGGTAACCAGGACTGCAACAGTGAATACACTCGAACATCTACATTTATGGTAAGTGTACACAACTGTACTATGTTCTTTGTGTTTCACTGTTGCAGTCATCACATTTGGGTAGATTCTCAAAGCTAAGGATGGGAGGAGGCAATTAGACAGCATTTGGACCAGCTAAACCGCTCTGCAAGACTGCAGTGGCAAAGTTAGCTCTGGATTTAGAAAAAAAATTGGCAAGTGGTAATGCTTGGTGAAGGTATGTACAGAACTCCAGGTAGCAGCTTCTAGGGTGTCCCTCGTAGGGACACCTCTGAGAAAGGCTCTAGAGGTACATGCAGCCCTGGTTGAATGAGGTCTTATCTCCTGTGGGGTAGGTCTAACATGGTGCTTATAGCAGAAATTAATGCAATGGCCTATCCACTTAGAAATGGTTTGCTTTGAAATGTCCTTCCCCCCTGTTCCTTCAACAAATGCCACCAGCAGCTGTTCAGATTTCCTGAGAGGCTTAATCCTGTCCAAGTAAAATCTAGGTTGTCTGTGCACTTCCAAGCATTGCAGTATTCATTCCCCTTTGTTCTGTGGATTAGAAAAGAAGGTTGGCAAATGAATGGACTGATTAAGAGCCACATTGGATACAACCTTGGGCAAAAATGAGGGCCTGGTCCAGAGGGACACCCTGTCCGCATGAAAGATGATGAAAGGCCCCACTGCCATGAGGGCCTGTAATTCAGACACCCTTCTTGCTGAAGTGATGGCTAGAAGGAAAGTTGTTTTCCAAGAAAGGAATTTCAGCTCTGCATTTGCAGCTGGCTCAAGGGGAGGAAGAGTGAGCTTTTCCAATACAGTTAAGGTCCCAGGCTGGAGTAGGGGCTCTCCTGGGTGGTCATAAGTTTTTGGACCCTCTGAGGAATTGCTTCAGCAGTGGATGAGAGAAGAGGGGCGATTCTGTGTTGTAATGTGCTCAAATGGCTGAGGCATGAATTTGATGGAAGAAAAGGAAAGGCCCTTGTGAAGCATCTCAGTTAAGTATTGAAGAATATGGGGTAAATTGGGTACTGTTGTGTCCATCCCCTGAGTATGGCTCCAGAAACAGAATCTTTTCGATTTTTCAGCATAGAATTTTCTAGTACTAGGCCTCTTTGCCTCCAGAATAACATCCATCACTTGCTTACTGAGGGATGGTAACGGAGAGCTCAGGTAATTAGCCAGGCTGCAAGGTTCAGGGTTTGAAGCTGTGGGTGCAGAATCTGGCCCTCCTGCTGGGACAGCAGGGCAGTGGTCTGAGGCAGGTGCATGGTGCCAGCAGTGACACACTGCACAAGAGGGGGTACCCAGTGTTGGTGTGGCCAGTCCAGTGCAATCAGTATTGTCCTTGGTTTGTCCTGTTTGATCTTTAGTAGCACTTTGGAGAGGAGAGGCAGAGGGGAAAGGCATAAACTGATAGGTTTTTCCAGGTGAAGGACAGGGCATCCACTTTCCAAGCTTGTTTGTGAGGAGTCATTGTGCAGAATTTGTCCAATTGGTAGTTCTGAGGGGAGGCAAACAGGTCTATCTCTGGGCTCCCCCATTAGTTTCTTAACATGTTGAATATCTTTGGTTCCAGTTTCCACTTGTGTGGGTTCAAGAGATTTCTGCTTAGGTCGTCTGTCAGTGTATTTAGCTTTCCTGGCAGGAACTGAGCCTGTAGGTGCACTTGGTAGCTCAAGGCTGTGTTCCACAGAGCTATGGCCAGTCTGCAGAGATGGTATGAGTGGGTTCCCACCTGCTTGTTTATGTACCACATAACAATGGTGTTGTCTGTCTTTACCAATAATTGTACTGGAAAAATATGGTCCTTGAAGGCTGTCAGAGCATTCTGTACAGCTTACATTTCT
Organism: Protopterus annectens; assembly: GCF_019279795.1. Taxonomy (NCBI): domain Eukaryota; kingdom Metazoa; phylum Chordata; order Ceratodontiformes; family Protopteridae; genus Protopterus; species Protopterus annectens. The sequence goes on along the minus strand of NC_056739.1, from coordinate 1,044,036,884 downwards.
TTTTCATTGATATGCAGGTGCATTTGACTTGGGTTCCATTTGCCCTGAATGCACTGCCCTGCCAAATGAGCCCCCCATGCATAATCTGATGCGTCTGTTAGGGTTTGGGCGGCAGGGGGTAGAGTGAATGGCAGTCCCTTGTTTTGGTGGCAGGCCTTTAGACAAGGCATGATAGGAATCATTGATTCTAGATCATGAGAATGTTGACACCACAGGCTTTTTAGATACCATTGTAGTTTCCTCATATGCAGTCTTGCATATGGAATTAGTAGAATGCAAGAGGCCAAGAACCCCAGTGCTTGCAGTATTTTCCTTGCAGATAGCTGGGTCTTTGTGGCCAGTAGATTGAAGTAGGCTGTCAAATGAACTTGTTTCTCTGGCGTAAGGAAGGCCCATCTGGGAAGTTGTATTCAAGCTTGCTCCCAGGAATACAGTTTGTTGGCAGGGTACAATATTTGATTTCATTTTGTTTGTGGTGTACCCCAGAGAAGTTAGCAATTTCTTTACAAATGCCAGATGATTTAATAGTATTTCCTGGCTTTCTGCCTGAATTAGACAATCGTCCAGGTATGGGTATATCTGAATATTTTTTTGCCTGCAAAATGCAATGACTGGAGCTAGGCACTTGGGCGCATTAGATAAGCCAAAGGGCAGTGCAGAGAACTGATAGTGCATGTAGCCTGCACTGAAGGGTAGGTATCTTCTGCAAGATTCCCTTATTGGGATGTGCAGGTAGGCTTCCTTTAAATCCAGTGTTGCCAACCAGGCATTTTTGCTTAGCATGGGAAGCAGCTGATGAAGAGTTAGCATCTTGAATTTTGGGATTACCAAAAGTGTGTTTAGAATAGACAGGTCCAGGATAGGACACCAGGAATTGTCTTTCCTGGGTACCAGGAAAAGTCTTGAGTAAAAACCTTGCCCCCATTCTTCTTGTGGGACAGGTTGAATAGCCCTGACGCTTAAAAGAGAGAGAACCTGCTTTTGGGCCTCTGCCCACTGATTTGGGAGTAGGTCTGGCCAACTGTTTGGGGTTGGTAAGGAGTGGAAGTGGAATCTGTACCCTTGGGAAACTATATTTAGAACCCATTTGTCCTGGGTAAGGAGTTCCCAATTTTTTGCATGCAGGGGGATCTTTCCCCGTAAAGGAACAGCCAGTTGAGCAGGGCTTGGAAGGTTTACAGTTAAGTCACTGAGACAATTTACCATAGGGGGGAGTCTTACTACTCCCTGCTTTGGAAGTGGGAGCCCCCCACTACTTAGTCCTGTGAGCACCCTGGGGCTGAAGCCTGGGTGTTTTACTGGTTCTGGGTTTGGTCTGAGAAGGCCTGGAAGAGGCAGGAAAGGACCAATTTTTAGATGGCCAATGCCTACTAAATCTGGGAGGCTGTTACTTGCAGGAAATCTTTAACAGTTTGCATAGATTTAGCGTTTTCCTCCATCTTTTTAAGTACTTCTTCTGATTTGTTGCCAAACAGGCGGTCATGGTTTAAGGGAGCATCTAGTAATTTAGCTTTAACCTGAACTGGCAAAGATTGCTCCTTAAGCCAAGCACGCCTTCTAAGTACAGACCCAGTGACAGCAACCCTGCAAGATGCCTCTAATGGATCAAAACCACATTGCAAAGTATGTTTTCCCACTTGTTCAGCAGAATGCATTAAATCTTGTAATTCTTTATTTTCAGCACAGTCAGGAATCATCATTATTTTCTGTTTAAGCAATCCAATAATATGCTGCTGATACTTCAACATATGAAACTGGCAGTTTAAGGCCCTAATGGTTAACATTGCAGAAGTGTATACCTTCTTACTCCATCTATCCAGCGCCCTGGAATCTCTATCAGGGGGGGTAGGATTTTTGGCAGTAGTGGCCTTAATGCCCTTGGGTCCCTGTGAAATGGTCTCAGGATCCACAGTAGGATTTTTGAAAAGGAACTTGAGAGTCAGGTATCCTGTAATAGCTATCATGTTTTCTGGGAGCAGGAGGTAAGGTGTCAGGGGCCAGGCTAGATTCCGAGAAGGCATCACCTACAATGTCCAGTACAGAAGGGATAGCTAAAGGCCTGTGTTGAGGCAGGAGTATGAATTCCCTAAGCCTCTTTTTGGAGTCAAGAGTAATCCTGGCTTTCCCAGCGGAAATGCTCCCTAACAGTATGCAAGGTTTCACCGAAAGAGAAATCCTCTGGAGGAGGAGCAGAGGGAATGGAGTCCTCTGCATCAGAATCCTCATAGGTAGATAAGGGCAAATCCTGGTCATCAGAAAAAAACAGAAATTTCAGAATCCTGATCAGAAGGAAAATCAGTTCTAGGTCTCTTAGAGGGAGAAGGGTGGCTTCCCCCCGATTAGAGTAATAAGGTCTTCAGCCATTCTTATCATTTTTTTAGGCATGGGGGACTGACCATGCGGTCTGGTCATCGGTTTTATGGGCATGGATCGAGTTTTAGGCCTTGAAGAAGATGGCATCAGTTTAATATGCAAGTCAGTAGGCCTGAATACACCCTCAGAAGCCGGTGCCTGCACAGCGGCACCAGACCCATCCAAGGTAGAGACATCCACAGGTTCCACAGTCGAAGAAGTATCTCATGGCATACCAGCGCCTTACTGAGTACCGGCGAACTGGCGACTAGCTTAGGAGATGCGTCATCGGCAGCTTTGGACATATGTGGTCTGTCTCTGTCTTTATCTTTGCATTTTATCGGAATGTTGGTAGTCGGGTGGCTTACTGAAGCCATTTCTGGATAACTGAACAGAGTACCAAAATATTTAGATGTGAAAGTGAACCAACGATGAATAGTACAAGGTTTGAATAAGGCACAAAACCAACAGCGAGGTACATCGTGGTCTGAGCCTGGGCAAGGAATGCAGTACAAATTAAAATCTTTATGAGGTATTTGCTTTCCACAAGAAATACAACTGTTAACTTTTACTGACATCGGTTTAGAGCAAGAAAAAAGGTCCCCCAGCGGAAGACATCGGATCTGAAACTCGAAAATGAAAATTTCAGGAGTTGGCCGACCAGCACTTGTGAACTGCTTCTGCTTCGGGCACCGCATGGCAAGAAAGACTGATGTAATGGTGTCGGCTGCATGCTTTATACCCCTGACTACCTGACATCAAGGAAGATGAGACCTCAACCAATGCAGGACCCAAGACTTTGATAATCAGGCCGACTGAGGGCTACCTGCAAGCAGATAACCCAAATGTGATGACTGCAACAGTGAAACATGAAGAACATCCCAAATGAAGCTTTATTGTTAACTGTTGCAATTGTGGTGCCAATCATGAGTCTAAGAGAGAAAAGTGCTTAGCATTTGGTCAGCAATGCTACAAGTGTAAAAAAATGGAACCATTTTCAAAAGTTCTGCAAATCAAGTAAGCCTCACACAGTTATAAAGAATAAGAAGTTATGTACCTACCATAACGTTCTATGTTAGTTGTCTTCTCTCGCCTTCTTTCTTGCTGGATGGGTTCGGAGTCGATCATTGGCTCCGACTCGGCACTTGCTAAGCTCGAGAGCTAATTTTACCAGCTCAAGGCAACCCTATATCCCATGATGCAAGGCGGAGACTACCCAGATCTCGTTTGGTAGCTAAGGAAATAGTAATATATTCTTCTAACTGTAGAGGAGGAAGAAAAAGTAACAATACTAAATAACATCATAATCCTCTAGAAAGGATCAACCTAATCTAGTGACACTAGAAGCTGAATAGCTAGAAAAGGAATAAAACCTCTTAATAGAAGAGGCATAATCTTCTCGGTCTGACCAGGCTAGGGGGATGGAGGGCGGGACGCAAGAAAGAAGGCGAGATAAGACAACTAACATGGAACATTATGGAAGGTACATAACTTCTTAATGTTAAGTTGTCAATCTCGCCTTCATTCTTGCTGGATGGGACCGCGTCCCTGGCACCTCTATCCTGGGTGGCTCAATGGAACAGACTCTTGAGAACGGTGGAACCAAAATTCACTCTGTCTCTGGAGGACAAGTCTAATTTGTAATGTGAAACAAAGGTATGAGGAGAGGCCCATGTGGCTGCTACACAAATAGTGTCTATTGGAAGTCTAGCTTGAAAAGCTGTTGATGTAGCTAGAGCTCTGGTAGAATGGGCTTTTGGCTTAGAAATCAACTCTTTGCCTCTGAGCTGATGAATGTAAGTAATCACAGAAGACAGCCATCTAGATAAAGTCACCTTGGAAACTGGAAGGCCTTTCCTGTTCTCTGCATAGGATAGAAACAGTTGATCAGATTTCCTAAAAAGTTTAGTTTTGTCCAGATAATACCTGAGCTGGCGGTGAACATCAAGACAATGTAACTTTTGTTCCGCTCTAGCAGAATAATTTGGGAAAAACACTGGAAGATCAATGGATTGATTTAGGTTCGTCTGCGATGCCACTTTTGGTAAGAAAGACGGATTAGTCCTTAGAGATACCCTATCTTTGTGGAAGATTAAATAGGGAGGACGAATGCAGAGAGCATGAAGCTCAGATACTCTCCTGGCAGAAGTAATGGCGACTAGAAAAAGTGTCTTCCAAGAAAGAAATTTCAAAGAACAGGCAGCCGCAGGTTCGAAAGGGGGAAGAATCAAGGATGTTAAAATTAAATTTAGATCCCACTGTGGTGGGGGGTCTCTAATCGGAGGTTTAAGTAAAAAGATACCTCGAAGGAATGCCTTGCAAAGTTTATGTGACATAATGTTGTGGTCCAAAAGGCCTATATGAAAATTCAAAATGGTTGCCAGCTGAACTTTTACTGTGGAGGAAGAGGATCCTGAATGAAAAATCTCAGCTAGGAAGTCCAAGACCGAATGAATCGGAGCAGTATGGGGGTCTATGTTCCTAGCTTTTGCCCAGAAGGAGAAACGTTGCCATTTACTAGTGTAAATCTTTCTGGTAGAAGATTTTAGGGAAGCTACTATGATATCCCGGACGGGATTAGAAATCATAGGAAGCTTGGCTAAGGATAGAAGTGGAGCAACCAAGCAGTGAGGTTGAGAGAAGGTATGGACTGCTGCAGCTGCCCCGACTGGTGGGTCAGAAGATCTGGAACCGGGTCCAGATACCATGGCTGTACCAAGAGATAACGATGTAGGAACGGAAATCATATCTGTCGAGGCCAATAAGGGGCAATGAGAATCAACTTGGCTCTCAAGGCGTTGCTTTCTGAATTAGTTGAGGTATCAGCGGAAAGGGGGGAAAGGCATAAAGTAGTCCCCGGGGCCAATCTTGGGTTAGAGCGTCTCTGGGGGGATGGCCTGGAAGGGGGAAGAGAGCGAAGAAGTCTGGGCATTTGCTGTTTTGAGGTGTAGCGAAAAGGTCGCAGCACGGAAGGCCCCACTTCTGAAAAATCTCTTCCGTCACTGATTGTTTGAGAGACCACTCGTGAGGCATGAGAATAGCTCTGCTCAATCTGTCCGCTATGATGTTGGATTTCCCGGGGATATACATTGCTATCAGAAACCGCTGAGAAGAGATTGCCCATTGCCAAAGTCTGAGAGCCTCTCGACACAGTGGATAGGACTTGGTTCCGCCCTGTTTGTTGATATACCACACTACGGACATATTGTCCGTTTGGACTGCAATAGTTCCCAGGGGAAGAGAGTCATTGAGGGCTTGCAACGTTAAAAGCACCGCTCTCATCTCCAGGACATTTATGTGCAGATGGTATTCGAAAGATTGCCAAGTGCCATGGACCATTCTGCCCTGATAATGCCCCCCCCCCCGATCAGGGAGGCGTCCGATGTAACCGTGGCAACCGGGGCAGGAGGAACAAAGGGTCTGCCCTGATGGACTTGAGGGGACGATATCCACCAGGTCAGATGCCTTTTGCAAGTTGGAGTTACTGTGATCTTGTGACGCATGGGAAGTTGTTGAAGAGACCATTGGGCGAATAGCATCCATTGTAGAAGACGCATGTAAAAGCAGGCAAAGGGAAGAAGTGTTATGGCGGCCGCCATAAGACCCAATACTTTCAGAGCAAATCTGGCCTGAATTTTGTTGCTGAGAAGAATCACCTGGATGTGACTCTGAATGTCCAAGATCCTTTGGTCTGTTAACTTTGCTGAAAGTTGTACGGTGTCCAATTTTGCGCCTATAAAAGTAATAGATTGACAAGGCGACAAGGCAGATTTTTCGAAATTTATAGAAATCCCTAGCCCTCTGCAAATGTGAATGGTGTAATCTCTGGCTTGGAGAAGTTGATGCCTGGTGGTGGCAGTGAGGAGCCAGTCGTCTAGATATGGAAATAACTGGAATCCTTGACTTCTCAGATGAGCCGTAACCGCTGCCATACATTTGGTGAACACTCTGGGGGCTGTAGTGAGTCCAAAGGGCAGGGCTCTGAATTGGAAGTGACTGGTCCCCAGCCGAAAGCGGTGAAATCTTCTGGAGCATCTGTGAATTTTTATGTGATAGTATGCATCCTGAAGATCTATCGAGCACATCCAATTGTCCTTGCCCAGAAAGGGTAGAATGGACTGAAGCGTGACCATCCGGAATCTTGATTTCTTTAGAAACTTGTTTAGTTTGCTCAGATCTAATATTGGTCTCCAGTCCCCTGTCTTTTTTGGAACTAAAAAGAACCTTGAGTAGATTCCGGATCCTATTTGGTCCGCTGGGACTGGCTGGATGGCTCTTTTTGCTAGCAGTTTTGATATTTCTAGTACTGCTAGTTCCCTTAGACCGGGTGGAACGTCTGGAAGGGTTCCCTTTTGATGAATTGGGGTTTGAATAAAGGGAATTATGTAACCCTCAGATATAATCGACTGTACCCATTTGTCTTGAGAAAGGGAAAGCTAGGCTATTGGGTACAGCGATAATCTTCCCCCGACTGCCTCCGAAGGTGGACAATCGGGCAACATCTCAGGGATGCTGGAAGGGTTTGTCAGAAAGAGGCACTCTGCTACCCTGAATCTGCGGACCCCCTCTGCCCCTAGGGCGGCGTCTATTATTGTTACCCCCTCTGCCTCTGGGGGTAAACTGACTTCGTGCGTCAGATGTGACTCCTTGAGATTTGCGGAACCACATTTTCCCTCCCTTCTGTCCTTTGGGGTAAGGACTTGAAGGGGTGGAGAAACGGACTCCTACGGCAGAAAGAGTCTTGCCATCTTGTTCGCATCTAGTCAAAGTGTCTTTCACTTGAGGTCCGAACAAGGTCGAACCATCAAAAGGGGAGTTTGTGAAGGATGCCTTGAAGGGGTCTGCAAAATTACAAAGCCGCATCCAGGACTGATGCCTTAAAGCCACTCCTGTGCCTGCGGCCCTACTCGCTCCATCAGCTGCATAAGAAATGAGCTGCATAGAGGAGTTAACAATGGAGTTAAGGATTCCTAGCTGTGAGCTAATCTTATCCTGAGACCCAGCAGCTGACGGATCCTGTAAAACTTCTCCCAACTCTTTAAGAACATCTCTTTGAAGGCGGGTGAAGTGGCACAAGTAGTTCAGCGATCTCATGGCAAAAGTCGCTGAAGAAAAAATCCGCATGCTGTACCTGTCCATAGTCCTAGAATCCTTGTTAGGAGGATGGACAGGTACTGAAGGATCAGCTAGTTCCTTCTTGATGGCAGCAGCCACCACCATGGCATCAACTGGGACACCCTTTGTCAAATATTGTCTATCTGGTGGGGCCGTAATGAATTTTGAAGGCATCCTAGGAATAGGTTCCACTGAATCTGGAGCCATCCACGCCTTCCTACATCCATAAGAGGGTCGAAAGGTGGAGACACCCAGGAGGTGGAGGGTCGAGATCCGAACGCCTCCAGGTATACTGACTTGTCCTCGGAAGGATTAAGGGAGGGCCAGTTCCCCCTCTGCTTAAGAAGTTCAAGGATGTCTGAGAAAGAGACATCCTCAGAGGAGGACCTTGGGGATCCCTCCGACTCATCCAGGTCAGTATCAGATGTAATAGACTCGGGGGAGTCCAGATGCTTCCTTTTACATGTCTTCTTACGCGGAGGTTCACCTGACGGATCAGGAGAAGCCTTGGAAGAGGAAGTTATTCCCAATGGGGAAACCTGAGGCATTGGATCTCTGGGTCCGGGAGCAAGAGAGTGGGAAGAGACGTCAGCAGGCACTGTAGTGGGAGGAGCTGATGGAACTGTCCCGTTGACTAAGCCCAGGGGCTAGTACACTCCTCATCACCTCGAAGGATCCCCCGTCAGAGAGACCAGAAGGTTCCCACTCCGAAGAGATAGGAACTCCAGGCCTCACCGAGAGGGAAGGCTCCGAGGCAGATGTCGGGGCTGAGCTCACCAACGCCGAAGCCCCGAGAGGGAGAACGGGGTCGGACAAGGGTCCGATGCCACTCGCCCCCTCGGAGCCGACGACAGAGACCAGACGCCCGGATCCCTCCAATGAAGGCCTCAAGGAGGAAATCGGAGCAGAGGATGACGGAGCCGAAAGGGGTGGTATCGGCTCCGAAGCTACAACGGTCACGGTTCCGAGGAGCTCCGGCTCCGAGCTCTGTAAGAGAGTCGAAGGAGGAATGTTTGGTGGATGTGAAATAGCTACCGTCTGTTGAGACGGGCTATGGAGCATATGGGCCAATGCCTGAGACTTTAATAGTCTACTCACCACTCTCTCGAGGTCGTGATCAGACAGCCTGGACGAACAAGAAGAACGGCTCCGATGGCTCCGCTCCGAGAGCAAGGGTGATCTCGGAGCCAAACGTATAGACTCTAATGAGGGGGATCGAGATCTCTTTTTAGAGATCGATGGAGCCAAAGGAGCCAAGGATACGTCAGCTCCAGCCAGAGCCGACACTGAATGTCCAGATTGGGCAGTATCGGCGCCGGATGGAGCCGATACTGTGACTGCTATAATGGAAGGATCGGCTCCGGCCAGAGCCGATCTCGACACTGGTGAAGATAAACCAGTAGCCGACGGCTTGGAACTTTCAGCCGAAGGCTTGATAGGTTTCGAGGGCTTCCCCGGCGCCGACTTAGTCGGGGAGCTCTCAGGCTTTAATAAGCCCCTTAATATCAATTTATTTCTGCGCTCCTGCAGGACTCTTGGGCTGAAGGCAAGACAGATAGCACAAGAGTCCTGCAGGTGCAGAGGTCCCAGGCAGTAAACACAAGAAGTGTGACCGTCTGTCAGAGACATCTTCTGACAGCACGAGTCACGCTTCTTGAAGCCTGAGACGTTTGTGTCCTTCGACATAGCTGTGTCGAGGAAACACAAGTTGTCAAAAACAAAACACCAACACACACACACAAAAAACACCCAATCCAAAAATTTAAACTAACCAGGGATAACAACACAGTCAGACACAAACAATCCCTGACAGGAAAAAATTTAGGAAGGGGAAGGCCTAAGGCCTAAGCTAGGGAAAAGGGATAAATAACTCGAAAAAAAGGGAACAGGGTTAAAGTAAGCGTTAAGGTTAACAAAAAACAACTATAGTTATGAAAAATTAAAGGGGTTAGACTAAAATCTTATATTTAGAAACTTACCTGGAGCTGGTAAAAAAAGGCACCTCATTAGCGAAGCGGCAAACGAGATCTGGGTAGTCTCCGCCTTGCATCATGGGATATAGGGTTGCCTCGAGCTGGTAAAATTAGCTCTCGAGCTTAGCAAGTGCCGAGTCGGAGCCGAGGATCGGCTCCGAACCCATCCAGCAAGAATGAAGGCGAGATTGACAACTTAACATCGGTCACTTAAAAAAGCAGGTTGATTTTACAGAGAGCTGCAACTGTACTTTCTACGTAGATGGTAGATCAGTAATTGGTGAAAAGGTTTTATGCAGTAAATTTGTGGGCAAAGAATACAGTGTTTTGTACTGTCCAATAAATTCTGCAAGTGAAGTCTTTCAGCTTGCAATGGAGCAAATTTTTTCAAGTTATCCTTGTACCACAATAGTAGATGATTTATTGATTGGAGGCAATGGAGAAGCAGAGCATAACATAAACCATAAGAAAGTTCTAGATAGAGCACGTGAATTGAGCTTGAAGCTCAATCCTCTGACGTGCAAATTCAGACTAACATAAGTTACATATGTAGGTAATTTATTTACTAGCACTGGCTTGCGACCAGACCTGTCCAAGGAAGCAACCATTCTTGAAATGCCAGCACCAGATAATTTTCAAGCTCTACAATGTTTTCTTGGTATGGTCAACTATTTAGGCAAGTTTATACCAGACTTGAATTGACAGCGCCTTTGAGAAGCTGATCTGCAAAAATGCTACACTGTCTTGGCTCGAACAGCACCAGAGTGCATTTGAAGACCTTAAGCAGAAAATTGCCACCCCACCGACATTAAGATACTATTATGTCAATAAAGCAGCAACTCTTTTCTGTAATACTTCAAAATTTAGTCTTGGCACCGTTATTCTTCAAGAAGGCAGACCAGCAGCCTACGCATCTAGAACTCTTACCCAAACTAAAATGCAACACTCTCAAATTGAGAAAGAACTTTTGGCAATATTATTTGCACGTTCAAAGTTTCATGATTATATTTATGGTAGAGCTATTCAGATCGAAACCAATCGCCAACCTCTAAGTCACTATTTTAAAGAAGCCTATGCATTCATCTCCAGTGAGATTACAAAGAATGATGCTCAAATTGCAAAAGTACAACTTCAAAATGGTCTATACAAACGGCAAACTCCTTTACATGGCTGATAACTTATCCAGACCACCCTGAAATACAATGGAACAGCTTCATGCACAGAATTTTGACTTTGATGTCATGGAAGTGCATAATTTTTCTACCACAAGACTTGATGAGCTGAGAGATCATACAAAGACTGATCCAATTTTGCAAAAGCTCAACCACTACATTAATGGTAGATGGCCATCAAAGCAATCTAGTGTACCACCTGAAGTGCAAACCTATTTTCCTTACAGAGATGAGATGTTGATGGAAGATGGCATTATTTTCAAAGGTCCTACAATTATTGTTCCTGCTTCCTTACAATGTGAAGATATCTAGATTTTGCATTGTGGTCACCCAGTTCTCAATCTACCAAAATAAGGGTGAGAGGACTAGTATTTTGGCCTTCTCTAGCAAAAGACATTAATAAAGTACTTTCCCCCTGTTCAGTGTGCAATAGTACTAAACCGCATTTGCAAAAAGAACCACTTCAGTCAAGTCAAGTTCCTGAAATACCTTGGTCAACAGTAGCCGCTGATATAGTCGAGTGGAACAATCAGCATTACTTACTGTTGGTAAAAGCTTATTTGAACTAGTTTGAGATCGATTTGCTATCTAACCTAATTGTCCACTGCTGTTATCACCAAGTAGAAACGTCATTTCTCAGTCCATCGTAGTTCACACAAAGTTACTTCTGACAATGGTACCCAATTTACCAGTCAGCTGTTTCAGAAATATGCAAAAGAATGGGACTTTGTACATGTTACTAGTAGTCCAGAATACCCACAGTCAAATGGACTAGCTGAATGTGCAGTACAGAATGCAAAGCAATTACTAGAGAAGTCTAAGTGTGATAATACTGATATCTTTTTGAACTTAATATCAGAAACATACCCCATGACGTTGTACTTGACTCGCCTGCTCAGAGACTTCTGTCTAGGCAAACCAGAACAACATCGCCTATCGGTTCCAGTTTGTTGAGGCCTAAAGCTAAGAACAACAGAACAATCAGGGCCCAACTATTCAGAAAGCATTCTTTCCAGAAGTCCAGTTATGATAAATCGAACAGATTTCTTCACCCATTGAAAGAAGGAGAGACAGTGAGGATACAAATGGCAAAAGGTTTCGACCAGATTGATCAAGTAACAGATAAATGTGCTGAGCTGAGATATTACTTCATAAACTCTGAGGGTGTGGAGTACAGGAGAAATCGCAATCATCATCTTCTTGTATCAGAATCAATATACCAGTATTTTTCCTGTGATACAGACTCTAGATCTCAGAGCAATCCAGATAATGCTCCTGTAGCAAAACTTGTCTTATCTTCTACTTCCATTCCTGATGATGTCCCAGATGTCCCCAAAGTAGAACTTTCAGCACAGACAAACACAGTTGCTTGACCTAGTTCTAATTTCTATGTCACACAATTTGGTCGTATTTTCAGACCTAGTATGAAATACACAGCAACCTGGACATACTTGTCTATATGTACTTAGTTCTGTATAATTGCATGGCAAAGAATTATTTTGTATTAATTGCATGTCAACTGATGTCAATTATGCATGACTATTTTTCAAAGAGGGAGGATGTAGAATATTGTGTGTGTGTGTGTGTGCTGTACCTTTAAGAAGTGTTTCAAGGACAACACGTGCATATAAACAGCAAGCATGTGCTAACTTCAGAGCCATTTTGAGAGTGGAGCTAGAGAGTGAGCATGTATGAATGTGATAGGTAAACTTATAAACAAACTAGCTAAGTTAAAGTTATTAAGCCTCATCCTGATGTGTTTGTACATAATAAAGCTCCTTGAACAGAACCCACATATGTTCGTCTGCTTTATCCTGACCAGACAAGTGAGAGAGCCCCTCCAGCAATACTTATAATTACTCCCCTTTTCCTTTGTCCCTGATATTCTACTGAATACCCATCCTGAAATCCTTTGTCAAACTCACATGCTCATTTCTTTCCAAATGCATCTCCCACAGTATTATTTCCACTATACATTTCTTAATATAATTTAAAACTCTTTCCTTATTGTCTACACCTGTATGGCCATTTACATTCCAAGATAATATGGACAGCATAGCCATTACTATAAAAATCTTTTGCTTCCACCTATTATACACAACTGTTTTTTTGGATCATATGAAGTTACTAGGGTATTGGCCCTGAGGCCCTTACAAGCCTAAACAGGAATTTAGCCCATGTTCCAACAAATCAGCACCTGATTCCCCTGCCCAGCAGGGGCACAGGTAAAATCCCAGGGGTTTATTTTCTGTTCCCCATCCAGTTATCCAGATTGCGCTTAAAAAGGGATAATGAGGTACTCTAATTGACGTGGAGAAGAAGTCTATTCCACAGAAAGGGGAGTCCTTGGGACACATCTGTCCTGCCAACAAGTCCTATTGATGTCACAAACCAGGTTGAGGTAGTGCATGTGGGGTTACTCTAGTGGAGCTTGACTTGCGGATATGCAGCAGTCCCATCAAGGTGGGGTCTGAGACTGCTTTGTATGCCTTACACAGGTCAGCTCTGAGGCATCTGTATGAGACTGAGTAAGAAGGACAGGGCTTTTAGCCTATCTGTGTAGGGTAGATGTCTGAGGCCCTTGATTCTCCTGACGAGGAACCTCTGTGGTCTCTCCAGCTGCTGCATGTGCTTTGTGAGGTACATGCCGAAAGGGGCATTGTACTCAATAATGGGTCTTATGAAGGAAGAATACAATAACCTCATTGTCCTTGGAGATACTCTTCCTAATGAGGTGGACCATGTAGAAAGCTTTCCGTACAATGGAAGCAATATGGTGGTCAAACGTCAGGTTGCTATCAACCTAGATGCTCAAGTCCCTCATGACTGATTGTGTGCTTAGGACCTTCTTATTAATGTGATAATTTGTGGGGACATCAGTCTTCCCCAAGGGGATGCTAATGCATGTTTTGGCATTCAGTTTGAGACCATGTTTCTGACACCAGTCATTTGATTGGGTGAGACCCTCTTGGAGGATGTCCACATCACTAAGGGAATTCATGACAGCATCCAGCTTGCAGTCATCTGTAAACATGGTCAGACCTAGCCCACTGGTTTTGGCATGCATCTCAGAAAAGTATATCCCAAAGAACAGAGGCCCCAAGACCAATCCCTGGGGTACGCCAGTTGTTACGGGTCTACTACTTATGGTGGCTTCCCCTATATTAACTAGGTGAGTTCTATCAGTGAGCCAGTTTGCTACCCATCTGGTAATATATGGTATGCGCATTTCCAGCTTTTGTATTATGTGCACACACTGTTTGGGAGACTGATCTTTTATACATTTGTTTCTTTGCATCTGCATTTGAACCTATGCCACATTTTTCAATCATTTTTGTTTTAATGCAAAACATTTTAAAAAGTACACTTTCACAATGCCCTCTTTCTCTATTAACAAAACTATGTATGTATTCAAAAATAAAGTTTAACCCCCCAGATAGGAAAACAATGCTCCAAATCATCAGTTGCACTCACAGACATTAACCTAAAATTAAAGTTTCCTATGATAAAGTGCATGCTATAGCATGTGTTCCCACTTACACTGATAGCTATCGGTCCTATTCCCATTTCTATTCTCCTCCCAGATGTGAAAAGAAGCTTGTATGTTTCAGAAAACATTAACTTTTACCCATGCAAAAAGTGCACTGGCTATCTTTAAATAAAACTATACCATATTCTGTTCTGTTAAATGCAATTAAGTATGAAAGTTGTAAGGAAGGCTATCTCAAATTCACTTTCCATAATTTCAATCTATTTCTCACTGACACACTTGTAAATTTCACTAAGAACAAAATACACAAATACCTTCAGTTGCCGACTGCCACTAGACATTTGCTAATGGAAAAATAAACAAGCTAAACTCTTTGCAGATGGAAGAAATGTAGAATTTTTAATGGCTTTCACCATTTTATCTTACTTTTCAAGCCTACTTGTTTACAAATATTTATAGGTAAAGTCAAGGGCATTAATCTAGACATTCACCCTTGTAAAAATAAGATAATATCTTAATTCTACGCATATCAGTGCACTTCTACACCCCACCTCAGCATCCCATGATCACAGTATATCAACATTAAACTTGCTTTTGTCCAGCCTTTCTTCTCTTGTTACACTGTAAAGTCTATATTTCTTATAACTAAAAAGTATTTGTTTACTATCTTTATCATATACAACAGTCACTTAAAAGACTTCCTCCAAATTTAAAATACCCCCTGACTACACATCGCACAAAACTGCTTTTCTACACATATCATGCAGTTATCATGAAATGTTTTATACAAATACTTATAAGAAAAAAAATTGTTTTACTTACAGTTACTTTTCTTCCCTTTTAGTGTTTAATGACAAAGTAAAGTATATGCTTTATAGTCCACACACAGGTTTAAAAAAGGCAACACAAATTGAGTATTTCTCAGCCACTTCTTGCAAAGACAAAGTCCAACTGCATTTACATCCGTACTGTGCTAAATGGACGTAAATGTTGTCAGACATTGTGCAGAAGGAATATAAGCAAAGCACAACGTAAAGTATATGATCACTTAAAGTCCTAATCGCTTAATGTTCATTGGGATAGAACATATCCTGGACATTAAGCAATTGTTGCCTGTATTAAATTAAGTACACAGAACTAAACTTGTAGAAGGAGAAGTAATTCATAAAGTGGTCACTCTGATCTGCAGTCCCAGTTATGCCAGTCACACAATCACTTGACATCATTTATGTCACACACAATAGCTCCTGCTCACTATCACAGTTGCACTTTACTATAACAATTAAAACCAGAGAAAAAATAAAAGATAAATCAAAATAAATCTCCTACCAAGCAGTTGATCAATAAGTCACAATAAATCACAAATCAATACTGTATGGTTTCAGATAAGCTCTTTACTTATACAACTGCTCTATGTTCATCATTTGATCACTGCTGCAGTAGCATTAGCTATATGGGCACAATACCATAGCTTACAAGAACTGGGAAGAAAGGATGAAGGGCCAAAGTCCTTACAGAATGGCCCTAGCAAAGCCTGCTTTAGACCTAGAAAAATAATCTAGCTTATAGGGCTTTGTAAAATATGTACAGAGGACGAAGTTACTGCTCTTAGAATACTTCTAGAGTCCAAACCTTTTCAAAAGGCAACTGATGAAGCCAAAGCCCTAGTAGAATGTGCCTTGGCCCTGCCTGGAACAGACTCATCATAGTGGGAATAAAAGGAGATAGCATGAGACAACCAATATGAAATATTCTGCTTGGATACAAATTATCATTTTTTCTACCTTCATAGAAAATGAAAAAATGATCAGAATTTCTGAAGTTTTAGTTCTGTCAAGATAATATCGGAGCTGTCTGTGGACATGCAGAGTATGAAGAATATTTTCTCCCTCATTCTGGATTCTGTAAAAATGACAGGGTGATTGACAGTTTGGCTTAAAAGAAACTCAGATAGTGCTTCAGATATAGATATAGGATTAGTTCTCAAAAAAAAAAACTATCTTTACAAAAACACTTAGATAAGATTGAGCAACCATTAGAGCTTGCAACTCAAACTTTTTTCTGAAAACAGCACAATCAGCAATACTGTTTTCCATGTTAAAATACTGAAATCATCATGATAAATTGGTTTAAACAGAGCAAGAGTTAATTTTCCAAATCACAATTAAGATCACAAGGTGCAGCCACAAGTTAGATCACCATTATTCCATCACCTGGGTCTGTCCTTGCCCTGTTTAGCTTCTCTGTCATAATGTTTTTCTCTAAAGAATGTAACACACCTGTAGAAAGAGAGAGAGAGATTGTACTGAATTACTGTATCCCAGACTACCATAGCTAACCTGCACAAAGGGTAAGATTTGTTACATTCCCTATACAGCATCACTGTGGTGTTGTCTGTAATCACTTGTAAAGGACCTGGGGACTGAGTGCATTTATGACTGCCACCTCTTTTATTTTTGTGTGTTTTGGTATGTGTTTTTTTTTTTTGTTCCAAAGACTCTGTACTTTTACCTCCACAGACACAGCTTCCCAAGTAAATTCAGAGGCATCTGTATTTAATAACTGGGCTGGAGCTGGAAGGGAAAATGGGAGACCTGGATGCAAATATAACTGGTCTTTACAAACCCCCCCCCCCAAAAAAAAAGGAATCCGAAAATTCAGGGGCTGTTCATGTTGAAACCAAATTGATTTTAGGTATCAATGAACCTTTCTCATGTAGAAATCTGGTGAGATGAACCAACTTGCAGTAGTCATTCAGACTTGCGGGACTGTCCCGATTTCTGGGAAGCCCTCCCCTTTCTTTCTGTAGCCTCCTTGCTATTTTTTAATGTCTGGTTACCAGACTTCTGCTGTGTTTATATGGTTCTTTAAAGGCCATACGAAAGGTGGATAAATTTAATAATCCTGGAGAAGGAAGAATGAAAAATCTGAGCTACTCATTGAATTGGTTTTCTTCTCTCATCACACCTTTTTAGAACCTAAGCAGCAGATGGTCCTAAAACAACCTCCCAATCCAAAGATGAATTCAGAATTTCAGGTGTTACAACTTCATGTAAATTTTAGCAAAATTCTCATAACTATTCCATTAGTAGCTGCTCTGGGTGAGTTATCAGCAGAGTCATAAGCACACTTCAAAGAATGTTTGGTCACTTGAAATACAGAAGCAATAAACGTATTCAGAGGAAAAAATTAAGAATAGTAAGTGGCTATCATGTTCCTCGTATTCTCAAATGAAGCAATCAAAAACTTAAATATGTGATCTTGACAAGTAAATAAACACTTTACTCAAATCTATCACATGCTTTCCCTTTTGTATCAGAAGGGGAGTAATTAACATTTACTAAATGTTTAGCTGCACCAGCATTTATCAAATAAATCACTGCAGGGTCAGATCTGGGATTAGAAAATAAAATATCTGTCATACTGAGGAATTATATGATAAATCTGTCGTCTTAGGGGATGCAGGCTGACTGTGAGACATGCTATAGGCTGTAATTAAAACAACCTCCAAAAATGGAAGAACTGAAGGAATTGGACTGGGATGAGGAAATCTTAGTTGTGATACATCATAATAATTTGTCATAGACAATGCAATGTCATTTTGTTCCCACCGAAACAACTAGCTCATCCTACATATGTTTTAAGAAAAAGAAAATTACTCCTAGGGGCAATCAAAAGAAACACTTTCCTCTGAAAAAGAAACGGTCTCCTGAGGAGAAAAAATAAAAGTGGTTCCTTCACACTAATTGCTCTGCTCATAATACTTGGAATCTCCAGAAAAAAAAAAACATTTTCTTTTACCAGTAAAACCAAAATGAGAGGGATTAAGAGCTTGAAATCATCTCTGTTTAAAGTGACTGGGATGGACAAGACACATGTTTATCTCTGTGCTTCTTTTGAAAATGAATTTTCAAAGAAGCAGACTGAATACTGAGAGGAACATCACCCTGGGGAAGAGGCACAGAGTCTAGCTAGGCAAACAATCATTCTCAGCACTTTTCTTTGAGACCGACAGCAGTGGTTCTTAGGTCATTCCAACAGCCAGAGAAGATATTTCTGAACCCTGGTTCATGGTGGCTAAAGGAACTACAGCAATGAAAACCAAGAAAGAAGATGAGTGGTTTAGGGAATCAGAAATGGCCACAGCAGCATCACCATCTGCGAATGAAGCAAAATCATAGCCTGGTGAACAGACAAAAGGCTGACTGGAAATTTTCTTCTTACTGTGGCCAGAAGAAGAAAGAACAAAAGATCTGGTAAGTTGTTCCATGGTAAAAGTGAAAATGAAGCCTGAAGTCCAGATACAACTCATAGCAGTAGTTGGTAAAAAGTAACTATTAAACAGTAAGTAGTTTCACTACAAAAATACAATGACAAGCACAATATGCAGTTACCAAAGCCCCAAAACACAAGGTAATATTTTTTTCTCACAAAAACTTAGTAAGTTATGTCTTTCAACATGTTTTACATACAAGTGAAAACTATAAGCATGTTCTTTCAACTTACAGAAAATGTATGTGACAGTCCAAGAAAATTAAAATTTCAGTGACTAAGAAAAAGGTTTAGTCATAAAATAAATTATGGATGGGGTCCCCCCCAGAAGGGAACTTATCTGCCCCACAATGGAGAAATGTTAGCCAACCATCAATCCTTGAAAGCCCTCAAGAGGAGTGCTCTTCTCCAGGAAAATTCTAAAACACTTGGTAGCCAAACCATTGGTTTTCTGCAGCTCTATTCAAGCCGTCAGTGGTTTGGGTGCACATAAGGTACCCTTAAGCTTTTGAAGCTGGCTAGCTGTTATATTCTTTGCTAGATACAACCCATATAACCAAGGGTACTACAGTAGTGATCAAATGATTACCATCAAATGATCACAATAATGTACTTCAACGAATTCTCTGGCACTATGCTGCAGCTCATACTCCCCCTCCCCGCCAAGCCACACAGCAATGATCATTTTACTGTAATGAACCTACCAATTGCTCTCCTTCATAGACTTCCCTCTCAGACAGCCATTTCTTGTGATCACCTATGATGTGTGACCACCAAAAATAGTGAAAATGCAGCCACAGTAATGTATTTCAAGTTGCAGTTACAGGGAACTCTATACCCCCATGTCCACTGTCATAAAACTACACAAGTCAAAAAGTACAATTTTATTTTGCTCATCAAGACAAGAATAGGTAAGAGCCTTCATATCAAGTGTACAGAAGCATGTACTCTCAAGGGGAAAGCAATGAGAGCCACATTTGTGACAAAGTACTGGCAAACGATGGGGTTAAGCCATTCAAAATGCTCTCACAGCTGGGAAGCTGGTGAGAGCAGAAAGCATCATCATGGCTGTTTGAATGATACTCCCCAATCCTGGAATCTCTTGCCTTGGTTCCAGGTGAAATCCCTGAAGATGAAGAGGAAATGGGCATGGTCTCTTGCTGAGCAGAGGCCTGATGGTCAGCAAAACTGGAGGTTAAAAATAACCTAGAAAAAGATTAAAAAAAATTGTATCTTTTGTCTTTTTCCAGCTGTATCATCTGATACGTCCCATAACTTGGCTTGCAGATCAAAGGGTATCCAAGCAGTAGTTAGTTAATTAACAAATAATAGAGATGCATAACTAAAAAGCTGCACCACCACTTGCCACAACTTCAATCTGCTAGAGAGATGCTGAACATATCAGCGAGAGAATCTGTTAATATTCAAGTTAGCGTTTTAGGTATTCTTTTGGGTAGTTTGTTGGTTTCTTAAACACTGTCCTTCATAGTGCCACTTGTTCCATCTCCACCCTTCCCAATTTCATTATTTTAAAAGTCTTTTTCCCCATCTAGTTCCATTCTTCCTTCCCATGCATGTAACCTCTGCTTTCTTTCCCCCTTGTGACCCCAATGCAAATAATTAGTTTGGAATCACTGTGACTTTTTTGTTTCCTTGTACCCACATCCCATCCATAGTAGCATATGCTTAGCTCACTTATAGCAGCCTCCTTTTAAAATTTTTCAAATTCTCTCCACAATTTAATCTCCTTTCTTCATGTCCATTAAGCCTTTTCAATTGTTTTAAGAACTATCTTCCTTTAGTGAGATTTGCCTTTTCTTCCATCCAGTTTTCCTAACAAATATGTTCTACATCCCCTTCCATACCATTCCTTCCATGGATTACATAGGTCAACCCCCCCCCCCCAAAAAAAAAAAAATAAATAAATCTGGTCATTCTGGTTATCCTCATTATTTACTTTTTTTTACTGTCTGCCTACATGTCAACATTTTATTTTCTATTCCTGCTTCTCTTGCCTTACACACCATTTTAGTTTCCATTCTCACTGTTTCCTTTGACCTCAAAATAAACCACAATGGAGCAAGGTCATTGCTACAGAAATATTTACTTGAAAAGTTTTACCTCCTAGATCTTGTGCAATATGGATGGTGTCTTTTATTTTTCCTCTCTTGGTTATCTTCTACTATCAGCTATATAAATGTGCCTTGACCCATCCCTTTCACTCTGTCATTTTCCTCGCAGACCTACATGAAAGGATATTCCAGGCAATTTTGTGGAAAGTTGAAGGCTTGTATTAGTGCCCTTTTCCTATTGCCCCATTTAATCCATTTGCATTTAGTTTGTTTCTCTTTCATCTAGATTTTGGGGTTTTCAGATAATGTCTCCCCACCAGCTCTCATATTTTTCCCCTCCATCATGACCACAAGGACAACCTAACATTTATCTGTGTTCTTCATCTAGACATATTCTCCTTCCATTTCTGTGTCATTCTTTGCTACACATTTGAAACATCTATGCTACTTCTATATACCCACTTTTATTATAGGGGATTATATTCCCTGGTAACACAGAGTCCCACCCTTTTCTATAAACTTAAGTTTCAGATGCCCTCGTCTGCCTTTCCTTCTGCTATGATTGCTTACAACTCACTATTTTCCCAAGCACCCAGAACAAATAAGCAACATCCTCCAACCTTTACACCAATTATCTGTTTTACTCCACTGTTTCCCACATGCTTTTATCCTCAAAGTTCATTTGCTCCTTTGTATTCCTATCCTTCAACAAGTTCTAACCTTTTCTTCCATCCTGATCTACTTTTCCAGCTTGTTATTCAAAGATGCAGTTCCCTTTGGGATAAGTTGGAGCCAATCCCTCCCATATAAGCCATCCTCTTCTTCTCATCTCCCAGAATCTAAACTACAAGTCTGTTTATTTACAGTTCATTAAGTCAGAAGCTGTAATGTTCTTTCCAGTTGTTCCCTGTACTGCTGGCTCTTGACATGGATGGTAGTTCTGGGAAAGCTAATATGCTTCCTAGCGTTTTGCACCTTACAGCTAGCTATTCAGACCGTCTAGCTATTTGCTCCACAATCTTTCCTGCCAAACTATTAGTAATCACATGGATGACTTATGGCATACATTGCCCTTTGTGGCCACAATGGTCACACTCAAACCAAATCTCAAACTCAGTTTAAAAGGCAGACTAGGCACACAGACCTTCAAGTGTTGTCAGCTACCTTACTGGACCCAGAGCCATGTAGACTTTAATTCACTAGTAGCAGCCTTTACTGAGGAACAAGAAATACTTTAGAACTGCTTCAGTTAACAGCCACAGCATCTCTGGAAAGTAAAAGTCAATGAACATTAACTAAACAGGATTATTTTTTTTTAATCCTGAAAATGTTTTTCTTTTATACTATTTGCCCACTATATTTGAGAGTTAGACACATATTTATAATACAAATAAAACATTAAAAGGTTTAGTACTATGGAAAAATAAACAGAATCTTGAGGTGTACTTAACTGCACCCCCTAAATTGTAATATACCTGAAGCACAAACATTCACCATGATCAGAGCCATCAGTTTAATAATATTCACATCATGATTGCCAACCATAAACACTCAAATCCCCTTTAATCTTTTATTTATTTATCTCTAGGTAATTTCATGTTTACATACCTGAAGTTTTTTTTGTTCCATACTAATCTCAGAATATTCTTGGGCGGTAGCAAGTGCTGCTGCCAGAGCTTTTTTCTTTTGACTTTTTGCACGTTTGGGTACAGATGTTGTTATAGGGATGGGAGTCTGAACTATGTTGATTGGAGAACTCTCAGGCAAGTCACTTAGCTGAAATGTCAGAAAAAAATAAGAAACTGTTAACAGTGTACTTGCTTAAAAAAATTATGTTTCAGACACAGGCTGCAAATTATGTTCCCAAATTACATATATTCTATAAGCGAATATTTTTCAGGTCAATTTACATTACATTTTTATATCACTGCCTTACAGCTAGTAAACAATAATACAGACGTATCCTAGATCAGGAGTCTCAATCAGCCACTGGCTCTGTATGAGTACTGGCAAACTCAGACAAGAGCCATAATCTCCAAGACAAAAATGCAAAAAGTGTAACTAGAAAAGAAGTGCAGTTGTTTCCCTCATCCATAATGATGCTGGTTTGAAGGCTGCTTGTGGGCTGTGAGTTTGAGATCCCTGTCCTAGATGTCACTGAATTACCTCAGTTTTGCACCCACAAGATATAAAATGATCAAAAATAAACAGGAGAGACTTCCAAGATGGCTGCACATTGAGTAGCAGCTGAATTAAAGCTGTCCCAGTGTGAAAATAGAAACTAAAAAGAGAGAGCAAACTCATTTTTTGGGCAAATTTCAGTAACTGGCTAATATGTGTACTGGTTGGATGCCAGCAAAAAAGAAATTCAGAGAACCTGAAAGAAAATCAACCACAAAAGGTGAGGAAAAAACACTGACTGGGAAGAATTCTGTAGCTGTAACAAAAAGAAGTGCAGGCTCCAGCTTTGTTGCAAGACATGACTTCCAGTAATCTAGAGAAAAATACATCAAATGTACTCAAGAGCTGATTAAATATACAAAACAGTAATGGGGTATATCAACTTAAATAAAAGCCTGGATAAAATGGAAGAAGCTATACTCAGATGAGGTGATAAAACTGCAGAAATCAGAGGTCGAAATGAAGAAAAGGCTGGCTAAATATGACACTGCCCAAGAAAAGATGTTTCAAAAAATAACGGAATTAGAAGACAGAGCATGCAGGGAAAAAAAGAAGTTATGTACTCACCATAACATTCCATCCGAGTAGTTGTACTTCATTTGTCTTCAACATGTGGGTATACGGATCCAAGATGGCAGCTTCACCAGCATCTGATCTAACCTCCAAGCTCCTCCCCTTACCCATAATACCCCTCCATCTCCTTCCTTCCCTCAGATCGAGTTTGCTGCACCATCAACCTAAGCCCGACCCAATTAGACCTTACCACAACAGGTTATATACGCCACAGAGGCGCTCTCTCCCACCTACCAGAGTAAAAAACAATGATAAAGTCAGGGGGAAGGAGGGGGGGCAGTTGAAGACAAATGAAGTACAACTACTCAGATGGAACGTTATGGTGAGTACATAACTTCTTTATCTGAAGTAGTTTACTTCATTTGCTCTTTAACCTGTGGGACAGAGTCCTCGGCTACTAAACACCTGGGTGGCCCTCAAGTATATTCAGGAGCACCGCAGAGCCAAAGGAGGCAATCCCTCTAGATATCCTGTCCAGTTTATAGTGCAAAATGAAGGTATGAGACAAGGACCAAGTAGCCGCAGAACAAATATCGTCCAGAGACAACCTGGACCAAAAAGCCACTGAGGTAGCCATGGATCTGGTAAAATGTGCTTTTACTTGACCCGGAGGTGACATACCCTTGTCTTTGTATACCTGAAGAATACAATGAGAGATCCATCGAGCCAAAGTTACCTTGGAGATTGGTTTGCCCAGTAAGGGTTTAGAGTAAGACACAAATAACTGGTTGGACTTGTGAAAGGTCTTAGTTCTATGTAAGTAAAATCTCAGTTGTCTATGTACATCTAACAAGTGCAATTTAAATTCACCCCTGTTCTGAAAATTTGGGAAGAACACAGGTAAATTAACAGTCTGGTTGATATTAGTCTGAGAAGCCACTTTGGGGAGAAAGGATAGAATGGTACGAAGTGACACTCTGTCCTTATGGAAGACCATATATGGAGCTTTGATAGACAACTCTTGAAGTTCTGAAACCCTCCTAGCCAAGATGATAGCTACTAGGAAGGTTTTTTTCCAAGATAACAATTTTAGGTCTACTGACGCAGCTGGCTCAAAGGGAGGTGCAACCAGAACCTGTAAAACCAAAGTCAGGTCCCAAGGGGGGGGGGTAAGGATCCTTCACCAGGGGGGGGGTCTTAAAAGAAAGGTACCCTTAATAAAGGTTTTACAAAGTTTAGAGGATGCTAAAAAAAAACATGCTCTCCCTAATATGAAAGTTAGAATTGGCAGCCAACTGAACTTTCACAGTAGAATAGTTAGCCACATGATGAAATATAAATGCCAAGAATTCCAACGCCGATGGGACGGGAGCTGTGAAGGGATCCAGATCCCTTTGAGAAGCCCAGATGGAAAAATGCTTCTATTTACTGTGGTAAAGCTTCCTTGTAGACAATTTGTGAGCTGCCACCAGAATAGTCTTGACTGGAGAGGATAAACCGGGAGTCTTAGCTATCACAGGAACTGCAGCAGCCAAGCAGTGAGCTTTAGACTGTCCAGGTTTGCATGAGATCTGGAACTGGATCCACGGAGGAGCCAGAAGATGAGAACAAAGGAAGAGAAACCATACTTGGCGAAGCCAAAACGGGGAAATGAGGATCACTTTGCTCCCCAGCCTAAGAGCTTTCTGGAGGAATTTTGAAATAAGAGGTAATGGGGGGGCAAGCATAGAGAAGACGGGGAGGCCAAACATGAACTAGAGTGTCTCTGGTGGACTCCCCCTGTGGGGGATTTAGAGTGAAGAAATCGCTGCACTTTGCATTGGAAGGAAATGCGAAGAGATCGCAGCAAGGCTAACCCCACTCGAGGAAGATCTGCTCCACTACCGAAGGATTCAGAGACAGCTCATAAGGCATCAGAATAGTCCTGCTCAGTTTGTCCGCCAGTATGTTGGACTGTCCTGGAATGTGCGTTGCTACCAGAAACCGGCTGGTGGTGATTGCCCATTCCCACACTCTCATGGCCTCACGACAAAGGGGATAAGATGTGGTTCCTCCCTGCTTGTTGATGTACCAGACTACTGACATGTTGTCTGACTGAATTGCAATAGTTCCTACAGGGAGAAAGGCATGAAGGGCCTGCAACGCTAAAAGGACCACCCTCATCTCTAGGACACTGATATGCAACTTGGTCTCGTTCAGGGACCACGTGCCTTGGACTGTCATTCCCGAGCAATGCCCTTCCACCCTAGTTAGGAGGCATCTGTGGTCACGGTGGCTTGGGGAGGGGCTGCAATAAATGGACGTCCCTCAGCCAGTTCCAAGGAGTGCATCCACCAGTGGAGGGACTCCCTGCCAGCCCTGCTGATGTGTATTGGATAAGTCAACGGCAGATCTAACCATGACCATTGGACCGTTAATGTCCACTGTAGAACCCGCATATGGAGAGGAGCACAAGAAAGAAGGGTAATTGTGGCTGCCATGGAACCAAGAGCTCGTAGTACTGTCTCTGTGGACAAGAGGTGTGACTGAATGATCAAGGACACATGGAGTCGTAAGATCCGAATTCTCTCCGGGGTTAGAAAAACCTTCATTTGCAAAGTGTCTATCCTTGCTCCAATGTACGCTAGAACCTGAACTGGGATCAGAGAAGATTTTGCTGTGTTGATAGTGATTCCCAGGTGGACTGACAGCTTCAAAAAGTAGTCTCTGGCGTGAAAAAGTAAACGCCTGGTGGGAGCAACAAGGAGCCAATTGTCCAGGTACAGGAAGACCTGTATTCCCTGAAGTCTCAGGTGAACCGCTGCAACTGCCATGACCATGGTGAATACCCTCTGGGCTGTGGTGAGACCGAAGGATAGGGCTCAAAACCCACAATGATTGGCCCCTAGCCGGAAGCTGAGGAACCTCCTGGAGCATCTGTGAATCTTTATATGGTAGTACGCATGCTGGAGCTCTATCGAGCACATACAGTCTTTCTCTTGCAGGTGAGACAGGACTGATTGCAATGTGACCATCCAAAACTTCTCTTTGGTAACTGACAGGTTGAGGGTGGAAAGATCTAGAATAGGTCTTATGTCCCCATTGTTTTTGGCACCAAAAAGAACATGGAGTAGTTGCCTGATCTGGACTGGTCGTGAAGGATGGGTTGGATGACTCGTTTCTTTAGCAGCTTGTCTATTTCGAGTGCTGTTACCTCCCTTTGCCCAGGTGGTACGTCTGGGAGATGTTTTGGTGGAAGAGGAGATTCCACAAAGGGGACAGAATAGCCTCTGGATATGATCTGAAGCACCCAACAGTCTGTTGACATGGCTCCCATGCCATTAGGTGCAATGAAAGATGACCCCTGACTGGCTCTAGAGCAGAGCAGTCGGGCAAACCCTCAGGGCTGCTGTGCGGGCCTGTCTGAGAATGCTTGCCGAGACCCCACGTTCCTCACGTGGGCCTGTCTGAGAAGGGTTTGCAAGACCCCACGTTCCACGGACCGCCTCAGCCTCTGAGCCGGTGTCTATCAAAACCCCCTCTGCCTCTGGGGGAAGATGAGTCCTGAGCATCCCGGGAATACTGAGATTTCCGGAACCACATCTTCTTTTGCCCTCGCTGATTCCTGGAGAAGGATCTTTGAGTATGAGAGAAGTGGATCCCAACGGCAGACAGTGTCTTCCCATCCTTTTCGCTCTGGACCAATGTCTCGCGAACGGTCTTCCCGAACAAGGAAGAACCATCATAAGGGGCATTCACAAATGACGCCTTAAAGGGCTTTGTGAACTGACACAGCCTGAGCCAAGTGTGACACCTCATGGCAGCGCCAGACCCGGCCGTCCTTGCTGCTCCTTCGCTGGCATGTGAAAGGAGGTGTATGGATGTGTTGGATACTTTTAGAGTGGCCATCTTCATGGAGCATGTGCACTTATCCTGCAGCGACATGGACTCCAGGGACAACTCAGCTAGCTCTTTGACAAGGTTGCGCTCCAGTCAGGTAACGTGTGCCGAATAATTCAGCGCCCTTATGGAAAAGGTGGCTGAAGCATACACCCACCTCCCTAGGTGATTCAATGTCCTGGACTCTCGGTCGGGGGGATGGACCGTAGAATTTTCTTGAGCTAGTTCTTTCTTGGTGGCGGCTGGTGCTATCATAGCATCTACAGGGGACCCTTTGGTCCAACTAGGTCTATCTGAAGGGGGACTTAGGATCCTGTTTGGGTGCTTCGGAATTGGCTCCACAGTGTCTGGTTCCTTCCATGCCTGGGTGGTGATAAAGTCCACCAATGGATCTGCGGGAGGGGACACCCAAGAAGTAGACGGGCCCATGCCGAAGGCCTCCAGAAACACAGACTTGTCTGAGGTAGGCTTGGGGGCGACCACCCCCATTGGTATAGGATTTCCATGATGTCTTCAAAGGAGATATCGTCGGGGGGTGATCTGGGGGGGGCCTTCCCCTTCTTCCAAGTCGGTGTCCTCAGTGAGGAATTCTAGAGAGGAATCCAGGCGCCTCCTTTTGCACGTCCATTTGTGAGGAGCCTCTTTGGTGGGACTCTTCAGAGTGGACTCACAGACTGTCTGTTGCTCTGCAAGGGGAACTGGCTGGGACACATCAGGCACGGGCTGTCCCTGAATGGACAAAATGGCCGAGGGCGGAATCCGAGGAAATAGTCAGGGGTCTCAAGTCACTCGAGAGGACCCTTTCCACAACATCGAATGCTGAAGGAGAACGAGCCTCCTGGGCCACCAGTAAGGAAGCTGCACTCCCTGGAACAGATGGTGGAATCAGAGCCGAGCCTGCAGGTGCCGAGACACCAAAGGGGGGACCATGACCTGACATGGTCGGAGCCGATGGGAACCCCACCTTGGCCCAGACTATGGCTCAGAGAGCAGCGTGGGTCCAAACTAGTCAGATCAGACGTGCTCAAGGCAATGGCCAGCATCGAGGTACAAGGCTCCACTGGTGCAGACCCCCTGACTCCAAGACCTCTTGGATCTGAAAAGTCCAATACCGGGGGTTGGATTGGAGAAGGAGTTATTGGGGTGAAAATATGAAGCAAGCTTTGGGGTGAAAAAAGGAAGCAAGCTACTCACTCCAGAGGGAGAGAGGGCTGGCAAGACTCCCATCTGGATCTGGGTGCGAATAAATCTTCTCAGCATTTTGTCCATCTCCGCTTCACTTAAACTCCTGGTGGAGTGCGAGGAAGAAGCCACTGATGCCGACCTCAAAGGTCAGTGCACTGATGCCCTGGAAGAAGGTCTAGTCTACTCTGCCTCCGGTGACAACCTTGGCGATTGGAGCCAGGGAGGACTAGGCCTGGAAACAGCCTGAAGTTTCT
This sequence comes from Protopterus annectens, assembly GCF_019279795.1. Lineage (NCBI taxonomy): Eukaryota > Metazoa > Chordata > Ceratodontiformes > Protopteridae > Protopterus > Protopterus annectens. The sequence goes on along the minus strand of NC_056739.1, from coordinate 1,044,008,426 downwards.
GTGGAGGATCCAATGGACCCGACTGGTCAGGGGATCTCTTTCTTGCTTTGTCCTTTCTTAATAGTTCCCCTTCCACAGGCCTCTGAGCAGGAGGATGAGTCCTGACCTGGGAGGAAGACGTGGTGGATGAAGTAGAAGCAGTGACTGCCGTGACTGCAGTGGTTGTAGTGACAGCCATCCCCGAAGCAGAAAGAAGTCCCTTCATCATAAGTTTGGCCTTGCGATCTTTCAAGGCCCGTGGTTTAAAACCCGTGCAAATAGAACAGTCAGTAGAGAGATTAGGGACTCCCAAGCATACCTTGCACAGAGTGCGGCCATTTGCTGGGGACGGCTTGTGGCCACACTCTGAGCACTTCGTAAAGACAAGTTTATTCTGCTCAGCCATATACAAAAAGAAAGCAATGGTTCTCACAGACCCAAATACACACACACTACTAAGCAAGACACTAACATTTTTTTATGACGCAACACGAGGAAGGTGAGGTAAAGGAAAGGGAAACCCTGACCTAACACTAGAAGAAAAAAGTTCGCTCTTACCCAAAAATCCAAAAAAAAAAAACGCTATTGAAACAAGCACCACGCCTGGTGCTCCAAGACCACAATGCTAGGCTAAGCCATGGCAAACGAGATCTGAGGGAAGGAAGGAGATGGAGGTGTATTATGGGTAAGGGAGGAGCTGGGAGCTTGGATCACATGCTGTTGAAGCTGCCGTCTTGGATCCGATATGGATCCATATACCCACAGGTTGAAGAGCAAATGAAGTAAACTACTTTAGATCCTAAGATTTTCTGCTATACCACAGAGGCTGGAAGGAATAGACTGTATTAATTTTATGAAAAAAACAAATAAGCAGCTGGACTGGTATTCCACAGCAGGAGATGTTAATTGAAAGGGCACAGTGTGTGTGTGCTCCAAACCTGGCCATGAGAAAACAACCTAGACCTTTAACAGTAAAAATGCAATCCTACCAGCAGAAGCAGCTGATTCTGAGAAAACTATAGCAGAAGGAATGTACTAAAAGTGGGAGACAGTAGAGTATTTGTGGAAAATGATTACTCGCTGTACACTAGGTAGAACAGGAGTAAATTTATTCCACTAATCAGGGAAGCAGGAATGAGATTAAAACTGATGTAACCGGTTATCTTCAGAATATTCTTTCCTGGAGGGACAAAATAAAGAAGAACATGCTAAGGAGGAAATACAAAGGTTTGTCTAACAAAAAGTGAGCTGTGAAACAGAAGGAGATTCCGCTTCATGTTCTTCTGGTAATAAAGACCACAGACAGACTGTGCCAGTGAAACCCTTTCAGTGTTTCAACAGAAAAAAACACAAGCGTTGACTACAAGAACATAGAGTACATTGAAAGGAAGCAAAGACTGGCTTTGGGAGATTGAGATAAACAAGAATAAAACCAGCAAATTGGAAACTGACAAATAAATGTGGGATTAAAAAAAATAATAATATCTGTGAAACATGACAGAACAAAAAAAAATGGAAATATTGGACTTTTTTGACTTTGTTAAACCTGTACAGGAAGCAGATGCCCTAATTCATATCATTAATGACTGGATGAATACTTAAGAGAGGCGAAGAGGAAGGAAAGAGTTAACTAAATGAAATAAACTTTTGTTCTTAAAAATAATATTTGTATAGTGCATGATATCTGCATCTCAGCTATTTTCAAGTATAATAGGGATACTAAAGTAAACAGGTGCCCGTTTTTCTTTTTTTCTCCTTCTCCTTGTTCAGTTTTGAGAAATAAAAAGAAAAATCTGTTCAAAAGAGCATGATACAAGAAAAAAAGTATGTGCTTGTTCTCACTCCTGCATGGGGGAATGGCTGAATTAAGGCTCTTGGCTTTATCTAGTAATAAGTTTTAAGAGAAAGCAAATAAATAAAAAAGAACATTGAGTATCATAAAGCTCTTCTCTATCAGATAAATACTTGTAAATGCAACCCTGTATCTGATTCTTATGTCTCCATGGAGACAAACTGATAATGAGCAATAAAAACAGAATACTTCTTTCTTTTAATAGCTTTTTCAATGGCTAGGAGATACTGTTTTCTGAATGCATTCAGGTATTTTATTCATTCCGGGAGAGCAATAAAGCGAAGACAAAACCAGACAGCGCTTCGTTGAAGCACGGGCTATACCATGCACCTTAGCATGGATAACCTTTCTTTTTTGTTAACCCAAGTCTTTGAGTGTGGTTGTATGTCAGGGACAACTGTTCCTAATTAGGAAGGTAAAACTTCAGTATTTGAATATGTACATAGTTTTGTGTGTTAATATTAGGCTAATAGGTTTTTGGGGTGTACTCATTTTTTTTCTTTGAGGGCTTTCACTAGAACAAAATGTTTTGTATGATGCAACATATGCTCAAATGGATATGACAAGAAACAACTGTATAAAAGGTCAACTTGCCAAACAGTGTTTGCATGTAACACAAAAGCTGGAACTAGATATTTAACAAAAAAAAAACTATTACAAATAAAAGGTGGGAATAATAACTTTTTAACATACTGATTCTTTCAATATTATCTTGAAATTTTAATGGTCTCAAATATAAACAAAAAAGAAAGAATAGTGAACTATAGTTAAAAAATGTAGAACGCAAATAGCTATGCTACAGGAGGCACATTTGCAAAGAACTGAACATGTGAATTTGATAAAGAAAGGTTTTCAGGATGGTTATTCAGCAGAACACCTGGGACAAAGGAGAAGAGGAATACTTGTATTAAATGCATGAGGAGTTCAATTAGTTTAGAACAGAATAAAACAAACAGTAGATATGTAGTATTAAGGGGCTACTGGCAAGGGTGGAGGATTACACTAGAATACAAGTTGCTGTTACAAAAAGAATAATTAATACAGCATACAAAATATGGCATGACAATTATAAGAATCAATCAAAGAAGATTAGAAATGTTTGGGAAGAGACACTGGATAAGCAATTCACATACACAAAAAAGACACTGTACATCTTACAAACATGCAACAAAGTCTAGAAGATTTAAGATTTTTGCTAGGAGGTATTTACATAGGTTTATTTATACCTCTTGTAAAATCGAAAGAATTTTTCCTCAGGTAGACACCAAATGTTGGAGGTGTGATGGGGAAGAAACAGGTAACTAGGAACATATTTTCTGGGAGGGTAATGTGCTGGCAAACTTTAAAGTTTCCCTGGAGACTGCTCTATCAGAGATACTGGGTGAACAAACTGGTGTTATTAAGGAAATTACTTTTTTGAGCTATGATTCTGAATCGGAACTGCCTAGACATAGTAAGACCCTGATGAGTCTAATTATGGTGGCTGCCAAAAAAGCAATTACTAGAAAATGGAACTCAAAATCTAAACCATCTTTACTCGAAGAAGTGAATACAATAACAGAGATAAAACAAATAGAACTGGAATCTTTAGAAAAGGGTAGGAGAAAATTACATATAAAAAATGGGAACTGTGGGAAAGTACAGTTGTGTACACTTACCATAAATATAGATGTTCGAGTGTATTCACTGTTGCAGTCATTACATTTGGGTAATCTGCTGGAAGGTTGCCCTCAGTCGGCCTGATTAACAAAGACTTGGGTCCCGCATTGATTGCTGTCCTCCTTCCATGACTTCAGGTTGTCAAGGGTATAAAACATGCAGCCGATGCCATTACATCAGTTTTTCTTGCCCCAGATGTCAGGTGCCCCCAAATGGGGAGCACTATATATATGGCTTTTAAGCATAGTAAAAGAAAGAAGAGGTACAGTAGAAGAAAAACAGGGGGCTGGAGAGAGGGTAACCAGGACTGCAACAGTGAATACATTCGAACATCTACATTTCTGGTAAGTGTATACAACTGTACTATGTTCATCGTGTTTCACTGTTGCAGTCATTACATTTGGGTAAATTCTCAAAGCTAAGGTTGGGAGGATGGATTTATACAGCATTAGGACCAGCTATAAGGCTCTGCAAAACAGCAGTGGCAAAGCCAGCTCTGGATTTAGAGAAAATTGGTAAGTGATAATGCTTGGTGAAAGCATGAACTGAACTCCAGGAAGTAGCTTCTAGAATATCCCTGGTAGGAACACCTCTGAGAAAGGCTGCTGAAGTAAATGCAGCCCTGGTGGAATGAGATCTGATCCCCTGGGGGATAGCTTTTCCATGGTGCTTACAACTGAAATAAATACAATGACTTATCCATTTAGAAATGGTTTGCTTTGAAATAGCCTTCCCATCTGCCCCTGCAGCAAATGCTACCAGCAGTTGTTCAGATTTTCTTCGAGATTTAGTCCTGTCCAAGTAGAATCTAAGTTGTCTGTAAACATCCAATGAATGCAGAATCCGCTCTCCCTTGTTCTGTGGATTGGGAAAGAAAGTTGGCAAATGAATGTACTGATTAAGAGCCACACTGGATATCACCTTGGGCATGAATGATGGATCGGTCCCTGAGTGACACCCTGCCCGCATGAAAGATGATGAAAGGCTCCACTGCCATAAGGGCCTGTAATTCAGATATCCTTCTAGCTGAAGTGATTGTTAAAAGGAAGGCTGTTTTCCAGGAAAGAAATTTTAAGTTTGCAGTTGCAGCTGGCTCGAAAGGAGATAGAGTGAGTTTCTCCAATACAAAGTTATGGTCCCAGGCTGGGGTTGGAAATCTCCTGGGTGGTCTCAAGTTTTTGGCCCCTCTGAGATACTGCTTTAAAAGAGGACGAGAGAAGGGGGGGGTCTGTGCTGTAATGAGCTGAAATGGCTGAGGCATAGATTTTTATAGAAGAAAAAGACAGGCCCTTATGAAGCATCTCAGTTAAATATTGCAAAATCTGAGGTAAATTGGGCACTGCTGTGCTCATCCCTTGAGATTGATTCCAGGCAAAGAATCTTTTCAATTTGTCAGCATAAGATTTTCTAGTACTAGGTCTTCTCACCTCCAAGATGACATCCATCACAGGTTTGCTGAGGGATGCTAAGGGGGAATTTAAGTGATTAGCCAAGCTGCAAGGTTCAATGTTTGGAACTGAGGGTGCAGAATCTGGTTCTCCTGCTGAGACAGTAAGGAAGGTGTCTGAGAGGCAGGTGCCATGGAGGAATGTGAGACACACTGCGCATGAGTGGGTACCGGTGTTGGTGAGGCCAGTCTGGAGCAAACAAAATCATTTTTGGTTTGTCCTGTTTGACAATTAGTAGAACTTTGGACAGCAAAGGCAGGGGGGGGGGAGGCATACACTGATAGGTTTTTACAGCTGAGGAACAGAGCATCCACTTTCCTGCTTTTTTGTGATGAGTTCTTGGTAAAACTTGTCCAACTGGTAGTTCTGGGGTGAGGCAAAAAGTTTTATGTCTGGGCTCCCCCATTTGCATGCCAACATGTCAAAAATCTGTGGTTCCAGTTTCCATTAGTGAGGGTCCATGAAATTTCTGCTTAGTTCATCTGCTAGAATATTCTGCATTCCTGGCAGGAATTGAGCTTGTAGTTGCACTTGGTAGCTCAAGGCCATGTTCCACAATGCCATGGCTCGTCTGCAGAGGGGGTAGGAATGTGTACCCCCCCCCCCACCTGCTTCTTTATGTACCACATAACCGTGGTGTTGTCTGTCTTTATCAGTAATTGTCCTGGATAAAGGTAGTCCTTGAAGGCTGTCAGTGCATTCTATACAGCTAGCATTTCTTTTTGATTGATATGAAGGTGCATTTGATTTGGGCTCCATTTTCCCTGAATGCACTTCCCTGCCAGATGAGCCCCCCATGCATAGTCTGATGTGTCTGTAGTTAGGGTTTGGTCGGCATGGGGTGGTGTGAATGGCAGTCCCTTGTTTTGGTGGCAGGCCTCTGCCCACCGTAGGAACTCTAGATGCAGGCAAGGTATGACAGGAATCATTGTTTCCAGGCTGTGACAATGTTGACTCCACAAACTTTTTAAGTACCACTGAAGTTTCCTCATATGCAGTCTTACATATGGAATTAGAAAAATGCAGGCGGCCATGAACCCCAAGGCTTGCAGTATTTGCATTGCAGATAGCAGGGTTTTTGTGGCCACCTGTTTGAAGTAAGTCACCAAATGAATTTGCTTTTCTGGCATAAGGAAAGTCATCTGGGCAGTTGTATTCAAGAATGCACCCAGGAATGTAATCTTTTGAGAGGGTACCAGTTGAGATTTCTTTTTGTTTATGATGCACCCTAGACATGTTAGAACTCTTTTTACAAACATCAGATGTTTTAGAAGAATGGCCAAGTTTTCTGCCTGAATTAGACAATCGTCCAGGCATGGATATATTTGAATATTTATTTGCCTGCAAAATGCAATTACTGGAGCCAGGCATTTTGTGAATACCCTGGGCGCAGGAGACGAGCCAAAGGGCAGTGCAGAGAACTGATAATGCATGCAGCCTGCTTTGAAGCATAGGTATCTTCTGCAAGATTCCCTGATTGGGATATGCATGCAGGTAAGCCTCTTTTAAGTCGGGAGTTGCCAACCAGGCATCCTTGCCTAGCATAGGAAGTAACTGGTGAAGAGTCATCATCTTGAATTTTGGAATATCCAGAAAGGTGTTTAGAATAGACAGGTCCAGAAATGGATGCCATGATTTGTCTTTTCTGGGTACCAGGAAAAGTCTGGAATAGAAACCTTGTCCCTTTTCCTCTTCTGGTACTAGCTGAATAGGTCCTATGTTTAAGAGGGAAAGTACTTGTTTCTGACCCTCTGCCCACTGATTTGGAGGCAGGTCTGGCCACCCGTTTGGAGTTGGCAACATGTGGAAATAAAATCTGTATCCTTGGGACACGATATTTAAAACCCATTTCTCCTGGGTAATAAGTTGCCAGTTTCTTGAATGAAAAGCCAGTTTTCCCCCCAAGGGGCGGCTAAGAGGTAAGTGCTTGGTAATTTCAAAGGAAAGTCATTGAGACTGTTTACCATAGGGTGGTGCCTTGTTGTTTCCAGATTTGGAAGTGGAAGCACCCTATTGCTTAGTTCTGAAAGTCCCTTTGGACTGAAACCTGGTGCTTTTGGAATGTCTGGGTTTGGCCGTAGTGGCTCTGGCAGGAACTGGAAAGGACCAGGTCTTAGTAGGCCAATGCCTACTAAATCTAGGAGGTTGCACTTGTAAGAAATATTTCACAGTTTGCATAGATTTAGCTTTATCTTCCATCTTTTTTAGAACTTCTTCAGCCTTATTGCCAAATAGGCGGCCCTGCTGTAAAGGAGCATCCAAAAGTCTTTAACATGATCAAGCAGAGACTGGTCCTTAAACCAAGCATGCCTTCTAAGCACAGACCCAGTAACAACAGCCCTGCAAGAGGCCTCTAAAGAATCAAAACCACACTGCAAAGTATGTTTGGCAACTTGTTCAGCTGAATGCAATACATCCTGCAAATCTTTATTCTCCATACAGTCAGAAATCAACATCAGTTTCTGTTTAAGCAGTCCCATGATATGCTGTTGATATTTTAGCATATGGAATTGACAGTTTAAAGTCCTGATTGCTAAGGTTGCAGAAGTATAAACCTTTTTACCCCATCTATCCAGTGACCTAAAGTCTCTATCAGAAGGGGTAGGATTTTTAGCAGTAGAAGCCTTAATGCCCTTGGGGCCCTGAGAAATGGTTTCAGGGTCCGCAACTGGATTTTTGAAAAGGAATTTGTGGGCCTCAGGAACCCTGTAGTATCTGTCTGGTTTGCTAGGGGCTGGAGGCAAGGAATCAGGGGCCATATTGAATTACGAAAATACATCAACAACAACATCTAGTACAGGAGGTATAGCCAAAGGCCTATGCTGAGGAAGAAGGAGGAAATCCCTAAGCCTCTTTTTGGATTCAGAGAAATCCTGACTTTCCCAGTGGAAATGCTCCCTTAAGGTATGTGAAGTTTCCCCAAAAGAGAAATCCTCAGGCGGAGAAGCAGAGGGAATGGAGTCCTCTGCATCAGAATCCTCATAAGTTGGCATGGACAAATCCAGATCATTAGAAGAGTCAGAAGAAACAGAGTCCTGTTCAGATGATTCATAGTCAAATTCAATCCTAGGCCTCTTAGAAGGGGGGGGGGGGGGTTGACTACCCCTGTTCAGAGTAATTAAATCTTCAGCCATTTTGATAATTTGTTTTTTAGGCATAGGGACCTGAACATGTACAGACATCCACGGGTTCCATATGTGAAGCATCTCGCGGCATACCGGACTCCGAAAGGGTCTCAGTAGAGGCCTGTGAATCAGAAGTAGCGGGTATCAGGGGCTTCAAAAGCACCTCACCGAGTACCGGTGAACTGGCGACTGGCTTAAGAGAAGCGGCGTTGGCAGTTTTGGACTTCAACAGCCTGTCTGTCTTTTTCTTTGCATTTTTTTGGTATTCCGGTAGTTGGATGGCTAACCAATGTCATTTCTGGATAATTAAATCGAGAACTGAAATATTTTGAAGCAAAAATGGACCGACGGCGGATAGTGCGCTGATTAAATAAAGCACAAAACCGACAGCAAAGTACATCGTGGTCAGGGCCTAGGCAAGGAATACAGTACAAATGAAAATCCTTATGAGGTATTTGCTTCCCACAAGTAATTCGATTAACCTTTACTGACATCGGTAAGGAGCAAGAAAAAGTTTCCCCAATGGGGTACTTAGCTTTTAGTTGAAGACTTCAGTTCTGAAACTTGAAAACGAAAATTTCAGGAGTCGGCCGACTGGCACTTGCAAACTGCTTCTGCTTCAGGCACCGCGCGGCAAGAAAGACTAATGTAATGGCCTCGGCTGCATGTTTTATACCCCTGACGACCTGATGTCATGGAAGAAGGGACAACAACAGACGCAGGACCCAAGACTTTGTTAATCAGGCCGACTGAGGACAACCTGCCAGCAGATTACCCAAATGTAATGACTGCAACAGTGAAGCACGATGAACATAAATATATGCACAGGAGGAATGGGGTTTAAAGGAAGACAGGATTCGAATGAGCTATGTAATGTTTGACAATGACTTGATAGATAAGTGATGCATAATGTTTGCAACTACAATGTCAGCACGGTTTGTGATGTATAATGTTTGCAACTAATGTACGAGTTGCAATCATATGTGACAATTTAATAAAGATGTTTCTTGTTTAAAAAAAAAGAAGAAACAGAGGAAAGAGAAGCTCAAATAAACAAGTATCTGCCAATGCATACGTTTGCTTATTTCATTATTATACACACTCCACTCTTTGCGGAGCTTCTTCCTGGGCCTCTGCTGAAAATAGGCTCTGCCCAGTCAGACTTTCCCAGTAAACAAATGTAAAATAAAATAAATAAATTTGAACAGCGATTACAAGGTATTTCTGGGAATCCATGCAGCTAGGATAACTAAAGTAAAAAAACTTGACAGACCTTATCAATGTGGATTTATAGAAGGCACGCAAGCTTTCACAATATTACCAATAGCTTTCTGTAGATGGAAGAGGACATTGAGACAGTAAAATAGCTAGTAATAACAAGACTGAATGCAGAGAATGCACACCACAGTGTAGGCTGGTCTTAACTAAAGCATGTCTTGAGAAAGGATACTTTCCCTGACAAGTTAATAACACTGATTCTTAACATGTATGTATGTATGTATATATGTGCGTGTGTGTGTGTGTGTGTGTAACTAAAATAAACATCCTGTGCTAGGTTGAAGTAGTGAAGAGTGGGGTGCGACTCTCAATTCTCTAGCAAGCTTGTTTTGGATGGAAGGAGGGGGCTTTGTCAAGGCTGTCCATCCCCCACCACCCATTTCTGCTTCATTTAAAACTCTTGCAGTTCATATGACATTACCTCAGATGAAAGGTTACAGATGGGGCAATATCCTTACACAGAACACTCACACGAGGACTTACCTTTGGTGTTCCAAATATTAAATGTATTTCAGTGCCTATTAGAATATGAAATAAATAGAACTAAAAATGAAAACTCTCGCCCTAAACTATCAGCCATCACTTGGACTAGTACCAGATAACCCCTACCTTTGGAAATGTGTCAAAATCAAGTATCTGGTAATTCAGCTAAATAATACAGTAAGTGACTCTTAAGAATGTCAAGGAAAGAAGTGAAAGATAAAATGTTAAACAGTCTAAAAAGGTAAAAAAGTGGAAGCTAATGATTATGGACATAGAATAATCCATACAGAGAATAAATATATTCCTGGTTCCATCAGTTATCTACATTGTACAAGCTTTCTAAGACTCTCCTCTCCAGAACCAGAGTCTAGCAAACACTTGCAGGTAGGATACATGGGTTTATAAGAGAAGGGGAAACATTCCATGGAGGCATGTGAGAAACTTTTGATACCAACAGAAATGGGGAGAGGAATGAATACTGTCAAATTTGAATTATTACAAGGCCACACAAGTAAAATGGCTTGATCTTATGCAGCTTCAGGAATATATTACACTGATTGAAGGAATTACTTCTAGCACAAGAACAGTTACTTTTTAGGAATGCTAATTTGAACTTTTGGGCTACTTTACACATGCAGTATTGTGGCAAACCAAAGATAAAGCAATATAAGTGTTCTTTTGGTTAAAGAATCAAAAAGCTAATGACAAGAAACTCTACCAATAGACTTATCAAAGTCCCTGAGAATAGACAACAATATGGCATTAAAATAGAAATGAAAAAATGCACCTTTTATATGCTGTTAATAAATTTGGAGTTAGGACCCAAATAACTGAGAAAGAAGCAAAAATCTGACTTAAGAAAAAATGGCAGATTGCTATATATGGATCTTCAAGCTGAACTGAATCGAATCCTTGTTTAGTGCCATCAAAATTTTATTTATAGGTAACTGGGTTGGTACAGTGGTCTGAAGACTCTCTTCACATACGCCCCAAGCCAAAAGGCAGAGATCCGATTAAAAACTGTAACAGAAGAAATTCACCTCAAAAATACAGGCAGAAATACATAAATAACTATTTTGTTCAATTTAAGTCTAAAGAGAAAGATTTGTAGTGCTGAGAAACGTACACCAGAAGTAATTAGCCCAGTTTCTAATTCAGCCTAGGACACCAGGTAGCTCAGCCAAACAGCTGGTGAACCTATGGTTAGGTGTCCAAGCAGATCACCGTTTCTGTAGTCCTGACTACAAAAACTTCAGCTGTAAAAGGCTCGGGTATCTGGCCTGATTTCCAGACCAAATCAAATTTCCCTTTCCAGGCTTAGCAGATTGGGCATCAGGATGTCTCCAGTATAAAATCAACAAATGTTCACTCCATATTAGACCTTTCGCATCAAAGGAGCAAGGCCAACCTCTGTTAAGGATAAAGAGTCAGGTTCTAGGAAGATTATAACAAATTCAGACAAAAAAGGACCCTCACAGTAAAGCGAGTGAGGGAGAAACAAGGTTCCCAACTTTTACTTAGTCCAGAGCAGGCATGTGGTCATATAAAGGGAAAAGACAAAGGGCAAATTAAGGATAGGGTACCCCATACTAACCCAGGATATCTCACAGTGAGAGGGAGGATGGTGAGAGTGGAAAAAGTACTGAAACAGTGATCTTCTCAAACATCTACTGTGATGTTAAGTTTTTGGACAACTGCACTATGTTTTTGTTTACATTACTGCTGCAGTAGCCTTGACTACTAGGAAGACTCACAGATCTCTATTAAGAAAGGGGGAACTGATGGAATGGAATGTCTGGATTGCAATATACCCTTCAAGATGGCAGAGTTAAAATCTGCTCTTGCTCAGGAAAAAATGTCCGGCTTGTAGCACTTTTAGAAAGTTTGAACAGATGACCAATTAGCAGCTTTGAAAAGAGATTGTGCAGTGACCCCAGTAAGAAAGCCCATATAGTATCTGTGCCCCCAAGTACTATGTGATCTCACAGTTCCTTCAAGTTTCTTACCATGAGAGGAACAATACAATATGACACAGTGTGACAGCCACTTAGAAAGTGGTTGTTTTGACAATGACATTCCCTCCTTTACTGTGGCATAAGAGATAGAGAGAGAGAGACATCTGGTTGGAATTTCTCCCTGGTTCTGTACAAAATAACATCTCAGTTGTTTGTTTACATCCAGGGAGCACAGTATTCCACCCTTCCCCTATTATGTGGGCTGAGAAAGAAGGCAAACAGTTGGATGGTTTAACTGAGGGAAAATTATGTCATTACTATAAGCAAAAAATACATGTTTGTTCTGAGGCTCACCCTGTCCTTGTGCAATAGCAGGAATTATTCTTTATTCATCAGGATATGCATTTCTGCCATTCACCTAGTTCAGAAGTTAGCCACCAGCATGACTGTTTTCCATGTCAAGTACTTGACAGGGGTTGTGGCAAGATGCTGAAAAAATAACAGTTTTTCAAGGTCAATATAGGACCTAAGCAGGAGCAGTTCTTCATGGTCTCAACAGCGATACTCTTTTTAGAAATGGTTTGACTGTCAGCAGACATCCATCAGCAGGCAGGCTGACATAGCCAAAAGGTGCAAAAAGGCTATGATTGTGTCCCTCCCTGTTGGTTGATATACCACATGATTTTCATAACGTCTGTGACTACCTGAAAGATGACTTTCTAATCACTATGGAAAAGAAGGTATCAGTACCTATGCAAAGGCCATCATTTCCTTTACAATTATATGCTTCATCCATTGGCTAGTATTCCACAGGTATGGGACTTTGAGTTGCGGAGTGTATGCTCCCCAGATTAGATCTGAAGCATCTGTTCTTACACTGTCTGGTTGGAGGGGGGAGTTTCTGAATGAAGGAAACTCCCAAGTTCAGCATGACTTGTGTAAAACACCATTTCAGCTCCATAGAAATGCAAGCTAAGATGGGTATCACTTTGTCCAGAGATTGAGAGGGTTGTCTCTAGATGTACCTCAAATACCACAGGAGTCTCCTCATGTGCAGTCTGGCCAGAGGTATCATCAAAGTACTGGAAGTCAAGTATCCCAGAGCCCTAAGACATATTTTGGCAGGCACTTTCCCTTCCCCTACTGATTTGTGGAAGCAGTGTGTTCCAAATGTCCTTTCTCTTGGGGGAGATATGTCTTGTAACAACTGCAGCCTAAAGTAAGCACAGGAATATAACTCTCTTGCAAGTTTGATTTTTGGAATGCTAAAGAACCTAAGACTCAAAGTATTCGATGTAAAGTTGAAGGCCATGTCTTCCTCCTGGTGGGTGAGTGCCTGAATGAGGCAGTCATCTAAGTATAGTTACATTTGTATGCCCTTTGTCTTGCAATATGCAAATACTGGAGTCAGGCATTTTGTAAGACCCTGAGAGCACTAGCTGAAGTAAAGGACAAAGAGATAAACTGGTAGTACGGGCCCCTTGCTATGATTCAGTCACAGTCTGGGCTCTATCACTGTACTTCACAGAGCCAGATAAAATGAAGGGAATTAAGTGCATTTCTTCCTTCGGCAAAGCACGCATCCCTGTCAGCAGTGGTCTTTTTCCAAACTGCAACCTGTAACCTTTGGAAATAATCTGCAGAATGCATACTGTGCACAATCAAAAACATTTCTTAAAGTGTTAGCAATGACACTATCATCCACAATAATAGTTACATTACACTTAAGTTTAATTATATGCTACATTGGTAAACAGGTGTTGCTCATATCTGTCTTTACTTATATAAACAGCCCAGCTTGACAGAGCCTTTGTGAAACCTTTATTTACTGGCTGAATCAGAGATTTTTCAGATAATCCCAAGTGGTGCATTTTCCAGTTATGTAATTTTTGTTTTTAATTCTAACATTCCACCATTGGAATTTATTAATGAATCATATTGAATTAATTGTTTTCTGCATGTAAGAACCAACAGATTCCTGAATTAGGCTGCAAAATGAGGACCACAGATCACCACTGAGAAACAACAGGAAAATATTAGAAAGGTTCCAACAAAATGATTCATGCTATAAGAATTTCTCCCAAATAAATGTCTTAAGGATTTTTTTTGTATGGGTCTAAGAAATGTAGCAATCCTAGTGCATCCATCAGATGATCCACATTCTTTAAATGAGAAAGGGATATCAAGCCAAGGAGATACAGATGAGGACAAAATACAGAAAAACAGATGCAATAGTAAATGAGAACATGGATTATTGCGACCTTCCCAGTGCAGTACCACACAGTGGAATGTACTGACACAGGTATGCTTGTCACTGTTTCATAAATACCAGACTACTGCATGCTCTTGTTTGAATCTTTGAGACAGAACTCTCCCATAGACATGGTTGGCTGCTGTAGACAAACAGCTCTTCTTATAAGTGACTACACATACACACAAACGTACAACCATAGGTCAAAGTCTCTCTAAGAGATTCTAAAAATGGGGATGGAGAAACTCACACACAAGGGAGCTGCTCAAACCATAGGTGGGCTTCAATCTTGCATTCCACCAGAAAATAATGGGTGAAAGTTTACCCACAAACTGTCAATAGAAACTGAATCCACAGCATGCATCTGCATACACCAACTGGAGTGACATGGGGTACCATGATACTCAAATCAAGAACTATTTACATTTTCACCTGAAGGCATGTGAGGAAAGCTTCCTTGCAGGCTCTAACCTACCCTACCCTTTCTCCCTGTGTTCCCAGCCAGCAAGGCAATGTATTCCAAAGAAATAACTCATGGGCTATGGCCGGAGGTAGAAACAGGTGACACTTAAAATCAGTGGTGAAATCCCTGGCTAAGACCAGGAAAGTTGCTGTATCACCAAAGATCTGTAAGCTGGAATACACATTCATCTCTGACATGAATCAGTCTGACCCACTTCAATGAACTCTACAATAAGAAAAGAAATCAAATAGAGCAACGACAAAATATACAAGAACACCATGAACCACAGAAGGGAAAATACAATGAAATTAACCCTCCAACCAGCAACACAAAGAAACAAAACTGCGGGAATATGATTCCTCCCTTGCAGTAGAGATTTCAGTCTCCACAGGGATCAGAACTGGAAACACAGACCAAACACAGCGTCTGAGAATGCATCTCTAACAGTGCTGCAAGCATGTACTCAACCAAAGGAAAGAGTACTGCTAAGAGCAAAGTCCAAAACTACAACCAAACCAGAAGAGCAACCACTACCCGCAAAAGTGTATGGCCTCACACCCTTGATTTTAAAGGCAGCACATTATGGACTGTTAGTTGAATAAACAAAGGGCATGCTCTATAAAAAGCTAGACTCCATAGCTAAAAAGGCTAAGCCTTACACTTAGCTCCAACAGTAGTCCCAAACTCTTCTAGGCAGAGGCCACTCCCACGGGACTAAGAGGAACCATAGCTGAACTATTTAAAATGGACCATCATCTATCAAAAGTGATGGGAGAAGAACCTTAACAATCCCAAGCTTCAAATGTTCCACTTCAGGAAAAGGTCTAAAATATGTGACAAGATCACCACCATGGAGTCCTCAAGTTCAATATGAACACCTACAATCTCAGTTATGAAGAATGTGTATGCATTCCTACCCAGATTAACCAACTGGCTCCATGCCCATTTCCAAATTATATCCCAGTTCAAACTATCAAAGACTGCCTTGGCTCAAAACATGAAGGTGACATGTTAAGGAAATGCAAAGTAGTGTGCTTGAAGCATAGTAAGCAGGTAAGGCAACCACAAAAATGCTGCAGCCTGAGCAACGAGGGAGCTACCACCCATGAAGTCCCCCCCCACCCGGTAATCTTAGAAGGGCTATGAGAAATCATCCTTTCCCATACAGGAGGCACACAAGTGCTCCCCTTTGGAACACTATACACTGTTATGGGAATGATCAGTGACTCGCCAATTACCAAGTCTTACTTAAGGAAATAGCTACTTACTGAGTACTGATGGTCGCTCGGTTGTTTGAAAGCCAAGCAGTACTTTTATATGCTGTACATAGCCAAAAGGATATTTGGGTTAAAGATCATGCTTTGACCCCCTTTCTGCCCTAATATCAACTTACTCCGGTGCTAACCTTACCCTACCCTTGGCCCCGGCCCCAGCCTCCACCCTAAGCATTATGTAACTAAAAACCCTTTCCTAACAGTACCACTAAACAAGACACACACACACACAAATGCCATTACCAAAGCACAACACAATATCTATCCCCTTCCCAACACTAACTCTAACCTACAAACACTCACACATGCACGCTAACTACTATAACAAGATCTAGCACATATGCACACATTAATTTTCCTGGACACTCCTACTTTCCTGCATTATATAAAACTTTAATTCAACCATGTTATATTCACACAAACATGTATTTAATAATACATAAGGTTGTTCACATAAGTTGTTCTATTAAATGAGTGTTTAACCTTTTTTATTACACTCACCTACATATCCATGATTGTTTATATACACACACACACATATGTATATATATATATATATATATATATATATATATATATATATACACATACACACACACACACACACACACACACACACACACACACACACGCACACACACACACACACGTATATATGAACAAACCTAAAGGGTAAGAAAAGGTCACAAAGACAAACCACTCAGTAAATACTGCGAAAAAAACAACCCATACTACAGTTTTCACTGTGCAATACCTTAAACCTCCTCTAATGCAGGCCCATGGGATATATGCAAATGACCCCTTAAGGACAGAGTGTTTCAGTTACATGGCTTCTGAATGAACATGAAATTTTTAATTTTAAGTCTCTGTGGTTACATTCAGGCCGATACAGCCAAACCCCACTAGATGTGGACGCACAGGTTTGGGCTATTTTAGTGACCTCATCACCACAGCATAAGTAGATTTGGCTATACTTTAGAAACACAGAGCCTTAAACTCAGCTGATATCCATAAACAGTAATGTGCCTGCAAAATATCCCAACTAAGATCCAAACCAAAGGGTAAAAAGGTAGCACAAACAAACCATTCAATATAAACTGCAAGAAAAACCCAGTCAAGCTAAAGTTTTCACTGTGCAATGCCTTAAACCTTATATATTAGTGAAATGATGGAAATGTCTTTTAGTCAAATATGGAATTCATTTTCAAAAACATTTTAGGGACATGTATAAATAAATACTGGATTTATTTTATATGTAAGAAAAATGCTAAACCAGTACTGTAACTACAGTACAGCTGAGCAGAATGGCAAAATGTGGTGGTGAACAAACGCCATTTTTTTTTAAAATAGAATAAACCAAGTGTTTGAAATTATTCTAGATGCAATAAACCTTAATCCAGATTAATATCAGAACTAACATAGCTGAAGGAATATGATAATATTTAAACCTAAAACTTATTTTTGCCAGTGTGTCATCTAACTACACATAATACCACATTAAATCCTCAGGGTGTACCATTTTACAACCTCAGTATAACTTTCATCATTCATCATTGCTTACAAATTAATACTTACAACTTTAGCAGGCATTTTCAGTGTAGGGCTGTCAATTCTGCTACTTCCATTCACACAGTTTAATTCAGGAAACTCATCCGCATCCTAAAAAGAAATCAGAGGAACTCACTTAAATGTCTGCTGACCAGAATTTGAGAAGACCAACAAACGTTTTTTGTTGAATGTCTATTTCCTCATGGCTTTTCACAAATTAGTACACTTTCTGCAATATATTTAATTTCTTAAAAATGAACTAACAAAGCAGATATGTGTAGTGAGTTAGTGACTGTATATGTGCATGCTGTGACAGACTGGCACCTTGCGCAGAATGAACTGCAAGGGTTTCAACCAAGTTGATGCAATAGGCTGTAGCATACGTATCAGTCTGTAAAAAAGTTTGTTCAGTATGGCACTGACAGAGTATACTAAAATCCACATACATGTTCAACAAATTCAATCATAACTCTAACACTAGGCAGGCTAAATCAATCACTAGGTATCCTATACCCTCCAAAACAATGGATGGCTATGACTGCACAAACTCTTTCACTGCAAGCATACAGGTCACTTAAAATGATAAGAAACAGTCATGTGCTCACCATAACGATAGTTTCATCTTGGTCTGTTTCCATCTGGTTCAATCTGCAGGTTATCAAATCAGACTCAAATCTGATGCAGGCCAGCTTTCAAAACTTGAGCTTGACAAGCTCTGCCTCCTCTACCCATAACCCCCCTGCTTCACTAGAGCCAACTCCGATTCAGTTTGCCCCTTATCTATATTTAACCTTTCAGACCTAGTCCCCAAGTGAAGAAAAGCCAAAAGGCCAAGGACCCAAAGAAAGAAGGAAGGAAATAGGTCTCCCTGGTTTGTCATCTCTGGGATAACAGAACAGCCAAGAAGGCTGGGGCAGGTGAGGGGGTTGGTTGAACCATACTGAAACAAACATGGATCTATCGTTATGGTGAGTTCATAACTTTCGTATTCGATGTTGCCTTTTCTGTTTGGGTTCAACCACCACTCCCATACACTTGGGAAATACATAATACATTAGCGTGGTCTCATGGAAAGACGTTACGCAATACAATGGACCCAAATGAAGCTCTAGACCTGGACTGGATATTCAATTTATAGTGGGACACAAAGGTGTGATTACCCACCTAAGCTGCAGCTGCATAAATGTCATCCAAAGCAGCTCTGGAAAAAAAAAGACTAGAAGTAGCCATACCTCTGGTAGAATGCCCTTTGTGTTTGTGATGCAAAGACCTTCCCTTCAAACCATACCCAAAGGAAATACAAATACAATGAGAAAGCTATTTGGACAAATTAACGTTGGATACAGCAGCACCCAACTGAGACTTGGAGAATGAGACAAATAACTGATTAGATTTTCTAAACGACTTTGTCCTACCGAAACAAAACCTCAATTGCCTATGGATATCAAGACAATGCAGAAGATATTCACCCCTATCAGAAAATTTGGGATAAAAGAATGGAAGATGAGTGGGCTGACTGAAATTATTTTTCATACCACTTTAAACATAAAAGTAGGGTCCAGTCCAAGGGACACTATCTCGATGGATGACCAAATAAGGAGGGCAGCAGATAGGGTCTGCAGCTCTAACACACTTTTTTGGAGGTAATGGCCACCAAGAATATTTTATTTTATTTTACATTTGTTGACCAGGTTACACTTTTTTGGAGGTAATGGCCACCAAGAAAATTTTATTTTATTTTACATTTGTTGACCAGGTTAGTCCGACTGAGCTAAGTGGCTCATTTTCAGCGGAGACCCGGGGAGAAAATCTCAGACAGTGAAATACAAAAAATTCTTTGAAGATGAAAAAGAATAGTTGTGTAAAATCTTACCATAACCATAGATGTCTTTCTCTTCCATGTTGCAGTATTCTAGTTGTGGGATTTCCTGCCCTCAGGCGACTCGTACATCGGCTCCTATACAAAAGCTTCAGCTTGGCTGTTGCAGCATGCGTGGGACATTAGACGGAAGGCCATAAACCAGGGGCCTTCAATGTGACATCTACACGTACAAGCCTCAGAACTTGAAGGCCAGCAGGTAGAGAAGAAGGCCCAGCAGGAGGAATGCCAATGGTTTTCAGGTGTGTGACCTTGGTGTCCTACAGTAGCATAGATAGGTCCAGGTATTAGCCGGGACTAAAGGAGAGTGAATTGGAGGTAATGGTGGGTGAGAAAGAATACTGCAACATGAAGAGAAGGACCATCTATGGTTATGGTTAGATTTTACACAACTATTCTATGTCCTTCTATTCCTATGTTGCAGTATTCTAGCTGTGGGAGAGTACCTCACCTTAAGAGGATGAGAGGGTGTCAGATGCTGAAGAGGATTGTACAAAGGATTGCCCTTGGTGAATCCTGTCTGAGCTCTGGAGACTTGGTCAAGTTTGTAAAGTTTGGTAAAAGTGTGGATAGTGGACCATGTGGCTGTTTCCATAATGGATGCCATGTCCAGATCTTTTATAAAGGTTTTGGAGGCGGCTACAGCCCTAGTGGAATGGGCCTTTACTCCCACTGTTTTTTTTTTCATGGTGGGAGTAACAGAGGCAAATAGTTTTCCTGATCCAGCATGCGATGGTTTGTTTGGAGACTGCCTTGCCCAGGGCTTTGAGGTGAAAGGACACAAAGAACTGCTTAGATTTCCTAATGGTTTTGGTTTTGTCCAGGTATAATCTTAGTTGCCTGTGCACATCGAAGAAGTGCAGTATCCTCTCTCCTTCATTAGTGGGGGAGGGAAAGAAGGTGGGTAGATAGATAGATTGGTTTAGAGACAAGTCACTGACCACCTTAGGCATAAAGGAGGGATTAGTTTGCAGGGTGACTCTGTCTTTGTGGAAGGTGGTGTAGGGGGTGCAGACCATTAAGGCCTGCAACTCTGACACCCTTCTGGCTGAAGTGACAGCCACCAGAAGTACAGTCTTCCATGTACACATCTGTAGTGAAGAAGACCCAGCCGGTTCAAAAGGGTGCTGGGTTAGTTTTTCCAGGATGTAGTTAAGGTCCCATGGCAGAAGGATAGGTCTCTTTGGTGGTCTCATGAGTAAGACCTCTTTAAAGAAGAGCTTTACGTCGAGCCTGGCTAGCAAGGGGAGATAAAGGGGAAAACAGGCTGATATAGCAGAAAGGTGTACTTTCACTGAAGAGTAAGTATGCCTGCTTTTAATCAATTGACACACACAAGAGAGGGGGGCATCAGCAGAGCAAGCGTCCCTTCCCTTGTCCAGACACCACTTTGTAAACCTTTCCCACTTAGCTAGGTAAGATTTTCTGGTGGTAGGTTTCCTTGCCTCCCCTCAGGACTGAAAGCACATCCTCTGAGTAGTGGTGTCTGAAGGGAATCAAAAATTTATCACCCACAGAGTCAGGGATAACATCTGCAAGTGTGGGTGGAGGAGAGTTTGTCTTGTGTCAGTAGGTCCACCTTGTAGGGTAACGAAATGATTGCCCTTGGCTAGATTGTGAAGAAGGGGGAACCTGTGCTGCCTTGGCCAGCAGAGAGTCACTAACAAGATTTTTGGTTTGTCTTTCTGGATTTTCAGGAGGACAGTCTGAATCATTGGGAAGGGGGAAAGGCATAAAGAAACTTCCCCTCCCAAGAGATATTGAAGGCATCCACTCTTCATGCTAGAGGGGAGTTAGTCTTTGAGCAGAAGGTCTGTAGCTTCCTGTTCTGGGGGGAGGCAAACAGGTCTATTTGTGGAGTACCCCACCAGAAGACTATGTCTAGGAAGACCTCCCTGTCCAGCATCCATTCGTGCTGTGGGTAGGAAGTCCTGCTTAGGAGATCTGCTTTCTTGTTGTCCTGCGAGGGGATGTAGGTCGCCTGCAGGACCAAGATGTGGCAAGAGGCTAGGTCCCATATCAGCAAGGACAGTCTGCACAGCTTATAGGCCTTTGTTCCTCCCTGTTTGTTGAGGTACCACATAACAGTGGTGTTGTCAGTCACCATCAGGAGCACCCCTGGTACAAGAAGGGGAATAAAGGTCTTTAGAGCTAGGAAGACTGCTGTCATTTCCCTGACATTGATGTGCTTGGCCTGTAGAGAAGGGTGCCACCTTTCTTGAACCCTGTAGGATGCTAGTGTCACCCCTCCCAACCTGAATCTGAGGCATCTGTATGCACTGTTTGGGTTGGGGTGGGGGGTTGGAGTGGGAGACCCGGGTTTAGTTGGACTTGCTGGATCCACCAGCTGATTTCTGTCTTTAGACAGGGAAGGAGGGGAATAACCTGTTCTAAGTGATGTAGGTGTTGGGACCAAATGTTTTTGAGGTACCACTGTAGGTTGCGCATTTGTATTCTGGCCAGTGGTAGCATGGGGATGGGTAGGTGCCATTAAGCCAAGGAGACAAAGAAATCGCCTTGCCGTCACCTTCTGGGAATGTAAGGTTTCCTGGAAGTGGGAAGTCAGGGATAGAACCTTGTCCTGTGGGAGAAAGGCCTTCATTTTGTCTGTTCTGATTCTGCAGCCTAGGAAAATCTTGTTCTGGCTTGGGTTCAAGGAGGACTTTGGCAGTTGATGGTGAACCCTAGATTTTGCAGAAGGGACATGGTGAAGTGCAGATGCCATGAGAGGGTATCTCCAGACTCTGCTAGGATTAGGATGTTGTCCAGATATGGGTAAATCTGGATTCCCTGAGTTCTGCAGAAGGCAATGGTTGGGGCTAGGCACTTTGTAAAGACTCGGGGGACAGTGAATAAACCAAAGGACAAGGCAGTAAATTGGAAATGAGAGGAAGGTCCAGAGAAATGCAGGAATTGTCTGTGGGAAGTCCTGAAGGGTATGTGCAGGTAGGTTTCTTTTAGGTCCAGGGTGGCCATAAAGGCCTTGGCTGGAATGAGAGGCAGCAGAGAGGGGAGTGACAGCATTGGAAGGAGGGTACCTGAAGGTGTAGATTTTGAAAGGTAAGGTCTAAGATGGGTCTCCAGGGCCCATCTTTTTTGGGGGCCAGGAAGAGACTGGAGTAGAATCCCTTTCCTTCCTGTCCTGAGAGGACAGGTTCTATGGTGCCTAGCTTTAGCAGGTCTGACAAAACTTGTGGCATGAGATGAACCTGTTTTTTGGGGGGAAATGGCATACCTTTCCTGGTTGGTTTTGCTTTCCAAGATAGGCAATAACCTTTTTGGATAATGGATAGGACCCATTGGTCTGTGGTGATGGACTGCCAGAGGGGGAGACAGTGGGGAAGGCATGCAGAAAGTGGTACGTGGGCAAGGCAGTCATGCATTATTGGGACCTCCTCTGTCCTGAAAGGATTGCCTGGGCTGAGGAGGTGGTGCAGTAGGTCTGGACGTGCTAGGTCTTCTTGCCCCTCTTCTAGATCTGGAAGAGGAAGTGGCTGTCTGAGAAGGACTACGCCTTACAAAGGTGGTTTTTAGCAGGGTAGTTCCTATAATACTTGGGAATGGAGGACACCAGCAGACGTTTGATGTCCTGTAATTCTTTACTTTTTTCCTGCTGATTCTTGAAAAGGTCTGCAGATTGTTTATCAAAAAAGAAATTGTGATCTGGGGGGGGGGGGGGGTGCCCAAGATCTTGGACTTGAGGACTTCTGGTAGGTTTTGTAGTCTCAGCCAGGAGTACCTCCTGAGGACAGAAGCAGATGCTGCTGAGTGGGCAGATGCTTCTGCAGCATCGTAGCTGCATCTGATGAGTGCCTGGCTATTTGCTAAGCCAAGGACAATTTGGAGGTAATGTCAGTCTTAATGGGGCTGTCAGGAAGAGAAGCCAGCATGGAGGAGGCTTGAGACACTAAGTCTAGAGCAAACTTAGTCATGTGGGTCTGACAATTTATGGCTCTGAAAGCCAAAGTGGAGGATGTTTATACCTTCTTTCCCATCCTATCCATATATTTGCTATTTTTATCTGTGAGTAGGAGGGAGGCGGAAGGCAGCAGTCTAGACTGTTTATCAGGAGCAGTGGCAATGACAGCTGGGTCCGCCAAGGGTGGTTTAACTAGGAATTTTTGCTCCTCTGGCACTTTACAGAAGCAGTCAGGGCACTTAGGGCCTGGAGGCTGGGAGTCTGGGACCTTAGAACCTGAATTAAAGGCATCCACGTGAGCAGGCAAAACCGGAGGGACAGCCGAAGTGGAGGGTGATTCTACTTGAAGCAGCTCAAAGTACCTCTTTTGGGTGTCAGTCATTTAGGAAGTATCCCATTTGAAATAATCTTTCATCTTGGTGAAGGTCTCACCAAATGTAATATCCTCAGGTGGAGAATCCCCTTCACAGACTCATCAGGAGAATAATACTCCTGGGGCGAAGCAATCTGGGATGTATATGAAATAGAGTCCTCCAAGGAAGAAAGAAGAATCATGTTCTTCCTCCCTAACTTGAGAGGTCATGGGTGGGAGGGAAGAGGCAGATGCAGGCCTATGGCTCAGTAAAGGTAGAGTAGTGGAGGCTGAAGGCCTATGGGACATAAAGGCCTGCATGAGAGAGGAAATGAAGGCCTGCCAATCTGGTATGGCTTCTGTAGAGGAGGAGGTATGTTTGGTTTTCTGCTTCTTTTTGGCCAGGGTGAGAGTAGGAACTGGCCTGGTGTCAGGTTTTGAAGTTAATAATTCCAAAGCCTGGATCCTGGTCGGAGGTACCACAGAAACTGGTATCCCCCTCGACATCGACGGTGGTGTCTGGCTAAGCTCAGAGGATGTGCCGGTCATCGGCTGTGCGACGGCTTCCTCAAGGGATGCTGTTGAAGTCGATGGATCTGCCGAGCGCACCTCAACTCCTAGATTGGCAGTTGGTGCGTCGGGAAGCAGAGCGGCAGGCAAGGAAGGCCTAGGAATCTTGGCCTTCTTGCACAGAGGTTCAAGTGTGGGATCCATTCTAAGGGCTAACCATTTAAGGCGCTGGTTTTCTAGGTAAAGGTTTAAAGCTGACAGACGGCTGCGTAGGGTCTTTGTCACAAATGACTGACAAATTGAGCAGGAGGAATGATCGTGTTCCTGGCTTAAGCAAAAAAACACACCTGTCATGGGCGTCTTTATGGGGTATCTGGCACCCACATTGGGACTTTCCCTTTTACCTGACATCAGCTAAAGGCTAAAACAACCAAGCCTAAGCAATAACAATTGGCAAAACAAGAAAAACAGAAACCCAACGGGTTACTTAGCTTTACTGATGCGACGTCTGTGAAGGAGCGATTGTAGGTAGTCTGTGGCTGAAAGGTTCTGAGGCTTGTGCGTGCAGACATCACATTTAAGGCCCCTGGTTTATGGCCTTGCGTCTGACGTCCCACGCATGCTGCAATAGCCAAGCTGAAGCTTTTGTATAGCAGCCAACATAAGAGTCACCTGAGGACAGGAAATTCCACAACTAGAGTACTGCAACATAGGAATAGAAGGACAGCAATGATTATTATTAAATGCAACACATTCTGGCAATGAGATGTTATAGTTAAACACCAGAGTAAAAACAAACATAGTAGATAGAAAAACAAAAAGAAATACATGTGTACATTTATACAGGGCTGCAGAGTTGTAAAAAATATATTGTTGACGTCTTGGCTTGGAGATTTGATAGAGGTGAAAAGTGAAGGAAGGGATGAGAGGAAGAGTAATTCCTAACGGAGGTAGAAAGTGTAAGATAAAGATGACAGTTTATATAAAAAAGCTCATAAAAACGGGGTAGTGGGATTATGTCAGAAGAGTGTGTGTGTTGGGAGGGGAGGTGTTGAATAGGGGTGAAAGTAGCCAAGGGAAACAGTTTAAGAAGGATGTGTGCAGTGGCAGGAACAGTGAGTTTGTAGGTATAAGAGGTAAAAAATATAGGTAAAAAGAGTCTTCCATAACAATTTCAAATCAGGGCAGTGCCAGTTAAGCAGGTTTAAACTATTCGGGCTACCTAAAGTCCACTCTTCAAATTTTCCCTTAAAACTACCTTCCTCGAACTATACTACTGATCAAATCAGCGTATCCTATAACTAAAAAGATCAACTCTACTTGACTCCAAGTAGACTATTCTCTATCTATTAAACCTAGCACTTGCTCCTACAGTACTTATTACCTTGATGCGGCACTCTTGTCATAGATAGTACCCCAAAAAGGCAACCCCCCATTTCTCGGTCACCCACGTCCCCCGGAATCTTTTTTTAAAGTTTTTCGTCTACCCTTCTAGCATGTCGAGGGATCAGTTGCTAGTGTCCTCTCCTGCTCAGCTGGTGAACCTGGGAATATTGAGGCAATGTTTCAATTGCCTCATGTACACAGACAACCCTTTCCTCCTCCCACAAAACACAAATACATGCGAGAGATGCAACTATACGGCCAAACTGGAGGCTGAGCTCTCTCAACATAGGACTGGCAAGACCAGTCAGGAGGAGAAGGTTACCACACACACTATAGACCCAGTCTCACATAGTACCATTACAACCTCAAATCATACACATAAACACACAAAGACATACTCGGAGGCTCTGATCAAAAATCTACCAAAACAGCAGAGGCCACCAAAGCAGACACCCAAACAACCACCACCTCAGAACACAACACCCGCAACACATAGACCTCACAGTCAGAGTGTCAAACAGTCACAGCCCTTAAGGCCAAACACAATACCAGACACACTAGTCATTGGTGACTCCATAGTCAGACACACTGATGTCCCGCTCACCAGACTGAGTAAGGAGAAGGTCACAGTAAGCTGCCTGTCGGGCGCTAGAATCCGCCACATAACACAAGCACTCAGGTCTCTCAACAGCAGGTACAAATATGACTCAGTCATTGTCCACGCTGGTGTAAACGACCTGAGACGCACCTCCTTGGACTACATGAAAAGAGACATTGAGGAGCTCTCTGATTATGTAGCCCAGGCAGGTATGACCCTGACCTTGAGCAGTATCCTACCTTCACCAAGAATGATGCCACAATACAGAGATAAGATGATCAGCTTTAACAATTGGCTTAAACACTGGTGTCATTCAAAGGGGATCCAGTATCTGTCTGCCTGGGATGACATGCTGGACAAGCCACGCTGCTTCAAGGGACGGCTTGCACCTGTCACCCTGGGATTCGGATATTGGCAAAGGCTCTTGCCACCCCCATAGTGCCTTTTTAGGCAAGGCTCAAATTCTAAACCTACCACCCTAGAACACAAAAAGGAAAAAACTAAGCGTAATGCTGCTCAATGCCAGAAGTCTAAATCTCAAAATGCACGCACTCGAGGCCCTTCTCAGTATGGAGAACATTGATGTCTGTGCTGTGACAGAAACCTGGTTCAAGGCTCCTGAGAGCACCCCAGCGCTATCAGGTTTTACCTCATATCATGCCTTCCGCCCCAAAATCCGGACAATACCAAGAAAGGAGGGGGTATCCATATTCATCAAGGACACCCACACCTCAAGACTGGTGGCAACGCACGATGCATCGGAGACCATCCAGGTGCAATTAACCATAGGCAAGACTGCTCTGCAAATTGTAGCATGTTACAGGCCACCCTCACAAACTCAGGAAACTCACATGGCCTTCCTGAAAACACTAGAGGGGATAAATGTATCACCAAACACCATCATACTAGGTGACTTCAATTACCCTAATATAGACTGGGAACACTACTCAAGCCCAAACACCCTAGCCCAAAAGTTCCTGGAATTCATAAACTCAAATGCCATGGAACAACTAGTCACCATCCCCACAAGAGGAGATAACATACTTGATCTCATCATCACGAACATGGGAGCACAATGTTCAACACCGGAAGTATACCCCTCACTGGTGAGATCAGATCACAAACTAATCTTGCTGGAGGTCCTCATCCCACCCCCACCTGAAATAAAAAAGACCACATTAAAGAACTTCTCAAAAGCCGACTTCACACTTCTAAAGACTAGTGTGGTCTCCTTTCAGGCCCCCGAGCGGGAAAACAATACTCAAGCCGCTGAATCACTTACAAACGCCTTCTACCAGCACCTGCAGGACTGCATGGATAAGGCAATCCCAAGCAAAACAAAGACTCTTTGTACCAAAGGCAAGCGTCCAGTCTGGTGGACCCCAGCCATAAACAAACTCTACAACAAAAGGAGGAAGCTACTACAAGATAGAGCAAAATCCTTAAAAGGTAAGACACCCTTGATCACTATAAGTAAAAAACTAAGAGCTCTCATAAAATCATCCAAAGCAAATTTCGAGAGAAAAATAGCTAAAGACTCAAAAGACAATCATAAAGCCTTCTTTAGCTATGTTAGAAACCTAGGAGGAAACTCCCAGATATGCTCAGAACTAGTTCAAAATGATGTGAAGATTACTGATCCTACAGACATTGCCAACATACTGGCTGACAGGTTCAGTGCAAACTTCTCCCCCCCAAAAGGAGAGATATCTATACCAAATGAGTGCAGCCCCCCAAACATCTCCAGCGCCCAAGTGAGAACTGCTTTCTCCAAAGCAAAAAACACAGCATCCATGGGACCCGATGGTGTCCCCGGCTGTGTGCTCCACGAACTCAATGAGGAATTAAACCCACAGCTAGGACAGCTGTTTAATCAAAGTCTTACCTCTGGATATGTACCCAGGAGTGGCACTGCAACTGTGGTCCCACTTCACAAAGGCGGTGCCTCCACAGACCCTGGAAATTACCGCCCATTAGCTTGACAAGCCTTATCTGCAAAGCCATGGAGAGGATCATAATGGACCTCATAAATAAAGACATAGGGAATTTGCAGACTTTGGATCCAACCCAGTTTGGCTTTGTCAAAGGCAGATCATGCCTTTTAAACTTGGTTGACTTTTGAAACAGTCACCAAAGCCATTGATGAGGGAAAGGCAGTCCATACAGCCTACCTCGATCTGGCTAAGGCCTTCGATACAATACCCCACTCGGGTATCATTGAAAAACTCATCAGCTTAAATGTTAACCCATACATCACAAGATGGGTTGCAAACTGGCTGAGTGACAGAACCCACAGGGTCAGAGTTGCTGGCGCCATGTCAGACTCAAAGCCTGTCACAAGTGGTGTCCCACAGGGCTCAGTCCTGGGCCCACTCTTGTTTGGCATCTACTTTTCCAGTACAAGCAAACACAGGAGGGTTATGGCTGACAAAGTTTGCAGATGACTGCAAACTGGGCCATAGTAGAAAACACATCTGACACAGATATCCTTCAGAAGGGTCTCAAAGAAACGGATAACTGGTGCCAGAGCCACGGCCTAAAGTTAAATGCCAAAAAATGCATAGTCATACCCTTCGGGAAAAACAAGGTTACCCCTAGCTACCAAATAGGTGGCAATCCACTGAGCACAGAAGAAGTTATCAGGGACCTGGGGACCCAGGTTGATAGTAGTCTGTCATTCGACACCCACGTAGCTAAAGTAGTTAGGAAGTCCTTCTACATTGCCCACCTTATCATGAAGGGATCCTCATCTAGATCAAGGGAGGTCATAGTCTCCCTTTACTCATCACTCATCAGACCAATGATGGAGTACAATGCCCCATTCGGAATGTATCTGACCCGACACTTGCAGCAGCTGGAGAGGCCACAAAAGTTCCTCACCAAAAGGATAAAGGGTCTCAAAAATCTGTCCTATGCTGCCTGACTGAAAGAACTCCAGCTCTATTCAGTCGCCACCGCTTGCTCAGAGGTGACCTTTGCCTAACATACAAGGCCATGTCAAACCCAGATTTGATGAATATGCTTCACCTCAAAAATCTAGATCCATCAGAGCCACAAGGGCCGGAGACTTAAACCTCGACACGGCTATTAATAGGACGTGCTGGAGGGATAGATTCATCACCCAAAGACTCCCTATGCTGTGGAACAAAATCCCGGTACATGTGAGGCAGAGCACCTCGCTGGCCTTGTTCAAGAAAAATCTTGACCAATGGATGGGAGATCGCAGATATACCCCAGGAATTACCTCAGTGTCACTGCTCGACAGAGGCACAGCAAAATAATGGGTATAGTTCCCCATACTAAAGGGGTGGCGTAAGCCACAAAACAATGGGCTAGGCTTATAAATGCCCTCGGGCAGATAGCCTAGTATGAACCTATGAACATTAGCAGAGGGTTCAAAAGGAGGCACAACCAGCACCTACAGCATAAAAGGCAAGTTCTAAGCTGGAACAAGTTCTTCTACAGGAGGACAAAGTATAAAGGTTCCTTTAAGAGTGATCTTTGAGATCTTAAGGGCAGCCAATGGCACATTATCCCTACCAGTGTGTAAACTAGATATAGCTGTCAATTGTACTTTAATAGCAGACTAACTAGGCACAGACTTAAATCTGAATGAAACTCCAGGATAGCCTTCAAAGGTGCTGAAAAGGGATCCAAACCCTGACAGACAACCCACTAGGCAAAATGCTTCCACTTACTAGCATGCACCTTACAAATAGATGTCTTTTGGGAAGAAGTTAATGTGAATGACTGCCTAAAAGCCTGTGATTCCTGGCCTTCAAAGGAAGCGGAGAAACCAAATGTTTAACTTAAGTGTTTGAAGTTTGGGCAGATCCAAGCCCACTGGATGAGAAATGAGATCTACAATGGGATCCAATACCCAAAGAATTTACCTCAGGAGATTTCAAAAGAAGGAAGGAAGGAAGGGGACCCACACCTAGAGAGGCCAAAAGGCAGCAATGACACCTGCAGTCACTCTGCAGTGGGCTGCTTTCTGAAGAAACATTATTATCAGTGAGGTCAGTTGATACACATACAGATGATCCAGATGGGGGTAAAGCATACTGCAGAACATCCCTGGGTGACTTTCCCTGAGGAGGCACTACAGCATAGTAGCTGGTGAACTCAAAATTGGATGAAGAGCTTAAAAAGTCACAACACAGTGTGCCCCAGAACCGAAAAATCAGAGCAGCAACCTTTGGATTCAGAGACCACTTGTGAAGAAATAGAATGTTCCTGCTCAAACTGTCCGCCAAGATGTTAGATTTCCCCAGGACGTGCTAGCAATCAGAAACTGCTGAGTCAAAAATCACCCATTACCAGACCCCCCAGGGCTACCTGGCAAAGAGGGCAAGATCAGGTTCTTCCTTGTTTGTTCAGATACCAGACTACTGACACACTGTCTGTCTGGAGAGATGGTCCTGAGAAGCCTGCATCTCTAAAACGTAGATGTGCAGGTTGCCCTCAGCCACAGACAAGGTCCCTTGGCTAGTCATCTCTTTGAAATTCCACCACCACCCCAGAAGAGAGGTAGTCATAAAGACCATAGCCTGAGAAGGGGGAAGAACTTTGAGTTATGTACTTACCATAACTTTAGATGTTTGGGATCCATCTCGCCTACATTCTGTACTGATGGGCTCGGAGCCGATCCCTCGGCGCCGACTCGGCACGCTATGCTATAGAGCGAGGCCTCTTATTGGCTGAGCTATTTCTTATCCCAGGATGCACCACCACTAATCCCCCAGATCTTGTTTGTCCGCATTCATGCACACATGCACAACTTGTTTATATAACATTGTTAGATGTTTCAAGATGAAACAACAGGATTCGGACCTTCTGATATCCTCTGATCTCCAAGAAAGGGGGAAGGAGGGTGGGTTATTGGGAATGTAGGCGAGATGGATCCCAAACATCTAAAGTTATGGTAAGTACATAACTAAAAGATGTTATGTGATCCTATCTCGCCTACATTCTGTACTGATGGGACAGCGTCCCTAGCACCTAAATCCTGGGTGGCTCATTGGAAAGCACTCCTGAGCACTGTGGAACCAAATGAAGCTCGTCCTCTAGATGCCACATCCAATTTGTAGTGGGAAATGAAAGTGTGCGGGGAAGACCATGTAGCCGCAGCACAAATGTCACTAATAGCAAGCTTAGAATGAAATGCTATCGAAGTAGCCATAGCCCTTGTAGAATGAGCTTTGACAGAGGTGGTAAGCTCTTTGTTAGAATAAGAATAAGCTTGAGTAATACAGTCCCTGATCCATTTGGCAATAGTGACCTTTGTGACAACTTTGCCCAATTTATTGTCTGCAAAGGATACAAACAACTGATCTGTTTTCCTTGTTTGTTTGGTCCTGTCTAAATAAAAACGCAACTGCCTGTGGACATCTAATGTGTGGAATATGAATTCCGCTTTGTTAGAATATTTCGGAAAAAAGACTGGAAGTTCTAATGATTGTTGTAGGCAGAAACTGGAACAAACTTTAGGGACAAAAGAAGGATTTGGCCTGAGAGATACTCTGTCTTTGTGAAAAATCAAGTACGGGGGTTTTACAGACAAAGCTTGAAGCTCAAACTCTTCTGGCAGAAGTAATCGCCACCAGAAAAGCAGTCTTCCACGATAGAAATTTTAGATCACATGTCGCTGCCGGTTCGAAGGGGGAGGAAGTTAAGGCGCGTAACCCCACATCGAGATCCCATGTAGGAGCAGGATGAGAAATCGGAGGTCTTAAAAGAGCGGCACCTTTCAAGAAGGTCTTACACAATCTGTTGCTCATTAAAGGTGGGTTTATAGATTCGTGAAAATTGGAAATCGCTGCCAATTGAACCTTGATGGTAGAGACTGAAGAGCCTTGATTGAAAAGAGAAGTTAAAAATTTTAGTACTTCTGACACGGGAATAGTGATGGGATCCAGGCCCCGGAGTTGAGCCCAAATAGCAAATCTTTTCCATTTGCTAGAACACAGTTTCTTTGTAGCAGACTTATGGGCCGAAGATAATATGTGCACAACCTCTGGATCCAATGTATGACTCCTGACTATAGTCGGAAGAGGAGGAGCCAAGCCGTCAATTTTAAGGTGTGCAGGGACTGGTGGAATAGTCCCGACTGATGAATCAAAAGGTCTGGGATCTGATCCAGGAACCATGGACCTTCCAGAGCATATTTCCGAAGATAGGGAAACCATACTTGACGAGGCCAGTAAGGAGCAACTAAGATCATTTTGCTCCCCAAGAGAGATGCCTTTTGGATCACCCTGGGAAGGAGAGGAACTGGGGGGAAGGCATAAAGCAAGCCGGTGGGCCAAGGACGGGCTAGTGCATCCATGGGGCTCTTCCCCGGAGCCGGGGTTAGGGAGAAGAATTTTTTGCACTTCGCATTTAGTGGAGTCGCGAAGAGGTCGCAACACGGAACTCCCCATTTGCTGAAAATCTGACTTGCAACTGTCATGTTCAGAGACCATTCGTGAGGAGAGAGGATGGTTCTGCTCAGTCTGTCGGCTATCACATTGGACTTGCCCGGGATATGAGTAGCCACTAGAAAGCGTTTGGTTGAGACTGCCCATTCCCAGACTCTCATGGCCTCTCTGCAAAGAGGATAGGATCTGGTCCCTCCCTGTTTGTTCAGGTACCAGACAACTGACATGTTGTCTGAGTGAACAGCAATTACGCCCTGAGGGAGGTAATCGTGAAGGGCTTGAAGGGACAGAAGCACCGCCCTCATTTCTAGGATGTTGATATGAAGTAGGGTTTCTTCTGAGTGCCATTTGCCTTGGACTGACCTGCCCAGGGAATGCCCCCCCCACCCCATCTGGGAGGCGTCCGTGGTCAAAGTGGCAGCAGGAGGAGGTGGAACAAAGGGTCGTCCCTGATCCAAATTGGAGGGCACTAGCCACCAGCGAAGGTCCCGTTTGCATGTTTCCGTGATCCATATGAGGTGACTGAGAGGGAGTTCCTGAAAGGACCACTGAGCTGAAAGAAGCCACTGGAGAATTCTCATGTGCAACCTTGCCAAGGGGACTAGAAGAACCGTGGCGGACATGGATCCCAATAGCTGCAGGACCATTCTGGCTGGGGCTTTGGACCTGGGAAGTAAGGCTCGAACTTGAGTCTGAATGGTTTGTATTCTGTCTGTAGGTAGATAGACCCGCATTCGGTTTGAGTCTATCTCTACCCCTATGAATATTATTCGTTGAGATGGCAGCAACACAGACTTTGGCCAATTGAAGGTGATTCCAAGGGAATTGCCCAGTGATATAGTGGCTTGTAGGCTCCATAGTAGTAGATGCTTGGAGGTGGCAGTTAGGAGCCAGTCGTCTAGATACGGAAACACCTGGAATCCTAGACTTCTCAGGTGAGCAGTCACGACCGCCAAACACTTGGTGAACACCCTGGGGGCTGTGGTGAGACCAAAGGGCAGCGCGGAACTGAAAATGACTGCCTCCTAGGCTGAAGCGCAGATGTCTCCTGGACGCTTGATGTACCATGATATGGTAATAAGCGTCCTTGAGATCTATGGAGCACATCCAAACACCTTTCTCCAGCAATGGGAGAATGGTTTGTAGGGTGACCATTCGGAACCTGGACTTTCTGACTGAACGGTTTAGAATGCTGAGGTCCAAAATGGGCCTCAAGTCCCCGGTCTTTTTTGGCACCAAAAAGAATCTTGAGTAAGTCTCTAATCTGATCTGGTCTGCGGGGACCGGTTGGATGACTCCTTTTTGCAGCAGCTTTGAAACTTCTGAGGCTGCAGTATCCCGTTGACTGGGTGGTGGGTCCGGGATTTTTTTGGACTGAGGTGGAGAGTGAGAGAAAGGGATGGTGTAACCTCCGGCGATAATTCGAAGCACCCATTGGTCCTGAGTGATACCTTCCCAGGCTTTTAGGTGCTTCGAAAAATGACCCCCGACTGGCTCCAGAGCTGCACAGTCGGGCAATCCCTCAGGGACTGTGAAAGGCTGAAGAGCCACGAAAGGACTCGCGGTCTCCAGTGTTGCGAGGGCCTCTGCCGCCTCTGGGACAGCGTCTTCCGGAAGAATTTCCCCCTCCCCTGCCTCTGGAAGGGGGATCCTCCTGCTGAGAGGGGTAAGGCTTCTGAGATCTACGGAACCACATTTTCCCTCCTCTTTTAGCCTTGGGATAAGGCCGAAAGGGAGTGGAAAATCGTGCCCCTACGGCAGTCAGAGTCTTACCCTCCTGTTCGCAGCGGGTCAGTGTGTTCTTTACCTTGGGTCCAAACAGGGAGGACCCATCAGAGGGGGCGTCGGCAAAGGAAGACTTAAAGGCCTCCGGGAAATGACACAGGCGGAGCCAGGCTTGTCTCCGTAGAGCAATGCCTGTACCCGCTGCTCTACTCGCCCCTTTGGCCACATAAGAAATGAGCCTCATGGACGAGTTTGAAATGGACGACAATGTAGCCAGCTGAGAGCCAACCGTCTGGGCCAGCTCCTCAGGCAGGTTACCCAAGAGGGTATCGGAAAGTTCTTTAATCAGATCCCTCTGAAATCTAGTAAAGTGCGTAAGGTAGTTCAAGGACCTTAATGTAAAGGCCGCTGAACTTAGGGTGCGCTTTCGTGCGATCCATGCTCCTAGACTCCTTATTAGGAGGATGGACGGATGTCGAAGCCTCTGCTACATCTTGCTGGGTAGCAGATGCCACCACCAAAGCATCTACAGCCACACCTTTAGTTAGAAACTCTTTTTCAGGGGGTGCCGAGAGGAACTTATTAGGACGAGCAGGCACCGGTTCCACAGAGTCTGGGTGTTCCCACGCCCTTCGACAGATCAAATCCAAGAGCTCGTCGAAGGGCTGAGCCCCGAAGGCCTTAAGGAACACCGACTCATCAGCAGAAGGGGGTTTGGACTGCCAGCTGCCTCGTTGTTTAAGGGCTTCCAGGATGTCTGCAAAGGAGACATCATCCGAGGACGACTTAGGGGACCCTTCTGCGTACAGCCCGTACATCATGCTGATGCTAGTGCTGATAACTCAGCCACAACTGTTCTCAGAGCCAATGCTATCAACGCAGAGTGCTTGGCTCATTCTGAAGCAGCTTTAGCTGTTTCAGCGATGACAGAGCATTTACCTAATGCTACAGATTCACGCACAGTCCCTTTATTCAGCGAGCAAGTGGTACGGAGAAAAACCACTGTAGCTGAAGTGACAAATGAAGACTTACATCCTAATGAAGCATCGCACCTTGTTTTTCCGCTCCCTTTTCGAGTGGAACAGAGACAGTCATGGAGTCCACATCAATCGACGAGAAAGAGGAAGAATTCAGGAGAACCCCACGAGTTCCAGAGGAAGACACTGAAGCCCATAACAAGGACTTAGTGGTAAATCTTTCTAAGTATAAACTGACTGACTTTAAAAGGAAGTTATTGAATAAAGGCTTATCCTTTATTCCCTCTCAAGATGTGGATGTTAGTGAGTTTGTAGTGGACATTAAATGCTTCACTAGAAATGTGGCGTTGAGTATGTTATTTAAAAATGATAATGTTGCAAATGTTGAGAATGCTGAGTTTAATATGTATAAGAAACCTTCTGTTTTTATTCCAAATATGCATCCTTTGTTAGAGACCTTTGAGAAGGCATGTTCTAATGATTTACTTAAATATTTTGAAAGTAAAGATAAGAGACCTGATTTTTATAATTTATCTAAAGGTGAGATGGAAGCCCTATTTGGTTTACAACGTAATAACAGCATTACAATAAGGCCAGCCGATAAAGGTGGTGCTATAGTGCTATTAGATAGTGCTTTTTACAATGACAATATGTATACAATGCTATCTGATGAATCTACATATAAGAAAATAGACAGAGTGAGTTTAAATAAGTTAATTAGTTCAGTGCATGCTGATTTATATGATATGCTCATATGTGGAATAATTGATGAGAATTTGTATAAGTGTTTTTTGATTGAAGATCCAGTTGTACCTGTTATTAGAGGTCTGCCAAAGATACATAAGACCATGATCAACCCCCCACTTAGACCCATATTGTCAGGACGTGGGTGGATAACTGAAACCATCTCCATTTTCTTAGAGAAAACACTTAGACCTATGGTAGATTCTACTAGCTCTGTTCTACGAGACACTAAACAACTTCTAGAGACTTTGTCAGTCCAGAATGGTAATATAGGTGTTATACAACCAGCTATACTTGTAACGTTAGATGTAGCCTCCCTCTTTACCTGTATTCCGAATGACATAGGAATAGATTATTTAAGGTTGTTCCTAATGAGGAAAGGGATGAATAATTCTGAAATTATACGGGCCACTATGTTATTGGATATTGTCCTGAGTAATAATGTTTTTCTCTTTAAAGATGAGTATTTTTTGCAGACTCAAGGTGTGGCAATGGGAACATCTTGCGCCAACTCATATGCCAACCTAGTGATGGCATATTGGGAGGTCACCTATATATTAGAGCATATTAGTTATTCGAGATACATAACATATTACAGACGCTTTGTAGATGATATTCTTTTTATTTGGGAAGGTGATGTAGATACCTTTAATGACTTTATGACATATATTAATGGGACTACCACCTTCTTAAGGTTTACTAGTACAACTTCAGTTTCTCAGATAGATTTTTTGGATGTTACACTTAGGTTAGAGGGAGGATATTTAACGTCTGATATATTTAGGAAACCTTGTAGACGTAATGCTATTTTGCATAGGACCAGTATGCATCCACCACATATTCACAGAAATATAGTGAAGAATCAGATGACACGTTTTTCACGCATCATTAGTGAGGATGATGCATTACTACAAGCGGTTGACACCATGCACTATGAATTCATAGAAAGAGGATACTTAGACAAAGATTTATTACCTTTACAACAGACTAGAAGTGAGCGTACTGTACCAGCCATTATTAAAGATAATAATATAACATATAAGCCAACTTTTAGATCTAAAGATATGAGAAAGAGGCTTTTGATTCCATATACCAATATTAATAGCTCAGTTGTGGACATAATAAATAAGAATTGGAACATTTTGCTTTTAGATGACAGCATTAAGGGACTAGTAGGTGATAGACCTGCTATTAGTTTCAGGAACACTAAATCCCTTAAACGTCATTTGTGTTATGAAAATAACAGGAGCACTAGGATCAACTCACAAAGGAAGGGTACTTATGCTTGTAGGAGCTGCAATCAATGTAACTTCATTATGAATTCTAATATATTTATACATCCAGACAATAACACTAGATATGAATTCAATGAGTATGCAGATTGCAAGTCTAGGAATGTTATATACCTAGCGGTGTGCAAGAAATGCCAGAGTTTCTATGTTGGAAAAACCAACAGAACTCTGAGGGAGAGAATAAGAGAACACATCTATGCGATAAATAGAGAGAATGAGGCTAATGCTTTGGCAAGACATGTTTTGCACAATGGATCTACACATACCTTTAGCTTTATGGTCATAGGACGTCAACAGTCAACAGATAGACTAGGTAATATTAGTAATAAAACAGAACAAGAAGAGATCAGATGGATCATCAAGCTCAGAGCGGACAAAGGACATGGACTCAATGACAAATTGTCACTGAGACCCTTTTTAGCTGATAGACCCTATAAACGTTAACTTTAATATGTTAAATGTTATATATTCACATCTACATTTATATTTGTATTTATTATTATTATTATTTCTTATATTTTGAAATGATTATTTATTTTTTCCTTTATACATACACATATATATGTAATTCCTTCCCCCCCCCCCTTTTTAATACACATATACCAATATGCGCACATGCATTTTTATTTTCATATGGATGTGGTTTTTACATGTTCTTTATATGGATGTTTTTTACAAGGATGTTTTTCATGTATTTTAGAATATATATTGTAGAACCTATATTGTTCATACAGTCTATGAATATATTAGAGTATATATAACAAAGTTTTTATAAATATTGATATATACATATATATATTTGATTTTAAATTACTGATATATTTTTTAATGTTTTTATTGGATTTGTGAAGAATATAAGTAGGCTGTATTTTATATGACTTATTTAATGAATGTTATTCATGTGATTATTTTAGCAAATTCTATTGGGTGCTTTGAATAACATGTGTAGTATTGGCTGTTCTTAAGTATAAAATTAGAGCCAGTACTGTTGTTTTTATTGAAGTCTGAAGAAGCGTTCTGGAGTAGCAAAGCTCACTGTTCTAAGCAATAAAGGATATTTACTTTACCTCTTGTATTTAGTTTCTGGTTGGCTTCGATTGTCCTGGAGTATTACCTCTATTTTTGGACATCATCGAGATCAGTGTCTGATGTAAGAGACTCGTCAGGGGAGTCAACGTGCTTCCTCTTGCACGATCTTTTCCTGGGGTTTTTTTCCGAAGAAGCTTCAGAAGGACCTCCAGGAGGGGGGGAAACCCCAGTGGGGGTAACCTCAGGCCCCGGGGCTCCGCTGTCTAAGGACAGGGGGACTGCCAAAGACCCAGTCTCGGTATGCAGGGAAGGAGCTGGGGAGACCGTGGAGGTAGCCAAAGATGATTTGGCTAACGCACTCCTCATAGCCCTGAAGGCGGGACCACCAGAATCCTGGGAGGGTCCCACCTCTGTGGCTACGACGGTAGACGGCACTCCCGCAGCCAACGCACCGAGAGGGAGGCTTGGGACCGAAAACATCAATCCCGAAGCATCCCCCCCAGGGCCGATGGAAGAAGTCCGCGTACCGAACTCCGACCCAAGAGCCGGAGTTGGAGTAAGGGTCAGGCCCGACCCTAAAACCTCCACCGGTTCCACCAGCACCGGCTCCAACGGCGCCGAGGCTGTTGGAGGAGGAACCATAGTAGCAAGGAGGACCATCGGCTCCGAAGCCGAATGGGCTGGAGCCGAAACTAGCTTTTGGAACACCGGAGACTGGAAGAGTCTTAGGAGCACCCTATTGATGTCCAAATCAGACATCTTGGATGATCTGGACGATACCGATCGGGTCCGAACCGATTTCTCCATCGGCTCCAAAGGACTAGGGGACCAGCTCCGAATGGATTCTATAATTATCGACTCCGAGGGAGATCTCAAGGTAATTTCCCTCGGTGCCGATGAGGACTTCGGCTCCGAAGGGGAAGAGTCTGAGCCGGCAACCCTCATCGGCTCCAATATCAGTGGAGCCGATGAAGGTGACCCGCCTCTCGATGCCCCAGTCCTCGGCTCCGAAACCAGAGGGGTCAAGACTGGAGGCATCGAGGCAGACCGTTCCGCCCTCGGCTCCAAAGTCCGTGGAGCCGATGGAGAAGTCTGCCTAGGTTTTTTGGCAGTCGGTTCCGACTGACTGGTCGGAGCCGACGCTTTCTTCTTTTGAAGGAGAGGAGAGGAAGATAAAGCCTCCTCGAAGGATGGCTTAATTAACCCCTTAAGGATTAATTTGCTTTTCCTCTCCTGGAGGACCCTTGATGAGAAGGCGTGACACACGCTACATGATTCTTGTAGGTGCTTGGCCTAAACAATAAGCACGAGGAGTGGTCGTCCGTTATGGACATCTTATAACCACACCTCGTGCACTTTTAAACCGGAGGGTCTATGCTCTTTGGACATGTCTAATTTAGAGATAACACACCTGTCTAAAGAAAACACACCAAAACTAGCAGTTTAAGTACAAAAATATAAAGTTTTTTTTTTTTTTATGAAACAACAATACAGTTGTACAAAAAACAACACAGAAAGAGAGGGTCAAGACCCTCTAACTTAAACGGGTACTTGACCCACAAATAAAATGCTAGAATAGCAAATAGCAACAGGGAAGGCCCTCTAACTAAAGCGGAAACCTTCCCTTGACGAAAAACACAAATTCCTCAACAAAACTGTTCAATACACACTCGTATCACAACAATAGCTGTTAAAACAGCTTTTGGGTTCAAAACAAGCAAATTCCTGACAGGAAAAGCCTAAATAAATTAGTACTTAGCCCAGCCAAGTTGAGACCACGTCTTAGCTTGTAAGCGGCAAACGAGATCTGGGGGATTAGTGGTGGTGCATCCTGGGATAAGAAATAGCTCAGCCAATAAGAGGCCACGCTCTATAGCATAGCGTGCCGAGTCGGAGCCGAGGGATCGGCTCCGAGCCCATCAGTACAGAATGTAGGCGGGATAGGATCACATAACATCAAATGGTCACTGGGTGGACAGCAAGGGAGACTCCAACCACCCACCACCTGATCTGATCTCAACAAACCTGAGTCAGGAAGACTGGAAAATCTATTAGATGTATTAAGTATGACCACCAGACTGCCAGAATCCACTGTAATGCCCTCACATGATACCTGGCTAAGGGAATTAAACAAATGCCAGCTGCCAAGTGACCCAACAGCCTGAGAATATGATACACTGAGGGTTTTCTGCAAATGCTCAAAGACCTTACCAGATCCTGAAGGTTTGATATTCTGGACTCTAGAAGTCTGACAATCTGGTAGACTGTGTCCAAATGGCAACCTATAAACTCCAAGGACTGAGCTGGATGGAGACTGGACTTTTAGAAGTTGACTGTGATTCCTAAAAAACTGCACAGCTGGAGTAAGGTGTTTTTGGCCCAGATAAGGGATGCTGTTATGAAAGCGGTTAGGAGCCAATTGTTCAGAAAAGGAAAGATGTGGAACCCCTGCAACCTGAGCCAGACTACTACTACCACCACTGCCATACACTTGGGAAACACCAGGGGTGGGGGGCAGTGGTGAGACCGAATGGCAGTACTTTGAACAAGTATCCTTGAGATCAAATGAGCATACTGAGTTGTCCTTACTCATAACAAGTAAAATTAACTGCACAGTAACCATCTGGAACTTGGTTTGTTTTACAAATTGATTCAGCTTGCTCAAATCCAGAATCGACCTGAAGTCCTTGCTGTTCTTTGGAACCAAAAAGAAACCTGAGTATACCCCAGATCCTTGCTGGTCTGGTGGGACCTCTTGGATGACTCAACTTGCTAACAGCATTTGGATTTTGAATGTTTTTGCTCTTCTCTAATGGGATGGAATGTCTGGAAGTCATTTGGGAGTTATACAAGGAACTTGTAAAAATTGAACTGAATAGTCTCTGAATTCAACTGTTAACACCATGCATCCAAAGTAATGGCCTCCCAAGCTTTCGGGTGTAGAGCCAATCGACTCCCAGCTGCATCCAGAGCAGGACAATCACGCAAACCCTTCAGGGTTACTGAAAGGGGACTCCTGAAGAACCTTCCATGTAAGCCCTGATTCTGTGGACTGCCCCTACCATAAGGGTGGCATCCATTGTAATTGCTAATTGTCCCCCCGTCACTGGGGGAACCCTCAGAAGGAGCCTTTTAAAAGGGTTGCTGTGATTTCCTAAAAAGAGGTTCTGGTTCTCAGAAAAGTTCCACTAAAGGGTAGCAAAACAAACTCCAACAGCAGACAGCATCTTTCCATCTTGCTGACTCTTGGTTTTGTCCCAAAAAGAGAACAGCCATCAAATGGGGAATTAAGAAAGGATGCCTTAAAGCAGTCTGCAAAATCACACAATCTCATCCAAGCGTGGTGATGCATGACAATGCTGGTGCCAGCTGCTCAAGATGTACCATCAAGCTGCATAGGAAAGTAGATGCATGGACACGATACAAATGGACAGGAGGGTGGACTGTTGCATCTTCTAAGTTTCTGGAGACTGCTGTGTCTTCATTGCTCTTGAGACTTCTGACATAATATTCCATTAATTTGGTCAAACGAGTTTAATGACTTAGCGCCCTAAATGGGAAGGTGGCTAATGCATAAACAGGCTTCCCTAAACTGTCCAAAACTTAAGACCATCTATTTGAGGGGGTCTATATTAGAACATCGAATATTTAACAGTTCGAATCACTAAAGGTCTACCTTTAGTGATTGAACTGTTAAAACACTGAATGTTCAGAAAAAAAAAAAACTAAATGGTGTAGGCAGGGGGGCAAGCCCCCTGCACCCCCCCACTACTTAAATATACCAACTCCGAGACCGCACTACATTGAAGTAAACAGAATTCTCCCCATACGGAGATTTCCGTTTACTTGTTCGATGTTCTGTAGTTCTGCTATTCTCATGTCGATAATGTCAGATTCAACATTGTCGGCTTTTGAGAATTTAATATAGACCCCTACTTGAGGGATGGACTGAGGAACTCTCCCCAAAAATGTCCTCCTTGGTGGCTGCCACCACCACAACAGCATCCACAGCAGGAATCTTACTCCAGTGTTGCTGATCCTGGGGGGGTGTATCTTGTCAGGCTTTTTGGGGATTGATTCCAGCATATCTGGGTCCTTCTACTCCCTCTGGAGCTCCAAATCAATACGTTTATCTAGAGGTGGAACCACCCAGGAAGTGTAAGGGCCCACCTCAGAAACATCCAAAATCACCAACTCCTCCAAAAGAAACAGCTCTGGCAGTCCAACCCCTGTCCTAGCTAAGAGCTCAAAAGAATTGCAGAAGGAGGTGTCTTCATGGCGGGATTTGGGAGGTACCCTTTCCTTCCTCAAAGTCAAAGTCCTCAGTGAGGGGTTCCTTAGGTGAGTGCAGGTGCTTCCCCTTACACCACCTCTTACCAGAAACTTTCCAACCTGGAGACCTCAGAGTATAAATCGAAGAGGCTAGGAGGCCCTACTGGGACAGCAGCTTGGAGACCAACAAGAGCAGGCCGTCACAGAGCAAGCTGAGAAGTGGTCACAGGCATGAACATGGGGGGGGGGGGGAGGCACTTGTCTTGCTAGACTAATTCCTATCCTGACAGGAGAACATCCTTTCTGTGATGTTGATAAAGTACAGTTTTGTACCTACC
This sequence comes from Protopterus annectens, assembly GCF_019279795.1. Lineage (NCBI taxonomy): Eukaryota > Metazoa > Chordata > Ceratodontiformes > Protopteridae > Protopterus > Protopterus annectens. Next base: position 1,043,965,671 of record NC_056739.1, on the reverse strand, counting down.
ATAAATGTAGATGTCCAATAGATATGCAACTGCAGTCATAACATATGGGTTGTCCTGCCTCAGGCAGCCCTCGGTCGGCCGAATTCCAAAGTCTGGGTCCGGCGTCGGCTGGTGTCGCCTCCTCTCCGACATCACAACGGCTGGAGTATAAAGGCATCGTCCGACGCCATCTTCTTCAGTGTTTCTTGCCCCAGATGCCAGGTGCCCTCCTAGGAAGGCTAAATTTGGTAAATGGATAAAATAATCCAAAACATGCATAACAGTAATAAACAGATACACCATAGGAGATACCCCCAGCTGAAGGGAAGAGGGGTAGGGACCCAAAAAAGAAGGATACAGAGGGGTAGGAGGGTGGGAAATTCCGACTGCAGTTGCATATCTATCGGACATCTACATTTATGGTAGGTACAAAACTGTACTATGTCCTTCAAGAATGCAACTGCAGTCATAACATATGGGTTGAGTACCATAGCCAAACTAAGATAAGGATGGTGTAGCTAAAATCCCCTGCAGGACTGCCGAAGCAAAGCCTGCTCGGGATCTGGAGTATAAGGGCAGGTTGTAGTGCTTGGTAAATGTATGCACGGAGCTCCATGTAGCAGCTTCTAAAATGTCCTTTGTTGCCACTCCTCTTAGGAAAGCTGTGGAAGTGGCTATAGCTCTGGTAGAATGTGGCCTGATATTGGCTGGCACAACTTTTCCATGGAAAGAGTAGCAAAATCTGATGCAATGTCCAATTCATTTTGAAATTGTTTGCTTGGAGATTGCTTTTCCTTGTACTCCAGCAGCATAGGCTATAAACAGCTGATCAGACCTTCTGGTGGCCTTAGTTCTATCTAAGTAGTAGCGTAATTGTCTGTGTATGTCCAAAGTATGCAGTAGTTTTTCCCCCTTATTTTGGGGATTGGGGAAGAATGCAGGTAGATGCATTTAGAGACACCCTGGAAATTACTTTTGGCATGAATGTAGGATTGGTTCTTAGAGAGACTCTGTCTTGATGAAAAATGAGGAAGGGGGGCACTGCCATGAGTGCCTGTATTCCGAAACTCTTCTTGCAGAGGTGACTGCCAATAAGAAGGCCGTCTTCCATGACAGAAATTGCATTTCTGAGGTTGCTGCTGGCTCAAATGGAGGGAGAGTTAGTTTTTCCAACACGTAGTTAAGGTCCCATGCAGGTACTGGCTGTTTTCTGGGAGGTTTGATATTCTTTATCCCTCTTAGAAACTGTCTTAGCAGAGGATGCGAAAACACTGGAGGGTCACCGTTGTATTTTGCTGAGATTGCTGAGGCATGAATCTTAATTGAGGAGTATGAGAGTCCAGTATGAAATAGTTCTGCCAAGTATTCTAATATTTGAGGTATACTCAGTAATGCTGTGTGTCCTGACCCCTGTTGGCATTCCAGATACTGAATCTCTTCCACTTGGCTGAATAGGTTTTTCTGGTGGAAGGTCTGCGTGCTTCCAACAAGATCTCTTGAACAGATTTGGAAAAAGAGTTTGGTGTTGAATTCATGTTAGCCTCCAGGCTGTCAGATGCAATGTTTTCAGGTCTTGATGTACAGTCCTGTAATTGTGTTGAGTTAGGAGCAGGGGCCATAGGGTCAGAGGCCATGGCTTGGTCTGAGTTATGGTCAATAGCAATGGGTACCAGTGTTGCCTCAGCCAGTCTGGAGCTATCAAGATGCCTGTTGGTTGTTCTGCTTTGATCTTCAGTATCAACTTGGTCAGCGGAGGCAGGGGAGGGAATGCATACATTTTTAGAGAATTCCAGCTGAAGGAGAGAGCATCCGTTTTCCAAGCTAGGGGGTAGTGAGTCCTTGTGCAGAACTTTTCCAGGGGATGATTTAAGTGGGAAGGAAAAAGATCTATGTCCGGTCTTCCCCATGTCCTTGCCAGTTGAGAGAAAATGTGAGGGTGCAGCATCCATTCGTGTGGATCCATGAAATTTCTGCTCAGATTGTCCGCCAGTACATTGTCCTTGCCTGGTACAAACTGGGATTGTAAAGGTATTCTCAGGCTCAGGGATTTTTCCCAGAGAAGCATTGTTAGTCTGCAGAGGGGGTAAGAATGAGTGCCTCCCTGCTTGTTTATGTACCACATGACAGTAGTGTTGTCTGTCCTTATTAGCAAATGTCCCTGTCTTAGTGTTTTTTCGAAAGTCTCGATGGCATGTATCACTGCCAACATCTCCTTTTGGTTTATGTGCAGATGTCTTTCCTTTGGCGTCCATAGACATTGAATGCATCTGCCCTCCATGTGCGCCCCCCATCCATGGTCTGAGGCGTCTGTTGTGATCATTTGGCCTGCTTGAGGTCTGTTGAAAGACATGCCTTTGTTTAGTTGACTGGCTTGAGCCCACCATAGCAATTCCTTCTGCAGGCATGGAATAAGTGGGATTATGTCCTCTAGGCTGTTGCTGTGTTGAGACCATAAGTTTTTTAAATACTATTGCAGCTTTCTCATATGAAGTCTTGCCAAAGGTATCAGAAGAATACAAGATGCCATGAAACCCAGGGCCTGCAGGAATTTCCTTGCAGTCAGCTGGGAAAGCTTTGCTAGGCCTTTGAAGTACTCTGGTAAATGCTGCTGTTTTTCCTCTGTGAGGTAGGCCATTTGCGTTTCCGTGTCCAGTTTGGCTCCTAGGAATGTAATCTGTTGGGATGGCAGTAATTTTGACTTCTGAATGTTGACCGTGTATCCCAAGGCCTGCAGTAGATGCATGACATAGTCCAAATTCCCTTTTAAGGTTTGTTTGTTGTCTGCTTGTATGAGGCAGTCGTCCAAGTAGGGGTATATTTGAATCCCCTGCTGTCTGCAGTGTGCCACTACTGATGCCAGGCATTTCGTGAACACTCTGGGCGCAGTAGACAAGCCAAACGGCAATGCTGAGAATTGATAATGCTCTGTTCCTGCAAGAAATCTGAGGTATCTTCTGCAGCTTTGTCTGATTGGGACATGCAGGTATGCCTCCTTGAGGTCCAGAGTGACCAGCCAAGACCCCTTGCCCAGCATGGGAAGAAGTTGCTGCAACGTCAGCATTTTGAACTTTGGCACAATGAGGAAAGTGTTTAGATTTGACAAGTCCAGTATGGGTCTCCATTTGTTTTCTTTTCTTGGAACAAGGAACAGTCTTGAATAAAATCCCTGGCCTTGCTCCTGAGGAGGAACCCTTTCTATTGCTTTTATACTTAATAGCTTTGAAACTTGAGAGAGTGCCTCTGCCCTTTGATGATGTGGCAGGTCCGGCATGCCTTGTCTTATTGGTAATGTGTGGAAGTGGAATCTGTAGCCTTTGTCTATCAAATCCAGAATCCAATTGTCCTTGGCTAAGATATGCCAGTTTTGTGAGAATAAGGCTAATTTTCCGCCCAAAGGTGCTTCTCTTTGAACCCTTGTGGCCAGTACGAAAGTGAAGTCATTGTGATTGTCCTGTGGTGCAGCTAAACTGTCTGCGCCACTTCTTTGATTTGGAGGTTGCCATTGGCGGCCCCTGTAGGATCCTCGGTGTTGCCCTCTACCCCTGGCTCGTCTGCTTTTTCCCCTTTGAAACTTGTCAGAGCCGGGGAAGGACCAATTCTTTGAGGGCCAGTTTCTGCTGAATCTGGGTGGCTGAACCTGAAGGAAATCCTTGACTGTCTGTACTGACTTTGCTTTTTCCTCTATGGATTTCAATACATCTTGTGCAGTAGCACCAAAAAGCTTTTGTTTCTCCAAAGGTGCATCCAGTAACTTTACTTTAACATGGTCAGGCAAAGATTGATCCTTCAACCAAGCATGTCTATGTATTACAGCCCCAGTCATAGCTGCGCTACATGAAGCTTCCAGTGCATCATACCCACACTGCAGAAAAAGGTTATTAACCTGCTGAGTGTTATGTATATGATCCTGCAGTGCCTTTTTATCAATAGGCTCAGATGAGGCTACCTTTTTCTGTAAATCATCCAGGAGAAAATCTTGGTACTGAAACATGTGAAAAAGGCAGTTAAGAGAGCTCATGGCTAGGGTAGTAGAGGTATATACTTTTTTACCCCATCTCTCCAGGGACCTTGCTTCTCTGTCAGCTGGCAGTGGGTTTTTGGCAGAGGAGGAAGCCACTCCCTTGGGGCCCTGTGAAATAGTTTCTAGATCCACAGAGTGGGCCTTAAAGAGGTGCTTGTGAGCGTCAGGGACCCTATAATATCTGTCCGGCTTGACAGGAGCAGGAGGAAGAGAGTCAGGGTTGGCACTGGAGTCAGGGAAAACATCATCCAAAACATCCATAACTGGAGGGATAGCCAGAGGTCTGTGTTGGGGGAGCTTGAGGAAAGTACGTAGCCTTTTCCTGGAGTCAGAGAATTCCTGACCCTGCCATTGAAAATGTTCCCTCATGGAATGCAGAACTTCCCCAAATGAGAAATCCTCTGGAGGGGAGGCAGAGGGAATAGATTCCTCAGCCTCAGAGTCCTCGTAGGCCTGGAAGGGTTCTTCTTGAATGTCAGAGTGCTCAGAATCCCCAGAAGCTTCATCTGAGGAGAGGTCTTCTGCCTGCTCAGTTCTAGGCCTTTTCTCTGCAGGTGGCTGAGAACCCCTGTCCGGATGAGGCTGAGACCCCCTGATAAGGGAAATAAGGTCTGCAGCCAGAGACATGATCTGCTTATCAGAAGAAGAGGCCTGGGCAGGTTTAGGATGGGCCTTGGCCTGACTGGCGGCCTTAGCACGTGCAAAGGCCTTGATGGACATGGAAACAGGAGGCCCCCATGTGCAGGCGTTACCTTGTCCACCGGAATGGTGTCGGGTAGATCCAGAACTTCGGTTTCCGGAGGAAAATCAACAACCAGTACCGGAAAGATCTGCGACACCGAAGGTTGTGTTAGCGCTGTGTCGTCGGCCTGGAGCGGTAGATTTACCACTTCCGAAGGAGCCGGAGCGCTAGTAGAGGGTTTAGGAGAAACATCGGTAGCGGACGCGGGCCGAGGATGTCGGTCCCGGTCCTTGTGTTTTTTAGCAGATTGGGTTGTCGGTTGTTCTGACGGCATGATATACGCAAAGGATTCACTGAAGAAGTCCTCGGCGAATTCTGCCCAGCGCCTGAGAGTGCGCTTATTAAAGCAGGCACAGGCAGCACAGGCCAAGACGTCGTGGTCTGGGCCCAGGCAGGGAAGGCAGAGAGAATGGAAGTCCTTAATGAGGTATTTGTTTACCACAAGACAAACAATTATTAACTTTCTCAATTTGTTCTGACATCGGCTGAGGCAAGAATAAATGTTCCCCAACGGGGTACTTAGCTTTTAGATGACTTCGGTACTAAAAACACAGGAGCTGACCGACCGGCACTTGCGAACTGCTTCTGCTTCGGGCACCGCACGGCAAGAAAGACTGAAGATGGCGCCGGCCGATGCCTTTATACTCCAGCCGTTGTGACGTCGGAGAGGAGGCGACACCAGCCGACGCCGGACCCAGACTTTGGAATTCGGCCGACCGAGGGCTGCCTGAGGCAGGACAACCCATATGTTATGACAGCAGTTGCATTCTTGAAGGACATCAGTGGCAGAAGTGGGCCAATCACACTCAGCAGACCTAGGGTCCAAAGACACTAAGGATGCACTGGAATCTGGAGCCATCCCACCCTGTCCTAAAGTCGAGACCTAGGCCGAACTATTAAAAGCAGAAGCCCCAAACAGGAGGGATGACCCTAACACTGGTATTGTTAAACTTGACCTACAGGCTCTTGTCAGCTCTGATTCTATGGAATGGAATACAACCAGTTCCAAAGACCTCAGATCCACAGGGCCCAAGGGAGGAAACCAAAATACAGGAGACGAAGCTTTGGGGTGAGGGCCTTGAGCTGATGGAATAAGGTTTAACTCCATCTGTGCCTGTAGGAAGGACCGCATCAACTGCTCCAATTCTGAGGTCTTTAAATTCTCAACAAAATGAGATGACCAAACTGAAAAGGCCACTGAGGGGGGGCTTAGAGAATTGTTAACAAGGTAACAGATCCGGCCTTCTGGTCCAAGCCAGGGAAGCTCAGATTTGAGAATGTGACGGAGAAGACTTGGTTGAAAACTCTCGTAGAGTAGAAAGAAAAAAGGGGAGAGAAAGTCTGTCCTGAAGGACCACCCCAACCAAGGAAGGGCTCAGCACACAAATGGTTGAGGAAGATGCCTTGCTAGAGACTGGAGCCGATTCCATGGTAGAAGATCTGACAGTGGAGCAAAGGCCGCAGGAAGATCCAACGGTCTTAAGACTTTCACATGTGGCAGGCCAGAAACAGCAACAGATAACTTATAGTTTCCCTTGGAAGTTTTGGGGTCCTTAGCCTGCTTATGACCTGACTTGTCCCCTTTGCTGGACGAGACCAACAAAGAGTCCCCGGAAGGCAGAAGACCCTTAAGGACGAGTTTGGACCTATTCTTATTGACAGTGCAAGAGCCAAAGCCCTCGCAAATGGCACAAAGGCAAGAATCCACCTGGCAATATACACAATCTTCATCATGAGCATCCTGGGAGGGAAATTACCTCTTCCCAACATCCAGTCCAACAGTGGCTACAAGACCACATTACTCACTCATCCCTGGCATTACCTTCACTTCTTTCCTCTTGATCATTCCCTCCACTTTTATAAATAACTTTTCAAACACCTTGGGATCAAACCATGGCAGAGTACAAACCCCAGAACAACTCCTACATCATCCCATTTCTTACAGGATCCACTAGCACTCAGCAACTTAACCATACCATTTTATCAAATAAGAAGTTATGTACTCACCATAACGTTCCATGCGAGTTGTTCCATCTCGCCTTCATTCACTGATGGGTTCGGAGCCGACACGGCCGTTAGCAAAGCTCAAGGTTTATCAGTAGCTCGAGACCAAGCCCCTTATCCCATGATGCACTGTTGGAATTACCTCAGATCTTGTTTGCTGCGTGTACCATATCCCTGTGAGAGAACTACTCTCCCAAGAGAGAGAAGGATTGAATAACCAGGATGAGATCAGCCTCTAGGTCAGCTATCAGCCAGGTGGGGGTTGGAGGGAGGGACATAAGAATGAAGGCGAGATGAAACAACTCGCATGGAACATTATGGTGAGTACATAACTTCTTAATGTGAAGTTGTTCAAGCTCACCGTTCAATCTTCACTGATGGGTAGCGTCCCTAGCACCCTGAATCTCGGGTGGCTCATGGGAGTACATTCTTCAGGACCGTAGACCCAAAGGAAGCCCTGTCCCTGGAGGCCTTATCAAATTTGTAATGAGTGATAAAGGTATGAGGTTTAGACCAAGTGACTGCAGCACAAATGTTATCAAGGGGTAATTTGGCTTGAAATGCAGAAGATGTAGAAACTGTTCTGGTAGAATGAGCTTTTATCTTGTGCAGTAAGGGCATATCAGCAGCTGAATAAACAAAAAAGTGATAGAATCAAGATAGCCATTTCGAAAGCATTGTTTTAGCCACTGGTCTACCTTTTCTGGTTTCAGAGAAAGACACAAAGAGCTGGTCTGATTTTCTAACATCTTTTGTTCTGTCCAAATAACATCCGGGCTGTCTGCGAATGTCAAGTTTGTGCAGCATGTACTCTGATTTGTTGGAATGGTTAGGGAAGAAGACTGGCAACTCAATGACTTGATTGATATTGGATTCAGAACAAACTTTGGGCAAAAAAGAGGGGTTTGTCCTAAGAGATACTCTATCAGTATGAAAAATCAAATAAGGAGGGCTGATAGATAAGGCTTGAAGTTCTGACACTGCGAGCAGAATAGCCACCAGAAATATGGTTTTCCAGGATAAAAATTTGAGATCACAAGATGATGCTGGTTCAAATGGGGGAAAAATCATGCGAGACAGCATAAAGTTTAGATTCCAAGGAAAATAAGGAGTTTTCACTGGAGGCCTCATGTGGAAGGTCCCTTTGATATAGGCCTTGGACAACTTGTGGGACATTATGTTTAGCCCATCCACTCTGAGATGAAAGTTAGATATAGCAGCTGCAACTTCTTCATTAAAAATCATAGTCACACTCAGCAGACCTAGGGTCCGAAGACACTAAGGATGAACTGGAATCTGGAGCCATCCCACCCTGTCCTAAAATGGATGGCAAGGGGGCTTGATAAGGATCAATGTTCTGCTTAGAAGCCCATATGGAAAATCTCTTCCACTTACTAAGATATAGTCTCCTGGTGGATGGCTTATGAGATGACAAGAGGATCGGTCTTATCTCATCAGACAGATCATGAAGCCTGACTATGATGGGAACTGGAACAGTCAAGCTGTGAACTTCAGTGACTGCAATGAGGGATGGAGGTCCCCCGACGGATGTGTCAGAACGTCTAGAACTGGGTCCATAATCCATGGATCCTCCAATAGATGACGATGAACGAATGGTAACCACATCTGCCAAGGCCAATGTGGGGCTATGAGGATGATAGTCCTTCCCAGCAACATTGCTTTCTGTAGAAGTCTGGGTATAAGAGGGATTGGAGGGAATGCATAGAGGAGACCCGGGGGCCAATCGTGTACGAGTGCGTCTCTCGGGGGTTGTCCTGGAGGGGGAATCAGGGCAAAGTAGCTTCTGCATTTCGTGTTGATGTGACTGGCAAAAAGATCGCAGCAAGGCTGGCCCCATTTTCAGAAAATCCTGTCCGCAATCTCTTGTTTGAGGGATCACTCGTGTGGCAACACAATTGCCCTGCTCAGTTTGTCTGCAATCACGTTGGATCTCCCCGGGATGTGCATTGCCAACAGAAAGTGCTGGAAGGAGACAGCTCACTGCCAAATTCTGAGGGCTTCTCAGCAAAGGGGGTAAGACTTGGTCCCGCCTTGCTTGTTCAAATACCAGACTACCGACATGTTGTCTGTCTGAACTGCAATCGTCCCTAGAGGAAGAGAGTCCTGAAAGTACTGCAATGCCAGAAGTACTGCTCTCATCTCCAGGACACTGATATCCAGGTGTGATTCTTGATCTGTCCATATGCCTTGGGCGGTCAATCCCTGAAAATGCCCGCCTATCAGGAAAGCATCCGTGGTCACAGTGGCTACAGGAGGGGGTAGAATAAAGGGACGTCCTATGGTTACATGAAGAGCTGTCAACCACCACTGGAGATCTCTCTTGCAAGAGATTGTAATCAAAATCATATGACTCATTGGAAGTTCCTGATAGGACCATTGGGTGAACAACAGCCACTGAAGAATCTGCATATGCATCCTTGCTAAAGGCATGGCCAAGATCGCTGCAGCCATCAAACCTAATACTTTCAAGACTTCTGCGGCTGGTGCTCTGTCTTTTGACACTAGTGATTTGACATGCTGGCGGGTGCTCTGTCCTTTGACACTAGTGATTTGACATGCTGGCGAAGGAGAAAAATCCTCGTGGTTGGTAGTTGTAGAGTGGTGGTTGAAAGTTTCTAACTCTGCCCCTATAAAGACAATATGTCGCGATGGCGACAAGGCAGATTTTTCTGAGTTGATTGTAATGCTTATGTGATGGCAGAGTGTCAGAGTGTATTCTCTTGCTTGAATAAGTTGATGCCTGGTGGTGGAGGTAAGGAGCCAATCGTCTAGGTACGGAAACACCTGGAATCCTGGACGCCTCAATGAGCCATGACCACTGCAATGCATTTGGTGAATACTCTGGGGGCTGTAGTGAGACCAAAGGTCAGGGCTCGAAACTGATAATGATTGGCTCCCAGCTGGAAAAGCAAATTATCTCTGGATACCCTGGCCATTTTTATGTGGTAGTACGCATCCTTGACATCTATCGAGCACATCCAATTGTCTTTCCCTAAAAAGGGAAGTATCGACTGAAGGGTGACCATCCGGAACTTCACTTTCTTTACAAATTGGTTGAGTCTGCTGAGGTCCAAAATAGGTTTCCAGTCCCCTGTCTTCTTTAGAACCAAAAAGAATCTTGAGTAAGTTCCGAATCCTATTTGGTGTGCTGGAACTGGCTGGATGACTCTTTTTTTTTTCTAACAACTTGCAGACCTCTGTCATTGCTTGTTCCCTGTAACTGGGTGGAACGTCTGGGATTTTTCTTGGGGGCATAGGTTGGGTGAAGAATGGTATGAAATACCCTCTGGAAATAATGCTTTGCACCCAACTGTCATTTGTTATATCTTGCCAGGCATCTGGGTATAAAGACAAGCGACCCCCGACTGCCTCCAGAGCAGGACAGTTAGGTCTCCATTCAGGAGTGCTGATAGGGTTGACCAGAGAAGTGATCTCTGTCACCCTGGTGTTGTGGACATCCTCTGCCACGAGGGCAGCGTCTTCCATTGTTACCCCCCCCTCTACCCCTAGAGAGGGGTTGACCATGTGTGTCCTGAAAGGCTCCTTGGGCTTTTCAGAACCACATTTTCCCTCCCCGTTGGCCTTTGTGGTAAGGCCGAGTAGGGGGTGGAGAAATGGACTCCGATGGCAGACAGAGTCTTTCCCTCCTGCTCACACCTGGTAAGGGTTACCTTCACTCTGGGCCCAAAGAGAGATGAGCCATCAAACGGGGTGTTGACAAATGAAGACTTAAAGGGCTCTGCGAAGGAACACAAGTGCATCCAGGAAAGTTGTCTTAGCGCAACTCCTGTACCCGCTGCTCTACTCGTCCCATCAGCTGCATATGATATGAGACGCATGGACGAGTTCACGATGGAGTTTAGGGTAGCGAGCTGGGTGGCAACTTTGTCTGAAGTCCCTGCAGCTACAGTACTCTGAAGAGTATCTCCCAACTCCTTAAGGAGATCTCTTTAGAGTCTGGTGAAGTGGGTCAAATAGTTCAGGGATCGGAGTGTAAAAGTCACTGAACTAAACAATGCATTTCCCATAACGATCCATGAACTGGATTCTCTGTTGGGAGGATGGATCATCGAGGAAGTCTCGGACATTTCCTTCTTGGTGGCCGCCGCCATCACCATGGCATCAATAGGGACTCCCTTAGACAAAAAATCTTTATCTACTGGTGCGGAAATGAACTTGTTTGGACTCCGAGGGACAGGCTCCATGGACTCCAGTGACTCCCACAACCTTCGAGAGACCAGCTGCATGAGCTCATCGAAGGACAGAGACACCCAAGACGTGGAAGGTTGGGACCCAAAAACCTTCGGGAGAACTGATGCGTCCTCAGTAGGGCTTTTGGACTGCCAATCACCCCTCTGCCTAAGAATCTCGAGTATCCCCACAAAGGAGATATCCTCAGAGGGGGATCTGGGGGACCCTTCTTGACTCATCCAAGTCAGTATCAGATGTCAAAGACTCCTGTGGGGAGTCCAAGTGTCTCCTCTTACACAATCTCTTCCTGGGGACCTCCTCAGTGGGAGCCTCTGGGGAGGTCACGTAAGAGCAAGGGGCGCCCTGTGGGGCTACCTGAGGCTCAGGATCTCTACACTTGGCCTGGATGATGGAGGCAGAAGTGGACACAGGCACTTTGGGGGAAGAAGAGGCCAGACCTGGTGTCGAAGATGTCTTTGGGGACAAGGCTCTCCTCATGACTTCAAAGGTATCACAGCTCTGATGAGAAGGAGTCAATGGATCTGAGGGAACCGCCATCCCCTCCCGCTCCAAGCTGGAGGTAGGAGCCGAGCTCATCCAAGCCGAGGCCCTGAGAGGAAGAGTCGGCACTGACAAGTCGGTGCAACTATCCTCCCTGGACCCGACAGGAGAGTGTCAGCCCCTACAGTCCCTGGTCGGCACCGAGGATGTCAGAGTAGATGGAACCGATGATGCCGGGGCAGGTCTCGGCTCCAAAGGCTCCACAAACAGCAGGTTGGCCCCCTCTGGCTCCGAAGATCCAGTACGGCTAGGAGGAGGAGCAGTCAAATCCGGGATGGTGGTCTTCAGTTCCGATGCTGGGGTCGGAGCCGACAACAATTTGGCAAGGCCTGGTGCCCATAAGAGCTTCTGCACCTATCGGTCCATATCCAAATCTGAGAGGCTGACAGAAGATCTCGGCTCTGACAGCTGTGGAGCCAAAGTCCCGGAATCCTCCACTTTCTTAGACTTTTTAGATGCCTTGGAATCAGTAGATGATTTTGATGATTTAGAGGACTTGCTGGCCCCATCCTGGTCAGACAAAGCTTCAGTAAAAGGATGCTTCAGCAAACCTCAATCCACAAGCTTCCTTTTCCTCTCTAAAAGGACCCTTGAAGAAAAGAAATGGCAAATGCTACAGGACTCCTGCAAGTGCACCGCACCCAAGCAATACACACACTGAACATGCCCATCAGTGAGAGATATCTTTTGCCCACAGTCTGGACATTTTTTGAATCCAGACTTTGGGTGCTTGTCTTTTTCCTCAGACATATTAAGAAATATACAGACTAGAAGTCGTCAAGATAACACTACTAACAACCCAACATCGTTTAACAAATGGCCGAGAAAAAAGGCCAACTGTATAATCTATCCTAAAAATTACAGCTATCCTTAGGCTAAACTGAATACAACGCACACTCTAACAATGGCCTGAGAAATGAAGGCCAACTCTAAAATGTGAAACAGCACACTATCTACACTATGAACACTACAGCAATATAATGAAATACACACACACTGGAACTAGGCTTAACACGAGGCCACTACAAATGTAATAAACTAAGAAGCACCAAGGGAATAGGTCTAAAGAGACAACTACATGGCTACACACACATATACATATATATATATATATATATATATATATATATATATATAATATATATATCTATATCTATATATATATATATGAGAAATTATAAGAGATAAAAAAAAGTTTTGAAAAATACTTGCAAATAGCGATTTTGTGCCAAAAAAGGCTAGAGCGAACTGGAGCCCCTGAGATCCGTGCCACGGCAAACTAGATCTGAGGTAATTCCAGCAGTGGGATAAGGGGCTTGGTCTTGAGCTACTGGTAAACCTTGAGCTTTGCTAATGGCCACAATGGCGAGATTGAACAACTTCACATCTTTCCTTTTTAATCAGGAAAAATACTCTGCTCTTTCCCCCTCCTTTTGCTCAGCTACCTTCTTCCACCAAGATCCATTTTATGCACACCATTACTATTTCCTTCATCTTTTCATTTGCAAACTTCAGCATGATCATCTCCACCGCTCACTCTTTAATCTGCTCCAAATTTCCCCTCTTTCACTGGATTAATACCTACAAAACTCCATGCTAGAAACTATAATTTTTGGTCTACCTTGTTATCCCCAATATGCCTTATTAGTGTTGTCATACTTCCCTTGAAGCTTCATGGGTCTTCTCAATCAGCTTAGGAGTAGACCTCTGTGTACATTGCCACTAGTACTATTTTCCTTTTCATCCAAAGTTCCCTAACGCTCACATACAGTACAGTGGTGTAATATTTTACCATAACGGTAGAGGTCCTTCTCTTCACCGTTGCAGTAATCCTAACATGACCGTACCCTGCTAAGCACCCTATGTTACACGAGGAGCAGAGGTGTGACATACAGCATACCTTAAGGCAACCTAAAGGCTTTGCCATAATGGCAGAACATCGGGCCACCCCTGCCAGGGGATCTCTCAGGTTATGAATACTGCAAGAGTGAAATGGAAGGACATCCTGCTGACACCTGCCCAAGTACCTTGTTTCCTCATCTGAAACTTCCTATCCTATTTTCTTTAACCTCTAAGCCACTCCCTTGTTCTGTACTTTTTCCTTTACTTTTAACCATTGCCTTCTCCAACTTACATTCTTCCATTTACCCTCATTTATATGACCTTCCTGCTTAACTCTGCCACCATGCTAACATTTCTCCCATGGTATCACGTTTGAAAAACCTATTTCTCCCATTATCCCTACTCATTTAACCATTTAACCACCGCACCACCCTGTTAAACCAGCTCCTTTTCTGTAATCTTCAGTTCCCAAGCCTCCTTTTCACATTATTTAGCCTTCATCCTTCATTCACTCATGCCTTTTGCTCAATAAACTATTGGTGACAGCACAAGGCTTATTTAGAGTGCAATTTCCTTGATGTTTCCAAATGATGTTATACATCTCTCAGCAGCTGCCTTTTACGTTATGCCTACCTGCCTGTCACTCAGCAATGGTTCTAATTCCCTCCATTTACTACCTAACAATCTCTCTCCCACCTCCAGTATACAACTAAGCAGAAGCTACTGCAAAACTACCACCTTTTATCCCTACACTGTGAATACACCAGTATCTTTGTCTAACTTCTCTACCCTTTTTATGCTATTTCTTCAAAAATAAAGCACAGCATTTAGTCACATCACTACAAATACATATTCTGCAGAGAATTACTTTACACCACCACCCTTAAAAGATGCATTCACCTAAACGTTAAACACATTAATATGCTTACTTACAGGGACCAACTTGGCAACACTATCCCCTGGCAGCTGTGTCACCATGTTTAACACATCATTACATGCTCTTATTTTCCAATAGCTAACATTTTGTCATAAAATGCTCTTATTTTCATATAGTTTATATTCGGTCATATCTTTACTCACAAATATGCACTCCTCATTCATAAGTAATACCTTTAATCTTTCTGTTATTACTCTGCTGTTCTAATATTCTGACTAAAGACTGGGCAAAAGAAAGCATTGGGACCAAGCCTATACAATGCATGGCAAATTCTCTTCAATGTCCCCATGAATGCATTCTTTACTATTTTTTATAAGAAGAAGTCCCCTCACTTATCTTACAAGTATTGCCACAACACTGGTATAGTTTTTCTCTTTCCAGTAACTGTTCATCAGGCTCTCCCCACCATCCTTACCAGAAAAATACAGTTTTGTAAGTAAACTTACCATAACAGTAGATTTTCCCATGATCACTGTGGAGTAGCCTTAAATACAGGGGTTATATCCTGCCATGGATATAAGAGCTGGCCAGTTTCCAAAGCTGCAGGGCACCTTCCACCTGTGTTGTCAGTCAGCTTGAGCGGACTAAAAAGACAGGTCTGGGTGCTAAGCCCTTCAGTACTTTTATTTTAAAAGAGAGAGAGGGAGGAGTAGCCCTGAAAAGGCAATGCAAAAGAACAAGAAAACAAAATGTAGTCAGCCTTTGGCAGTAGTGATCATTCAAACATCTATTGTTATAGTAAGTTTACTTACACAACTGTACTATGTTCAGCATTTTGATCACTGCTGTCACCTAGTTAATTATCATAGTTTACTACATTTGTGAAGTGGAAGGAGAAGGGTCCAGGAGCCCATGGAGAATGGTCCTAGCAAAGTCTGCGCTACACCAAGAGAAGGAATCGAGTTTATAGTGATTTGTAAAAGTATGTACTGAAGATCAATTTGCTACTTCTAAAATCAAACCTCTTCCAAAAAACATGGATGAAGCCAAAGAACTGGTACAGTGTGCCTTGACCCTGCCTTGAATAGTTTTATTGTGGTATGTATAACAAAAGTTAATAGCCTTAGACAACCATTTTGAAATAGCCTGCTTTGACACAAGATTGTCCCTTCTTCTTACCTTCACAAGAAATGAAAAATTGATCCAAAGATCTGAAAGATTTAGTTGTGTCAAGATAGGACTTCAGTTGTCAGTGGAAATCCAAGGTATGGCGTATCCTTTCTCCCTCATTTTTAGGTTCAGGAAAGAAAATGGGAAGATAGATAGTTTGGCTGAAAGTAAACTCAAATACCACTTTAGGTATAAAACAAGGTTTAGTTCTCAAACACTGTCTGTGCAGAAAATGAGCTAGGGTTGACTCACCATAAGAGCTTGCGACTCAGATACCCTTCTTGCAGAGATCAGACCAATCAGTAAAATTGTTTTCCAGGTCAAGAACCTAAAGTCAGACAGATTAGCTGGTTCATATGGAACAAGTGCGAGTTCGTATAAGACAAATTTAAAATTCTAAGGAGGGACCACCAGTTTTCTTGGGGGCTTTTTATACAAAACCCATTTCCAAACATTCTGACGTGAGAATGCACTGAAAGATGAGGATCAGTGGCTACACATGCTGAAATGGCTGATAAATGAACCTTGATGGAGGAGTAAGAAAAGCCACAGAACAGTAACTTACACAAACATTGTAAAAACTAGAGAACAACTAGCCCCATATGGGTACAGTTTATGTTGTTGGCACCAAGCAGAAAACCTTTTCCATTTGCTAACAAAGGATTTTCTTGTAGCATGCATTCTTGCCTCCATTAGTACATGCTACAGCCCCTCAGTAAACAAGTGCCTAAAGGGAATTAAGACCTTATCATCCAGACAGTCAGATGAAGTTGATTGGGATCAGGGTGGATCAAAGAAGTACAGTTGTGTACACTTACCATAAATGTAGATGTTCGAGTGTATTCACTGTTGCAGTCATTACATTTGGGTAATCCTGCTGGCAGGTTGCCCTCAGCTGGCCTGAATTCCAAAGTCTTGGGTCCTGCATTGGCTGCTGTCGCCCCCTCCCTGACGTCAGGTCTTCAGAGGTATAAAAGAAGTAGCCAACGCCATTTTCTTCAGTTTTTCTTGCCCCAGATGTCAGGTGCCCCTAAAAAGGGTAGTCAAACTTTGTATAAATACACCAATATAAATTTTACCTTCATCTATAAGCAAGTACGCCACATAGGTAGTACAAATCAGAGAAGGAAAGATAAGATCCAAAAGAAAAAAGGGGGAAGGCAGGTGGGTAACATGGACTGCAACAGTGAATACACTCGAACATCTACATTTATGGTAAGTGTACACAACTGTGCTATGTTCTTCGTGTTTCACTGTTGCAGTCATTAAATTTGGGTAGAGTCCCCAAAGCTATGGTTGGGAGGCCGGAACTAGACAGCAGTAGGAGCGGCTAAGAGGCCCTGCAGAACTGCAGTGGCAAAGCCTGCCCTGGATTTAGAGTAGAGTGGCAGATGATAATGCTTTGTAAAGGTGTGCACTGAACTCCAAGTAGCCGCCTCTAAAATGTCTCTGGTTGGTACTCCCCTAAGAAAGGCTGCTGAGGTGGCTGCAGCTCTGGTGGAATGAGGCCTAATTCCCTTAGGCACTGGCTTGCCATGGTGCAAGTAGCAGAAACAAATGCAGTGTCCTAACCACTTAGAAATATTCTGCTTTGAGATAGGCTTTCCTTGTGATCCTGCAGCATATGCCACTAGTAATTGCTCTGTCTTCCTGAAAGCTTTGGTTCTGTCCAAGTAGAATCTAAGCTGTCTGTGTATGTCCAAAGAATGCAGAATTCTCTCCCCCTTGTTCTGTGGATTTGGGTAAAAGGTAGGCAGATGGATGGCTTGGTTAAGCGCCACACTGGACACTACTTTAGGCATAAATGTTGGGTTTGTCCTCAGGGAGACCCTGTCTGGATGAAAAATGATGAAAGGTTCCACAGCCATGAGCACCTGTAGCTCTGAAACTTGTCTTGCAGAAGTAATTGCTAAGAGCAGCACTGTTTTCTAAGATAAAAACTTTACGTCAGCAGTAGCCGCTGGCTCAAAAGGAGGTAGGGTGAGTTTTTCCAAGACATAGTTGAGGTCCCATGCATGTACTGGTAGTCTCCTTGGGGGCCTTAAATTTTTAGCTCCTCTGAGGTACTGCCTTAATAAAGGATGAGAAAAAAGTGGTGGCTCTGTATTGTAATGAGCTGAAATGGCAGAGGCATGAATTTTAATTGATGAAAAAGATAGGCCTTTGCCCAGCATCTCAGTTAAGTATTGCAAAATCTGAGGAATATCTGGTACCGCGCTGTATCGGTTCCTTGTGCCTGGTTCCAGGCACAGAATCTCTTTCATTTTCCAGCATAAGACTTTCTAGTACTAGGCCTCCTGGCTTCCAGAATGACAACCATAACAGATTTACTGAGAGTTGTTTTTTGTATGACTACATTATCCGCCATGTCAAGTTTAATGTACTGAGTTGGCTGTGCATGATCTGATTGTTTTGCTGGGACAGCAGTCGAGGTATTTGAGGTAAGGCCCAAGCTGGGTACAGAGATAAGTTCCTTAGTATTGGATACCAGTACTGGCGTAGCCAGTCTGGGGCAATCAGTATCATCTTTGGCTTCTCCTGTCTGACCTTTAGGACCACCTTGGGGAGGAGATGCAGTGGTGGAAAGGCATATACTGATAGTTTTTTCCAGCTGAAAGATAGGGCATCCACTTTCCATGCTTGTCTGTGATAAGTCCTTGTGCAGAATCTTTTTAGTTGGTAATTGAGAGGGGAGGCAAACAGATCTATGTCCGGGCATCCCCATTTCCTTGTTATCATGCTAAAGACTTGTGGATCCAGTTTCCACTCGTGGGGATCCATGAGGTTTCTGCTTAGTTCGTCTGCCACAGTATTTTCCTTCCCTCGCAGGAATTGTGCCTGCAGATGTACTTGGTAGGTCAAAGCTGTGTCCCACAGGGTCATGGCTAGTCTGCATAGGGAGTAAGAATGTGTGCCACCCTGCTTGTTTATATACCATACGACCATGGTGTTGTCTGTCTATCAGTAGTTGTCCCAGATGAAGTAGGTCCTTGAAGGCTGTCAGGGCATTTTGCACAGCTAACATCTCTTTTTGACTGATATGTAGATGTATTTGGTTTGAGGATCATGTGCCCTGAATGCCTCTTCCTGTCATGTGGGCTCCCTAGGCATAGTCTGATGCATCCGTTGTTAGTGTCTGCCTGGCTGGAGGTAATGTGAATGGCTGTCCCTTGTTCTGGTGACAAGCCTTTGCCCACCATCGAAGCTCCTGTTGCAGGCAGAGGATGAGAGTAATGACTGTTTCCAGGCTGTGGCAATGTTGAGTCCAAACACTTTTTAGGTACCACTGAAGTTTCCTCATATGCAGTCTTGCATATGGAATTACTAGGATGCAGGATGCCATGAAGCCCAAAGCCTGCAGAATTTTTCTTGCAGATAACTGGGTCTTTGTTGCCAACATTTTGAAATAGGTAGTCAGTTGTCTTTGCTTGTCTGGTGTGAGATAAGACATCTGGGCAGTTGTATACAAGCTTGCACCCAGGAATGTAATCTCTTGTGAGGGTACTAGTTTTGATTTCTTTTTGTTGACTGTGTACCCTAGGCATGTTAGAAGTCTTTTCATGAACGCCAGATGTTGAAGAAGAATGTCCTTGTTCTCTGCTTGAATGAGACAGTCGTCCAAGTAAGGGTATATTTGTGTTCCTCTGTCTGCAGAATGCAATTACTGGTGCCAGGCACTTTGTAAAGACCCTGGGCACAGTAGATAAGCCAAAGGGCAGTGCAGAGAATTGGTAATGCATTGAACCTGCCTTGAATCTTAGGTATCTTCGGCATGGTTGTCTGATTGGAACATGCAGGTATGCCTCTTTTAGGTCTAAAGTCACAAGCCAAGCATTCTTGGCCAACATGGGCAGAAGCTATTGCAAAGTCAACATTCTGAATTTTGGAACATCCAGGAAAGTGTTCAGAATAGATAAGTCCAGTATCGGCCTCCAGGCCTGGTCTTTTCTGGGTACCAAGAACAGTCTTGAGTAAAAACCTTGTCCCTGCTCTTGCTCTAGTATTTGTTGAATGGCCCCTATGTCCATGAGGGATGAGACTTGTTTTTGTGCCTCTGCCCATTGATTTTTTTGGCAGATCTGGCCAGCCGTTTGCCTTTGACAGAGTATGGAAATGGAACTTGTAGCCTTGTGACACTATGTTTAGAACCCACTTGTCCTGGGTTATGATGTGCCAATTTTGAGCAAAAAGTGCTAATTTTCCCCTAAGGGTGATGCCAGAAGATAAGTGCTTGGCGCAGGCAGGGGGAAGTCATTGAGGCGGTTTTCTGTATGTTTGTGATCTATCTTCTCCAGCTTTGGAGGTAGAAGCACCCCAATGCTTGAGTCTGTAAGAACCTTGCGCCTGGGATCTGCCCCTAGGGCATCTGGGTCTGCCCCTTTGAGGTCTGTCTGACACAGGAAAGGACCAGTTTTTTGTAGGCCAGTGTCTACTAAACCTAGGTGGCTGTAATTGTAAAAAATCTGACAGTTTGCATAGATTTAGCTTTGTCCTCCATTTTCTTTAACACCAAAGAAAGTATCATGCTGTAAAGGTGCATCAAGTATGATTTTGTTCCTTTAACCAAGCATGCCTCCTAATTACAGAACCTGTAGCTGCGGCTCTGCAGGAGGCCTCCAAAGAATCAAAACCACATTGCAAAATATACTTTCCAACTTGTTCTGCTGCATACAATAAATCCTGTATTTCCTTGTTTTCTGCACATTTAGAATTAAACATTTTCTGTTTAAGCAATCCCATGACATGTTGCTGATATTTAAGCATATAAAATTGACAGTTTAAGGCCCTTACAGTGAAAGCTGCAGATGTGTAAACCTTTTTTCCCCATCTATCCAGTGCCCTTGAATCTCTGTCAGAGGGGGTTGGGTTTTTTGCCATGGAAGCCTTAACTCCCTTTGGACCTTGTGAAATAGTTTCTGGGTCAGTAGCAGGGTTTTTAAAAATAAATTTGTGTGAGTCAGGAACCCTGTAATATCTGTCAGGCTTAACAGGGGCTGGG
The DNA here is from genome assembly GCF_019279795.1 of Protopterus annectens. NCBI lineage: Eukaryota > Metazoa > Chordata > Ceratodontiformes > Protopteridae > Protopterus > Protopterus annectens. Next base: position 1,043,945,264 of record NC_056739.1, on the reverse strand, counting down.
GGGTAAGGAGTCAGGTGTCAAACTAGACTCCGAAAACACATCATCTACAATGTCTAACACAGGTGGAATGGCTAGAGGCCTGTGCTGAGGTAGTAAAAGAAAATCCCTGAGCCTCTTTTTAGATTCTGAAAAATCTTGGCTCTCCCAGTGGAAATGCACCCTCATGGTATGCAAGGTTTCCCCAAAGGAATAGTCCTCAGGAGGAGATGCTGAAGGTATAGATTCTTCAGCATTAGAATCCTCATTGGGGGAAGAGAATATCCCTGATCAGAAGAGGAATCAGAAGAAATAGAAACCTGATCTGAAGATTCATAGTCAGTGCATTGCCTAGGCCTCTTATCAGGAGGGGGATGGGAAACCCTGATCAAGGTAATCAAGTCTTCGGCCATTTTGAGAATCTGTTTTTTGAGCATAGAGGCCTGTCTACATGGCTCTTGAGTTTGTTTCCTTGCTTTAGAAGGTGCTTTAGTTTTTGTCTTTGAAGCTGAAGTTGTTTTTATGGAAAGATGTTTAGGTCTGAATACACCCTCAGAAGCCAGTACCTGCTCAGCGGCTCCGGACCCATCTGAGGGATTAGCGTCTGAGGCTCCAACACCTCGAGTATCCAGTGGCATGGCCGACTCCATGTGGGAGTCTGTAGCGGCCTGTGACTCTAAAGTAGTGGACGTCAGGGGCTGCGAAAGCGCCTCACTGAGAACCGGCAACTGGCTTAGGAGAAGCTTTGTCGTCGGTTTTAGACCTTGGTTGTTTTTCTCTATCCTTTTCTTTGCGTTTTTTGTAAACTCCGGTAGTCGGATGGCTATCCGACGACATTTCAGGATAATTAAACTGGCGTCCAAAAAAGTTTAAAGCAAAATCATACCGATGCTTAATAGTGTGTTGGTTAAATCTAGCACAGAACCGACAACCAGTAATGTTGTGATCAGGGCCTAGGCAAGGAATACAGTAAGAATGAAAATCCTTATGAGGTATTTGCTTACCACAAGAAATACAATTATTAACTTTTTCTGACATCGGTCTGGAGCAAGAAAAAAGTTTCCCCAATGGGGTACTTAGCTTTATTGAAGACTTTGGATCTGAAACTCAAACATGAAAATCTCAGGGGTCAGCCGGCACTTGTGAACTGCTTCTGCTTCGGGCACCGCGCGGCAAAAAAGACTGAAGAAAATGGTGTCTGCTACTTCTTTTATACCTCTGACGACCTGATGTCAGGGAGGGGGCAACAGCAGCTGACGCAGGACCCAAGACTTTGGAATTCAGGCCGGCTGAGGGCAACCTGCCAGCAGGATTACCCAAATGTAATGACTGCAACAGTGAAACACAAAGAACATCCCCTGTTCTTGTGTGACCAGATCCAATCTGTGAGGAAGCTTGTAGTAATTGCCCTTGGCCATTTCCAAAAGAGGGGAGTACCACTGCTGCCTGGGCCAGAAGGGCGTCAGCACTATGACCTTGGGAAATTCTTTCTGAATCTTCAGAAGTACCCTGGATATGAGTAGAAAGGGATGAAAGGCATACAGGAACATTCCTGTCCAAGGAAAATAAAAAGCATCTGTCTTCCAGGCATTCTTGCATGGAGTCCTGGAGTAGAATCTTGCCAACTGATTGTTCAGAGAGAAGGCAAAGAGGTCTACTTGAGGAACTCCACATGGCTTGATCAAATCTTCTATGACCCCCCCCCCCAATCAAATTTCTATTTGTGAGGGTCTGCCTTTGTACTACTCAGCTTGCCTGCAAAAGAATTTTGCTCTGACAGAATGTAGGATGCCTGCAGAGTGAGGCTGTGCTGTAAAGCTATATCCAAAGCTAACACGGCTAGTCTGCAAGGAGGGGGTACAACCTGGTCCTCCTTGCTTGTTGAGGTACCACAACTGCGGTATTGTCATAACAACTTCAAGAGGTCCCAGACCAAACACGATTCAGCGTGTTGAGTGCCTTGATCAAGGCAAGCATCTCTTTTACATTTATGTGCTTGCATCTGTCCTTGGTGTCCCACACACCTTTCACTTTTATCCCTCCGGAAACTGCCAAGTGAAGTTCACGGTCTCTGTGTTGACTAACTGCTATGTAACAGGGAAGGAAAAGTGGATACCCAGATTTATAGATATTTGCTGTCTCCACCAAATAGTCTCTTCTTACAAATCCCAGAACTGGGATTTGAAAAGGCAAAGAATGTTAGTGCTGGGACCAGAGAGACTTATGATACCATTGCATCTTTCTCATGTGGAGTCTTGCCAGGGCTATGATGAGAATCATAGATGTGATGAGACAAAAAATCCTGAGGTATTGCTTTATAGTGACTAAAGTCTGAGTGGAAAATCTTACAACTAGATCTAGATATAGATCTATTTTTTTCTGCGGAAGGAAAGCTCTTTGAACTGAGGTGTTTCAGCTGACACCCCAAGAACACAATCCTGAATGAAGGAGTTAAAAAGGACTGTTGAATGCTGTCTTGGAATCCCAGCTTGTGTGAGAGATTTCTCACCCAAGTGACAGATTCCTATCATTTTGAAAGAGACTCTGCAAAGATAACCAACTCATCTTGTTGTTGTGTCTTTCGGTTTTTCCTGGTTAGGGGTCACCACAGCGGAACTCCGGTCCACTAATGATTGGCAGTAGATTTTTACGTGCCGAGTTGCCGGCCCTGACACACAACCTTCAACGAAGGTACGCCCATTCACACATGTCTCCACACAGCAGACATTCTAGCCGAGAATCGAACACGACGTCTTAGTGTGAGGCGACAATGCTACCGCAGCACCACCACCGCAGTTACAAAGATAACCAACTCATCTAAATATGGAAAAATGTGGATACCCTGTCCTTCAATGAGCCAAAACTGGAGCTAGACATTTTGTGAACAATGCTGGTGTAGTGGACAGTCCAAAGAGTAAGGCAGAGAACTGATAATGTGATCCAGACACAAACCTTAAGAAATGCCTGAAGTCAGGATGAATAGGGATGTGATAAACATCTCTTAAATGTAGTATTACCAGGAAACTTGAGTGAGGAAGAAGAGGTAACAGATTGTGAAGTGACATCACTTTGAACTTTGTCAATATCACAAACATGTTTAGGAAAGAAAGATCCAGAACTGGCCTCAAAGTATTTTCTTTCTTTGACACTAAAAACATCCTCGAATAAAAATTATTCCCCACCCGGGAAGGAGGAACTGGCTCTATCACTCCCTGGGACAGCATGCGATGAAGGTGAAAATTAGAGAGTCCAGCCTGGTAGGTGAGGAATTACTCCCTAGGGAAAGGATGAATTTCCTCAGAATGCCATCTCTAACCTTGATGAAAGATCTTCAGAACTCTTGTTTGAAACTACTTGTTGCCAAAGTGAAAAAAGGGAAGTGAAAGGGGGTTGCCAGGGTGGGGGAAGACAAGGTCCATCGAACAGTCATTCTGACTTGTCACACTGTCCCTTGGTTTGGGGGGATTCTGAATTCTTTTTGGACCCCCCCCCCCAGCTTTTCTTTTTAAATGTCTGTTTACCTCCATTTTGTTGAAACTGTTTATTTTTATTTTTTTTGGCCAAAATTGGATAAGGGGTTAGAGACTCCCTTACAAATTTTTGAAAAACAGGGTTGAAAAATCTTTGAGATTCCCTATATCGACTTACCTTTTCATCACACTTTTTTATCACCTTTGCAGCAGATGAACCACTGACCCCTGTGGCACTCCTCTAGTAACAGGTCTGCTGGTTGATGTGGAGTCACCCACTTTGATAGTGTGTGTCCAGTTTGTGAGCCAGTTGGCAACCCATCTTACAACGAAGGGGTTTACATTTAGTTTACTAAGTTTATTGATAATGCCTGAATGTGAGATTGTATTGAAAGCCTTTGGCAAATTGAGATATGGTGTGTGCACAGATTTGCCCTCATCAATGGTCCTTGTCACACGTTCTAAGAAATCCACCAGATTTAACAGGCAAGATCTGCCCTTCATTAAGCCGAATTGGGTAGGATCCAGGGTTTCGAGGTCACGTCTCTATTTATGAGGTCCATAATAATCCATGGCCTTACAGATGAGGCTAGTCAGGTTTGTGGGACTGTAATTCCACTTGTCTGTTGCTAGCTAGGTCACCTTTGTGGAGGGAAATAACTGCAGCTGTTCTCCATTCCGCAAGAAGAAAGCCTGTGGTTAGGCTATGATTGAAAAGGGTACTTAGTGGTGATGCTAGTTCATGTTTTGACCTGTTTAGAAGACAATCTGGGATGTCATTTGGTCCCCTAGAGGTGGTGTTCTTTGTCTTGGATAGGGCTTTGAGGACCTGTTCTTCCGATATGTAAGGTGAGGGGGAAGTTTTGGGGAGGGTCTGTTGTTAAATTAGGAGGGGACAAGGGAGTGAAATTTTTGCCAAACCTATCTGCTACTAGGTTCACTATCTCTGTGGGGTTAGTGTGTGTGATACCGTTAACCACCAGTTCTGCACATGCTTGGGTCCTACCCTTTAGGTTACATATGTAGATGTAAAAGGCCTTATGGTTACTTGCTAGGTTTCTCTCAATGGAGCTCTTGGAAAATTTGACAAGTTGTCTTATTTGCCTGTTAAGGGTTAAGAGGGTGCTTTTCCATTGTTGGGTCCTTGTCTTTGTTTGCTTGGACAACAACCTTTTACATTTATTCTAGAGTTTGTTGATGGTGCAAGTCCATCATGGCAGCTTGAATTTACTTGGGACTCTGTCTTTGATTCTACCTGGTACAGCTGAGTTTGGACATTTATGCAAGTGATTGCAAAGGGTATTGGCGTAAGCTTTGGCATAGTTACTATTTTCAGCTTGGGGTGGGGCTTGAAATGCATTTATACCTTCATCTAAGATTTATAGTTTACCTTGGTAAAGTCTTTAGTCTGATTTGACCCTTTGTGAGTTCTGGTGTTAAGTGTCAGTTCGAAGGTGACATATGTGTGCTCACTTTTAACTAATGAGGGTCCAACAGTTGCAGCAGTGCACCTGTTTGACATGTTGGTGAGGACCAGATCTAGAATGTTTGTTCCTCTTGATGAGGCATTGACAATTTGCTCCAAGGCATTTGAAATCACAAAGTCAAGAAACTTTTGTGCTAGTGAGTTTGGGTTAGAGTACGTTTCCCAGTTGATGGTGGGATAATTGAAATCCCTCATAACCAATGTGTCTGGTAAAATTTGGATTGTCTTCAGTTTGGTTGAGTAGGCTTTGTGGGTGTTGTGTCCTATGGAGAGGGATCTACAACTAGCTAGGACTTGAATAGGGGGTCTTACCCACCATTATCTGGACCTTGAATAACTCCATGGAGTTATCCAGTCTAACTAGACAAGAGGTGAATTTATCTTTAATATAGATTGAAACACTGCCTCCTTTGGTTTTCACACATTCATCTTGCGGTCTAAAGGCGTGGAAGGCATTGTAACCTTGCAGGGCCGTGGTACTCTCTGAGGCCTTAAATCAGGTTTCTGTAACTGCACAGACAACTACATCCTAATGATAGAAGTGCTTCCAGGAAGTGGAGTTTTTGGTTTAAGCTCCTATTATTTAGCACCGTGACCCTTGTTTTGTTCTGACTGGTTGCTAATTTCACATTAAGAAGGTTTATGGTATACACTCTTGTGGGAGGACAGGGTAGCATCCACCCTTCTAAGCTCAGAATTGCTGGTGAAGGCTTATTGTGCCTGTTATTCTAAGTGTTTTTGTTCTGGTTTAAGCACTTTCGCTCCACAGCAGTTATTCTACATTAGAGAAGTTTGTGGTCTACACTCTTCTGACAGGAGAGGACAGCCTACAACCTTCTGAGCTGGGAATTGCTGTTGTAAGACTTACTGAACCTTTATTTGATTGGCTAGAGGGCTAGCTTCTTTAAAAATTTGAATCTCTGCGCCTGAGGCATCTGGTGACCACGCTACTTTAGAAGAAGAGTGTTGCCAGTTTCTGCTAAACTCTACAAAAGCTAAGGCTTACATTACCATATCCACTGTTTCAGCACTTATTTTTCTCTGCATTAATAGAGTGTTTCTGTATTGAATATCTATACTTTTTGACCTTATTTACAGTCTTTAGTTAGAAATGCCTTAGTTCCATTTCAGTGGGAGTAGAGGGGACCTTTGTCATTTTTCTGGACCGGAATTGTGTAAATGAAAGAAGAGTGTGCTATTTTTGCTTGGCCACAGGGTTATGTTTGTGTTTTTTTTTTTTTTAATTGAATCTCCACTGCTATTTAAGTGCAATGCTTGTCTCATAGCCTACCAGCTTTGATGCATTCGGTGACCACACTGCTAGAGAAGAAAAGTGTTGCTGGTTACTGCTAAACTCTATAAAACCTAAGACTTACATTACCATATCTACTGTTTTGGTACTTGTTTCTCACATTGTTTTTGTTGCAGCTGCATGAATCGAGTGTTTCTGTTTTGAAGGAGAAAGTCATAGCTGCCTTTCCTGGGGTAGGATCCGGCAAGTCATACAGACGCAGTCAGGTCACTGAATCACAAGTACCAGTATGACTCTGTCATAATCTATGCAAGTATTACTCATTTGAGACATACCTCCCTTAGTTATATGAAGCACGACACGATCGAGAACGCTGATTATGTGTCTCAGTCAGGTATAAGCTTAGCACTGAGTAGTATACTAACTTCTCTAAGGATGATGCCACATTGCTAACAAATAATAACTGATTTTAAGAATTTGGCTTGGCTTCTATTGTCAGTCTAAGAGGGTACAATATTTGTTGGCCTGGGAGGACATGGTTAACAGACCACGCTGCTTTGCCGGGGTGGTCTGTACTTACTCCTTCTAGGCTTTTAAATATTGGGAAAGACCTTTCCACCCTATAGTGCCTTTTTTTAGGAATGTCAAACTAATAAACCTCCCAACTTAAATGAACCTACAAAGGAATATCTGAAGGTCTCACTGCTCAATGCTAGAAGTCTTATAAAGAAACTCCACTCCATGCAAGCCTTCTTCTCCCTGGAGTTTGTAGACATCTGTTTAGTAAAACAGATGTGGTTTAAATTTGTGGAGAGTACCCCAGCAATGCAAGGTTATAATGTCATTTATTACGTCAGACCACCTACTGCACAGGAGGGAACAAAAGGTGATGGAGTCTCAGTCTATATTAAAAACAACCTCACATCCCGAGTAGTTAAACTGTATGACCCACTAGAACCCATACTTGTGCAACTCACCATAAACAAGGTCTCATATCATATCATATTTTTGTGACCTATAGGTCCCCCTCCATGTACAGGAAGCCCATACTACCTTATCTCAATGTACTGGAATCCCTCACCATCTAACCCAATATGATGTTCATGGGGGATCTCACCTACCCCTCTACCGATTGGGAATCCTATGCCACTTCTAATGCACAATCCCAGTGATTCCTAAACTTTGTTAATACCAACATCTTAGAACAGTTGGTCCATTCTCCTACCAGGGGTGCAAACATCCCTCGGCCTTGCACTCATGAACATGGGGGGGGGGGGCATGTTCCTCATGCAATGTAATGTCTTTGCTTGTAAGATCTAACCATAAAGCAGTATTGCTTGAAATAAAAATTTACTCTGGGGACCCAGCAAAACCAAAAACCTTCAGAAACTATTCTAAGACTAATCTCTCTCTACTATGCAACACTTTGGCTAAATTCTAAGCACCCCCAAAACCAATAAACAGCATAGCACATGGTGTGCTACTTACAAAATCTCTGTGCAACCACAATGACAGCTGTACAGAGCAGACTTACAAGTCATCCTCAAACCACACACTTATGAATCTCCTACATATTCACAAGTCAAACAGTGCCTGAAATACAAGGTGTAGGGATCTGAATTCTGTCTGTGACTTAAACAGAGCATACTGGAGAGACAGATGTGTGTCCCACAGACTGCCCATATAATGGAACAGGTTTCTCATCCATGTGAAGCTGAGTTAGTATATTACTCAACTGAAATGCAACCTAGACCAGTGGATGGGGAATAGGAAATTTACACCAGTCCTGGCACCCATGTCCCTTACAGACAGAAACAGCTAATAAATGCCTGGCCCCCAATATCCTATTTGGATACAGGATGTCATTATTCTTTTGGGAAAACTTGATTAGGCTTAGAAACGCTCCCAGGGTCATTAGCAGAGTAACAAGCAATGATCTATGGGTGTATAACCCCAACAAACTAGCCACATTCCTACTGGCTAATTGAGGACTGCAGGTCACAGTATATGGGAAAGGCTGGCACAATCATATCTCTGTGTTGCCATCTATCAACACAAATTTTTATTGCCATCAGTCTGTTTACTCAGCCACTATAATGGTGCAGCACCACTTACCAGGCTGAAATGCATATTCCTTAAGAAGCATTTTTAAGGAATAGAAAGCACAATCCAATGCCAAACATTATTTTGCTTTGGGTTAATATCTACTTTCACTACGGTTTAATTTTCTGCTAACAAAGCACATACATAGCTCCTCACTTTGAATACCCTGTGATAGTGCTCCTTCCAACACCTAATTCTCATGCATCTGTATAATGGATAAATTCCTTAGTAAAATCAGGAGTTATCAACAGTGGTTCAGAACTTAACATAATTTTGAGATCAATAAGTTCTATTATCTGCCTAAAGAAGCCACTGTACATTGACAAGACCATTTTGTTTTGGGACATCTGTCAAAAGACAGACAACTACTGCAAAATTAGGTACAAATATTGTCATACTTAGCTAGTCAAAAAACAGCTTTTGTGTGACTTTTAGTGAAGGGTGTAAACCAGTTCTTCATTAGTTTTTTAGACCAAAGGTTTTACCATCCGTCTTCTATAATGTATTCAAAACACTTGGCTTCCACAATGCCCAGATTACTTTTCTTGGCATTCACAATCAAACCTTCCTGTCTTGTGGATAATAACACGGCCAGCAGTTCTGATAAGTGAGACTCAACAGTGCTCTAAATTAACGACCACTTCATTCGCATATGCCACAGTACATCAGAAGTGTGGCTTCAGTATTTTATCCACCAGCCTCTGAAATGTAGCTTGAGGTTCCACATAGGCCAAACAATGACCAGTGTGCTCTGAAATCGATCATAAGGGGTCTCAATGACTGTATTTGTCTTTGTCTGAGAGGGTACATGTTAACTGCCAGTACTTCTTTTTCATTTCAGGTGTTGTCAATGATCTGGCCTTTCCCACATACTCTATCACTTCATCAGTTCTGGGCATGGGATAGCTATTACACTTTACAATACTACTCGGTTTCCTACAGTTGCTGCAGAATCTAATATTTCCATCAGGTTTAGGAACTAGCACTTTTAAGTTGCTCCATTCACCCTGTGACTATTCTATTTCTCCTAGCTTGAGTATCATTTAAACTTCTTCAGTTAGACTTTTACTCTGTAAAGATTTCAGGCTAACCTTCACTACAGGTGTTGTTCTCTATGCACTAACTTCTATCAGGTTGTTCATCCTAAATATATCTGACAACACTCTTATTTACACCCACGCTTCCACTGGACTGAACCTAATGGCTCCTTCATCTGCACCCATCTTGCCCATTCATTCTACAATAGGTAGCAGCAGTAAGAAATCTCTGGGTGAGGTGAAAACCCTAAAGTCAATTCATTCCTGCCTGGGAATCTCTAATCAGTTCAACAATTTGTCAAAATGCACAAACTTGCTACAGGAGTTGCTATACTTCATAAAGATGATATTCCATGTACTTCCCTAGTGCCTCAACCTGACTGCTCATCTTAAAAAGACTCCCTTATCATTTGTAACAAAATTATAAAGGCTAAATATCTTACCCTTAACATTGTGCTATTTTGGATATACACAAGGACACTGTAGTAAATACTTCTTCACTGGCTGGACTAGAACATAAAAGAGGAATTTACTATCACATGTAATCTATGGAGAAATATGTGCGACACTTGACTCCTTAGCCCTCTATGCTTTCAAACCTCACCCCTCCCTACTCCTCTTCCTTACATTTTTATATCTTATCACATTTCCTTCACTTATACCCTACCATTCATTTATTGCTATGGGGATATCGTACTCTAATTCACTCTTACCATGCTATCCCTATTTAACTAGGCTCTAGAGCATGCTATTCCACTAGGACATTCCTACGCCTGAATACTTAATTTCATTCTCCTCTTCTTTTTTTCCTCTTTATCTTAAAAAAGTACTATACCAACTTTAACTTTCACTAATGCCCTTTTACTATGTTAGCCTATTAACTCCTATTTGTTTTGTTGATTAGGTGTTGCCTGTTATGCATTGTATACTAAGTTATGCCTACCCTGTTTATTGTCTCTATGACTGGAGCTTTTCTTCCATTATTTGTATGTTATCTATTATACATTCTATTCCAAGTTAAACTATACACCGTTAATTAAATGTATGATGGGAGCTTTTCTCCCCAGGCCTCTGCTGAAAATGGACATGTATCAAATCAGATAATTCCGGTCAACAAATGTAAAATAAATAAAATAAAGTACAATGATATTCCTGTGCAGGAACATACAGAATGTTTATGTTTGTGTTAAATACAGTCCTCTTATTATATAAATTAGTCTTCCTCCAACTGGAGTCTGCAGTACACATTTTCAAAATATGTTTTTTAGCAATCTGAATAAAATGGCATTGATACACTGTCATCATATATGGGTAAAAACTTCTGTTTACTACTGACGAGCATAAATCTCTGCTATTCTAGAGATGCATTACACTAAGGGTGGTAGTCATACCCATTACTGAACCTGTTAAGTAAATTGGTGCTGTTCACTCATAAGCACAGCAAAGGCATGAATTATAGAGGCCATTTATTCTAATGAGTGATGGCTGCAAATGAACTTATGCAAATGAAGTACTAATGAGGCAGTAATGACAGATGATGTAGCACATCATATTCTAATATGGCCTCCTCCTGCCTGCTTGCAATTCATAGTCATTTTGACATGTTTCCACACTGGGTTCAAATTCATTATAAAAAGGTGGAATCGTGCATTTTCTATCTACTTTGTGGTTGGCAAAGATGGTCTCCTTTGCTACCATTGCTATTTTCAGGTGTGAGCTGTTGTTCGTGGCCAACCTAAAACCGCAGGTGCCCATCAGCACTCAGCCGCCAAGGTAATAAAAATATAGACAGAGAATAACTCATCAAAATTTTGATGATAGGTTCAGTCTGCACAGGGAAATTGTAAGGATCTTAGCATGTATGGTTCCAACATAGGTACTGGGGGGAATGTGTGGCCTTCCTATCCCTGTGGATACTAAGGTATGTACAACTCCTCACTACACCTACCAACAGGACTTCCCAGAGACAGACTGGAGATATTCTACCTCAAGGATACTTCAGCAATTCCTAGATGTACTCTAGACATGTGTGGATTATACATCTATTTCCCAGTGTAATTTCAAGACCTTGCATTGATTTATGCATGCCTTTTAGGGGTTGGTACATTTCCCTGAGGTGCTTGATGTGATAGACAACAGCCATGTTGCAATTAAGATCCCATGTGGCCCATGGGAGAAAGTGGGTTGTACTGCAATATGAAGGGCTACAATTCCATCAACAGCCAGGTAGTATGTGATACATGGGGATACATTATGAACGTGCCTGCCGAGCAACCTGGCAGTGTATACGATTAACATATCTGACACATTATCTCATTCTACTGCCTCTTCTTGCATAGTAAGATGCCCAAAGGCCATCTTGTAAGTGAAAATTGTTATTTTATCATTTAATCAATTATTCATAGCAAAATGTATTGCTTAATACTAAACAACTTCCCCCACCCCCTTTCTCTCTATCTTTTTTTACAGGTGATGCAGGATATCCACTGGAGCCATGGTTCATGGCACCAGTGAGAAATTTGAATGGAGGTGTGGAAGGTAATTTGAATATAGCCCTATCCCAGACTCATAATGTCATCAAGAGAGTCTCTGGCATGTGGAAAAGTCATTTCCGATGCCTGGATGAGTCTGGGAGTGCCCTTCATTATGACCCACCTTTAGCATGCAGGATGTCCTACTATGATTATTGATGGCCAGCTAGCAGCAGGAAGGGACCCCATGCTGCAGGCTTCTGCACAGCAGGTAAAGAAATAGCAACTAATCCGGAAATATGCATCATGACATTCAGGTCGCCGTTTCCTTTTTTATAGAAAACAGAGCATATAACTGATGTATGCAAATGGTAAGTGTGCGCTATCCTGTGTTGTGTGTAGTTTACTTTCACTGTTCAGACATTCCCCCTAAGTTTTAAATAATTTTTAATTTCAGCACAGGTACTCATACTCATTTTTATAAAAGTTATGTGTGAATGCTCATTGCCATCAGTTCAGTGGTGCCATAAGGAATAATTTTATTTTAAATGCTTTTACAGAAGAAATTTGGCTTACGGATTGTACTTAAGTATGCATGTGCTGAATCTGCTGAAATGGTAACTTTCATAAAAGTGCTATTTCAGTAACTGACTGCTTAGAAGCAGCCAAAAACTGTATGTAGTAAAGTCTCTAATAAGAAGTTATGTACTCACCATAACGTTCCAGCTGAGTAGGTAAACTTCATTTGTCAGCAACCTATGGGAATCGGATCCGACCTCGGATCCTAGCCGGCAGTTTTCAACAGCTTTAGATCTGAGCTCCAAGCTCCTCCCCCTACCCATAATCCCCTGCCAACCCTGACTGACCTCAGATCAAGTTTGCCCAACAGCAGAAACTGTTAATAAAATATATTATTCTCAAGAAAAAGTGGGTAAAACCCATGGACCAGAGTAAGAATACATTCGCAAGTGAGGGGGCAGGAGGGAGGGATGGTTGCTGACAAATGAAGTTTACCTACTCAGATGGAATGTTATGGTGAGTACATAACTTCTTAATCTGAAGTAGTTAATTTCATTTGTGCAGCAATCTATGGGACAGAGTCCCCAGCTACCTAAATCTTGGGCGGCCTTCATGGAAGGATGTTCCGGAGCACTGCAGAGCCAAAGGATCCTCTCCCTCTGGAGATAATGTCCAATTTATAGTGATTGATAAAGGTATGAGATGAGGCCCAAGTGGCTGCCGAACAAATATCATCCAAACAGACTCTAGCTCTAAAAGCCGCAGAGGTACACATAGATTGAGTAGAGTGGGCATGGACCTCCCAGAGGTGCGGGCCTGCCAGAACTTTCATATGCTAGAAGGATACACTGTGAAATCCATCTAGACAGTGTAACTTTAGACACCGATTTACCCAAGTTAAATTTGGCAAAGGAGACGAACAATTGGTCAGATTTCCTATTACCAGATGTCCTGTGGATGTAGAAGCGAAGTTGTCTATGCACATCCAATGAGTGTAATTTGTATTCCCCTTTGTTATGGCAATTTGGAAAAAAGACCGGCAGGTTAATGGACTGGTTAATATTTGATTCAGAGGCCACCTTGGGAAGAAAGAGGGATTAGTCCTGAGGTAAACTCTATCCTTGTGAAAGGTCAAGTATGGAGTTTTTCCACAGAGGGCTTGTAGTCCAGAGACCCTTCGAGCTGAGGTGATAGCGACAAGAAAGGCCGTTTTCCATGACAAGAATTTAAGATCTACTGAAGCTGCAGGCTCAAACAGGTGAGCTGTCAAGGCCTGAAGCACCAGCGTTAAATCCCAAGGAGGGACTACATCCTTCACTGGAGGTTTGAGCAGAAAGATGCCCTTCAAAAAGGTCTTATACAATTTCGTGGTGATCAAAGGGCCCAGTTCATTTCCCACGTGATAATGAGAGATAGCTGCTAGTTGAACCTTGACTGTGGAGGAGCTAGCCCCCTGATGAAACAGCTCTGACAAAGTCTAATACAGCAGGCAAAGGAGCTGTGAAAGGATCCAACTTTTGGCGTTCCACCCAAATGGAGAAACGTTTCCATTTGCTACTATAGATCTTTCTAGTAGAAGGCTTATGCGCTGCTACTAGAATAGTTTTAACTGAGGAAGAGATACTGGGAGTCCTAGCTACGAGTGGAACAGGAGCAGCCAAGCTGTGAGCTTGAGATTGTCCAGGTTCGGGACTGGGAGCTCTAGCGGGTGGGATATTAGATCCGGATGGGGATCCAGAATCCAAGGAGGATTCACCAGATGAGACCAAAGGTAAGGGAACCAGGTTTGACGAGGCCAAAACGGGGCAAAGAGGATAATCCTGCTCCCCAACTGACTGGCTTTCTGAAGAAACTTCATCATCAGGGGAAGAGGAGGGTAAGCATAAAGAAGACCGGGAGGCCAAGCATGCACCAGAGCATCTCTTGGGGGTTCCCTGGAGGGGGAAATGCGAGCGAAGTAGTCGTAACATTTTGTGTCTGAGCGAGAGGCAAAGAGATCGCAACAGGGTTGACCCCATTTGGCGAAAATCCGATTCGCTATCTTGGGATTCAGAGACCATTCGTATGGTAACAGTATGGTGCGACTCAGTTTGTCCGCAAGGATGTTGGACCGCCCCAGAATGTGCGTTGCTATGAGAAAGCGGTTGGTGGAGATCGCCCATTCCCACACCCTCATGGCCTCTAGACAGAGTGGGTAAGACCTGGTTGCCCCCTGTTTGTTGATGTACCAGACAAGAAACATATTGTCTGTCTGAATCGCAATCGCTCCTACAGGAAGAAGGTCCTGAAGTGCTTGCAATGCTAACAGCACTGCCCTCATCTCTAGGACGTTGATATGCAGTGAGGTCTCCGTGAGGTCCCACGTGCCTTGGACTGCCCTGCCCGAACAATGCCCCCCCTACCCGAGGCGGGAGGCGTCCGTGGTCACTGTGGCTAGTGGAGGGGTCGTAGAGAAGGGGCGGCCTTGCTGGAGGTCCGGAGACTGGAGCCACCATAGGAGGGCCCTCCTGCAAGCCCTGCTGAGGGGAACGGGATGGCTCAGAGGACACTGAAGAAAGGACCACTGGACCTGAAGGGTCCATTGTAAGACCCTCATGTTCAAACGTGCCATCAGCAATAGGTTGATTGCTGCCGCCATTGAGCCAAGAGCCCTCAGGACCAATTCCGCCAGAGGAGCTGGAGATTGTAGAATGGCCCGCACGTGTAGCCTCGGGGTTCGTAGTCGGTCTGTAGTCAAGAAAGCTAGGAGTTTGTTTGCGTCTAATCTGGCCCCTATGAAGTCTATGGTCTGAGTCGGAGTAAGAGACTACTTCTCTATGTTGATAGTGATCCCCAGCCGGGGAGCTAGACGAAGAAAGTAGTTTCCGGCTGCACAGAGTAGATGCCTTGTCGGGGCGGTCAGGAGCCAGTCATCCAGGTATGGGAAGACTTGAATTCCCTGAAGCCTCAGGTGGGCCGCTATCACTGTTAACACTTTGGTGAACACCCTGGAGGCTGTGGTGAGACCAAAAGGGAGGACCCTGAATTGGAAATGACTGGCTCCTAGCCGGAAGCGGAGGAACCTCCTGGATCGCCTGTCCATCAGAATGTGGTAGTACGCATCCTTGAGGTCTATAGAGCACATCCAATCGTTCTCCCGCAAAAGGGGGAAAATGGATTGAAGAGTGACCATGCGGAACTTCTCTTTGGTTACTGACAGGTTCAAGGAAGAGAGGTCGAGGATTGGTCTTAAGTCCCCCATCTTTTTTGGCACCAAGAAGAACCTGGAGTAAAACCCGGACCCGCACTGGTCTGGGGGGACGTGTTGGATGGCTCTTTTTTCCAGCAAATGTTGGATTTCCATTGCTGCGGCCTCCCTCTGGTTGGGTGGAACATCGGGGAGGTATCTGGGGCTGCATGGGCAACGAGAAATGGGGATCTGATATCCTCTGGATATAATGCGAAGCACCCAGCGGTCTGTTGTGATGGACTTCCAAGCTGCTGGGTGCTTCGAAAAACGCCCCCCAACTGCCTCCAGAGTGGAGCAGTCGGGCAACCCCTCAGGGGTGTTGCGTGGGTTGGTCTGAGAAGGGTTCTCTGGATCCAAAATTATGAGGGCCCCCTCTGCCTCTAGGGCAGTGTCCACCCTGCCCTCCTCTGCCGCGGAAGGGCTGGGAGTCCGGAGTGGGATGGGACTGTTGCAACTTCCAGAACCACATCTTCTTCTGACCCTTTTGGTTCTTAGAGAAGGACCTCTGAGGAGCAGAGAAGCGTATTCCGACGGCAGACAACTTCTTCCCGTCCTTTTCACTCTGGACCAAGGTATCTCGCACGGTTTTGCCAAAAAGGGCAGAACCATCGAAAGGGGCATTAGCGAAAGACGCCTTAAAGGGTTCCGTGAAATCACAGTGCCGGAGCCAGGCCTGACGTCTCATGATGAGGCCCGCTCCACTGGCTCTAGTGGCTCCTTCCGTGGCATGGGACAGTAGCTGCATAGAGGTGATAGATATAGATCGTAGAGTGGCCATCCGGGCGGAGTGCAATTGCTTGTCCCCCGCCTACATGGACTCGGTGGGGGGGGGGGTTACGCAGCGTACTCTTTGATAAGGTCCAGCTACAGTCGAAGCACATGTGCCAAGTAGTTCAGCGACCTCACAGAGAAGGTAGGCGAACTAAACACCCGCTTCCCTAGGCGGTCCATCGACTGAGACTCCTTGCTCGGGGGATGAACCGAGGGACTCTACTGAGCTTGTTCCCTCTTGGTGGCCGCCGCCACCAACATGAAATCTACAGGGGGACCCTTACTCCAGTGGGACTTGTCAGAGGGTGGGCTAAGAATCTTGTCCGGGCGCTTAGGGACTGGCTCCACAGTGTTCGGCTCCTTCCACACCCTGGTAGTAATCAAGTCTACCAGGGGGTCGGCCGGAGGGGACACCCAAGAGGTAGACGGGCCTGCTTCAAACGCCTCCAGGAACACAAATTCGTCCGAGGTAGGCTTTGGGGCAGACCACCCCCCCCCCCTTATTCTAAGCATCTCCATGATGTCACCAAATGGGACATCTTCGGGGGGTGATCTTGGGGATCCTTCCCCTTCCTCCAAATCTGTGTCCTCAGTCAAGGACTCGGGGGAGTCCAGGTGCCTCCTTTTGCACCTTCGCTTGTGAGGAACCTCCTCGGGGGGGCTGTCCGAGGAGGTTTCACCAGCCACGTCTTGCTCCAATGGAACTACCTGGGACGTCAAAGCAGGCTGTCCCTGGGGCCGGGTGATGGAAGTCGGACCCAACAGAGGAGGAGTGCAGGTTGGAGCCGTGGCAAGGACCGGGGGCCTGGATTGTCTCGACAGGTCCCTCTCCACCATGTCGAATGCCGAGGGAGAGCTGCTCTCTCTGGGATCCGAAAGCAGACCCTCGCTCGGATCCGACGGACGGATCGGGGCCGGCGCCGAAGCGATCAGATCCGATGGACCAGTATGCTCCGACCTGGACGGAGCCGAAGGCATATCGATACCCCCGGATCCGAAGCTCAGCCCTCGGCTCTGAGAGCTCGGATCCGAAGAAGCAAATGGACCCAACAGATTTGAGGGAAGTGTCGGCGCCGAAGTACCCTAGACTATCGGCGCCGACACACCACCGGCTCCAAGGCTGCCCGGCTCCGAAAACTCCAAACCCGGGAAATGGGACGGAGAAGGAGCTATCGGGGCAAAGAACGGGGTCGAGCTCCCCCCCAGAGGGGGGGGGGGGAGGCAGGAGCACTCCCATCTGCAGCTGGGCCTGGAGGAATCTTCTCATCGTCCGGTCCAAATCTGCATCCGTGAGACTTCTGGTCGATCTCGACAAGGCCACCGAGGCGAGGCGGGAGTGTCGCCTCGATGACCTCAAAGGAGATCGGGTCTCCTCCTCCTCCGGACCCGGTGAAAAGCATGGGGACCGGATCCGAGAAGGAGGAGACCCAAAAGTTCTGGAGAGAGAAGACCGCTTAGCCGGGGGGGCTGAAGCGGAGGCCTCGGCCCGCCGCTTGTGGTGTTTCTCCCTCCTTTTTTCTTTCCTGGCCTCCCTCTCCTCCGGGCCTAAGGCGGGAGACTGAGTCCCAGCCGGGGGGGGAGGAAGCAGGAGTGGCAGCCTCCGCAGCCGCAGCGGGAGCCATGGGAGGACCGGAGGTAGAAGCCAAGTCCGGGGGCAGAAGACCCGCCAGAATCAGCTTAGACCTCCGGTCCTTGAGTGCCCTGGGATTGAACGCCGCACAAATGGTACAACCAGAGGACAGGTGCTCAACCCCCAAGGCACAACACACACAGAGTGTGGCCATCCGCTGGGGACAGCTTATGGCCACACTCGGTGCACTTAGAAAAAAATCAGCTTTGGGGCCTCAGACATATCAACTAAAACGAGGTAACCACACACACTAGGCCCCAAACACACACACACACACACACACACACACACACACACACACACACACACACACACACACACACACACACACACACACACACAAAACCCTGATGGAACCACGAAGGAAGGGGGAGGTTAAATATGAAAAAAAATAAAGTAAACTAAGAGAGTTTAAGATTAGAAAAGGGACCTGAACACACACTCAGTCCTAAAAGTTTAAGAAAAGGGACAAAAAGGTTAAAATTTTTCTCACAAAGTGATGAAAAGCCTGGAACTCGTAGGATCAAGCTGCTGAAGTAAACCGTGGCAAACTAGATCTGAGGTCAGTCAGGGATGGCAGGGGATTATGGGTAGGGGGAGGAGCTTGGAGCTTGGATCAAAAGCTGTTGAAAACTGCCGGCTTGGATCTGAGGTCGGATCCGATTCCCATAGGTTGCTGCACAAATGAAGTTAACTACTTCAGATCACAAGTTCATGCCTTACACTGGAAAAGAAAATATATCACGTGCTGTTTTTTTTAGGTTCATAGGTGTGTACTAGGCTAATGACCACAACGGCCTTTTTAAATCTAGCCATGCATATCAAATCTCTGACAAGGTCTGGTACCCTTAATAAGTACAAGCAGGGGCCTGGGAAGTGAACCATTTACAGGCTGGCTGTGTGCATTAGAGAAATAGATGTCAAACCAGAGATGTATTTCCTGTTCCCTATCCAACTGTCCAAGTTGCACTTGAATTGGGTTAGGGAAGAATTCTGCTTCACATGGATACCTGGCTCTCCAGCAGGTCCCATTTATATTACAGGCAAGATTTAAATCTTTAGAACATGTAATTAAGGTGCTGCTTGTTTCTGCAGATATGCAGGTCTATCAGAATGGGGTCAGACAATGCCTTGTATGTCAGGCATAGATCTCCCTGCAACAGTCTATAGGAGACAGAACACAGGGGTAGGGCCTTGAGGGTGTCTGCACAGGACATGTTACTTATGTCCTGTATTCTTTTAGTGAGGAACCTCTGTGGACATTCCAATTGTTGGATATGCCTAGTTAGGTACATACCAAATGGGGCATTGTACTCACTGATAGGTCTGATGAAAGCTGAATACAGTGGAACAATGACTTATTTGGACCTAGATGCTATAATTTTGTTTATACATTGCAAAACATACAATGATTTCCTCAGTACTGTAGACACATGATGGTCAAAGGCTAGATTACTGTCTGTGTGTGTCCCCAAGTCCCTGACTATTGGGTCAACTCTTAGGAGTGTGTTGTCAATACGATAGTTTACAGGGGTGGATGACTTCCTGAAAGATACTATTATGCATTTCTTAGCCTTTCATTTTAGTCCATGAATTTGGTACCAGTTGTTTGTCAGTCCTTCCTGAAGAACACTTGTGTCAGTAGGCGATTCAATGACAGCTCCTAATTTGCAATCATCTACAAATTTTGTCAGACAGACGCCACTGATGTTGGTCTTTACTTCAGAGAAGTAAATGCCAAAAAGGAGCGGTCCCAGATCCAATCCCTGAGGGACTCCGCTTGCGACTGACCTCTATGTAGAGGTAGACTCCCCAGTTCTAACTTCCTGGGCCCTCGCCTTTGAGCCAGTTGGCTATCCACAGGGAGCTGTAAGGGTTTGTACCCAAGCTCTTAAGTTTATTAATAATGCCACAGTGTGGGATTGTGTCAAGTGCTTTAGCCAGGTCAAGGTAGGCAGGAAGAAACATTTTGCCCTCATCCATTGCTTTGGTGACCTTCTGAAAAAAGTCCACCAGGTGGAGTAGGCATGACATGTCCTTGATGAAACCAAACTGAGTTGGGTCCAGTGTCTGGAGGTTTCCTATGTCATTACTGACCATTTACATGACCATTATTTCCATGGCTTTGCATATGAGACTAGTGAGTCTTATGGGTCTGTATTTTCTAGTGTCTGTAAAAGGCCTACCTATGTGTAGAGGGATGACTGTTGCTGTTCTTCATTCATGAGGCACAAAGCCTTTTTGAAGTTTACAGTTAAATAGCAATTCCAGAGAGCCTCATAGATGATGTTTCATGCTATTTAAAAGGTATCCTGGAATATTGTCTGGGTCCACTGATGCAGTGTCCTTGGCCTTAGATAGAGCAATAAGGACCTGTTCCCTAGTGATAGCAGGGGGAGCTGTGTTTGATGGCATTACTTGAGGGAAGCTGATGGGGAAAGAGGGGTAAAGTTGTAGCTGAATTTGGCAGCCAGTACGTTTGCTATATCTTCTGGATCAGTATAGGTGGCTCCATTTACAATGAGCTCTGCACACAATTGCGTACTGCCTTTGAGGTTGCGGACCTAGCTAAAGAATGTCTTGTGGAACAACATGCAAAAGTAATAAACTGTAGCTTGATCCACTCATCAACCAAACAATGCAATGAAAGTATGCCTACTTTCACCCCAAACAAACCAAAGATCTGAGTACAAAAACATTTACAGTGACATAACACCCTTATTCATACAAACATACTGCCTAAGTCCAACTTCACCCAGTTAAAATTGCATTTTATTAACCTGTACTGCATCCTCTAGAAATGCATAACAGTACTGCAAACACTTAACACTGCAGCTCCATCTTATGCTATAGCTAAACGAGTTGTATCCTTCCTCTATCAATTCTCTATATTAACACTGCCTTTTTCATTCATGAGTGACAGTCACAAAGTCCAGATTAAAGCAGCGTGTGTCCTGACAACAAAATACACTGGTGAAAATGAAGATCATCAGATCTCACTCATTTCAAATTATGTATTAATATTCTATGACACATAACCTATAAAAAAAAAAAGTACACTAAACTCAATTAACCGTACCCATGGGGACTGGTAGATGCCGGATAACTGCAGTTTCTGGTTGCTTGAGATTTACTGTTAAAAACAGGCCTGACTAATACTGTATCCTATACTATTTGTTTGGTTTGACTTGTTTTCAGGTTGCGGAGAGAGGGAATTTTTTCCTATCTTTCTTTTTAAAACTCAAACTCTAAAAATGTAAGGTATGTTTCAGTCGGGGGAAAACAAAGCACAACACATCAAAATTGTACTGTATTTCTTCAATTTTTTTTGCCGGTTGCTTGAGTTTCAGATAACTGAGAGTTTACTGTACTACTGTCATGAATTCCTATTTATAAATGACACTTGTGTCACTGTTAACATGGATCAACTTCATCTGACCTTCAGATCAATGAAAGACACAATTCCCATAATAGTAAGTGTTCTATGAATTCAACATGAACTGATTCCCAATAATTTAGAACCTTATTGCTATTTTCCATCATATTTGATAAATTTTACACTTTCTCAAAACACTTGCCAACTAACTCAATCACAAGTAAATATGGAGGTATTAAACTTACTCACACAAATTCAGGCTCATTTACACATTTTTTATGCAAGTAAGGCTGAGTTACTCATTTCTATGAAGTACAGTAATAAGTGAATGTGTATGTCAACAGATTCACATAACAAGACCACAGGTACTGTGAACGAGCTGTGCTAACTGACAATGAGCCAAGCTGGTCTCAGGGATGCTCAAACAAGCCTAAAATATCTCAAATTTTCCTATACATAGGAAGGGCGAAATGGCGTCAACGATACTTTGGTAGCATAATCGTGAACCCTAATCCTTGCCCATCCTGCAAATGGTGACACACCTTGCCAACTCAAAGACCTCGGTACTTTACATTATAGCAGAGAACTTTATAAACAAATATTCCTGTTGGTGTTAAAGTGAAGGGGAAAAAAAAGAAAAAAAAGCATTACTTACTAATGCAAAACTTAAGACAGACATGCTTAAAAATTAAGTAATGCATGACCTTAGACTCAACTGCACAAATAGAAGATTACAAAATTAGTATATAAAAGCAAAAACACATATAAATAAATGAAAAAATAATGATTTAATAACTGACTTTCATTTGCCATAGCAAAAAATAAATAAATAAAAATCAAATCCCTTCCTTTAAAAAATATACATATCTATGGAGCAAAGCAGTTTGATAAAACCAAACTTGTCAGCAATAGTAGTTCCATACTTAATGACCCTACATGGTGGTTGGGTTTGGTTATGGTGATGTCACACCCTGGAGGATGCGTTTCCAGTCCTGTGAACCACAGTCCTGTACTTATATTCTTCATTCTGGTACTGGCACTTCAAAACATGGCACAGAGACTGTGCTCCAAAATGGCCTGATAAGGAGACCAAAATCATGGTCGATCTCTTGCAGGGCACATACATGGAGAAAACTGAAAGAGCAGTACACTGCATGGAACTGAAAAGGTGGACATCTGGTAAGAGTTTTGTGAACACCTGTCATCCCTAACACGGATAACGTCATCTCAGAGCCTCACTGCCACTACAGGTACATTGACGAGCAGAAGCATAGGCCTGACCAGCTGGCTGAGTGGGTAAACCAGATGAAGGACAGAAGGAAAAATTTGTACAGCAAATATTTTAACAGTCTAGTCTTAAATCTTGTTTAAAATATGGATAAAAACAAGCTAGATAAATATTGCATAAATGCAAGAAGAAATGTAAGTGTAAATATGTAATCCTAAGGTATGAGTAGGCATAAACATATCTGTAACTAGAAATACATCTGCAAACAAATATGGCACGTTTATGTGCAGACATTGTTTTGTGTAAAAACACAAATGTATATGTATGAGTAAAATATACATATGTAGGAATACATATATAAAAATGTAAAATACAAATATGTGTGTCTTTATACACAAATAGCTAAGAATATATTTACATTGCCACATAATTTCATATACAATAGTTATTAGCTTACTACATATTTCTACTACAGGCAAATTGGTTTAGAAAAACAATTTTGGTTTGTATAGACCACAAATCATTTAGTGATAAGATAACTGAATAAGATGGTTCCTTCTTCCAAAATATACCCACATAAGATGGCTGACCTCAGCCAGCTACCGCACCCTAGGAAGAGGTAGTTAAAATAGTAGCTGAATGACCAAGTACTGTGGTTAGTGAAAAAAGGAATGTTCAGTGCCTTACTGACAGAATATAAGTATGTTGATTACAACTTCACATGATCTGACTTAAAAGGGCAGGCAAGATACACAAGGCAGTGCAAAGCAGTAATTTCACTGGAAATATTTGCAAAGGTAGAAAAAAGTACCCATTCCATGAAGAGCCAAACATCAAATGCAACAATATGAAGGAAGTCAAGATTTCCTTCTAGCTCTGCTTACAGTAAACAAGAAATATATTGCATTACAGATGGCGTTAGTAGAAATACTTTATGAAAACCTGTGCTTTGATGGTTAGTAATGTAAGCATATAAGGAAGGTAAATTCAGTATAAATATATACAGAAATAAGCACACAGACTTAATAGAAGAATAACTTCTGTGCTTTGTTGATTAATAAATATAATCATGTAAGAAAGATTTCAACACACATCTATGATAGGTAAGCAGTTATTCTTTATGCCTTCTATATGCAGAAAAGGAGATCTTACATAATCAGGCATAGAAGGACAGACAACTTAAAAGACTTTCCATGGGTGTAAATATGCAAACATGATTCAGAATAAAAAAAGTGTCATTCCAAAAATGTGTTGAACAACATGTTAAATTTTTTCTTTGTTTTTTTTGGGGGTTTTTTTTGCAAGTATAAATCCAGAAGTAATTAATACACAAAATAATGTGCTTCCAGTTTACAACTGCAGCACAATCCATATCAGGCAAACATTTTGAATAAATTACCATTTCTTATGATATACCGCATTATCTCCTTTGCATCAGAAAACTGCAAATGTAAAAATCACCACCACTTAATATAATTATATTGATATTTCAAGTACGATTTCCCAGAATATTCTTTTCTGAATAAAGATTTAATAAAAATAAGAAATCTCAGTTAATAAAGACTGCACTGATGTATTACATTATGAGTCAATTTACTGTCTCCATTTCTTTTTTGCCTCTCTACCCTCCCTCTCTTTTTCTTATTTTAGTTGCACATTACTTTGTCTTTCTTTCCCCATTTATGTTTATTTTTCTACAGGCCCAGAATCCCTAGGAGCAGCCCAACCATGTTCCTACTGGGTCAGGTACCACTCACCCTCTGCCCATCTAAAGACATCTTCACAGGAGCGGGGGCAATGGCACTGATCCTGTAGGTTCCCCTTGAATGTTAAAGTCTGGAAAGCTCTACTAAGTGTAGGATTCAGGACTTGCTTGAGGATGTGGTACAGCAGGCAGTGGAGAGACATCTTTGGGTGGTTCAGGACCTCTTTTGTAGGTTCAAGAGTTACTGGCCCAGTCAGCAAAGACCACCAGAGGCCTCCTCCCCCTCAATATTGGGGTTCTCCACTGCAAAACCGTCAGAAAGTGGAAACATTTGTGGTCTTCTGGACCAAATCTAACAACCTCTTCACCTCCCTCCTTCCTTAGTCCTCTCTCCTACACCCTCTAACCTACTTCCTTACCAAAACTACCCTCTTACATAAAACAAATTTGAAAAATGGGGTGTTTATCCCCCACCAAAAATATAGTACCCTTCCTCTCCCACCTACTCCAGCACAATCTCCTTGATGTGTTCTTTCTGTGTTTCTCTGCTGTCTGCTTTTTTAATCTTTCCTATATTCTCCTTTCCACTCTGAAGGAACCAGTCAGGATAACACTATAGAAAATACATAAAATCATTTATATTTTAAAACGTAATAAAAATAGGTGTGCTGCACACCACTTGCCTTAAGTACTTGCAGTGTGCTTGGGCATTGCCTTGTTCATTTACAGCACCTGAATAATTCCAAATTATATAAGCACTTAAGTATATTTTTAAGTATTATGTGAAAACATAAGGATTAACTTCAGCAAGTTTATGCACTTCACGAAAATGGAATTGTTTTTTACAAAAACCTTTAAAATGTATTTAATCAGAGTAAATGGCTTGCGATTAGTGTATTTCTAATACAGGCATAGTAGTGGTCTTCACATACAACCTCTACAAAAATGTGAATCTTAGAGAACTATGAATACAACCCTAACTATATCACAGTAGGAATTTAGATCCTGCACTCCAAGAAAGCCTGGTCCTGAGAATGTATTAGAGCTGAATACTGTAGATCAGCATGAAGTTGACACTGTGAAAAAATACTATAGTCAATTCTAGGTCCTGCAGAACAGCCTGCTGAGAGGGAGCTTGAATGAGAAAGTTGTCTAGGTAATGAAACATCTGAAAGCCATGAAGTCTGCAAAAGGCTATGACAGGAGCTAGGTATTTGGTAAATATCCCCAAGGCTGTAGAAAAACCAAATGGCAAAGCAGAAAACTAATTGGAGAAGGAAGATACTATAAAAACTTCTTGAGGAGAGGTGAACAGGAACAGAGGTAGGAGAGAGGTATACTTTAGGCACAAAGAAACCTGAAAAGCCTGTGGTAGAAGCATAGAAACTAAAAAGTCAACACTTTGTAAGAGGGAACTTTCAGAAAAGTGTTGAGAAAGGAGATTTCTAGAATGGGCCTCCAAGAAACCTCCCTCCCCTCCTTCCTGGGAACCCAAAACATCATGGAGTAGAAACATTTGCCCATCTGACAAGCAGACACTAGCTGAACAGCATCTTGAGTCAACAAGTCTGGATGTAAAGGAGGAAAACAAGGCAACTGGCAAGGAGTAGGCTGACGAATGCCTGAAAAGGAAGTGAGGGACTTCTACATCATGGGCTAGCCATTGTGAATTATAGACAGAAATCATTCGTGTTTTGTGATCCTTTGCCAAATGGGAAAAGACAAAGACAACCTTCGAGAAAGAGGAATCTGGCTGTGGGGAAGAGGAAGACAGTCACATAAAAGCAGGATTACCCTGAAAGAAAGACTTTTATCCCCTACAGTCTTGACTTGTTTTTTTTTTTCAGAAAAAAAACTTTTAGATGGTCTTTTACCCTTTAAAGGAGAACCGCACCAACAGACTCAAAAAACATGTTTATTTCATCATGGTTTGGTGTTTCCTACATTTTAACACCACTCTGGGACTATTTACAGGTTTTTAAATATTTTCATATGTAATTTCTGAGTCTGACCACATGGGGTCTAGAGTCTTGAAATGATCCTGATAATTTATTCTGCCTCTAGGTATCCCACAATGCAGTGCTTGTCTGTAAAAAAAAATACATCACACAGGCCTCTTTCTTCCTAAAGCTCTTCTCACTGCATTGATTTTACATGCATACAATGCTGTTTTTCAGCTATTTTTAATTAACATTTTATGCTGTTCAATGACTACTTAAAACATAAACAGTGCAAATGCCACAGAACAGACTTTCAAAGTGCTTTTTACTGCTGCTTCTTTTTAGAATGGCTAAACTGCAGTCTTTTGTGAAGCCTGAATTGTACTAGTTTGACTTATCTCCCTTCCCTCTTCACACTTAACTTCCCTAGCTGTCAAAGTGCTAAGGGTAATTTGAGCTGTTACCTGCTGTAATTGACAGTTCACAGCAGGAGGCTTGAGTCATGTTCTGTTTCCTTGTTCTAGCCTTTACTGTTAGTATGGGTAGGGGAAGGATCAGGGAGATGTGGTATCACAGCATGGGTGGGTTTTTATGATGGTTGTGGTGATGTCAGTTTGAGGAGGGAATTGGCCAGAAATCTACCTAGATTACTTGGCCTTGATGACATCAGTGAATTGGAGATGCAGCAAGATTTTCCAGGGCAGGATAAACGTTTTTTGAAAGTGAAACACCACAGTACAGTAAGGTACTGTTATAGTGGAGAGAAACAGTCAATTTAAAATATTTTAAATGCTGTACTGTTGTTTATTCACAGCAGGGACTGTAAACAGGGAGAAAGGTCGGAGAAGTTGAGCATTTAACAACAGAATCCCATTGCTGTCCTTTAAAGATTGTTTTGGATGTTTACACACAAAAGGACATGTAGGAACAGGTGAAAGAAAAATCTCTTTAGGGTCTCACATGACCTTCTCCTTGTCTTGCAATGCTTTAAATAGATCTGCAGTAGCACAGCTAAACAGATTCTGGGTATCAGAGGAGAATCTAATAATTTTGCCTTCATATCCTATAGGTGGGATTGAAGCATAACCCAGGAAAACCTTCTAATGACTGACCCTGATGAAGCCACCCAAGATAAAGCACCAGCAGCTTCATAGTTACATTTAATTGAATGTCCAGCCACTTGTAATGCAGAAATAAGCAAAGAAAGAGCTGCAGTTTTATTACCACACTTGGGCATGTCAGTTAACGCACCCGCCAGTTTGGAAAGAAGGGAAAGCAAATATATGACTGATAACTGATGTCCCTAAAAGCCATAAGTAACAGAGGATATACCTTCTTTCTATATCTGTCCATTGCTCTGCTAGCATTGTCAAATAGTAAGACTTTCAAAGAAGCAAGTAGCTTACTGGGCTTGTCAGTTGAGAGGGAAATGACGGAAGGGTCTGATGAGGGACTCTTGTACAGAAACATCTGATCCTCAGAGACCTTATATAATCAGTCCATTTTTTAGGAGCTGGAGGCTGAGATTTAGGGGGTTTGAAAAGCAGATGTGAAGATATCCAACAAAGCCCCGAGAACAGGAGGCACTGCTGAAGGTCTAGGAGAATCCATCAAGAGGAGATCATAGTATTTCTTTTGAACCTCAAACATCTGAGAGCTTTACCACTTAAAAATGTTCCATCATTTTCAGAACAGTATCCCCACATTATACTGTTCTTCCATTAGGGAATCAGGGAAAAGAGTATCCTCCTCCTCAGAACCCAAAGCAAGAGGTGACTGAATCTGGGAAGAATAAGCTAAAGAATCCTCCCCAAAATCTAAATCATCATCAGAAGCTTTCCTTAGTCCTTTCCTAGGGATTCAGAGTAGAAGGAATCCCTAAAGGAGAAGGAACTGACAACCCTTGGAGACATCAAATCCATAAAGATTTTAAAAAGATCATGGGTGAAATCTTGCATTTATTTTTGGGGGTCCTTAGCAACAGGAGGAACATGCTTCTGTTTCATTTTAACAGGAACATCTGCCCTGACAAAGGGTCAAAAAAATGGGTGGCCATGGTGGTACAGTGGTTAGAGCTGTTGCCTCACAGCAAGAGGTTCTCTGGTTCAATTCTCGGCTGGGATGTCTTCTGTGTGGAGTCCACATGTCCTCCCTGTGGTCGCGTGGAATTCCTCCAGGTGCTCCGGTTCTTCCTACACTCCAAAGACATGCAGTAGGTGGACTGGACACTCTAATTTGGCCATAGGTGTGAGTGCACATGCAAGTGAGTGGTACAGATGAACTACTGCTGTAGGGCTAGCCACCCAGCAGTGTAAACCTTGGCTCAAGATGATTGTCACTGTTAAAGTGACACCTCAACCCCATATGCAAAATGGAAAAAAGGGGTTGAGAATGGATGGTTCTGCCCTGAAAAACCTTGGAAGATCACAAAGTACAGTTGGTAAGATCAGTAGATGTCCTTCCTATCACTGTTGCAGTATTCCTTACACTAGGGATCCCCAGACAAGGGTAGCCCAATGTCCAGCCAGTATACCAAAACCTTGGGATCACTAGAACATCGTATGTCACACATATGCTCCTCGATCATGGCATAGGGCATAAAAGTGATGTACAGATGTGCCTACCTCAGAAATGAAAAGCCCCAGGAGGAACAACAGTCCAAGGAGTAAAAGAGGAACATGTGCATCCAGAAGGAAAAATTAAAAAGAAGTAAAGAAAAAGGGGGGAGGAGGGAGGGAATGAATACTGCAACAGTGAAGGAAGGACATCTACTGTTGTGGTAAGATTTTACACAACTGTACTATGTCCTTTCATATCATTGTTGCAGTATTCATTACACTAAGGAGAGTACAAAAACTGAAGAGGAAACTTGTGATGAGAAAGGGCCAGCAAAGCCCTCAATAAAGCCGTGCAGGACAGCCCTGGCAAATCCGCCTCTAGCTCTGGAAATTACATACAGTTTATAGTATTTAGCAAAGGTATGTATAGTAGTCCAAGTAGCTGCTTCAAGGATGGAACTGGCAACCGATCCTTTGAAAAAAGCACCAGAAGAAGCCAAAGCCCTGGAAGAATGAACATTTACAGAAGTAGAAAGGCTTCCCCCATGAAAACAGTAACAAAAAGAAATAGCCTTACAGATCAAAGAAGAAATAGTTTGCTTAGAAACAGCCAAACTTAAAGACCTAGGATGAAGGAGAGCCATAAAGGCCTGAAGCTCAGACATCCTTCTAGCTGAAATAAGTTCCCAGGAAAAAGGAATAGGCTTCCTGGGAGGCCTGATATGAAGGATGCCTTTAAGGAATTATGACCTCAAATCTAGAAGCCAAAGGAGGAGTCAAAGGTAGACGTGCAGAAATAGCTTAAAGGCGGGCTTTAACTGAAGAATATGCCAACCCAGCATGGAGCAATTCACATACATAACACAGAACCAAAGGAACATCCACAGAATGTGGACCCAAGTTACGAGCAAGACAACGAAATAAAATCTCTTCCATTTGGACAAATAAGATTTCCTGGTAGTGGGTTTCCTGGCCTCCTGCAGAACCCGAAGCATGTCCTCAGAAAAAAGTGCCTAAAAGGGATCAGAACCCTATCACCCACAGTGTCAGCTGAAGAGCAGACAAGTGAGGATGGATGAAAGACCCCTTGTCCTGTGTGAGAAGTTCCACCCTGTGAGGTAATCTGTGGTGACTGCCATTGGCTAAGTGCAGCAGAAGAGGGCACCAATGCTGTATGGCCCAAAAGGGAGTCACCAACAAGATTTTCTTTTTGGGGGGGGGGGGTCTTGTTCCATCTTTAACAAGACCATTGGTATGAGAGGAAGGGGAGGGAAGGCATAAAGAAACATCTCCTTCCAAGAAAAAAACAGGGCATCCACCTTCCAAGTCAGAGGACATGAAACTTTGGTGCAAAAGAGAGAGGAAGGTCACTGTTCAGAGGGGAGGCAAACAAATCTACCCGAAGAGTACCCCACTGGTGGACAATGTCTAGAAACAAATCTCTGTGAAGCATCCATTTGTGAGTCTGTGTTAAAGACATGCTCAGAGAGTCTGCTACAATGTTCTATACTGAAGGAATGTAAACAGCCTGAAGAGTCACCTGATAGTGGACAGCCAGATGTCAAACCTGAAGAGCTAATCTGCATAAGCGGTAAGACCTTGTTCCCCCCTTGTTTGTTGATAGACCACATTGCTGTGATATTGTCTGTAAAGATTTTGACAAGCCCTACAGGTAATAGAATACAGAAGGCCTGAAGAGCCAGAAGTACAGCTCTCATCTCTTTGATGTTGATATGGTCTGTTTTCTGGACCAAAGGCCATGAACTTTTAGAGGGCCAAAAGAAGTTCCCCACCCAACATCTGAGGCATCAAAAAGAGTCCCCAAGTGGAGACCGGGGGCTGAAAAGTAAACCCTGGGTTTAGAGACTGTTGATGGATCCACCACTAAACTCTAGATTGAGGTATGGAAGAAGAGGAACTGGAAAGTCAAAAGGATGAGAATGTTGACACCAGACTGACTTTAGGAACCACTGTAGCTTTCTTTATATGAAGCCTGGCAAGAGAAAGCATAGACATGGTGGAAGTCATGCACCCCAAAGCCCTTAAAAACTCCCTGGTCGTAACTGAGACCAGAGGAAGAAGGGACTGAAAAAAGGCAATCAGAGTTAAAGCCTTGGGAGGCAGCAGGAATGCTAGCATAGTAATGGTCTGGAGCCTGCATTGGAAAAAAAACATGATCCCGAGAAGGAGTCAGGAAGGAGTTTTGGAAATTTATTGTAAACCCTAGACTCTGTAAATGGTAAACAGCACAGTGAAGGCAATGAAGTAAGGTCTCTGGAAAGGAAGCCTGGATGAGACGGTTTTCCAGATAAGGAAAGATTTGTATTCCCCTTAACCTACAAAAAGCAATCACAGAAGCAAGGGATATGGTGGAGACCTTTGGGCCAAAGGTCAAAGTACAGAACTGAAAGTGCAAGGAAGAAACATAGGAATGCAAAAAAATTCCTGAAATGGCAATGAATGGGAATATGGAGATCGGTATCTTTGAGATCCTGAGAGATCAGGAAAGCCTGAGGTAGAAGAGGAAACAGGGTTTGAAGAGATAGCATTCAAAAGGAAAGAACCTTTAAAAACGTGTTAAGTTGAGAAAGATACAGAATGCGTCTCCAGGTGACTTTTTTCCTGGGACTCAGAAACATTCTGGAATAAAACACCTTCCCCCTTTGAGGTGCATTGAAACAAAAGGCTCTAAAGAACATCTGGAAAGGGCAGCTGTTCCTGTGGAGGTGGAGGAATGTCCAAAAAAGGAGGAACTTGAGTGATCTTTAACCAACTGTGAAAAGACAGGGAGAGATATAAAGGAACTTGACTTAGGAAGGTGAAAAGAAGGCAGTCTGACAGAGCCTGGTTTATCTGTAAAAGTAGGCTTCTGAGCGGTAGGAGTCTGAGTGGACTTAGCAGGAGGAGCTTGTGTAGAACCCTCCCACACTGACATTTTCCTTTTGGGAGGAGGGTGAGACTGTCTACGTAAAAAAGCAGGCTTGGTAGGATATTTCCTCTGAAATTTGGGAACAGGGGAAACAAAAATATGCTTCAATTATTCATGCGAGACCTTACCCTTCTCTTACAAGGGCTTAAAAAGCTCAGCAGCAGAGCCAAAGATTCTGTTGTCAAGAGGTGCATCCAGCAATTTAGCCTGAATATCATCAAGTAAAGGCTGGAGGTGAAGTTAAGAATGGTGTCTAAACACAGAACTAAAGGCAGCAGCTGCATCATAACTACATTTAATAGAATGATGGGCTACTTGAGAAGAAGAACCCAACAAAGACGGGGCCAAAGCCTTCCCCTCAGAGTCAGCATAGAAAAGAAGAGTTAAAACATACCTGATCATATCAGTCGGGGTAGTTAATCGCCCGAAAACACAGGGTAGCAGCAGTATACACCTTTTTGTAAAGAAACTTACAATCATCAGGCACCTTATAAAACCTATTAGGTTTTTAGGAGTTGGGGTCTGAAATGCTGATGAGAAAAGTGTCCAACAAGGCAGCAAGGACAGGATGGATAGCAGACTTGGGTAACTCCATCTGGAGGAGTTCATAACATCTCTTCTGGAAATCAGAAACCTGGGTATAATCCCATTTGAAAAATTCCATCATCCGGGAAATAGTATCCCAAAAGGAAGCTCTTCCAAGGGAGAATCTGGATCAATGGAGTTCTCCTCCTCAGAGCCATATTCTAATGGAGAAGGAAATCTGACAGGAAGAGGCTAAAGGCTCTTTGTCAGAGTCCAATTCCTCATCAAAAGAGTCCTACTCCCTAGGCCTCTTTAAGACCACAGAGGGGCAGGAACACAAACTCCCTGTGGGGGCTTCAAAGTAATGAGTGCATTAAACAATCACTGTGTGAAATTCTGCCACTCATGCTGAAGATCCTTGGGAGCAGGGGCAACATGTTTTGTTTTCTGCTTCTTTTTCAAGGGGATGTCAGCTCTAAAGATCTAGGAGAAATCTCCTCCCTTACAAGAATAAGTGGAGCACCTCTTGGTCCCTCAGACAATATCAACTTCAGTTCCCCCTCAACATCAGTAATGAATGTCTGCAGAGCCTCCAAGGAAATGCAAGACATCCGATCCATGCAGGCCTCCAAAGCAGTTATGGCAGAGGAATTCCATTTAATGACAGGATGATCCTCCAAGCTTTCATAGCCTTGTCAGAAACATTTGGGGAAGGCAGTAGAGCAACCAAATCCAACCTAACTTTTTTGAGTTCTTCTTGGCAAATGGCTGACCCTTGTCCGGGATGATTCTGACACTGCACCACGTGAAAGCAACTTAAGATGGTGATTCTCAAGGTAGATGGATAAAGACTGCGAGATGACTGCAGAGAGGTGTAGGGACAAACATCTGACAAAATGAGCATGGCATATGGTCTTGCGAAGCACTCAAGCAAAACAAACACTGCTTGTGACAGCCCTTATGGGGAATCTGTCTCCCACACAGGCATTCTTCCTTTCTGGATATGTAACCTCCCAATAAAAGTAAATAAAAGCAGGATAAGAAAAACCCCAATGGGGCACTTATCTGAAATGGTTTGATAACCTGCAAATAAAGGAGCGTTTAGACTGACAATCGAAAATGGCATTTGGACTGGCGGCAAAGTAGTTCTGAGGAAGGTACATAAACAGATCACTTTATACCCTATGCTGTGAGCGAGGGGCATGTGTGTGATGCACAATGTAGTAGTAATCGTAAGGCTTTGGTATACTGGCCAGACATCAGGCTACCCTTGGCAGGGAATCTCAACTGTAAAGAATACTGGGACAATGATATGGAAGGACATCCCTGATGCATCTCTCTGAGGGAATCTGCTATTCTCCCCTCACTAAAATTTGTAGAATCCCCATAGGCCCTTCAGAAAATACCAGCTGCAATTCCTCATTCTCATCCTTAACAGATGTTAGCTAAGCCTCAAATGATGTGCGAGTTGCATGCCCCATACTGGTCTCCAAAGGAGTCATGACAGAGGGACAGGAATCTTAAAATGAGCTTTCCATAATCTCTTCATTTAACATGGCAGAGATGTCCAGCACAGGCTGGACCAGCGGAAGCATCTGGCTTTACTTTCATTGACTTCTTTTTTTAATGTGGCTGGACATCTAGGAAGGAAGATCAACTGAGCAAGGAGTTTAAGCACCTGGTTTTCTAGGCAGATGAAAAGAAAGAAAAGATGCCTATGCAGGTCTTCGGAATGAAGGCCTGGCAAACAAAATGCTGCATACAGTTGTGTTCTGCATCTAAACAAAAAAGGCACTTATCGTATCTATTCTTATGGGGAATCTGCCTCCCACATTCACATTTCCCCTTTTTGGATGACAAGCACCTACAATAAAGCAAGCTAAGAAAAAATGGATCATCCCTAACAGAGTACTTGTCTGCCCCTAGGCTCGGTGAACTGTACTAGATGTACGATCTTCAGACCAAATTCAAAACTCTGCATTCAGACCGGCAGCAAAAAAGTCCTGAGGGTTTTGTGTTTCTATGTGACCTATGTTCCTTACCTTTCAGATGTAGAACATACATCTGATGTATGGAGCATGGAAAGGCCAAGCTTTGGTAGTCGGATGTATGGCTGCCCTCAAAAAGATATCCCTAATGTATGGAATACTGCAACAGTGACTTAGAAAAGACATCCACCAACTGCAGTGATGTTTCCCTACATGGTGGTTCCCCTCTAGATTATCATTATTCTATTAATGCTATCAAATGTTTGACTACCCTATAAAAACACACTAAACCATATCTATCAACTCTGGCATATCCTCTGCCATTCTTTTAACTAGTACAGACAAATACTTTACAGTCATGGTTTAAAACTAAAATGGAACTGCTTGAAGCTGGATTTAAAGTAACAAGCCAATAAGGCTTTCAAGATGTCGATACCCTCCTCCTTTTAAAATGCAAAACCTTCCATATCATTAGCACTTTTCTTCACATCTCATCCTATCTTAGTTATTAACTGTTAAGCTTCATCTTCCCCTGTCCTTGGCAAACTTAAGACCTCCATACATATTTTCATTTGTTTTTTTCTCGATTTCCCCATTCCTCTGATTTTTACAAAGTTTCATAAAATTTCCAAAATATCTGTCATATCTCTAAAGGACCTCTGGATATTTTTAGTCACAGGCTCCCTAAGTTTGGAAGCAACTCTTTCTACATTATGTTATCCAAGTCACTTTGATAAAAAGATTTTGCACTCTAGACTTGTCATCAAAAATAGTTGCTTAACAGCAACCCTTCTAAACTTATGAATGTTATCTAAATATTCTGTTATTTTCCCTTTATCACTCTGCAGTTGTGCTTCCTTTTGTTCTGTGAAATTCCCCTTCTGCAATACTTCAGTCTTTAACAACTTCTCTAAAACAATTCCCATTACTTTTTTCCTCGCTCTCTCTCGCTCTCTATTTTTCCTATGTTCTACAATTAAATTTTCCTTTGATCCACTCATTAACTTTCTCAAGTAATTTCTAATTTTCCCAATAGCTTCCCAATCATATCCAGTACCCAGTCATTAAATTCCTCTCTTTTTAACACACAAGTAGGAAAGCGACAGTGTCTCGTTTTTACATCATTACCCTGCATCTTTATCCTATTTTTTATTGGTGCATGATCTGATACAGTTACTGGATGGGTCTCTCAAAGCTTTCAATTAAATACATAAACTCCTTTCAAATATAATTTCCATCCAATCTAGATGAGTTTTTGTGTCTCTATTGGCAAAATATGTAAACTCTGTATGGGTTCTTGGTACTAAATTCACATTTTCCATACCAAATATTCACATACATTTCTTCAGAAATCTATCCTCGTATGTATATTTTTTCTTATAGGTTGCCCATGACATGTGACGTCCTCACTATTGTATATCAGGTTCCAGTCACCACTCATTCCCTGCTGAAAGCTTATTTCTCCCATGCTCCACAATAGCAGTTTCAGATGGAATATAAATACATGCCAGCATAATCCTTCTGTCCTGCAAATTAACTGCTTACTACCACAAATCTACCATTATTGTCTTTGTTTCCTCTTCTATCACTACTGCGGCCCCACTTCTAAGTCAGTATTATTACTACCTTTCACTTTGCTCCTGATACTCTGATTAATTTCTATTCTGAAATACGTTTTTTGACAAATTCACTTGCTCACTCTATTCAAAGGCATCCCCCTCTTGCCTTGCTATTTGTCCCCCTCTTGCCTTGCTATTTGCAGCAATATTTTTTAAACAAGAAAAACATATTTACTGAATTATCACTTACGACACAGGCAATCATACATTTATATAAATGAAAACAAACCACACCAACTTATTTTCAATTGCAAACATTGCACATCACATATTATCTTCTATACAGAACATTACATAGCTCATTCAATTCCTGCCTTCCCTTAAACCTCATTCCTCCTCCAAAACATAATTCTGCATGTACTGTTCCCACAATACACATTTTTCTATGTAATTTGCTCCTACCACTTTCTTCAGATCCACCTTCCAGTTCTTTCATATCTGTTACTATATTCACTATTTCTAGTAAGTCTGGTTTAGACTTTGATTTCCATTTTCCACTAACTGCTTTTTTTGGCAGCTATCAGAATTAAACTTAACAAGGCCTTATTATGTTTAGGTAGTTCTGATTGTATCACAGCTTTAAAAAATGTCCTTAGTTACAATAATTTGCTCACCTAGTATTTCTGTCAAAGCAGTCTCCAAGGAATTTTTAAAGTCTGCCAAATCAGGACACTCACAAAAATATGTTTCCAATTACCTCTTTCTTCCCCATCACACCTGCAACATTTGCAATTTACATGAGGAAAAATTATTTGGAGTCTATTTGGGGTATAAAAATACTTATCCAAACAATTCCAAGCAAAAATCCTAAATCAACTTTGTTGCATAATTGGGAGACATAAATATATCCTCCCATTGCTTCTTTGTGAATTGCTTATCAACCTCTCTTCCCAATCCTTTCTAGCCTCCTCTGATTGATTCATATACTAATCATGCAATATATTAAATGTCTTAATTATCCTTTTTAACAGCAGCTTCTATTCTAGATTCTTACTACAACTCTACTAGTGCTGGACTTTCACTTAGGATCCCCTATTTCTTTCTCTTTGCCTAGACTCTGCTATCAATCCTTGATAGGCAAGGC
Organism: Protopterus annectens; assembly: GCF_019279795.1. Taxonomy (NCBI): domain Eukaryota; kingdom Metazoa; phylum Chordata; order Ceratodontiformes; family Protopteridae; genus Protopterus; species Protopterus annectens. Next base: position 1,043,908,368 of record NC_056739.1, on the reverse strand, counting down.
AATCTCTAGCCTGTAGTCCATAAGTATTCTTGGCCTCTTCACATTCTATTAACTTTCTATCTCTAATTAGTTGCTCCCAATACACTGTTTTTTTTTCCCCATTTTTTTTCCTATAAATTCAAGACCCCTTTTGCCTATTCTCTGTAGCGTTAACTGAAGTCATCCTTATTATCAGACTGCCCTTTCTCCATTCCCGTGTTGGCTTAGTTCTTAGAATACATTTCTGTTACTTTATGAATATAACTTTCTGTACAGTTACTGTTATTCATTTTAAGGATCTGCATCCAAAATCCCAGTCTCCATCTGTTTCTTGAGCTTCCCCTATTTCATCATCATCCCTTAACATTTTGAATTACAGCTTTCTGCTTGTGCTATGTATAGAAGCAATATCCGCGTAGCTCTTAAATGCCCCTGCAAAGCAGGTAATCTCAAACTACTTTATTCTATTGGAAGGTTCACCTTACCTCACTTGAGTCTTCCCCTCCCAAATAAAAACATTCAGCTCTATTAACTGCTATCCACTTTTCCTCCGGTTGATAAAAATATGCCTAACTTGTGTATAAATCTAAAGGGATTAAAAACATTTTTAATGCTTGTATCTTGCTATCTGTACCCATAAAACAGAGCCTCCAATTTCTCAGTTTTTGTATTAACTTTTGTTTAGTCTCTTCACACATATCCTTAGCTGCCATAACAGAATCCTTTTTAACCTAATCTCCAAAGTACTTCATTTTATCATGTCTCGATAAATATGGGTATTGCTGAAGCAATCCGTGTAATGGGTACATAGTTTACAGCTATTGCCTTTGTTTTATCATCATTAATTATGTGTCCCAAAGAGAATTTAAACTGTCTCAGAATGTTCTTCAACAATGAGATGTAATTTTCTGGTTTTGTCAGGTATAAAATAATATCATCTGCACATAAAGCCATATTTTCCTGAATACCATACCAATTACATCCTTGAATTTCTGAGTCCCTTATTTCCTTTGCCAATGGTTCTCAATATAAAGCAAACAACAAAGGTGAAAGAGAACACCCATGACTGGTATCAGAGAGGAGCAACCCCCCCACTTTTATTTTCACCTCCATCCCTCAAATATCCTCCTAATTAACCTTATTATTGCGTCAGGGAATGCGAATGCTTCCATTACCCTACTCATAAAATCCCAACTTACACATTCAAATGTTTTCTCTGCATAAAAACCCACCAACAACAGTGGTATTTTTACTTTCTACTTCCCTCTAGATTATCATTGTTTTATTAATGTTGTCAAATGTTTGCCTCCCCTCCACAAAAAACACACTGAACTATATGTAGCAACTTTGGCAGCACCTTTGCCATTCTTTTAGCCATTACAGACACTTTATAATCATGCTTTAGAACTGAAATGGGTCTATAGGAAGCTAGATCTGGTGAGTCTTCACCATCTTTAGATATTGCAGCTACCACAGCTTTCTTCCAGGATGCTGGTGCTTCTCCTTTCAAAATACTGTTAAAACCTTCCAGATCGTTATTATTTTCTTCCCTCATAGCTTCCAAACTTCCATAGGAATACCATCTATTCATAGAGACTTTTCTGTAGATTTGTTACACATAACAATTTTATCTAATTGCCACCTATCCTAAATGCTAGTAATTGAGCCTCATCTACTGCTAACCTTGTTGTATTTAATTCTTCCATACACACTTCCATTTGTACTTTTTCTTGACTTCCCCATTTCTCCACTTTATATAGATTTTCATAACATTTCTGAAATATTTCTAATACAGCTACATGATCTCTGGTTATTTTCCTTGTTATAGGATCCCTAAACCTTGGCAACAACCCTTTCTACTTTCTGTTGCCTGAGCTGTTGTGTTAAAAGCTTTTGTGCTCTGGAGTTATCAAAAATCTAAACTCATGCATATTATCCAGATAAGTCAGTTATTTTCTCTTTAGCACTCTGCAGTGGCGCCTCTTCCTGTTCTGTGAGATTCCCCATACTCTGCAATACTTTTACCTTTGTTAGTCCCTCTAAATAATGCTTGGTACATTTTAAGCACATCTCTTTTACTTTTATTTCTACCATATTTTTAAACTATACTTTAATTTTCCCACTCCCTAGCTATACTTTTTGAATAGATTTCTATCGTCCCTAATAACTCCCAAATAATTTCTACTACCAATTCCTTAAATCTCTGTTTAACAGACAGGTGGGGAAGCACCAGTGTCTCATTTTTATTTTAGTTGTTATTGGTATGTGATCTGAAATAGTTACTGAACGCATACCAAAACTTTCAACTAAATGCACATGTTCCTGTGAAATATTTCTGTCCAGCCTAGCCCAATTTTTGTACCTTGGGGGAATAAATATGTTAAATTGTCTGAGAGCTCATACTACTGAATTCACATCTTCCATACTAAATATTTTCCCTTCTAGGCCTCCCATATGCATCCTCACTGCTGCAAATCAAATTCCAGTCCCCACCTATAAGTAATATTCCCTACTTTAAGCTGATTACTGCTACCAGAATTTTTTTAAGCTCCATCATAGCAGTTTTAGTTGGAATATAAATACGTTAGTGTAACCTTCCTCCCTTACCAGTTGCCCCTTACTACTACATATCTATCATTGTCTTTTTCCCCTCTTCTATCACTAATGGAGCTCCTCTAGCAATTAATTTAAGTACTCCCTTTTCCTCTGTCCCAGATATTCTGCTGAATAACGCCCTGAAATCCTTTATCAAATTCACATGCTCAGATCTTTCCAAATGCGTCTCCTGTGGCATATTTGTTTGCACTCTGCATTTCTTAATATAATTCACTACTCTTTCTTTTCTGTATATACCTGTGAGACCATTTTTCACGTTCAAAGATAATATGGAAAGTGCTAACATTATTCTAAGAAGGCTTTATTCTCACCTATTATTTATAACAAGTTTTTTAATGTCTAGTTTCAGCTTTTGTGTTACATGACACTGATGTTTGGCAGGCTGACCTTATATAAAGTTGATTCTTGTCATATACATTAAAACCAATGTCATATATTACAAGACTTTTTAACAAAAACCCTCAAACAAAAATAAAAAAAAAACACACACACACACACGGAAAACTCCATAACCTCCGAACTTAATACATGCACACAAAACTATGCACATCTTCAAATAATGACGTTTAACCCTCCTAATAAGAACAACCGTCTCAGAATGACAGCTATACTCACAGGCTTTAACCTATAATGAAGGTTATCAATGCCAAGATACATGGTACAGCTTGAGCTTCTAATTACCCTACGTGCTGTTTTTTGTCTTATCTTTACTCCTCTCCCAGATGTAGAAAACAACTTGAATCTTTCAGAAAATATTATCTTTTAGTTAATTAAAAAAGTATTCTCTTTTTATTGCCCCTTAAAGCATGACTCTATGGAAATGTGAGAACCAGATACACAGCTACCTTCATCTACAAGCTTCTCATACTGCACTCTATTTACTTGCTTCCACATAATACTTATATTAGATCAAGTCAGGAGCCTTCATCCAGTCATTCCCCTGTGCAAAAGTAAGAAGTAGCATATCAGTATAACTTATATCATGCTCTCTCTACTTTTATATCCCATCCTTCACATCAACAACCAAGATTACAGCCCATTAACTTAAACATGCTTTTGTCCAGGCCTTCTTCTCTTAAAACTAAAGTGCCAATACTGCTTAAAACTAAACAAGAAAGAAAGACAAAAGGGGAAAAAAGGCACCCGTTTACTTTAGTATCCCTGCAATACAAAAAAAAAAATACTGAAAATCTTTTACTCTATAACATGCAGCATACGTCATATTTTATAAGATAGTTAAGAACAAAAATTGTTTTACTTACCCATACCTCTTTCATTCCTCTTCACTTCTCCAAACATTAAAATGATGAAGAAGGCCACATGGTTTAGAGTCCCCTCCAAGTTTAACAAAGTGAAAAAAGCCAATATTTATCGGTTTTCTTGTTCTGCCATATTTCACAATCATGACTGATGCTTTGTAATCCCACATTTATTCTTTAATTTCCGAGTTGCTGATTTTCTTCCTGTTGATATCCATCTTCCAACTCCAGTCTCTGGTTCATTTCCAATGTTCCTGGTGCTTCTAGTCAACTCCTGTGACAACTAGTCAGCTTTTCTCTATCTCTCAAGCATTTTCCTTTGGAACACTGGAAATGTTTCACTGGCATAGTCTCTCTATGAGCTTTATTATCAGAAGAATAAGAAACAGAGTCCCTTTCTGCTTGATAGCTCACTTTTTGTTGGACAAACTTTTATATTTTCTCCTTAGGATGTTCTGCATAAAAAAATGACTTTGACCCTCCAGGAGAAAATATTCTTAAGATAGCTGGATAAAGCAGCTTGAATCTCACACCTGTCTCTTCATGTTCCCCTGACTGATATAATATATTTCTCCTCTTCTGTCTTGTGTACAGTAAGTAATCATTTTCCACAAACACCATACTGTCTACAACTTTTAGTACTTTGCCCTTCTCCCACTGTTTTATCAGAATCAACTCTTTCTGCTGGTAGGATTACATCTCTATTACTAGAGGTCTTGGCTGCTTTCTCATAGCCAAGTTTGGACAATACACATGATGTGCTCTTTCAATTAACAATTCCTGCTGTGGAATATCAGTCCAGTTGCTTATTTGTGCTTTCATAAAACTAACATAGTATGTTACTTCTAGTTTCTCTGGCACAGTGAAAACCTCAGATTTTCCCTACGTGCTCAGTCCTCTAATTCTACATTTTTTTGAAACATCTCTTCTTGAATACTTTCATACTAAGCCATCCTTTTCTTCATTTCAACCTCTGATTTTTGCAGTTTTATCAGCAAGTCTGAATATCTACTTAAAGCTTCTTCCATTTTTTTCAGTTTTTTTGAGTTGATATTCATTTATTTTTATCAGACTTTTTCCCCTCCAGATTACAAAGTCATGTCTTACACCAAAGCTGGAGCTTGCACTGCTTTTTCCTGAGCAGCTACAGGATTTTTCCAAGTCAGTGCTTTCTCATCACCTTTTGTAGTTCTTTTTCTTTCTGGTTCTTTGAATATCTTCTTTGCTGACATCCAGGCAGTGAACTTACTAGTCAGTAACTGAAATTTACCCAAAAGCATGTATGACCTAGAAGCAGGAGGAACCAAATTTTTCACTTGAGCAGGGAGAAGGCCCTTTTGAACCAGCTTAGAACGATGGTCAAATAAAGATCTGGGACCAAATTAAGAGCAGATTTCACAAATCACCTCTAGGTGGGCAGAGCCCAAGCAATAAAACACGTGTGTTAATTCTGCAGCAGAATCTTATGGTCAAAAGCCATACACTTACAATCATTTGGCCTAATCTGACATGATGCACACACAGATAAAATCCAGGAAAAAAAGGGAAAGCTTTCCACACAAAAAAAAAAAAAAAAAAAAAAAAAAAGATCCAGTAGGTCTTGCACTCTACTCAAAAAAATAGAAAAGCCTCATGGGACCAACACCAAACACATGAGAAAACTCATATGACAAAAATCCAAGGTTTAGCAAACTACTAGCAACTAACTTTTTTTTTTTTTTAACTGAACAGAGAATACCAAAGGGGTAGGGCAGAAGAGGCAAAAAAAAAAAAAAAAAAAAACTATACAAAGCTAACCACAAAGTAACTTACCTGAGAAATAAGAACTGAGCCTTGGAGAAAATGTTCATCATTTAGCATGATAAATGAGATCGGAGGGCAATAGTGCTGGCAGTGCATTAGGAGAAGTGAATGAAATTGAGCCTTATAATCCAAGTCAAAATTCCCAACCTCAGATCTGTTTGGATCAGATATACCCATCTACTAAGTTGGATGGAAAAGACCATCATATCTTTACAATTTTGAATTAGTAAAAGCTGCAACTGTGTTTGGAAACCCCCCAGTCCAGAACAATCTCAAAAGATGTGGGATCACATTCAGCCCTGGTGCTTGATCATACCTCCTGTATGTTCTTGGAATTGTTGTAAAAATCTTCATCTAAATACAAGATAAAAATACCTGAGCAAACACACAGCTCAAGCAGCTTACACATAAGTTGCATTCCGAGAATGTTCTAATCAATCAATTTAAAAAGAAAAAGATAAAGAAACTTAAATATTCTGTGAATAAAAGCTATTAAAACTATACAAATAGCAATGTTATCAGTAAGAAGTTTTCTTTACAGTGACAATAGTCAGTTCATTCATAGTCTTTTCATAAATACTAGAATATATTATTATGCACACAAGCCCTAAATTATATTTTTGCTGAATTTCGTTAAAAAATGTCATTATCTTGGAAACTGTACAACCTAGACATATATCATTAGAACATTTTTGTTAATCAGATATAAGCTTCCATGAGACAAGAAGAAATTCCCCTAAGAATGTACTTTTTATTGATATATTTATAAAAATATAAAAACATATGCTCAATTGTTTAATTAGAATTATAAATAACACTGAGTATTTCTCACAATGTGCAACTTCAAGTGCAAATATCAAAGACAGTTTTCTTCAAAAACATCAATGGTTTCAGTTGATGCCATGCAACAGTTTTGAAGTACATATGGAAATATTGTTTATTTAAGACTTTCAAGGTCACGCTAAAAACTACCTTAACGCTTGTAGCTGCCCTTACTCCTTGCCTAACAGACAACTACCTTGAACTTATAACTTCAGCTACCTACCTCATCCACCTATCCCTACCTCCCCCCATCATACTTCATCCTTATAATTTCCTACTACCTCATTTCTTTACCACCTTTTCCTCTTTTACCCTTTCTGTTCCTTACACCCCTTACTTTTTGGTCTGACCTCATTCTATCTCCCATTCTGCTTTGCTTCCCTCCTTTACTCCTCTCTCTCCCTACCTGTTATAATAGCATTACCTAAGCAAATTACATGCTAATTATAATTATTTTCCCAAACATAAATTTTACAGAATAAAGCAATGTATTACCACACAGACTATCATGTTAACCTCTTTCCCACACAGCACTACTGTAGATATTTTCTATGTACTACTCTTACTATCCTTAAATGAAAATACTTTCGCCTCCTATGTCTTGACTTTCTATGTTCCACTGCCATATGCTTAATCAACTTGACAATTATAGCAAAAACTAATGACACCCTATTATTATATTTTACTTTTGTATGTTTTACTATTGTATAGAATCAACTTATTCTCAATGTTACATATGTTTAAATGATGTATAAATGTTACTATCAGTGTGCAAATGTCTGCATTTGCTGGAGCTTTTCTCCCCGGGCCTCGGCTGAAAATGGGCCCCTGACCTAGTTGGACTTTCCTGGTCACCAAATGTCAGTCAATCAATAAGTAAATAAATAAATACATTTTCATACTCACTAACAACTAGCAATATCTCAGGTATAGTGTGACATAAATAGACATTGATAATTAAATTTCTTGTCTTCCAATATGGTATATGACACCATACCCCTCAAAAACCTACAAACCTTTCTCAGTTATGAAACATAAATATGAATAAGTGAAAAGCTGTGATGAATTTCTCTACAGAAGGACATCCTAGTGTTATTTTATTAACAACACACTGGACCTTATAATAATACCTATTATTAGCTGGTAAGTTACTGAATTAAAAAAAAAAAAAAAAAACAGACCAAAAAAGGTCTGGACACAATAAGGAGCTATGAGTGTAAACTGGAAGAATACAAAAAGGTACTATAGGCTTGAAGGAGTTGTGTGCCAAGATTTTGTTACATACCTATTTATTAGATATATTTCCTACCTTAGACACTCAAATACTTATCTCTAACCTTCTTTCACTGTCTATGCTGCATGCTGTTGCTAAACCCTGGAAGATATCAAGAGACTTTTATATCCCCTGCTTACACAACAGCTTTTGTATGCACTTTTTCAGTTCTAGAGTCTATTAAAAATATCATTCATTTTGGTACATTTCCTAGCTTTCCCTATACTTTGTTCTTTCTTTGTATTCTGATAATCTTGTACGTGTCAAATAATGCTTTTCCTGTAACTCACACTGCACTTTGGCATCTCATCAACTTAACAGCTGGTGACCTCTGTTTTCAGCATCTTGGCTCTTTACACATACTGAGCTACATATGGGTAGCTTCTTTGGCCATGCCCTTCACATTCCTTACAGACCCCTAATTCTACCAAAGTGTTTATTTTTTTTCCATATGGTAGTGCCTAAATTTTAACAATTCTGCACTACACTGGAAGCATGACCCACGTGGGGGGGGGGGGTCACTATACTGATTTGATTCTAGAATTCTCATCTCTCCTGTGTTTAGCTTCTATTTCCCCTGCTGTTCTCCAGCACCTTCTGCTTTACTGCATAACCTGATGTTTGCAGGATGTATATTAATCTTAATTGTGCCATTTCAAGGTATGTTTCCAAATTAAGGAGTCCCAAACCATTTTGTTGCTGTGGTAAACATTATTTCTTCCCACTTAACCCCTGGGCTTTTACTCTTCCACATGAATTCCTTAAGCTCTTTCTTGACTGTTACCTGCAAGTTCTCTTGGGAGGTGTAAAAGTACGACAGACCCACATACAGCACCAGAAGTACCAGAAACATATTCCTCATGGGCATCTCATCATCTAAATCCAGGACTAATAGCATGGAATCTCTTACTTTTCTTAGTGCCTTCCCCATATACCCTTAGCTGCCTCATCAACGTATTTTTAAATTCAGATTCCTAAATATAAAAACCTGTCATGTCTGCAAAAGTACAGAAAGCATATTAGAGCATAATTTGATGCATAATTTATGACAATTGCATTAGTTTTATCCTTATTAATTTCTGTTTCCTGAAATTCCCTTAAATTCATCAAGAGTCCCAAACAGTTCTGAAATTTCAAAATCAAGGTTTAGTAAGGACAGTATTATGTCACCAGCAAACAATGAGATTTTTTTGTGGGGAACAATATTGAACATAAACCCCCAAAGGTGAACTACTTCTTCTTATAATGGCTAAACGTTCAAATTTACAGGATGAAAAGTAACAGGGAAAATGGGTACCCATGTCTTTAATTAAAATGCATTTTACATACTACCACCTATCATTGCTACCATTTGAGATCCACTCTTAATTATCAACCTTGTCATTAAATATAATTTTGATATTTTTATTTAATATTTATAAACATTCTAGAAATCTGAACAGTTTGCTTTTGTATATCTATTTTTAATTTTCAAAGTATATTTTTGAAATTTCATAAAATCCCTTCAATTTATGTTCCTATTTTATTCTTCTTCTTATTCAGAATACCAATTATATATATTTTTAGACTTTATTTTACTCCTTCAAACAGAGCAATATGTTAATTTAATTTTTTCATGAGCTATTAGTCTTGTGATCCAAGATTTTTTGATATTTTCTTGTCTTCACTAACTCATGTCAAGAAGACTTTGTTCTCCCTTTCTGTTCCAAGACCAATTTGATTTAGAATTTCTATATACTGGCTATTCCGTTCTTTGATATTTTCCCCTACACAAACAAGAGAAGAAATAACATTTCAGGGAGTCTCAAAACATACCCTTAACATCAGAATATTTTTTGTGTAACCAATCAGTGAAATTTCCAAGTTAAATATTCTGAATTGTCCAAATCATTATTACTTTGTCATTAGAAGTCAGCATTATGACCGGAAAGAGAGAAAGGAGACATACAAAAGTATGTAATATTAGAAATTAAGCTAGCAGAAATTAAGGGTTTATCTATTACATTTTACGTATCGAATGCTTAGATGTACTGTGAAATTATCATCTCTGAATTTAAGTAAAACTCTCAATTTAGCTTTTTCATCCTAGTTTTTTAATAACCTTTGACAGAGCGCATTCTTGGGAGTTTTTTTATATAGCAGTATCCTTCTACAACTTTAACCCCTCCCTCCACAAATATATGTCCTTTAAATCTGTCTAATAATGAAATAAGAAAGATGCCAACATCTTTGCACCCACAAACAGAATTCAACAAACATGTGAAGTACAGATATTATGACATTTAAATGCGACTGCTGAAGGCACAATATCACTATATGCGGAAATGTTTCTGGGAGTTAACGGCCCTCACCTCCACATGACTGCAATTTATTATTTATTTATTTTATTTATTTTACATTTGTTGAGTGGGAGTATTGTGACTGAGCTACAAATAGCCCTTTTTCAGCAGAGGCCCTTGGAGAAAAGCTCCACAACAAGGTACAACACAAAAAAGCAGCTACAGAGACAATTACAATATTTGCTGGTATTCACAACATTGTTCAAGTTACAAATATTTAAAAGGTAATCATTCATAATGCAGGTAATGTAACATAGAGTGTTAGTTCAATAAAAATATTAGTTACTTACTAGAGTTAATTGGGGAGCTTTGTAGGAGTCAAGTGAGGGACAGGAAAAAGTAAGTTAGAACGTGATAGGCAAGTTAAGGAAATAAGTGATTAAAGCTGAGCAAAGTGAAAGCCAAAGTTAGGGATAGTGGTTAAATTAAGGGCAGAGTATATGGGGGAGGACAGTTTATTGTGGATGTGTGCAGAGGCAGGACCAATGTGTTTTTAAGTATTCCTTAGCAGCAGATATGGAATTATTTAGGTTAAGTTATTAGTCGGATTTGGAGTGGAAGCTTGTTCCAGACAATAGTAGGATGATAGCTATAAAGGTTACTACCCATTTTAGTCCTAGGTTTGTGGATAAGGAGTAAGTCTTGGTCAGAGCTGGAAGTGATCGAGTAATACCTCTGCTTTATTATTAAATGATGAAGATGATACTTTCAAACCTCCAAGTTTAACTTTGAACCATCAATGAAGTGTGTTTCATTTTAGTTTATTTTAAGAATAATAACCCATTTCCTTTCTGAAAATTAACTTCAATGACATTTAAAGACATTGTAGTAATGACAAACAAAGTAAACAAAATAAAAATGCATTTGTTGTCTGGAGCAGAGCACTAATCCACATAGATTAGTGTTAACTTGAATGACTTGCTCAGGGTCACAAAGCAAGCAAAACGGAGGTTGTGAGATACAAGCCCAGGACTGCTGCAGGTACATCAGCCAAAGTTTTAAACCTACAGGCTACATGGGTTGATTACAAAGGTGTATCCAACCTGACAGGAGTAAGGATATAGATCCAGAAGCCCCTGTAGAATGGTCGTAGCAAAGCCAGTTCTGGATCTAGAAATGTCATCCAGTTTGTAATACATTGCATGCGCACTGTGTACTGTACGTGTAATACCTTGATAAAGAAAGTAATAGACAAAGATTTACAATAAATTAAAATTTAATACAATTTTCATAAATTTAGAAGGTCATCCTGCCATGGAGTTAAAAAACTGTTCATCAAATCAGGCACACTATCCTGTACCAACTTCTAGTCACACATTTACACTGTCTTAATCCAGTATCGAACAAGAAAACACAATTGTGTAAGCTGCTCTCACTGAAAACAGTACATGTTCAAATTCCTCAAAGATGCAATATCCTTTAGGCTATATGGACTGTGCCTTGCCCAAGACAAATCAACCAGACAACTTCCAGAAACTCAGGATTCCTTTCCACACTGACTGCTGATTAGTCAGCACTGAAGAGGGGAAAAATCAGCAGTCAGAGTGGAAAATCTTAGGACTTTCTTGCCTAAGGATTAAGTAGCACACTCATCCTGAACTAAACAAACAAGAAATAACGTAAAACTATTTCCCAATACTAACTATTAACAATACGAGGAGGATGGAGAGTGGGCGTGGTTACTGCGGCAGTGAGGAATTCGAACATTTACAGTTATGGGTACGTACAACTTGCACAACTATACTACGTTCATTTTTCCAACTGCTACAGTAGCCTTTAAGCTATATGGGTTGATTACACACATCTATCCAACCTGAGAGGAGTAAGGATATGGATCCAAAAGCCCCTGGAGAATGGTCCTAGAAAAGCCAGTCTTGGATCTAGAAAAGAAGTCCAGTTTGTAATGCCTTGTATGTGCATTGTGTACTGTATGTGTGATGCTAGTGCTTTGTTTATATGTATGTATGTATGTTTGTTTGTAAGTATGTTATGTATGTGCAGAGGAGCATGTAGCAGTCTCTAGAAATTTTCTACAGTCCATTCTACTCTAATATATTACTTAAGAAAAAGCCCTCAGAGTGTGCACTGATACTGTTTGAACTGGTTTACCATGGTGGATACAACAAAAGGCAATAGCTGAGGACAACCATCCAGAAACATTGTGTTTTGACAAAGGTTGTCCTTTCATAGTCCCAATGTAAGAAATACATGGTTAATCAGCTTTTCTAAAGGATTTAGTTCTGTTAGTGTAGGACATGAACTGCTGCACATATCCAGAGAATGTAGAATCCTTTCACCCTGGTTCTGAGGGTCAGAATAGAACAGTGGAAGATTGATGCTCGGATTCAAAGTAAACTCTAAAACAACCTTGGGAATGAATGAGGGATTTTGTTCTTAAAGACACCCTATCCCTAAAGAAGGTCAGATAGGTTCACCCACAATTACAGTCTGCAACTCAAACTCTTCTTGCAGATATCAGATCAACGAGAAGAGCCATTTTCCATATAATGAACTTCAAATCTGCCTGATGTGCAGGCTCAAATGGAGATGTGGTTAACTTTTCCAGTACAAAGTTAAGATCACAGGAAGGAGCAACCTGTTTGTGTGGTGTTCTCAGGTGTAACGCTCCTTTCACAAACTGTTTAAAAAAAAACTGAAGAAAGTAGAGGATCCATGGACAGGCATGTTGAAATGGCTGCAAGATGTACTTTGACAGAGGAGTAAAAAAGGCCAGAGGCGCTTAATAAAACCCACAAATACTTGAGCACTATTAGTCATCCCTGATGGAGTCATGGTTAATGGCTAGGCACAAACTAGAAAATCTGTTCTACTTGCCAATACAAGATTTTCTAGTAGCAGGTATACAAATGCTCTATGTCATCATGATACAGGAACCTGAAAGGTATTACAATTGAATCTTCCAGACAGTTAGTTTAAGCGGTTTGAGATGGTTGTGTATCAGATTCACTTTGTCTTGTCTGAGCAGATCAAATCTGTGAGGAAGCTTGTTGTAACTGTCCTTAGCCAATTCCGTAAGAAGGGAGAAAAAGAAGTTATGTCTTACGATAATGTTCCATCTGTGTTATTGATCTTCGCTCATTCATTATTGATGGGTTATCGGTTATGTCTTCGGAACCGAGCCGGCCATATATCAAGCTCATGTCAGCCAAAAAATCTCGAGCCAAGGTCCTACCCAAAATGCTCTACTCTGTGTTACCTCAGATCGAGTTTGCAAGTTGATAGACAAAAGTAGAGGCTACCTCTGGTCATAACAGACCTACAATAAAGGAGTATATGAGATCAACCAGGAACCCCCGGAGAGGGACGGAGGGTGGGAAGTAATGAATGAACGAAGATCAACAACACAGATGGAATGTTACGGTAAGACATAGCTTCTTTATCTGATGTTGTTAATCTTCGTTCATTCCTTACTGATGGGACAGAGTCCTCAGCTACCTGTATCCTTGAGTGGCCCTCATGTAAGGACATTCCTGAGCACCATGGAGTCAAAAGAAGCTCGACCTCTGGAGGCCAAATCCAATTTGTAATGAAGAATAAAGGTATGAGGTTTGGCCCAAGTCGCAGCTGAGCAAATGTCATTGAGGGAAGCCTTAGTATGAAAAGCTGCTGAAGTCGCCATAGACCTTGTAGAATGTGCTTTCACTCTGTGAGGCAAGGTGACATTGTTCTTGTAGATAAAGGTAATGCAGTTTCTAAACCACAAAGCCATGGTAACTTTTGAGACAGGATGACCTATTCTTGGTCCAGAAAAAGCCAGAAATAGTTGGTCTGATTTACAGGAAGATTTTGTTCTGTCCAGATAAAATCGTATTTGCCTATGAACATCCAAGGAGTGCAGGCAATACTCTCCCCTGTTAGAGTGGTTAGGAAAACATGCTGGAAGGTCAATAGATTGGTTGACAGACTGCTCTGACACCACTTTTGGTAAAAAGGAAGAATTACTTCTCAGTGACACCCTATCCTTATGGAAGATAAGATAGGGAACTTTGATGCATAAGGCTTGAAGTCCTGACGAGCGTCTGGCCAATGTGATTGCAATTAGAAACAAAGTTTTTCATGAAAGATATTTTAATTCACATGAAGATGTAGGTTCAAAGGGGGGAGCTGTTAGGGCTTGCAGGACCAAAGCCAAATCCCAAAGTTGTACTGGTTCTCTAAAGGGAGGTTTTAGGCGAAGAACCCCCATCAAGAAATTTTACAGTCTATGTGACATGAGTGAAGAATCCTGAAAGCCAATGTGGAAATTCGAAATGGCAGCTAAATGTACATGAATAGTAGAGGCAGACACCCCAGAGTGGAAAAGGTGTGATAAGTAATCCAAAACCACTGAAACTGAGGCTGACAAGGGGTGTAACTGTTTATTTGCTACCCACAGAGAAAAACCTTTTACATTTATTAAGGTAGATTAGTCTGGTGGACAATTTGAGATTCAATAAGAATATTGCACACTGGGAACGAGAGGTTTTCCTCCGTGGCAATCACAGGAAGTGGAGAAACCAAGCTGTCAGCTTCAGGGTTGTTAGACTGGGGTAAGTCAGATCCTGTGGATGGGAGATCAATGTCGGTGATGGACTGAGGATCCATGGTTGATCTAGCAGGTGAGGCCAGAGGAAGGGGAACCAGACTTGTCGAGGCCAGTATGGAGCAATGAGGTTCACTTTGCTTTTCAACTGCTGTGCTTTCTTCAGAAATTGGAAGACGCGGGGGAGAGGAGGATAAGCATAAAGTAGACCAGAGGGCCAAGCGTGGACTAGAGCATCTCTCGGTGACTGACTCCGAGCGGGAATGAGGGCAAAGTAGTTGCTGCATTTGAAGTTGGTTGGGGAGGCGATTAGATTGCAGCAAGTCTGACCCCAGCAGTTGAAAATTTTTGCCACTATCACAGGGTTGAGGGACCACTCATGAGGTTGCAGAATGCACCTACTCAATTTGTCCACTATCATGTTGGAGCTCCCGGGAATGTGCATTGCAATTAGAAAGCGATTGGAAGCTATCGCCCATTGCCATATTCTCAAGGCCTCTTGGCATAACGGGTAAGATCTGGTGCCCCCTTGCTTGTTGATGTACCAGACCACTGACATGTTGTCTGATTGGATCGCAATAGTCCCTGACGGAAGGAAGGAATGAAATGCTTGCAATGCTAGCAGCACCACCCTCAGTTCCAGGACAATGATATGCAAAATGGCCTCTGTCTCTGACCAGGTGCCATGGACGGAGTTTCCCTGACATAGCCCCCCCACCCCATGAAGGAGGCGTCCGTGGTCACCGTGCCTTTTGGCTGATGGGGGCTGAAGGGGCGAGACCATTGTTGGGGATTTCAAAACGTCCACCAGAGTAAATCTTGCTTGCATCTCTGAGTTACACTTATCTGAAAAGACAAAGGATGTTGTAGAGGGTACCACTGAGTGAGAAGTAACCACTGAAGGAGCCTCATGTGGAATCTGGAAAGAGGAACAATGGTGATCAAGGCTGCCACTGACCCCAAGAGTTGGAGTATAGATCGAGCGGGAGATTTATGGTGACAGAGCAGCGGTTGAACCTGTTGCCTTATTCTTTGAAGCCTGTGGTCCGGAAGAAATGCTGTGCAACTTCTCGTGTCCAACAGTACCCTGATGAATTCCAAAGACTGAGCTGGGGTCATGTTGGACTTCTCCAAGTTTATAGTAATTCCCAGGCATTGTGCTGTGAGGAGTGTGTAGTGCAGGGCTTCTTCCAGTAGACGCTTGGTGGGGGCGGTGAGGAGCCAGTCGTCTAGATATGGAAATGCCTGGAATCCTTGAAGTCGCAAGTGAGCAATAAAAACTGCCATGCATCTGATGAACACTCTGAGGGCTGTAGAGAGACCACAGGGCAGAGCTTGAAATTGGCAGTGACTGGCTCCTATGCAGAAGCGGAGGTATCTTCTTGAGCATTTGTCCATTTTTATGAGGTAATACGCATCTTGAAGATCTACAGAGTACATCCAATTGTCTTCTTCCAGGAGAGGAAGGATAGACTGAACCATGACCATTTGGAATTATTCTGTTTTTACAAATTTGTTCAGTGTGCTGAGATCCAGAACTGGTATCCAGTCCCCTGTCTTTTTTGGCACTGAAATGAACATTGAGTAAAAACCGGATCCTATCTGGTCTGGGGGGACAATCTGGATGACTCTTTTTTGTAGCAGCTTTTGGATTTCATGTGCTGCTGCTTCCCTTTGACTGGGAGGAATGTTGGGTAATACTCTGGATGAGGATGGACAAAGATGGAAAGGGATGCGATAGCCTCTGGATATTATCCGCTGTACCCAAGAGTCAGTGGTTATATTTTGCCAGGCAGCGGGGTACAAGGAAAAACAACCCCCACCCGCTTCCAGAGGTGAGCAGTCAGGCAACACTTTAGGACTGCTGATAGGGTTGGCCAGAGAAAGAATGTCTGGAAGCCTGGTTTCGCAGACCTCCTCTGCCCTGAAAAGGGCGTCTTCCATTTGAGTTTTCCCCTCTGCCTCTAGGGGAGAACTCGGTACATCCGTCAAGGAAAGAGCCCTGTGATTTCCTGTGCCACATCTTCCCGCTCCTCTGATTTCTGGAGTGGAATCATTGAGGAGTGGAGTGTCTGACATCAACAGCAGATAGGGTCTTGCCATCTTGTTTGCACCTTGTCAGCGTAACTTTAACTTTAGGGCCAAAGAAGTGGCCTTGATGATGATGTTCATGAAGGAAGCCTTAAAGGAGTCCGCAAAGTCGCAACCAGGCATGTCGTCTGGTGACTATACCAGTGCCTGCCACTCTTAGCCGCTCCTTCCATTGCGTGAAAAATAAGACGCATGGAAGAATTGGAAATGGACTCTAGGGTGGCAATCTGAGAAGCTACATTGTCACGGACCTCATCAGTAACAGCTCCCGCCAAGGTTTCAGAGAGTTGGTTGATAAGATCCCTCGGGAGCCTCGTAAAGTGTGCCAAATAATTTAAAGACCTTACGGTGAAGGTTGATGAAACAAACACATGCTTCCCTAGTCTGTCTATCGCCTGGGACTCCTTGTTGGATGGATGGACAGTTTGGCTCTCTTCTGCCAAGTCTTTCTTAGTTGTAGCCGCCACCACCATGACATCTACTGGAAGACCTCGTGACCAATGGGGATGCTCAGCTGGGGGCGAAAAGATTTTATCAGGCCTCTGCAGTATCGCTTCCAGGGTGTCAGGAGCCTTCCATATGTGCTGGACAAGCTCATTGGCTGGCGGGGTAACCCAGGAGGTAGGGGGGCTGGGCACAAAAGGCCTGCTGGAGTATGGATTCCTCAGAGGAAGGATTAGAGGACTTGCAGTCACCCCTCTAAGGATCTCAAGGATGTCACCAAAAAACACCTCATCAGAGGGTGACCGTGAGGACCCTTCCCCGTCAAAGTCCATATCATCGGCCAAAGACTCCTCAGTGGAGTCCATGTGCTTCATCTTGCACAAAGCTTTGCGGGGTACTTCCTCATTGGGAGGTTCTGGTGAAGACTGCAAAGACGGGGTCTCCTGAGGGGGAGAAACCTGAGGCCCCGGTGTCCGGTGGTTGTGCTTGTGAGAGTTGCGGCACAGAGGGGGGAGAAGACTCCAACATGTGGGGTTTGCCAGTGGAGGCAAGTGCCCTCTCCATGGCCTTTAAGGCCGGCCCACCCAAGGAGGGATGAGAGCCTGGAACACAGCATGACAACCTCGGAACCAGGGTCACACCCTGCCCCGATGAACTGATCCCCAGACCAGGAGTCTCAAGGGATTGTGAAGCATGAGAGAGGGAGGATTCCTGGAGGGTGCCATAGAAAACATTGGTGTGGAATCAAGAATGCCCTCCCCCACAGCAAAGCCATTGGCCTGAGAAGAACCCGATGCCCAGCACACCGAGGGGCACAAGGACGACTCTGGCTCCAAAGTGAGATCCACTATTGGTGTCGGAGGGAGGGAAGCTGCTGTCAGAGTAATGGGCTTCGATACTTGGGTGGAAGTCGAAGGAGGAGTGTACGCTGGGGTTTGAGGAGATGTACATTCACCTGAAGGAGGGAACGTTGGTTTCGATAGTTGAGAGAGACCTCTGGCCACAAGCAACTGGTCAACAAGCTGCAAAACATCTTGCTCAGAGAGGCCCCTAGTCGACCTCATACAGAAACCTGAGGGCAATTCTGGCCTTTCTAGAAAAGAACTACCTTGGCTACCAATGAATGGATCCAAGGAAGGAGAGTACTTGGTCCTTTCTAATTCAAGAGGTGCAGAGCCCAGAACTGAGGATGTCTGCACCAAAGAGAATGTTGTCGAAGTAGTCTGCGCCATCAGCACCACAGAAGTCGAAGGTGTCTGCACCATAAAAGCAAGTGTCTGCACCAATGGGTACGGTGCCATCGAGGAAGGTGTCTGCACCGATAACAATGATGGTGCCGAAAAGAACTGCACCGAAGAGCATGTTGGTGCCGAAAGTGTCTGCACCATGGAGGACAGTAACATCATACTTGGGGCCAAAGGGGATTGCACCAACGGTGCCGAAGGAGACTGTACCTGCATGGACGGTGCCGGTAAGAGCTGCGATGGAACTGTCGGAACCACAAGTGTCTGCACCGGAAACTCCGGTGCCAGTGTCAGTAAGGAGGGCATGGATGGAGCAAGAATCAACTGGGGCGGTGCTGAGCCTGGAGCTGAAAGGGTCACAGGTGGCAGTGCCATAGTAGTCATTTTCACCTTATGAGTCAACTCCCTACGATCTCCAGAGGGAGATGAAGTGAGCGACCTTGATGAAGAGGAGGAAGAACACCTCTTATGGGGTTTAGCAGGAGGGGGTGAGCCCTCCGACCCAGAGATATCCTCAGAGAAAGGAGATTTGAGAAGACCTTTCAGGATTAACTCGTTCTTTCTCTCGTTAGGAGTCTGGTCAAAAGATTTCTACAAATCCCACATGGGGGATCCACAGTAAGGTGGGAAACATTCATACAATAGACACAAGTCATGGCCATTGGAAAGCGGTAACTTACGTCCGCAGTCCTTACATTGTTTAAAACCAACACTACTTTTCTTATCCGACAATGATGTGGAGAAGAAAACAGTATCAAGAAGAAGAGGAAAGACTACCCAAAGGGTAAGAAGAGAGAAGGAAGAAGGATTACAAACGATGGTAATGAAGAATTACCTCAAAGGTAAGAAAAGGGTAATAAAGGGAAATAGACTAAAGGGAGAGAGTCTTAAAGATACAATAGGGTAGGGAGTCTTAAAGATACAATAGGGTAGGAGACTAATGCAAGAAACTGTTTGAAAAACTTTAAAGTTGAAACGATATATAAACTTTCAAAAAATTATACACTTCGCTGAAGAGAGTGGCTTGACACTGTTGTACAGTAATGCGGCAAACGAGATCTGAGGTAACGGAGCAGAGCATTCTGGGTAGGACCTTGGCTCGAGAGTTTTTGGCTGATGCGAGCTTGATATACGGCCGGCTCAGTTTCTGAGGATGGAACAGATAACCCATCAGTAAGGAATGAACGAAGATTAACAACATCAGATCCAGTGTTTCCTGGTCCAAAAGGGAGTCACCAAAATGATTTCTGGAGAGTCCTCCTGAATTACCCTGGATATCAGTGGCTCGATATGACTGTCACTTGTTGAAGTGACACCCTGACACCATGGGCAAAAATGGGAAAAAGGGGTTGAGGATGGATCAGTGTGGAAATGCATAAAAGAAAATTCCCCTCCAAGGGAATCAAAAAAGCATCTCATTTCCAGGCCTGTCTGCATGGAGTCCTGAAGCAGAATCTGGTTAGTTTTCTGTCTTTAAAGGAGGCTAACAGATCTACCTGAGGTGTTCCTCCCAGTTGGATCAATTAGTGGAAGACCCCCTCATTCAACTTCCACCTATGAGGGTCTGTGCTGGTTCTATTCAGTTTGTCTGCCACTATGTATTGCTCATATGGAAAGTAAGATGACTGGAGGGTTAAAGAGTGTTGAAGAGCCAACTCCTAAGCAATCACTACCAGCTTGCATAGAGGGTATGACTTTAACCCTCCCCCCCCTTGCTTGTTGATGTACTACACCACTGTGGTGTTGCGTATAATCATTTACAGAGGTACTGGGGACCATAGATAAGAGATTTTAAAGCATGAAACACAGCCAACATCTCTTTTACAATGATATGGTTTGGTTTGTCTTAAGAATCCCACAGGCCTTGCTCCTTTACCCCCCCAAAGTGAAAGTGCCCCCCAAGCAAAATCCAAGGAGTCTCCAGTTACAGAATGACTTGGAGGTTGAGTAGAAAAACGAATAACTGCATTTGCTTATATATGCAGTATCCACCGGTGCAGTTCTTTTTTAACAAAGCCCAAGAGTGGTATCTGAAAATCAAAAGGATGCAAATGTTGGGTTCCATGTGTTTTTTCTGGGAAGCACATTATCTCATCAAACGTAATTCTGGCTAAAACAAAAACAGTGAGCGCCGTTCACAAAAATTACTTTCGCTGACAGTGGAGTTTTTTTTCTCTCCGCTGTTTTGTGACCTCTGAGTTAGTATATACAAGTATGGGGGAATGTCGGGGTGTCCCCCCACATGAAGGATTTGGGGGGGGGATTGCCTCGCTGCAACAACAAAATTGAGTTTTTAATCAAAGGTGGTTTTGCCAGTTTTCATTTTTTTTTTCAGTGTTTGCAGAAATTATCTTTGATGACTACCTGGATCATTTTTTTAAATACCACTGAATCTTTCTCATGTGCAATCTATGAAGAGGAATCATAGATGCCATGTACCCCAGAATCCTGAGAAACTCTCTGGCTGAAGACTGAGACTTAGCCGAGAAGCTCAAAAAGGTTTACAGATAAACATCCACCTTCTCTTGCTTGAAAAAGGCCTTTTGCACAGTGTGTCTATAATACATCCTAGAAAGACAATCCTGTGTGATGGAGTCAATGAGGATTTATGAATGTTTATCTGGAATCCCAGACTGGACTGAAGAGATGAAACCCATGTTAAAGACTACTGACATCTGAGAGAAAGCTCTGCAAAGATAAGCAAGTCATCTAAATAAGGAAAAATGTGAGTGCCATTCAGTCTGCAATAAGACATGACTGGAGCAAAACACTTTGCAAACACCCTTGGAGCAGTAGATAATCCAGAGAGAGTAATGCAGAGAACTGTGTGTGTGAGACCCAGACACAGAAAATCAGAGAAACTTCCTGAAGCCTTTGGCTATGGAAATGTGATGGTATGTATCTTCAAGGTTCAATGTTACCATAAAGTTTTCCTGGGGAAAGACAGGTAATAGACTCTGAAGAGTCAGCATCTTGAGGACCAAGAGATCTAAAACTGGCCTCCAAGAAGACTCTTTCTTTGGTACCAGAAACAATATGGAATAAAAGCCTTTGCCCTTTGATTTAATGGCACTGATTATATGACTCTCTATGGTGAGAAAATAGTATGAACCCAAGGAAAAATTTCTGTTTGGTTCAAAGGATGGAGAAGAAATATCTTGAAAGCAAGGTTTTTGTATCCAATGCCAAAAGTAACCCTCCTGAACCACCATAAACACCAGTCTGTCATAATGTCTTGCTAAAGAAGAATGTACACAGCCAGTTGTTGGGACAGGTTTTGAGAGACTGGGGCAGGAGGGGAGGGGGAGGGAGAAAGAATGCTGGCATAGCCATTCTAAAGTTGCAGACTGTGCCTTTTTTAAAATGATCTTTGTTTCTTATTGTTCCCCTCTTCCCATATATTGGCCGAAGCCAGTGACTGATTGCTCTGTTTCTTAGGTGTGAAAGAGGATCTGGGGATTTGCAAGGGGGGTCTGAAAAATCTTAAAAACTTCATGAATTACTTTCCCTCCCTTACCAAATTGTTTGAGGACCTGAGTAGCAGGTGGGCCAAATAAAATCTCCTTATCTTAAGCTACATTCAAAATTTCAGACATTACCTCATCGGAAAACTTCTGATTTCGTACCCAGGCATGTCTCCTCAAAAAAGCAGAAGCAGCAGCCCAAGGTGAGAAAACAAGCCCCTGTTAGTTTTGATAAACTTTGTAAATTCTATTTGATTTTTGGGGACAGAAGGGTGTGAATCAGAGTTATTACAGGCAGTATTATGTGTGTGTGTGTGTGTGTGTGTATATATATATATATATATATATATATATATATATATATATATATATATATATATATATATATATATATATATATATATACACACACACACACGCCCAGATACATACATACATATATATATATATATATATATATATATATATATATATATATATATATATATATATATATATATAGTATTCTGGCACTAAAGGAGGAAGAGGCATATCCACTTGAAACATATCATAATACCTCCGTTCACGGGGAACATCCATTTGCTCCCATAAAAGTACATCATTCACTCTCAGAATATTCTAACAAAAAGAAATTCCTCCAGGGGAGGTTGTGAGGACCACTTTTCCTCAGCATCAGAGTTCTGGGCTTGTGACTCTTTAGAAGAAGCCCTCTCTCGGTCTATGTCAGAATCATCTGACACAGGTCTTTCCACAAGAATATTTTAACTGATCTGATTTACAGGTACTGTATTCTGAGTACCAATATTAACTATCTGTAACATTTTTTGGCTAAGATAAGAAACCATCTTTTTGTACGGATACCATATCATTAGATGAACAATGTTTATCCTTTTGCTTTTTCCTTGCAGGTATTTTAAATGATCAATTTACAGAAGTAACATCTGCCCCATCAAAATGTCTCTTCTCAAGAGCACATCCAGCAGCATCACACCCCTGTAAAGATAGAACGCCCATTCTCAGCCCGGACACTAGGTTCATAGGTGTTTACTAGGCTAATGACCACAAGGGCCTTTTTAAGCCTAGCCATGCATCCCAAATCTCTGGCAAGTTCTGAAACCCTTGCTAAGTGTAAGCATGGGCCTGGAAGATGAACCATTTACAGGTTACCTGTATCCATTAGAGAGACGGGTGCCAAACCAGGGATAGATTTCCGGTTTGCCATCCAATTGCCAAGTTGCACTTGAATTGGGTTAGGGAGGAACTCTGCTTCACATGGATGGGGAGCTTGTTCCATTGACGGGGTAGTCTCTGGGATGCACACCTGTCTCTCCAGCAGGTACTACTTGCATCACAGGCAAGGTTTAAGTCTTTAGAATGGGAAATTCTGGTGCTGTTTGTTTTGTGGATATGCAGGAGGTCCATCAGAGTGGGGTCTGGCAATGCCCTGTATGTCAGGCATAGATTTCCCCCTCAAAAGCCTGTAGGAGACAGAATACAGGGGATAGGGCTTTGAGGTGGTCTGCATATGACATTTTACTTGCACACTGTACTTTTTTAGTGAGGAGCCTTTGTGGCTATGTTCCAGTTGTTGGATATGCCTGGTTAGGTACATACCAAAGGGGGCATTGCACTCAATGACTGGTCTGATGAATGCTGAATACAGTGGAACAATGACTTCCTTGGACTTAGATGTCATACCTTTGTTTATAAGTTGTGCAACACAGAATGATTTCCTCACCACTGTAGACACATGATGGTGAAAGGCTAGATTACTACCCATATGTGTTCCTAAGTCCCTGACTGCTGGGTCAACTCTAAGAGGTGTGTTGTCAATATGATTAGTTACCACGGATGGATGACTTCCCAAAGGATACTATTATGCATTCCTTGGCATTTAGTTTCAGTTTATGGCTCTGACACCAGTTGTTTGTCTCTGTCAGCCCTCCTGGAGAACATCTGTGTCATTGTGAGATTCAATGACAGCTCCTAATTTGCAATACGACCACTGACATTGGCCTTGACTTCTGAGAAGTAAATGCCAAAAAGGAGCTATCCAAGGACTGATCCCTGAGGGACTCCACTTGTGACTGGCCTCTCTGTAGAGGTGGACTCCTCAATTCTAACTTCCTGGGTCCTGTCTGTGAGCCAGCTGGCTATCCACTGGGTGACATATGGGTTTGTACCCAACCTCTTCTGTTTGTCAATAATGCCAGAGTGGGGTATTGTGTCAAATGCCTTGGCCAGGTCAAGGTAGGCAGTGTGAACAAGTTTGCCATCATCCATTGCTTTGGTGACCTTCTCAAAGAAGTCCAACAGGCTGAGTAGACATGATCTGCCCTTGGTGAAAACAAACTGGTTTGGGTCCAGTCTCCGGAGGTTTACTATATCTCTGTTGACCATCTCCATGATAATTCTTTCCATGGCTTTACATACAAGACTAGTGAGACTTATGAAGCTGTAGTTTCCAGGGTCTGTAGATAGCCCACCTTTGTGCAGAGGGATGACTGCTGCCTTTCTCCATTCATGAGGCACACAGCTTGTTTGGAAGCTACAGTTAAATAGTAATTCCAGAGGCCCTGATAGGTCGTGTTTCATGCTATTTAGAAGGCATCCGGGGATATTGTCTAGGCCCACTGATGCAGTGTTCCTGGTCTTAGAGAGAGCGTTAAGGACCTGTTCCCTAGTGATAGCAGGGGGAGTTATATTTGATATTTCCTGAGGGAAGGTTGACGGGGAGAGAGGGATAAAGTTGGAGCTGAATTTATCAGCCAGGAGGTTTACTATATCTTCCTGCTCAGTATAGGTGGCTCCATTTACAATGGGCTCTGCACACAATTGCGTATTGGCTTTGAGGTTGCAGACATAGCTAAAGAATGTTTTGTGGTTGTCCTTGGCCTGGGAGGCCAAACTTAACTTCAAATTTGGCTTTTGTAGACTTTCTTTGTCTTCTGAGTTGTTTGTTTAGTTTGATGAGAGTGCTTTTGTCCCGCTACATAAAACACACACACACACGCATATATATATATATATATATATATATATATATATATATATATATATATATATATTTTTTTTTTTAAGAGGGAACATTAAATTTTTTCCTAAGGTGATGGTAAGAGTTAGTATATTTTCTAGTGTAATTACATCTGGATATAAACTTTTCCAGGCAAAAATTAAGCTATGGAACCTAATGTAAATTACTGCAACAGAGTGAGTGCAATAATTAACCTGGGGAGCAGCAAGGGGATAGCCAGCTGTCTAGGGAGTGGATTTTCAGGAGTCGTCTAAATTGACTGGTAGACACAGTGGAGGTTATTTGGCTTGGTAGTGAGTTCCATGTCCTGGCAATGGTGCAGGCAAACAGAGATTTCCCAACATCATTTTTGTGTTTGATGATCTGTAGGAGATTTTGGCTACTGGATCTTAAAGGTCTTGTGAGAATGTGGGGCTGAATTAGACCCTGGAGAGCAGGGGTGTTTTCAGGAGGTAACAGAGCTTGTGTGCTGTTGAGAGTTGGTTGAGTAGAAGTAGATGAGGAAGTTCAAGCCAGATGAGCTGCTTCAGGGCAAAACCGTGGTGAGACCTGTACGAGGCTTCAGTTGCAAACTTGCCAATCTTGTTGTAACAAGATTCCATTTTGTTTAGGTCAGTTTGGCATAGATTTGTTAGGACAGGAGCACAGAGAAGGATGGACAGCAGATGAATTCTAGCAATGGTTGCTTTGGTTTGTTTGGTCATATACTCTTTATTCCTATACAGGAGTCAAAGTTTTTTTATTTACCTTTTTGATGGTTTGAGCTATATGGATATTGAATTTTAGGTTATTGTCTATTTCAACACCTAATAGTTTGGTGTGACTAGTGGGAGTGATTTGGATATTATCCTTAGAGTTAATGGTAAAATCATTGTTTAGAGGAGGGGATCGACTGGGACTGAAAATAATTAGTTTTGTTTTTTTGGGATTAAGAATCAGTTTGATGTTGGTGAACCACGTTTCAGCTAGAGTAAAGTTATTTGGGGTTAAGGTTTGTAGCTCTTTAAAGGTGGGGGTGGTACAAACAAAGGTTGTGTCATCTGCATACTGTGCTACAGAGGCAGCGAGTAAGGAAGAAGAGATTTGGTTGGTAAATAGTGGGAACAGCATTGGGCCTAGGATAGACCCATGTGGGATCCCTATGGATACTGGTCTTGCAAAAGTACAGCTTGTTGACGGTCAGATAAGTAGCTCATGAACCAAGATATAGAGGAGGAGCATAAGTTTAGGTTGGAAAGAGTTTCAAGAAGACTGTGGTTTACTATGTCAAAAGCTTTTGACAAGTCCAAGAATATGGAATATACGAATAGTCCCTTGTTTCTACAGTTGTTGACGAGATCGGTGAAAGATAACAGTGCTGTGGTGCTGCTATGGGAGGGTCTAAAGCCATGCTGTGTTTTGGAGAGTAGATTATTGTGAAGGAGGTACTGCAGTAGTTGGGAATGAACAACTCTTTCTAATATTTGAATAAAGGTGATAGGATTGCAATAGAGTGATAGTTGGTGAGATCTAAGGAGTTACCTCCTTTGTGTAGAGGAATAATGTGTGATGTTTTCCACAAGGTGTGTACCTTACATTCTGCTAATGATCTAGTTATAAGAATGGATACTGGATAAGCTATTCCCTCTGCTGCAATCTGAAGGAAAACTGCAGGTAGGTGATCAGCTGCTAGTGTGGTAGGTTTGATTTTTTTTAGGAGTCTAGAAATTACTTTGGTGGGTACTGGTTGTAGGGAAATGTTAGAGGTGTTATTATTCTGGCTTGTATTTGGGGGTGGAGGGGGATCTACTGTCATGGGGCTACTAGTACTATTTTGAGTTTTAACAAGGGTTTGAACTGTCTTGGTAAAGAATTTGTTAAATTGAGTGGGAATGTTGCTATGGTCATTTGGTACTACTGGGGTTGGAGTAGAGGCCTTTCCTGGCTGCATTATACTGTTTATTGTGGCCCAGAATTTTTTTGGGTTATGGGCGTGTTTTTCTTGCATTGTTTTATAGTAATTAATTTTATCAAATTTAACTTGTCTTTTGGCCTTGTTGCAGAGTTTGTGGTAGATTTGTCTCAGATTAGCAGTTTTGTTTTTATGAAATTGGATCCAAGCTTTGTCTCTTTCTTTCATGGTAGTTTTAGTATTTTTAATTAGCATTGGGCCATAATTTTTTTACTCTTATGGTTCGGGCGGGAGCATGATAGTTTAGGGTTTTTAGGACTGTACAGTTAAAGTATTGTACGGCTTTGTCTAGCGATAGTAGTTTTAGGGGATTCCAATTGCTGCTTTTTAGTGCATTAATGAAGTCAGTAGTTATAAAGGTCTTTTTATTATGGATGACTCTGAGGATGGGTTGGTTGAAGTAATGCAGTCTGGTCCTAATTAGGTAGGTTGGTTGGTGGTCACTTATACTATCGGGCAGACATCCAGATTGCTGTGCTAGAGTTGGGTCAGATAACAGAATCCAGTCTAGGATGGATTTGTGTTTGGATGATTTGTCAGTTCTAGCTGGGGTAGATATTATTTGGGTGAATCCATTGAGGATGATGTGGGCAGCTGGATTTTGGTTAGAGCAGTTAAGCCAGTCAATATTAAAGTTGCCTAATGGTATGGTTTTGTGTGGTAGGGAGTTAGAGATCCAATTTAGTTGATTCTCCATTATAGTAATGTTATTGCCTGGTGGGATGTAGCCTCCTGCAATAATTATATTTTTGTTGTTAAGTTTAAGTTTGGCAAGGATTATTTCTACGCCTTCGACCTCTTAAGCCAAGTTTCAGTTAGTACTGCTATTTCAGGTTTATATAGTGCTAGTAGGGCATGAAGGTCTTGAATTTTGTAAGTTATACTTTCTTGCATTTATGTTAAGTAAAAGAAGAGATGAGGTAGGCCTGTGATAAAGGGGATTTTGTTGAATAGAGTTGGTATTAGTGGTTGCAATGGGACCTGGATTGTGGTGTACATCACCGCAGCAAGTGAGATTTTGGAGTAGATAGAGATAGAATTTTGATAGTTTATATATTAATGTAGCTTGTCTAGCAGAGAAATATGGATTGGGTTTGATTGTTAGTTTATTTTGTAAGTAAGAGAAGGGTTGGGAGGAGTTAAGGTCTCCCAGTAAGATAGGGAAGTTTTTTAGTTTAAAGCAGTGGGTATAGCTTCAGTTTGCCATTGGGGTGGGTTACTGATGGGAAGTTAGGTGTGGTACACGGAGCTCTTAAAAGGTCTAAAAAGAGCTGGTCTTTCATTTTCCACTGCAGCAGTTGTTACAGTTTATGCCATATAATCGAACGTCAACTGATTCAGTTATAGTAATAAAAAAAATTTTTCTTTCCTTTTAATTTGCAGTAACCTGCTTGCTATATTTGTAGCAAACAGCTGCTACAATTTATGACACAAATACACAGCATAAAGTGCTTCAGTTCAGATAACTACAAACACCCGTTACTTAAATAACAGCAAAGCACTTAAGTATGATTAGCTTTTGCTGATCATGCCCCCTAACACTTTGCTCCTGGGTTAGCCCTCACCTTAGCTATGCTAATACTCTACTTCAGTACATTTAGTACACATGTCAAGGAATAGCCTCCTGCTCACACAAGACAAAGGCATAATGGAGATCACTAGCCTTCATAATGTGTAAGGGAACAGAATAAAAAAGGTCTAAAATCGTGGTGTCCTATGAAGAGAAAGAAACTAAATTCATCCTCAGTTTAGTCTTAACATTAATGCTGCAAGACGTCAAGGAGGGTAGATGGCCTAGAAGTTGCATCATGGAAACAGCTTAAAGGACAGGTTTCCTCAGGAAACAAGACAGAGAAGGCAGACAACATACAGAACTAAAATTGGGGAAAAGAAGGCACATGGATGTCTGTGACCACCTCCTTGACCAGACACACTGACAATTTCTGCCGACTAAAGGAAAAGAGAAGTTACTGATACATACCAATATGAGTTGTACTGAGAGAAAAGACATGGAAAAAAGGAGGGATACAGTGCCACAGCTAATGTGGCAGCATAAATTATCAGAGAAAAACTCAAAATAAGGTAAATACAAATGAAAAGGAGGGCAATAAGAAACTGGAGGAGGTCAAAATATGCTTCAAAAAGAAAGAAACTCTAAAATTAAATAGAAGTGGGGTTTTCCCTACTCAAAGTATCTAAAACTTTTCAAATGCAAATTCCACAAAATGAGAAATCCAAGACTGAACATGCTGTAAGCAGCAAAAAGATGGGATACAGGGTTATAAGATGCTGCATTCTTTTTAAAAAGTGGTTGCGCCAAAGTAGCCCACTGTTATTTTTTGTCTCCGGTACACAAGATCAAATTCAAGTTTCACAAAACCAGAATTAATAAAAAAAAAATGAATGGGCAGTCACAGGAGGAATGTGTTTTTAAAAGTACTTGATCTGGGTTTACTCCTGATTCAAAAATTAATTTTAGATACATACCATATGATCTCTAGCAGGGAACTTGTGTATATACTTTTAAAAACAATCCAAACCACTCAAAGCATACACAAATTGTTCAATATAAGTCACTCAGAGAACATTCCATTAACAATTGGTGTTTTAAAGGCACATAACATAAAAAATTGTTAATGGAATGTTCTCTGAATTGTGATTGGATAGCAGATTTTTAAATTATTTAAGACATATGTATTGCACTAGTCTCTTGGTCTGATGAAGCAATATTAATTTATTGTGAAAGCGCTTACCATTTTTGTGAATATACTCCTATTTGATTTTTGATTGTGCTGTTTCCTCTGCCTGGGTGACTTATAAAATACTTTTAAAAACAGGTTAAACTTCAAGCTGCATTAAGAATAATGATGGCAACTGTAGTTTGTGCAGAAAATAAAAGGGATCAAGAAATCCACTGACTTAAAAAGTTATGAAAGAGGCTAATGCTAGTGGCAGGAGTACAAGTGCCATCAGTGGCAAGTCTATAGTCTGATATAAAGTACTTGCAACAAAGGGTCTACTTGAGCTTACTGAAGACAACTAGACTGACACCCCAATTAATGGGCACATGGTCTCGACTTCCCCATCTGACCACCACTGCAAGCAAACAAGCACAACTTATTTTAATTTTTTTTGGGGGGCTATAACCTCTCCACCTGTTGATCTCTATAAACATATTACCTTTAAGACTGGACCTACTTGAAGGCACATTTTCTTAGCTCCTTGAGTTATTGGTACCTTATAGGTAGTATATATTTAGACACTGGAGGCATGGGACAGAGACTTAGTAACAGGGGCATACGCCCTGTAAGAAACGTATACAGCAGGATTACAATTAATTTAATGGATGACAGTATTCTACAGGGTAATGGCAAGGTTATCACTGGTAGACAATGGCTAATCCCTTAAACTTATGAAGTTGACAACTTCTGCCAGAAGCAGATACATGTGTGCTTGTATACCTGCAAGAGATGCACATTGTTCAACAAGTAAAAAGAAGTATCAACAGCAGTTCTGGCTCTAGTGTTTTTTATTTTTTTTAAATAGTTGTACTGGTTTATACTACGGGCAAAGACTCAAGAATGTTGTGGCAAGGTCAACCCATAAAAAAAAATGCAACTCTGGCTATAAAAAAAAATCAAGGTGCAGCAGTCAAAGAGGAATGCCTACACTGACCAAGATGAAAGTAAATGTCTATGTCAGCAAAACAGAGAAAAAGTCAAAGCGTTAACAGATGGACACTTACAGTAAAAGGATCTCTAACAGTTTGTACAAGAAATGTCTTGCAAAATATAATTCTTATGGATACTAAGCTCTGAAAAGTGACCCTTTAACTTTTGCTCACTAATGTAGAATGCAGGAATGATCTCAACTACCTTATCGAGCTGTCAGTACATCAGAAGTAAAAATCTTATATAGTTCTCTAGAAAAATATATATACTTATTCAAGTTTTAACATGTTGCTAAAACACCATGTTTTTAAACAACTAAAATGGTTATATCAAATTCGCTGCTCACCTGCTCTAAAATCCTCATGAGTCAAAAGAGTAGACTTAGTTGTTTTCTACAGCAAAATAAAGCTGTTGTTACTGCCTCAAAGTTTCATAACAAAATCAAAAGGTGGGACTGAAAATGACCTTTTATTCATACATGCAAAATACAGGGTTTCATATGCCTTCACTCTTATGATTTAACATTTTACATTATATTCACTTTAAGTTGGGGTGCTGTATTAAGTTTCTGCTCAGTATACAGAATACAACAATGATTTGGAATGCATACTTACATTGCCAAGAGAAATAAAAATCCTACATGTTTCATCACAATTTCTTTTTGTTTCCAGTTGTACTATGTCACGGATAAAATGTCATGATTAGAAGCATTTAATGGAGTAGGGTCAAAGGCAGTGCTGAGCTTTTCTAAAACACCACAGGGGAGAACATCAGTCTTTTATGCTTTTTTGTTGCTGAACGTCCTTCTGCTATTGCTCCAGTTATACAATGAAAACTTTACAGAGAAATACGATAAGTGCAGGGCTTCAAGTGACATTTGTGTCACAGTCTGACATTTTGCATTATACTCAGTTTCTTATGGTTATGTTGTGTTTGACTTCTACTCAGTATTTAGAAATCATTAAGTATAGCTTGGTTGAGCTGTCACGGGATAAGATATGGAAAAGAAAAACCTGACTTGTAACACACATTACGACCAAAGTGCCATGGTTAGAAGCAACTACACAGGCTGGGTCAAATTCAGCACATAGATGCACTGAAACGTCTAATGACACAACAGCAAGTATATATATATATTTTTAATAGCTGAACACTATTGCTACAGACTGAAGGTTTCATAATAAAAAGGCATGAAAGTGAACCTACATATTTTCTTTATGAACAAGCACCAAATGCAATAGTTTATATACTCTCATTGTCAAAGTCTGATAATGTCGTAGCAAGGAAAAGGCAAACAGGGTGGTGCCAAGTTGGAAGCAGCTAGCTGGCATGATCAGCATTTGAAGAGGTGCTAACAAGTCCCTGGTGAGAAATGCAAGGATTTTTATTCTGTATTTTAGCAGCCACAACTGCCCCTGCTTAAAATTAATGCCAGTGTATGAAGACAGTAAAATGCTACTGTGTATGTACATAACAGCTCTTTGCCACACTGAATGAATGACTATGGCATTATTTTTATGCCAAGTAGCTAATATCGCTCAGTTCTGAGCACATTAGTATGTGAGCATAGCAGTCTTGTACTCTGAATAAATTACTATGTTATCAAGGTATGCGGCTGAGTACTTCGTAAAAGGTTTCAGAACTTTACCCATAAGCTTTTGAAAAGTGGCAGGATCTCTGTGAAGTTGGAAGGAAAACAAAGGCCTTTGGCTGGAAAGTGTTTCTTTGTCCTCAGTGGTGAGAGAAATCTGACAGTACTCTTTAGTTAAATGTAGGGCAGTCAAAACTTGTTTTGCCTAGCTTCTCTATGAGCTCATCAACTCTAGACATTGGATAAGAGTCAATATTGGATACACATTCAGTTTTTTAAAATTCATTACATAATTTGAAGTTGACAAAGGGAATTTCTTGGGAGTTGCCAACTCCAAAGATAGTTACAAAAACAAAATCGCCACTGATTCTAAAGACAGCCACAAAGCATTGTATAGCTATGTCAAGAATCTCAATGGCAACAGTCAGATCTCCTCTGAGTTATAGCACAACGGCACTAAATATACAGGACCAACTGATATTACCAACATCCTGGCAGATAGATTCAGTGCTAACTTTACCCTCCTCTCATCCTCTAAAGGGCCCATCTCTATACCGGAAGAATGCAAAGTTCCTGTAATCACGGTTGCACAGGTAAAAAAAACACACTATCAAAGCCAAGAACACAGCATCAATGGGACCTGACAACATCCCAGGCTGCGTTCTACATGAACTACAGAATGAACTGGCACCCCACTTAAGTACCATGTTCAATCATAGCCTCACTTCAGGCTTTGTGCCCAGTGAATGGCGCACAGTGACAGTTATCTCACTCCACAAAGGGGGAGCCACCACAGACCCCGGGAACTACCACCCCATTACCCTGACGAGCCTGGTCTGCAAGGCTATGGAACGTATCATGGAACTTATAAACAATGACACTGGTAATCTCCAAATTCTGGACCCCACCCAGTTCGGGTTTGTAAAAGGCAGATCATGTCTTCTAAACCTGATAGACTTCTTTGAAGTGGTCACCAAAGTCGTAGATGATGATAAGGTGGTTTACACAGCCTATCTAGATCTCCCCAAAGCTTTCAACACCATCCCCCACTCTGGAATTATAGATAAACTCACTAAACTAGGTATAAATCCCTATGTCACAAGATGGGTTGCCAACTGGCTCACTGATAGAAACCACACTGTGAAAATAGTAGACTCCAAATCCAACTTCAGACCAGTGACAAGTGGAGTACCACAGGGTTCAGTCCTGGGTCCTCTCCTGTTTGGTATCTACTTCGTTGAAGTACAGGCTAACGCAGAAGGTCTTTGGCTACCAAAGTTCACAGATGACTGCAAACTAGGAGCAATAATCAAAACTCCTAACGACGTGGACATCCTATAAAAGGGCCTCACTGAGACAGATGTCTGGTGTCAAAGCCATGGCCTCAAGCTCAATGCCAAAAAGTGCATTGTCATCCCTTTTGGTAAAAACTCTGTATCCATGAACTACCACATAGGCGGTAGTCTACTTAACACAAAAAGTATGATAAGAGACCTTGGGACACAGGTGGACAGTAGTCTCTCCTTTGATAATCACAAAGCCACAGTAGTCAGAAAATCCTTCTACGTGGCACACCACATCACAAAAGGTTTCTCCTCCAGGAAAAAACAGGTCATTGTTCCCCTCTACTCGTCACTCATTAGACCCATTATAGAGTACAATGCCCCTTTTGGTATGTACCTCACAAGACATCTACAACAACTGGAAAGGCCACAGAAATACCTCACAAAGAGGATTACTGTCCTCAAACAGATACCCTACGCAGACGGTCTCAAAAAACTCCAGCTTTACTCTGTCACATATCACCTAACAT
This sequence comes from Protopterus annectens, assembly GCF_019279795.1. Classification (NCBI taxonomy): domain Eukaryota; kingdom Metazoa; phylum Chordata; order Ceratodontiformes; family Protopteridae; genus Protopterus; species Protopterus annectens. The sequence goes on along the minus strand of NC_056739.1, from coordinate 1,043,874,431 downwards.
ACAAAGCTATATCAAACCCAGAGCTGCTGGACATGCTCCACTTAAAGAAATCCCAATCCCTCCGAGCTACACGTTCCAGGGACCTAAACCTTGTCACCACAATAAACAGAACATGTTGGAGGGATAGATTCCTGTCCCAGAGACTTCCCCATACTCTGGAACAAACTATCTATCTATAGAAAACAAAGCTCCTCATTAGCACTCTTCAAGAAAAATCTTGATGATTGGATGGGAGATCGGAAATTCACCCCAGAGACCACTTCGGTGGCTCTGCTCGGCAGGGGCACAGGAAAATTATTTTCTTGGGTGGCGAAAGCCAAGGTACCGTTTGGCTAGGCTTATACAGGCCCTAGGGCCAATAGCCTAGTACCTACCTATGAAACCTATGACAGCCACCTTAGAAACCAACACAATCAGACTATCCACATTTGCTTTGAGACTCCTGAATAATTCCTAGTTTACACATTTTTTTCTTTATTTCACTTATTGCTTTTCTTGCACTCTGGTATTGCAAGCATTTTAAGTTTAACTTCTCTACCAGTACAGTTCACAGGTGTGTACTAGGCCAACAGCCCAGGAGCCTTTACAAGCCTAGCCCACAGAAGTGCCCTGGCATCAGTTTCATTATGATGCTGAATTAAATCTGTTTTACCAGACAACTCTGGAAAAAAAAAATATTTCTCAGTAACAACTTTTACTTCCTAATTCTGGGTCTTAGACAATGTTTTATTTCTATGAACAGCAGAAACAGAATTCCATGATACCCTACTACTGTTATCTACATTAACTCCCAGGCTGACTACAGAACCTTGCGCTTCCTTTCATGCTTTTAAAAATGTGTGCACTACATCTGCTCTGACCTGTTCTACCCACTTTATGTTATCTTATACTATAGATCACTTTGTTCAATTTCTCCATCACCTCAAAGGGTCCTTGGCATCTTGTAAGGACTTATTTTGACCTGTTTTAAGCTCCCTCTCCAAGTTAGGCATTTTTAGTATGCATTTTCTGTTGCATTTCTTGTGCAATATGCATATGTGCCTTAATTATTAGCGTAACAACTTCTAACCTGTCTTGCAAGTTTGAAACGTGTGCTACATAATTTTTAAAAGAGGTTTTCCTCCTAATCTACCTCCTCCAAAGAGGACTCGAAAATAAGAAAAAATAAGTTATGTACCTACCATGATGATAGATCCGTGTTGTCTGTCTCCGTCCGTTTCAACCTATGGGATTTTTGGAACTGACATAGGCTAATTCAAAAGTCTTTAGCCCATTTGGCTTTGCCTCCCTTATCTAGAACTCCCCACTCCTCCAGCAACTCTCCAAATCGAGTTTGCCCCATGAGCCAAAAAATGATGATACAAAATATCTAACTGAACCATACATCTCCCACAAATGGAAAGAAACCACCCAGGGAAAATTCGAGACTCTACAAGAGTTGAATGAAAAAACCTCCAATGCACGTCATCACAGATGAGAAGACTCGCCAAGTTAGCAATAAGTTCGAGGAGGTTGAACCAGACGGAGACAGATAACATGGATCTAATGTTATGGTGAGTACATAACTTTTGTAACCGATGTTGTCTGCTCCGTCAGGATTCAACCTGTGGGACAATGTCTCCATCCACAGTTCCACGGGAGGAACTAAGGAAGAATACTCTGCAACACAGTAGAACCAAAGAAGCCTTAGACCTGGATTGAATGTCCAGTTTATAATGCGACACAAAAGTGCAGTGGCCTAGCCAAGCAGCAGCACAAATATCATCCACAGGTACTCTAGAAAGAAAAGCTATAGAGGTAAGCCTTCAGCCCTAGATGAATGACCTTTAGCCTGGTGCAAGAGTCTTGCCTTTCAAACAATACGCAAACAAAATATAATCTGACAGCCACTTGGATAAAGTTACTTTAGGCACAGGAGAGCCCAGCCTGGATTTTGAAAGGGAGACAAACAATTGATAAGATTTCCTTTAAGACTTGACATTGGCAAGATAAAATCTTAATTGCCTATGCACATTCAAACAATGCAAAAGATATTTGCCTTTTTGGAAAAATTAGGAAAAAAAAACAGAGGAAGATGAATGGGAACTGTTAAGGATATTCTTAGAAGCTAGCTAAGTAAAAAGACAGGGTTCGTACAAAGAGAAACCCTGTCTTTATGGAATGCAAATAAAAGGGGGGATCAAGTGCTTGCAATTCTAAAACCCTTTTGGTGGGGGTAATAGCTACCAAAAACAAAGTTTTCCAAGACAATAACTTCATACCCAAGGAAGCTCAAGATTCAAAATGAGGACCAGCTAGAAACTGAAGAATGAAAGGCAGACCTCAGGGAGGAACCAGATCCCATACTAGTGGGCAAAATAGAAAAGTACCTTTGAGAAAAGCCTTTGATATCCTGAGATAAGCCAAGGGCATACTATCTCTCTCGATATGAAAGTTATAAATGGACGCCAACTGTACTTTGATAGTAACAAAGCTAGAGCCTGAGCCAAACAACTCAGCCAGAAAATCCAAGAGGGCAGAGAAGGGTTTGAGTCCCTGAGTCTCTGCCCACAAAACAATTTTTTTTAAAGAAAGAAAGATCTTTATTAAATTATCACATGACACAGGCAACCTTACATTTATATTAACGAAAATAAACCATACAGACACAATTTCAGTCGCAAACCCCATTATAAACTATGCCTACACAACTGTAGTTGTAAACATTATACACCACTAGTCATTGTCAGTCAAACATTACATTCAAGTCCTGCCTTCTTTTAAACCTCGTTCCTCTTCTGCATGTATTGATCCTACAATTCCCATTTTTCCTATGTAATTTGCTCTTACCCTTTTGTAAAGATCCCAATTCCAGTTGTTTCATCTCTGTTACTACCTTCGCTATTTCTAATAAAAAGAAGTTATGTCCTTACCATAAAGTTCCATGTGAGTTGTTCATCTCGCCTTTTTGTTCTTACACGTGGGTTCGGAGCCGATCCCTCGGCTCCGAGTCAGCCGCTTTTCAAGCTCAGACTCTCAGAGAAGCTCGAGACCTAGTGTATATCCCATGATGCTCTACTGTAAATCCCCAGATCTAGTATGCTGCAATCAAAGACAGCCTACAGGAAGAAATAGAACTATAGTGCTTACCTATCTAGGTAGCTATAAGTTTGTAGAAGGAAGAAACCGTCTGTTCCAGAAGACAGGCTGACAAAACTCGACCAATCCACCAAGGCAACCATCTTTCTCAACCGGAGGGGGAAGGTGGGCGGGAATGTAAGAACAAAAAGGCGAGATCAACTCACATGGAACATTATGGTAAGGACATAACTTCTTTATGTGAAGTTGTTCTATCTCGCCGTTTTGTTCTTACACGTGTGTAGCGTCCCAAGCACCCTAATCCTGGGTGGCTCACGGGAGAACATTCCTGAGCACAGTGGAACCAAAGGAAGCCCTGTCCCTGGAGGTCCTGTCCACTTTGTAATGAGTGATAAACGTGTGAGGTTTTGACCACGTGGCAGCTGCACAGATGGTATCCAAGGGCAAACGAGCTGCATGAGCTAATGACGTAACAGCCCGGGTAGAATGGGCTTTAACGTTAGTCGGTAATGGCTGCTTAGTGGAGGAATAAATGAATTTAATGCAGTCAGAAAGCCACTTGGATAATGTGATTTTTGATATTGCAAAACCTTTCTTATTCTCTGCGTAAGAGACAAAGAGTTGATCCAATTGTCTGAAATCTTTCGTTCTATACAGGTAGAATCTCAATTGTCTGTGTACATCAAGCTTGTGTAACATATATTCCAGTCTGTTGGTATGGTGTCTAAAGAAGGTTGGAAGCTCAATGGACTGATTTAAGTTAGTTTCTGAACAGACCTTGGGGAGAAAGGTAGGGTTAGTCCTGAGGGAGACCCTATCAGGGTGAAAAATCAAATATGGGGGCTTGGAGGACAATGCCTGAAGTTCAGAGACCCTACGTGCAGATGTAATGGCTACCAGAAATATAGTTTTCCAAGACAGAAACTTTAAGTGACATGATGAGGCGGGTTCGAAGGGGGCGAGCATCAATTGGGATAAAACCAGATTCAACTTCCAGGGAGAGACAGGGTGTCTGATAGGTGGTCTGAGATGGTGGGTCCCTTTTAAGAAGGCCTTACATAGTCTATGGGACATGATGTTAGACCCGTTAAACCCTACATGGAAATTGGAAATAGCAGCCAATTGAACTCTAATGGTGGCAGCTGCTGCGCCATCATGGAACAAGGAAGACAAGAACTCTAAGGTGGTATGAATAGGTGCCACATAAGGGTCAATGTCATGATGAGAAGCCCAGTGAACAAATCGTTTCCATTTGCTATTATATAGCTTCCTGGTAGACAGTTTATGAGAGGAAACTATATGTTGGACCGCGGGTGACAAATCTTGAGACCAGGCTAATATGGGAATTGGAGCAGCCAAGCTGTCAGTTTTAGGGAGATGAGGGAGGGATGAAGAACTCCCGACGAATGAGTCAGAAGATCTGGCACTGGGTCCAGGATCCATGTTTCTTCCACTTGATACTTCTGCAGGAAGGGGAACCAAATCTGACGAGGCCAAGACAGGGCTATCAAAATCACAGTCCTTCCCAGACTTTTGGCTTTCTGTATGAATTTGGGAATTAGGGGAATTGGCGGGAAGGCATATAGGAGGCTCAGGGACCAATCGTGTACGAGCACGTCCCTCGGGTTGTTCCCCGGTGGGGGATAAAGGGCAAAGTAGCTGCTGCATTTGGCATTCATCAGAGATGCAAATAGGTTGCAGCAAGGCTGGCCCCATCTGCGGAAAATCTTGTCCGCCACCTGTTGTTTGAGAGACCACTCATGAGGCAACAGCATGGCCCTGCTTAGCTTGTCTACTATCACTTTGGATGACCCCGGGATGTGCATTGCTATCAGAAAGCGTCCGGTGGATACAGACCATTGCCAAATTCTTAGAGCCTCTCGGCATAAGGGATATGATCTGGTTCCACCTTGCTTGTTGATGTACCTGACTACCGACATGTTGTCCGTCTGTATAGCAATTGTACCTGGAAGAAGAGAGTCGTGAAAGTGTTGCAATGCCAGGAACACCGCTCTCAGCTCTAGGACATTTATATGCAAATGTGATTCCATGTTTGACCAAGTGCCTTGGACAGTCTTTCCCTGAAATAGCCCCCCCCCCCCCACCCTATCAGGGAAGCATCCGTGGTCACTGTGACTGTGGGTTGGGGAAAAACAAAGGGATGTCCGATTATCACTTGGTCACTGTTCAACCACCAATTGAGATCCTTCTTGCAAAGATTTGTTAACCAGAAATCGTGCGACATGGGCAGTCGTTGGTAAGACCAGTGTGCGAAGAGTAGCCACTGGAGTATCCGCATGTGAATGCGCCCTAACGGCACTGCTATCAGTGTGGCTATTGTGCCTAATAGCTGCAGTATCTGGGATGCAGGAGCTATGTTCTGGACCAATAGATTGGACAATTGACTTTTTAGAGATACGATTCTTGCTTGAGGCAACCTGATCCTTGAATTGACTGTGTCCAGTTCTACTCCTATAAATGTAATATGCTGCGAGGGTGATAACGCAGATTTTTTGAAGTTTAAGGTTATGCCCAACTGGGAAAAAAGGTTTATGATGTAGTCTCTTGCTTGGATTAGTTGATGCCTGGAGGTGGCGGTGAGGAGCCAGTCGCCCAGATATGGAAACACCCGGAATCCCAAACATCTCAGGTGAGCCGTGATCACTGCCATACATTTGGTGAACACTTTGGGGGCTGTGGTGAGACCAAAGGGCAGGGCTATAAATTGGTAATGACTGGCCCCCAGTCAGAAACGCAGGTGATCTCTGAATGATCTGTCCAATTTAATGTGGTAGTAAGCATCCTTGAGATCTATAGAGCACGTCCAATCGCCTGTTGCTAAGAACGGAAGAATCGACTGAAGCATGACCATCCAGAACTTTTCCTTCTTGATGAAGGAGTTGAGTTTGCTGAAGTCCAGTATGGGCATCCAGTCCCCTGTTTTCTTTGGAACTAAAAAGAACCTTGAGTAAGTTCCGAATCCTATTTGGTCCGCCGGGGCTGGCTGGATGACTCTTTTGTCTAGCAGGTTTCGGATTTCTATGGCTGCTAGCTTTCTCAGACTGGGTGGAACGTCTGGAATCCTTGTACACATGGGGGGGGGGGGGGTTTGTAAAGGGAATGTAGTAACCTCTGGCAATGATGCTTTTTACCCAAGAATCCGTTGTAATGTTTAGCCAGGTGTTTGGGTATAAAGCCAAGCAACCCCCGACTGCCTCCAGAGAAGGACAGCCGGGCTTCCTTTCAGGAACGCTGATAGGGCTTACCAGAGAAAGTACAGTTTTGTACCTACCATAACTGCAGATGTTCGAGTGTTCACACTGCTGCAGTCATCACACTTTGGTTATCCTGCCATCAGGCGGTCCCGCAGTCGGCCAGAGTTCCAAAGTCTTGGTCTGGCGTCAGTTGCTGTCGCTTCTTCCCTGACGTCAGTGTGCCAGGGGTATATAAGATGCATCTGACGCCATTTTCTTCAGTTTTTCTTGCCCCAGATGTCAGGTGCCCCCAAGTGGGTAGGCAATACATATTGCTAATCAAAAATATACATATAAAATAAAAACAATACCTTCAGTTACCAGCAAATACACCCCAAAGGTTGTATAGGATAGAAGGGTATAGATAAGTCCAGCTAGTTCAGAGGGGATGGAGGGAGGGTAACCTGGACTGCAGCAGTGTGAACACTCGAACATCTACATTTATGGTAGGCACAAAACTGTACTATATTCATCGTGTTACACTGCTGAAGTCATCACACTTGGGTTGAATCCCAAAGCTAAGTTTGGGTAGCTGGTCTATATAGAGTTAGGATTGGCTAAGAGGCCCTGCAGAACTGCAGTGGCAAATCCTGCTCTGGATTTAGAGTAAAGAGGCAGGTGGTAATGCTTGGTGAAGGTGTGCACTGAACTCCAAGTTGCAGCCTCCAAAATTTCCTTGGTAGGTACTCCTCTGAGAAAGGCTGCTGAAGTGGCTGTTGCCCTGGTGGAATGAGACCTAATGTTATTAGGGACTGATTTTCCATGCTGTGTGTAGCAGTACCGAATACAGTATCCTATCCATTTGGATATAGTCTGCCTTGAGATAGGCTTGCCTTGTGATCCTGCAGCATATGCTACAAACAGTTGATCAGTTTTCCTGAAAGCTTTTGTTTTGTCCAAGTAGAAGCGTAGCTGCCTGTGTATGTCCAAAGAATGCAGAAGTTTCTCCCCTTTATTTTGGGGGTTTGGATAAAAAGTAGGCAAATGGATGGTTTGCTTAAGAGCCACACTGGATACCACCTTTGGCATGAAGGTAGGGTTTGCCCTTAAAGATACCCTATCCTGATGAAAAATTATAAAAGGTTCCACTGCCATTAATGCCTGTAGCTATGAGACTTTTTGTGCTGATGTTACTGCCAGGAGCAGAGCTGTTTTCCATGATAAAAATTTTAGATTGGCTGTATTGGCTGGCTCAAAAGGTGGTAGGGTCAGTATTTCCAAAATGAAATTGAGGTCCCAAGTTTGTGTTGGTGCTCTCCGGGGCAGTCTTATGTTTGTAGCCCCTCTGAGATGCTGCTTTAGGAAGGGATGAGAGAATAAAGGAGGATTCGTGTTGTAATGTGCAGAAATGGCAGAGGCGTGAATCTTAATTGATGAAAAGGATAGGCCTCTGTCCAGCATCTCAGTTAAGTATTGTAAAATCTGAGGAATGTCTGGAACAAGAGGGTCAAGGCTGTGAGCCTGGTTCCAGGCGCAGAATCTCTTCCATTTTTCTGAGTAAGCTTTCCTGGTGCTAGGCCTCCTGGCCTCCAAAATGACATCCATAACAGCTTTAGAGAGAGGTGCTGCCTGTTTGACTAAAGTATCTGCCATGCAGCCAGGTTTAGGGTTTTGAGCTGACCGTGCAGGATCTGATTATTTTGTTGAGTCAGAAGGTGTGGAATTTGGGGCAAAATCCATGGTGGGCCCTGAGCCAAGTTCCTTAAGATAGGGTACCAGTGCTTGCGTGGCCAGTCTGGAGCAATCAGGATCATCTGTGGTTTTTCTTGTCTGGCTTTTAGGAGTACCTTTGAAAGGAGAGGCAGTGGCGGGAAGGCATAGACTTTTAGGTTTTTCCAGCTGAACAGAAGAGCATCCACTTTCCATGCTTGTTTGTGATAAGTCCTTGTGCAGAATTTTTGTAGTTGGCAATTCAGAGGGGAGGCAAAAAGATCTATGTCTGGGCATCCCCATTTTTGTGTTATGCTGAAGATTTGTGGGCTCAATTTCCATTTGTGAGGGTCCATGATATTTCTGCTTAGCTCGTCTGTCAGAGTATTTTTCTTTCCTGGCAGGAATTGTGCTTGCAGGTGAACTTGGTACATTAGAGCTGTGTTCCACAAGGTCATGGCTTGCCTGCATAGGGGATAAGAGTGAGTGCCCCCTTGTCTGTTTATGTACCACATTACTGTGGTGTTGTCTGTCTTCAGTAATAGTTGTCCTGGGTGTAGGAGGGTCCTTGAAAGCTGTTAGGGCATTTTGAACAGCCAACATTTCTTTTTGATTGATGTGAAGATGCATCTGGTCTGTGATCCACTTGCCCTGAATGCATGTTCCTGCCATGTGTGCTCCCCAGGTGTAATCCGAAGCATCTGTTGTTAGAGTTTGCCTGGCTGTGGGTTGGGTAAAAGGCTGACCCATGTTTAGGTGTCATGCCTGTGCCCACCATCGAAACTCCTGTTGTAGGCAGGGAATTACTGGAATTACTGCTTCTAGACTGTGAGAATGTTGAGTCCAAACACTTTTTAGGTACCATTGTAACTTCCTCATATGCAGTCTGGCATATGGTATTAGTAGTATGCAGGATGCCATGAATCCCAGGGCCTGCAGAATTTTTCTTGCAGGGAGGTGGGACATTTTTGCCAGTAGTTGAAAATATTGAGTTAGTTGCACTTGTTTGTCTGGCGTGAGGTAAGCCATCTGGGCCGTTGTATTTAAGCTGGCAACCAGGAATGTAATCTGTTGTGAGGGCACTAGCTTTGACTTCTTTACATTTACTGTGTACCCTAGAGAAATTAGCAACCTTTTCACAAACACCAGATGCTGTAGAAGAATGTCCTTTGTCTCTGCTTGAATGAGGCAGTCATCCAGGTATGGATATATTTGAATCCCTTTTTGTCTGCAAAATGAAATTACTAGTGCCAGGCACTTTGTGAAGACCCTGGGCACAGTAGATAAGCCAAAGGGCAGTGCAGAGAATTGGTAATGCATTGTACCAGCTTTGAATCGGAGGTATCTTCTGCAATTTTGTCTGATAGGGGCATGCAGGTATGCCTCTTTGAGGTTCAGAGTAACAAGCCAAGCCTTCTTGCCCAGCATGGGTAGAAGCTGCTGTAATGTCAACATTTTGAATTTCGGAATATCCAGGTAAGTATTCAGAACTGAAAGGTCCAGTATAGGTCTCCAGGCTTTGTCCTTTCTGGGGACCAGGAAGAGTCTTGAGTAAAATCCTTGTCCTTGTTCCTGTTGTGGTACTTTTTGTATAGCTCTCATGTCCATGAAGGCTGAAATTTGTTTTTCTGCCTCTGCCCATTGATTTAGTGGCAGGTCTGGCATTCCTTTTAGTTTTGGTAAAGTATCGAAGTGGAATCTGTAACCTTGAGACACAATATTCAGGACCCATTTGTATTCAGGACCCATTTGTCTTGGGTGATTGTTTGCCAGTTTTGAGAAAAAAGTGCTAGTTTTGCCCCTAAGGGGGCTTCCAGAAGGGACGTACTTGGCATACGCAAGGGAAAATCATAGTGACTGTTTCCTGTAAGGTTGAGACTTGTCCTCACCTCCCTTTTGGGGTTGAGGTGCCCCACTGTTGTTGTATGTTTCAGCCTTGGGGTTGAGATCTGCCTCTTGGGCGTCTGTATCTGCCTCTCTGTGGCCTGTCTGACAGTGGAATGGACCAATTTTTTGTTGGTCAACTTCTGCTAAACCGAGGTGGCTGTACCTGTAAGAAATCCTTGACTGTTTGCATTGATTTAGCTGTATCCTCCATTTTCTTTAACACCTCTTCTGCCTTAACACTAAACAAGGTACCATGTTGTAAAGTAGCATCCAATAACTTTGCCTTAACATGTTCAGGTAAACTCTGTTCTTTTAACCAAGCATGTCTTCGAATAACAGAACCTGTAACTGCGGCTCTACAAGAGGCCTCTAAAGAATCAAAACCACATTGCAGAGTATGTTTTCCCACCTGTTCAACTGCATGCAATAAATCCTGCATTTTTTTACAATCAGGAGCTTCTGAGCTAGCAAGCATTTTCTGTTTTAACTGAGTCATTGCTGGTACTTAAGCATGTGGAACTGGCAATTTAAAGCCCTTACTGCTAAAGTTGCAGACATGTACACTTTCCCCCATCTATCCAAAGGTCTGGAATCTCTGTCAGAGGGTACTGGATTTTTTGCAATGGAAGCCTTAACCCCTTTTGGACCCTAGGAAATAGTTTCTGGATCAGCAGAAGGGTTTTTGTAGAGAAACGTGTGAGAGTCAGGGACTCTATAATACCTATCTGGCTTGGCTGGAGCAGGGGGCAAAGAGTCAGGAGATGAGCTGGATTCAGAGAACACATCATCCACAATGTCTAGTACAGGCAGAATAGCCAGGGGCCTGTGCTGAGGCAATAAGAGGAAATCCCTGAGCCTTTTCTTGGATTCTGAGTATTCCTGACTTTCCCAATGGAAATGTTCCCTCATGGTATGTAAAGTTTCCCCAAAAGAGTAATCCTCAGGAGGAGAGGCTAAAGGGATAGATTCCTCAGCATCAGAGTCCTCATAGGGGGGCAAAGAGTATCCCTGGTCTGAAGAGGAATCAGAGGAAATGGAAACCTGATCAGAGGAGTCATAGTCTGTATCCTGTCTAGGCCTTTTCTCAGGAGGGGGATGGGAACCCTTGATTAGAGTAATGAGGTCTTCGGCCATTTTAAGCATCTGTTTCTTAGGCATGGAGGACTGTCCAGGAGAATGCTGTACTTGTTTCTTTGTCTTTAATGGTACCTTTGTCTTTGTTGCTGATTTAATGATAAGTTGAGAAAGTCTGAAAACACCCTCAGAAGCCGGTGCCTGCTCAGCAGCTCCGGACCCATCTGAGGGATTCGTTTCCATAGGCCCAATACCTTGAGTTTCCAGAGGCCTAGTTGTCTCCACGTGGGAGTCGGAGGCGGCCTGTGGCTCAGAGGTAGCGGGTGTCAGGGGCTGCGAAAACGCCTCATTGAGAACCGGCGAACCAGCGACTGGCCTAGAAGAGGTTTTGTCATTGGTTTTGGACCTCGGATGCCTGTCTTTATCCTTGTCTTTGCGTTTAAGAACTGCGGTCGTCGGTTCCTCCGAAGGCATAGTATAATTGAACCTTCGGCCAAAGTAGTGCAAAGCAAAATCAAAACGTCTTTTTATAGTGCATTTATTAAATCTAGCACAAAACTGTCAACTAGTGACGTCGTGATCAGGGCCTAGGCATGGAATACAGTATGAGTGGAAGTCCTTATGAGGTACTTGCTTCCCACAAGAAATACAATTATTAATTTTTTCTGACAACAGTCTGAGGCAAGAAAAAAGTTTCCCCAATGGGGTACTTAGATTTATTGAAGACTTCGGATCTGAAATTCAACTTCGAAAATCTCAGGAGTCGGCCAATCGGCACTTGCGAACTGCTTCTGCTTCATGCACCACGTGGCAAGAAAGACTGAAGAAAATGGCGTCGGATGCATCTTATATACCCCTGGCACACTGACGTCAGGGAAGAAGTGACAGCAACCGACGCTGGACCAAGACTTTTGAACTCTGGCCAACTGCGGGACCGCCTGACGGCAGGATAACCCAAGTGTGATGACTGCAGCAGTATAACACTATGAACATCTGCTCCCTGTCGTCCTGGTTTTGTGGACCACCTCTGCCGTTTTGGACGGCGCCTTCCGTTTTTGCCCCCTCCTCTGCCCCTAGTGGAGGTATCCGTAGGTGTGCTTTGGAAAGCTCCTTGGGGTTTTCTGAACCACATTTTTCCACTTCGTTGCCCTTTGGGGTACGGTCTAGTTGGAGTGGAAAAACAGACTCCTACAGCAGACGGAGTCTTTCCTTCTTGTTCACACCTAGTAAGTGTCTCCTTAACTTTGGGCCCAAACAAGGCGGACCCATCGAATGGGCTATTGACAAAGGAAGATTTGAAGGCTTCCGCAAAGGATCAAAGGCGCATCCAGGACCGTCTCCGAAGAGCCTGCCGCCCTACTAAATCCATCGGCAGCATAAGAAATGAGTCGCATGGATGAGTTTACTATCAAATTGAGGGTGTTGAGTTGTGCAGTCACCTTCTCAGAAACTGCATCAGCTGTGTTACAATGGAGAGTATATCTCCCAGCTCTTTAAGGAGATCTCGATGAAGGCGGGTAAAATGGGTCACGTATTTGAATGATCTCATGGAAAATGCCGCAGATCTAAATATGCATTTCCCATACCTGTCCATCGTCCTAGAATCCCTATTAGGAGGATGGACAGAAGAAGAGGTTTCTGACATCTCTTTCTTGGTGGCTGCTGCCACCACCATGGCATCAACCGGGACTCCCTTGGTAAGAAAAGCCTTGTCAGTAGGGGAAGCAATAAACTTGTTGGGTCTCTGAGGGACCAGTTCCACTGAGTCAGGGGACTCCCACGCCCTTCAAGCAACTAGCTCCATCAATTCATCGAAGGGCGGGGTAACCCAGGAGGTGGATGGTTGAGATCCAAAGGCCTTCAGGAGGACCGACTTGTCCTCAGTAGGGGCAAGGGACTGCCAATCACTCCTCTGTCTTAAGATCTCTAATATGTCTGCAAATGAGACATCCTCTGAGGGGGATCGTGGGGACCCTTCTGATTCCTCCAAGTCGGTATCCGATGTCAGGGATTCCTGTGGGGAATCCAAGTGCCTCCTCTTGCACAGTCTCTTCCTAGGTACTTCATCGGTGGGAGCGTCTGGTGAAGTCCCTATAGAGGAGGGGCCACCCAATGGGGATATCTGAGGCCCTGGATCTCGACGCTTGGTGGGGACCTGTGGGGAAGAGGTAGAATGAGGCCCTTTAGGGGGAGGGGAAGACAGATCCGAGGAGGTAGTGGTCTTGGCAGACATGACCTTCCTCATGGCATCGAAGGCACCAGAATCTTGGTCTGAGAAGTCTGTGGGCTCCGAAGAGGCCGGCAGCTCTCCCCGAGCTGAGACTCCCCGCTCCAATCCAGAGGACGGAGCCAAAGCCACCTGCGTCGAAACCCCAAGGGGAAGAGTCGTAACCGCGGTATCAGTTCCACTCTCCACCCCGGAGCCAGCGAGAGACTGTCGGCCCCGAGACTCCCCGGTCAGAAACAAAGAGTTCAAGGTCAATGGAGCTGAGGGAGGTGGATCAAACCTCTGCTCCGAGGGCTCTACCAACATCGGTTCCGTCCGCCCCGGCTCTGAGGGCTCAATTGGCTTTGGAGGAGGAGGGGAAGAAATTATGGCTGGGGTTTCAGGCTTCGAAGTTGAGTGGCTCAAAGCGGACAGCATTTTGATCAGGGCCGGGTTCTCGAAGAGCCTCTTAATCACTCGGTCCAGGTCCACATCAGAAAGCCTCAAAGAAAGCGTCGAGGAATGAGTCGAAGGAGCCGAAGATGGAACCAATTGAAGAATTGGAGACTGAGGAGTCTCCAATATCGGATCCACAACTGGGCTCCGAGGTAAAGGATCGATGCACGGCTCCAAGGACTGTGGAGCCGATGCACGAACCATACCAGAGGAACTCGGAGCCGATGACTTGGGCTCCGAAGATCCCTTGGAAGACTTCGACCCCTTCGAAGCCTTGGAAGAGAGGTCGGCCTTGTCTAGAGAAGCCTGAAATTCAGGCTTCAGAAGTCCCCTATCTACAAGCTTCCTGGGCCTTTCCAAGAGAACTCTGGCACTAAAGGAGTGGCAGATCCTCTTGTAGGTGAACAGAACCAAAACAGTACACGCAGGTGGGGTGGTCGTCTGTAACAGACATTTTTTGACCACACTCACACCTTTTGAATCCTGACTTTTGTTTCTCTGACATGTTAACAAAATAAATTCAGGTCCCTGAATTCTCAATATAATAGCAAAAACAGTTATCTATCTAAATATTAACTACAATACCTATTTAACTAAGAACTAAGCTTTTTACAGGATATATGTCAGTATATGTATACAATACCCAAGATTACATAATGAAGGAAGAAAGAGAGCACACACACACACACACACACACACACACACACACACACACACACACACACACACACACACACACACACGCAAGAGCTGACAGAGCCCTGTCACACCCTAACAGATAAGACAGGCCTAAAAGACCTGAAGAGAAATACTTCAAAAAATTTAACTAGAGTTAAACAAACAGGCTATAGCCTAATACTGAAGAATATCACTTCTATTTTAACAATATACAATACTAATATTCAGAAAAATCTTCTATAAATATAGAAAAAATAAGTCACTGGCCCGAGCTTCCTCCGATGAGCTGTAGATGCGTTGCAGCGGCAATCTAGAACTGGGGATTTACAGTAGAGCATCATGGGATATACACTAGGTCTCGAGCTTCTCTGAGAGTCTGAGCTTGAAAAGCGGCCGACTCAGAGCCGAGGGATCAGCTCTGAACCCACGTGTAAGAACAAAACAGCGAGATAGAACAACTTCACATCATTGGTTTAGACCTCTATTTCCAATTTATAGTAACTGCTTTCTTGGCAGCCACAATAATTACACAAAGCCAGGCCTTACTATATCTAGGCAATTTCAATTCTGTACCACAGCTCAAAAAATATATCTTCCTTAAATTACACCAATTTGCTCACCCAGTATCCCTAACAGAGCAGTCTGTAGGGAATCTTTAAAGTCTGCCAACTCATTACACTCCCAGAAAATATATTTCCAGTTACTTCTTTCTTCCCCATTACACCTCCAACATTTGCTGTAAACCTGAGGAAAAATTCTTTGGAGTCTATTTGGGGTAGAAAAACACCTAGCCAAACACTTCCAAGCAAAGATCCTAAATCTTCTAGACTTTGTTGCATATTTGGGAGACATACATATACCCGTCACCAAATGTTTATTTGTGAATTGCTTATCCAAGCTCTCCTCCCAATCCTTTCTAACCTCCTCTGAGTGATTCTTACAGTTGTTGAGCAAGGTTTTATATGCTCTGCTAATTATTCCTTTCGTAATGCCAACTTCTGTTCTAGATTCTACTAAAAACTCTACCAGTGATGGTCTTTCATTTGGGACCTCCCTATTTCTTTCCCATTGTCTATACTCTGATGTCAATTCTTGATAAGGAAGGCAATCTCTAACCTGCAGTCCAAATAAGTTATTGTCATCTTCCCATTCTATTACCCTTCCCTCTCTAGTTACTTGCACCCAATACCTTGGTTCCTTTGCCAGTTTTCTCCAACAAATTCCAGCCCCTCATGCCCACTGTTTGTATCCCTAATTGCAATCATCCCTATCAGCAGAAAATCCTTTCACCATTCCCATGTTGGTGTAGTTCTCAGAAAGTTTTATTTTTATTTATTTTATTTAACATTTGTTTACTGGGATAGTCCGACTGGGTGAAAGCCCATTTTCAGTGCAGGCATGGGGGAGAAAAGAAATACTTTCTGATACTTTATGAATATAATATTCTGTATGGTTAATGTTATTCTACTTAAAGGTCGGCATCCAAAATCCCACTCTCTCCTTGTTTCTCGAGCTTCCCCCCGTTTAATCATCATCTCTTTACACTATGAATTATAGTTTTCTGCTTGTGCTATGTAAGAGCCTTAACTGTGTTGTTCTGAAATACCCATTTAAACTGAGTAATTTCAAACTGCCCTGTTCTACTGGAAGAATAAGCTTATCCCAACTGACTCTTGCTGTCTTCCCCTCCCAGACAAAATCATTCAGCTCTTTATTAATTACTATCCACGACCTCTCCTCTGGTTGATAAAAATATGCCTGATCTGTGCATAAGACTAAAGGGACTAAAAACATTTTAACTGCTTGTATCTTACTATCGATATCCATCTTTCCACATAACCTTAGCTGCCACACCAGAATCATTTTTAATCCATATTCCTAAATACTTCATTTTATCATGTCCCCATAAGTATGGATATTGCTGAATCAATTCATATGTGGGTGCATAATTTACCGCTTTTACATTTGTTTTAGCTTCATTTATTTTGTATCCTGAAAAGATCTGAAACTGTCTCAATATGTTCCACAAACTGCAATGTCCCTTTCTGGTTTTGTCAGGTATAAAATAATGGCATCTACAAATAGAGCCAACTTTTCCCGACGATCATACCAATTATATCCTTGAATTTCTGAGTCCCTTATTTTCTTTGCCAATGGTTCTAAATATAATGCAAATACCAAAGGGGAGAAAGGACACCCCTGCCTGGTTCCTCTGTGCAAGCAGAGAGGACCCTACCCACTTTAATTTTCACCTCCGATCCCTCATACATCTTCATAAAAACCATATAATGTTATCAAGGAATGCAAATACTTCCATTGTTCGCTCATAAAGTCCCATCTTACTCTGTCAAATGCTTTTTCTTCATCAAGAGCCACCAACAACAGTGGTATTTTCTTACATTCTGCTTTCCTCTGGGTCATCAGTGCTCAGCTAATGTTGTCAAATGTTTGCCTCCCCTCCACAAAACCACACTGATCCATACCTTTCATATGTGGCATCACTGCTGCCATTCTTTTAGCCATTATAGACAAACACTTTATAATTACGGTTAAGTACGGAAATGGGCTTGCTTGGATCTGGATCTCATGGATCCTTACCCTCTTTAGGTATTACAGCTACCACTGCTTTCTTCCAGGATGTTGGTACTTCTCCTCTTAAAATACTAAACAAAACCTTCCGGATCTTTTATCAGTTTTTCCCTCCTAGCTTCCAAACTTCAACAGGAATACCATCAATTCCTGTGGACTTTCCTGTAGACTGATTATACATCACCATTTTTAAATCATCTCATCCTATCCTGTTAGTATGTGAGCCTCCTCTACCTCTAAACTAGACATATTTAATTCTTCCATAAACATTTCCATTTGTGCCTTTTCTTGATTTCCATCTCTCACTGCTTTATACAGAGTTTTATAGAATTTCTAAAATATTTCTAATACTTCTACAGGATCCCTTATCTTCTTTGCTATAGATTGCTAATATTGGTGACAGCCATTTCTACTTAGTGTTGCCCGAGACGTTGTGCAAAAAGTTTTTGTGCTCTGGAGTTGTTATCAAAAAACAGTTGCTTGAAAGCAAGTCTTTCTATATTATCAAGGTAATCCCTTATTTTCTGTTTAGCATTCTGAAGTTGCTCCTCTTCTTGTTCTGCAAGATTCCCTGTTTTGCAATACATTAACATTTGTTGGTCACTCTAAATAATTCTTGTTACTTCTTAACCATATTTTGGAAATCAGTTGTGATTGAGCTCATCAACAAAGACCACTAGTTTTTTTTTTTTTTCCCCCTCAACACTCGTGGTGGTGAGGTTGGAACTAGACAGATTCCTGTGCTTGTTCATTTTTTTATGCTTTCATAAAATGAATACAGACGGTTCCTCCCAGCTTCCAAGGTACAGCAGAAAATCTCAGGTTTCCCTATCTATGTGTCCTCTAATTCTATTTTTTTAAACATCTCTTCTTGTGCAATCTCATACTCAGCCAACCTTGCCTTCATTTTGCCCTCTGAGTTTTGCAGTTTTATCACCTTATCTGAATATCGGTTTAAAGCTTCTTCCATTTTTTTCCAGCCTTTTATTGTTTGAGTTGATATACTCCATCAGTGTTTCATTTATTTTAGTCAGGTCTGTGTGCAGTTGCCTTATATCCTTATATTTTCCTCTAGGTTACTGAAGTCAAGTCTGGAGCTTGCACTGCTTTTTGCTTAATGGCTATAGTACTGTTCCCAATCAGTGTTTTTTCTTTTTTTTTGGTGCCTTTTGTAGCTTATTTTCCTTCAGGTTCTCTGTATTTCTTTTTTCCTGGCTTCCTGGCAGTGCACTTACTAGCCAGTTACTGAATTTTACCCAGAAATATAGGTCCACTGGCTTTCTCTGCTAAGTTTCTGTTTTCACACTGGGAGAGCTATAATTAAGCTGCTACTCAACGTGCAGCCATCCTGGAAGTACTCCCCACAAATCAAACCTTTTCCATTTACTGCTATATACTTTTCTAGTGGATTCTTTCTGAGAAGAGGACAATATATAAATGTCCACCTGCAAAAGATGGGATTCCTGGCCATCAAGGGAAGCTGAAGAATTACGTGGATCCAGACTGGCTGGGTGAGAGATGACATCCGGAATGGGATCCAATACCATATTTCAGAAGAGGCTAAAAGAAGGGAAGCCACACCTGGTGAGGTCAAAACGGGGTGGTGAGGATCACTGAAGCTCTGAAATGGGCTGCTTTCTGTATAAACTTTATAATTAGGGGAACTGGGGGATAAGCACAAAGGAGACCTGGGAGCCAAGCAAGAGTCAGAGCATCCCTGGCTGTCTGTCCCATTGTGGTAAAAATGGTATAATAGCTGTCACACTTGGTGTTGGATGGGGGCACAAACAGGTCACAGCAGAGTGCCCCAGCGCTGAAAAATCCAAGCTGCTACAGCCGGATTTAGGGACCACTTGTGAGGCAACAAAATGCTCCTGCTGAGGCTGTTGGACAGAATGTTGGACTTCCATAGGATATGTGTTGCCACAAGAGACTGCTGAGAGGACATCAACTACTGCCAAACCTTCAAGGATTCCAAACAAACAGGATAGGAATGTGTTCTCCCCTGTTTGCTGAGATACCAGACATACTGTCCATCTGCATTGCAATCACAACCTTTGGGAGGGTGTCCTGAAAAGTCTGCAATGCTAGGAGGACTGCTCTCATCTCAAGAATGTCAATGTGAATGTGAGCCTTTGCAAAAGACCAGGATCTTGAACTGTTCTCCCTTTGAAATGCCCCACACTCAAGGAGGGAGGCATCCATGGTGACTGTGGCTGAAGGAGAAGAAATTACTACCAGTCTCCCTTGAGTTACTAATGGAAACTGTAACCATCCCTCCCTGAATCTGCTCATGACACACACTTGTCATCCTTATGGGGAAATGCAATGGATGAGTTAAGAGGGACCATTAAATGGTCAGAGTCCATTGTAAGGCTCTCATGTGATATCTGGCTAGAGGAACCAGTCCTATCAATGCTGCCATATGACCCAGAAGCTTTTGAAGTGCAAGAGATGGAGAGCTGGAAATTGCAAGCCCTGACAGGGCTTGAGCTCAATGACTGAAAACTCTGAAGCTTGGGAGCCTGGCAATTTGATGGACCATGTCCAGATGACACCCTATGAACTCAAATACTTGGACAGGCTGAAGGCTCGATTTCGGGTAGTTGACTGTAATGTCTAAGTTGTCACATATCCAGAGTAAGGAATCCCTGGCTGAGATCAATGATGCCTTTGTGGGGGTGGTGAGGAGCCAATTGCCAGGTTTGGGAAGACCTGAAATCCCTGCAACTGGAGCCAAGCTGTGACCACTGTCATGCACTTGGTAAACATCCAAGAGGCTGTGTGGTGTAACCAAGGGGCAGGGCCTTGAACCGATGGTGATTGGCTCGGAGTTGGAAGTGAAGGAACCTCTGGGAATGCCTATCTATCGTGATGTGATAGTAAGGGTCCTTGTAGTCCCTCCAGCACATCCAATCACCCTTCCTCAGAAGAGGTAATATGGACTGCATCATGACCACCCAGAACTTGGTCTTTTTGATGAACTGGTTTAGTTTCCTCAAATCTAAGACTGGCCTGAGGTCTTTTGTTCTCTTTGGAATCTGGAATAGACCTTGGATCCTATCGGGTATGGTGGGACTGCCTGAATGACTCAATTTGTGAGTAGCTTTTGGATCTTTGCTGCTGAAAAAAGTCTCTGATGGGGTGGAACATCTGGGAGATGGCTTGGGAAATAGTTTTGAATTTCTATAAAGGGAATGACATAACCTCTGGATAGGACTCAAAACAACTAGACGTCTGAGGTGATGGCCTCACAAGCTTTGGGTGGAGAGCTAGGTGACCCCCAAACGCTTACAAAGGAGAGCAGTTGGGCAAGCCTTTAGAATCGCTGAAAGGGCCTGCAGGAAAAAGACCCATGGAAGCCCTGATGCTGTGGACCTCCTCTACCCCACAGGCAGGATCCATTATGTTTACCCCCCTGGCCTCGGGAGGAACCTTCCGGAAAAGCATCCTAGGAAGATAGCTGTGACTTCCTGAAGAAGAGATGCTCACCCCTTTTCTGATTCCTAAAGAAGGATCGCTAGGGGTAGAAAAGCAAACTCCGATGGTGGACAGTGTCTTCCTTTCTTGTTCTCTCTTCAACATGTCCTTAACCTTAGCTCCAAACAAGGAGGAAATGTCAAAAGGGACACTGATAAAGGATGCTCTGAAGCAGTCCGCAAAGTTGCACAACCACATCCAGGCATGGTGCCTCAATACAATCCCATAACCTGCCACTCTGGACAGTCCATCAGCAGAGTTACAGGTAAGTCTCGTCGAAACATTGGTGATGGGAGTCAAGGTGGACAACTGAGTCTCTAGCTTCTTCTGGGTATCCGGAGACAGTTTTGTCTTGAGGGTGCTTGACATTTGACAGACGAGAACCTGCTGAAGCCTTGCCAAGTCTGATAAGTAGTTAACAGCCCTCAAAGTAAAGGTGGGTGAGGCATAGGATCACTTTTCTAATTGAGCAAGCTCCTGAGAATCCCTGTTTGGGGGGGCGGGATTGATGAGCTCTCCTCATAAAGCTCCTTTTTGAGGCAGTTGCCATCACAAAGCCATAGATGATCAGGCTCTTACTCTAATAAGCCCTGTCTTGGTGGGAGGGGAGACTTAGACAGTTTGTAGAGAAAGTAAAGGCAAGTTAGTGTAATACACATAGGAATTGCAATATGAATTGAAGGAGAAAAAGGGTTATACTATATTTAGACAAAGTCAGAGAAAGGAATTAGACTGCAATAAGGAAGTGAAGAAGGGAGAGTAAGGAGGTAGAAGGAATGAAAAGGTACTTGTTCACATTTAGGGCTATAGATTATCCTGGCTTTTAGCATAGAACAGAGCCAGATTTTAGCTAGGAAGTCTTTCAGAGTGGTTTTGAAAGATGGGAGGGTGGGTATAGACCTGATGGATACAGTTAAGGAGTTCCAGGCCTTAACAACCTAGTACAAGTAGACAACACTCAGCAGATTTGCTAGGTTTAGCGACAGACACGAGTTTTTGGTCACTGATCACAATGACCTACTGGGAACATAGTTGTACTGAATGTTTTTTAGTGCTGGACAGGAAGATGGATGCTGCATAATTTTATAGATGGCAAGAAGCTGTGTATATATTAGTCGATGTGGCAGTTCTAATCAATTTAGTCTTTTCATTGCTATACACTGGTGGGTTCTGAAAAGGGATAGGTCTTCCAAATTTAGCAACTTTGTTACAGAATTACTAAAGTTTCAGTTTTTGTGAAGCTTGGAGGTTAGAAAGGATGGAAGCACCATAAAGATGAGTTGGGAGAAGATAAGTAGTGGCAAGTGATGTTTTAGTTGCATCATTGAGAAAGTTTTTGGCTCTGTAAAGCATCTCTAGTTTTTGATGAGTTTTTCTTACACAACTTTGTACATGCAGATCAAATGTAAAATTATCACCCACTATCACCCCTAATAGCCTGCTACAAGAAGTGACTTCAACAGTTGCGTTATCAAGAGAAAGGCCTTTAAATTTAGTTTTTTCATGAGAGAGGGATTTAGGGGAAAAAAAGTAGCGGTTTGGTCTTTTTTGGGTTGAACATGAGTTGTGTTACTAAACCATATTTCAGTGGCTGGTTAAGCTTCCCGAGTAATTTTTTTAGAGGTGTACCACACTATTAGATGTGAAAATGAGAGTGGAATCATCTGCATACTGTATTAGAATGGCCTGTTGTGTGGAAGTATAGTGTGTGTTGGTGAAAATGTTAAAAGAGTACGGGACCAAAGATAGAGCCTTGTGGTACACTGGTGGTGACTGGGAGGTAAGGACAGAGCACAGAGTGCCATTTTACAGACTGATGCCTATTGGACAGGTAGCTTTTGAACCACAGATGTGTAGACAGATAGACCTAGTGAGGACATTTTAAGAAGTTTGCTGTGACAAACTGTGTTGAAGACTTTAGACAAGTCTAGAAATAAGGAAGAAACTAGTTTGCCATTATCTCTAGCTTATTCTTTCCATGCTTTTTTCTATACTGCATTAACATTCTCCTCCTTTTTGGATAGCCAAATTGCAGTATTTATTTTCAGACTCCCCCTTCTAGGAGGTGCAAGGCTGTTTAGGATATTTAGAAAAGTTGTACTGAATTTGATTACACCATCGTCTAAGGGGAGGATTTTTAGAAAGTTCCAGTTAACAGATGACAGTGTAGTAATGAACATTCCTAGTTTAAACCTGGAAAGGTTACATGTTGTTTTATAAATACGCTGTTTAACTAGATGTGTGAGATGTCTAGTCATACAGATTGGAAGATGATCACTGAGAGAGCGACATTGTACTTGTGGTTGTGTACTTGCTAGGGTCTGATACAAAGTTCCAATCTAATGGAGAACTTGATGTCTTGCTATAATGTGGGGGCTATTAATTAGTTGTGTGAAACCATTTAAGTTCATGCTAGATGGAGAGGAGTTAGAGTTTATGTCCAACCAATCAACATTCACATCACCTAGTAATATTTTTTTCTTGTGGAAATAGTTTCATAGGTAGGTATTAGGCTATCGGCCTTGGTGCCTACATAGGCCTACCTAAAAAGGTTCCCTGGCTTTCACCACCCAAGAAAATTATTTAGCTGTGGCCCTGTCAAGCAGCGCCATGGAAGTGATCCTCGGGGTGAATTTTCTATTTCCCACCCGGTCGTCACGATTTTTCTTAAAGAGGGCCAGTGAGGAGCTTTTCTTGACATGAATTGGTAGTTTGTTCCAGAGTATGGGAAGTCTCTGGGACAGGAATCTATCCCTCCAGCATCTTCTGTTTATTGTGGTGACAAGGTTTAGGTCCCTGGAGCGTGTAGTTCAGAGAGATTGGGATTTTTAAGTGTAGCATGTCCAACATCTCTGGGTTTGATACATTCCTTGTATGTTAGGATATCCAATGTAGGACATTTTCCAGTATAGCTGCATTATCGCCAGGATGGATTGTTTATTTTAAGGAAAGCAATAAGAAGCTCTGCTGAACTGAATTTTGGTGTTGGTTTTCTGTAAGGGGAAATGTGGTAGGTATTGCGAAATATTACAGCAATACCACCACCCTTCCTCTTTATACAATCATTACAGATGACATTACAGCCAAGGAGTATAACTTCTGAGTCATTTATGCTGGGTTTAAGCCAAATTTTAGTTACAATGAGAACATCAGGCTTATGCTGGTTAACCCAGGCATCTAGATAAGTTTTATTTCTTATACTTCTAACAATTATTGCAGCAAAAATTAGATCACCAGGACTGGGGATTTGACTGTTGGTTTACAAAAGTATGTGGAGCAGAATTATCTTTGTATTCACTATGATAAGTAATGCCAGAATTAGGGTGACTGTCTTCTCCTAGAAGGATTTTAGCATAATAGGGAATAATGCATACTTGTTTTTGGAGAGGATTCTTGTGCAATTAGCCTACATTTGGAATAAACATGAGGTGCAATATTGAATAGATTTGGTACAATGTGTGGAGAGTGTAAGTAGGAAGCATGGATAGGTGGTTGGGACAGATCTAAACAGATATTGTGATATATTATTGAGTCATGGTAGGACAGATGGCATAGTAGGAGTAGATGAATTGAGGATACGCTGAAGAGTAGCATAATTAAGTACAGGAATCTGTATTTTATAGATGTCCGGTATTGGGCAAGAAACCATGAAGAAAGAAACAAGAAGTTTCAGGAAAGTAGGAGATTCAGTGATGGTGGATTCTGAATAGTTGAAGAGGATAGGTAAGGAGAGGAGTATTTTGTAAAGAAGAACAGAGGTAGATTGTCCTATTATCTTTTCTGGAATCTAAGGAATAGAGGGGTACTAAAAACTAGAGCATAATGATGTAGTCAAAATAAGAAAAAAAATGAGGATTTTTTGGGAAATGAAAAGGATACAATGTGGAATAGATAGGTACTATTAGGGAGAGAGTGATTATAAACAGATACAGTGCAAAGGAGTATGGGAGGGAAAAAGATAGTTGAGAATGGGGCTAAAAATTAAAAAGAGATAAGGAAGTAGAAAACAAGAAACAGAAGTACATGTCCAGATGTACTAAGGTTATTTGGGGGAGGGATTTGGAATAAATGTCACAAGTGAAATGTGTATGCAGGAAGTGTAACAGAGTAAGAAGAGTTGGTGGGAATTGGGGGTAGGGTAGAGGAGTGAAGCAAAATCTCAAAGGTAATACACAACAGAGTGATACTAATTTTAAATGGTGCCACAGACACTGAATGAGGACCTATCAAGCCTTCTGGCAGATATATTCAGCTCCAATTTTATTCTGTTTTCTCCACCAGATACTTTTCTAGAAATGCCCTCAACCACAGCTCCCCAACTATCAGCAGAAAACATGCCCTCAATGCACTCTCCAAGTCAAAAATCACTGCATCAAAGGATCAAATAATATCCAAGGATATCTCCTTTCAGGGCCTTTAGAAGCACTATTCAACTGCAGTCTCCAAACAGACTTCATGCCACGTGAATGGAGAACTGCAACTGTTATCCCACTGCATAAGCGCAGGCCATTCATAGACCTAGGAAACCACTGGCCCATAAGCCTGGTAAGTCTCATATGCAAGGGCATGGAAAGAATTAGCAAGCACATGATAAATAACGACATAGAAAATCTTCAGACACTGGATGCAACTCAAGTTTGGCTTTGTCAAAGGAAGTTCATGCCTATTCCAGCTGGTGGATTACTTTGAGAAAGACCAAGGCAGATGAAGGCAAATACTGCATTCTGATTACCTTGCCCCAAACAAAGTATTCAGCATACTTCTCTATGCCAGCTTTTCAAACAAGCTCAATGAAGTAGGCATTAACCCTCACATCAGCTGCTAGGATTCAAGTTAAGATAAGGAAGTCTTTCTCCACAAGAAGGCTGGTCACTAGCAGAGTCCTTCAGGACTTGATGCTGGGACCACTCCTGTTTGGCATTCATTTCTCTGAAGCCAAAGCTAAAGTCAAAGGCCTCTGACTATGCAACTTTGCAGATGATTGTAAATTACGTGCAGTCACTGAATCCTTCCAAGAAACAAACATTCTCCAAGAAGGCATGGCACATACTAATAACCGGTGCAGGAATCACTGTCTTAAGTGCTAAGAAGTACATAACAGTATACGTCAGTAAGACAGTCACACCTGTGAATTACTACATTGATAATACACCCCTAACAGTAGACCTAGTAAACAGGAATTTGGGAACACATGTAGACACTCACTTGGTCACTGACGACCATGTGTCTACACTAATAAGAAAATCATTCCATGTTGCACAACTTATAAGCAAGTGTACCAGACCCAGATCCACACATGTTATTTTCCACTGTACTCTACTCTCAGAAGGCCAGTCATTGAGTACAATGCACCCTTTGGCAGGTATGCAGAACAAGTGGAGCAACTACAGATGTTCCTTACAGAAAGAATTTGTGGTAAAGAAAACAAGTCCTATGTGGACCACCTCAAAGCATCATCTCTTACAGGCTGATCAACATACAGGGTTTTCTACAATAAGTACTAAATGCAGAAGCTTGTGTGCGACTTCACTGCCAGTCTCACATTTTACATTACACTCAGTGGATATTGCATTTAACTTATGCTTAGTGAGGAGACTACATTACTGGTTTGGTTTGGAATACATCTTTACATAGCAGACACTAGATACAAAGTAAACATCTTACAAATTTCAAGAGAATTTTTTTTTGCAGTTGTAATGCATCATTACTAAAATGCCACAGTCTGGAGTAGTTTTGGTTCAAATTCAGTGTTGAGCTACACAAAAATCTGTAATGGTGGAAAAGTATTCTTAGCTGCATTTTATAACTGAACTTTCTACTGTTCTCCTATTACTGACACAAAGTTTCACAATGAAATTTTAAGGGGGAGGGGGGCTTACATACAAAGGTACCAAGGTGCCCAAATTCATATGACTTCATTGTCACAGTCAGAATTTTTGCATTATACTCAGTTTCTACTGTGTGTGTTGTATCTACATCTGTCAGGTAGGTAGAAAACAGTAATGACCTTGAATAAGTTTTTAGTTGTTTTTTCAGATGTAAAAGTCCTGTACACTTTACCACTACAGATGCTGAGATGACAAGATCTGAAAAAGCTATAGTGGTGTGTTAAATTCAGTGCTGTACTGTACCAAAATCACTACAGGTAGTTAACTGCAAGTAAATATTTTTTTCTTAAATAGTACAGATTTTGTGGTATGTAGTTTTCTTTACGTGCTATAAAGTAATTTTTTCAGTTATTTTTAAATGCAATAAGGATTGTAAACAGATGCTGCTGTTTTTTTCTTTTCTTTCTCCCCTCTTTTTGTCTTCTTGTTCACTTTTAAGAAATGGAGGCACTACAATGTATAAAAAAATGGAGGCACTGCAATGTATAAAAAAGCCTTGTTAAAAAGCATGATAAAAAAAACATTAATGTGCTTTTTCTCATTCTTGCATGGAGAAATGACTGGCTTAAAGACCTTAGACTGATTTATTACACATTTTGAGAGAAAGCAGGTAAATGAAAAGAATATTGAATACTGTGAGGCTTTTTTTCTAGCAAATACGTGTAAGCTCAGTAACAATTCTGCAGCTGGTCTTAATATTTCCATGGAAACAATCTAATAGTAAAGAGAAAATGGCTGACTGGTTCTCATGTCTCCATGGAGACAATCTGATAAAGAGAAACTGGCTACAGCCTGGTGGAGAGTGATTGGCTGAGGGAAAAAAAAGAAAAAATAAATTGGCTAAGAGATAATGTTCTCTGAACGCATTCAGAGGTTTTCCCAAAGTAGATCATGTTCTCTGAAAGCATTCAGGGGCTTTCCCAAGGTAGTTAATGTTCTATGAAAACATTTGGGGGTCTTCCCATCTGGGAGAGCTATAATGGTTCAAGACAAAACCAATCTGCCATTAGTAGAAGCACAAGCTGCACCATGTGTCATAGAATGGATGACCTTTATTTTAGGCTAACTCAAGTCTGTGAGCGTGGCCGTAGGTTTGGGACTTTTGTTCCTATTGTGAGGGTACAATTTCAATATCTGAAGGTGTACATAGTTTTGTGTGTTAGTATTAATTTAATAGGTTTTAGAAGGATATTGGGGGTGTTTTTGTGTTTCTGTTTGAGGGCTTTCAATAAAATAAAGAGTTTTATAATATATGACAGAGGCTCAATGTATATGACAAGAAACAAATGTATAAAAGTTCAACCTGCCAAACTGTGTATGCATGTAACACAAAAGCTGGAACTAGACATTTAACAAAAAAGTGTTATACATAAAAGTTGAGAATAATAACTTTTTAATTCAATGATGCTCTTTTAATGTCTTTAAATAAAAATGGCCTCACAGATTAATACAGACAAGAAAGAGTAGTGAACTATATTAAAAATGTAGAGTGCAAATAGCTTTGCTACAGAAGACACGCTTAGAAAGAACTGAACATGTGAATTTCATAAAGAAAGGTTTTCTGGATGGTTATTCAGCAGAATACCTGGGACAAAGGAAAAAAGAAGTACTTATATTAACTGCAAGCAGAGCACCAATAGTGACAGAAGAAGATAAAGATAATAATGACAGATTTGTCTACTGGCAAGGAAGGAGGCTACTGGCAAGGAAGGAGGATTACACTAGCATGTATTTCCATTCCACCTAAAACTGCTGTAATGGAGCTTAAGAAAATTCTGGCAAAATAATCAGTTTTCAGGCAAGGAATATTATTTATAGGTGGGGACTGGAACTTGATTTGCAGCAGTGAAGATGTGTCTGGGGGGGCCTACAAGGGAAAATATAAAAAGGAAGGCAGACTTTTGAAGAAATTTATGAAAATATTTGGCATGGAAGATGTGAATTCAGTTAACAGGAGTTTGGAGTGTCCTTCCATATTATTCCCCAAGAAATAAAAAACTGGGCTAGGCTACATTTTACAGGAACATGTGCATTTAACTGAAGGTCTGGATACCCACCCAATAACTATTTCAGGCCATGTGCCAATAACTGCTAAAATAAAAATACAGGATAATGAAATAAAAATGAGACATTGGCACTTTCCACCTATCTGCTGAAAAGAGAGGAATTTAAGGAATGGGTAGTGGAGATTATTCAAGAGCTGTTGGAGAGGACAGAAATTTCTTCTGAAAATATTGGTAGGGAGAAAGGTAAGATTAAGGTGAAGTTTAAAAACAGGGTGGAAATAAAAGAAATGGAGCTGTAGTTAAGAAGTAACAAGAATTATTTAGAGGGACTGACAAATGTGACAGTATTGCAGAATGGAGAAATCTCACAAAACAAGAAAAGGATTGACTGTAGAATTCTAGGCAGAAAATAAGGGATTACCTCGATAATATGCTTGAGCTTAGAAAGATTGCTGTTAAGTAACTGTTTTTTTGATAAAACTAGAGCACAAAAACTTTTAGCATGACGACTCAGGCAACAGAACATAGAAAGGGCTGTCTGACAAACTTAGGGGAGCCTATAACAAAGAAGGTAACAAGAGATCCTGTAGAGGTATTAGAAATATTTCAAAAATTCTATGAGAGTTTCTAAAAAGCAGAGAAATATGAAAATCAAGAAAAGATACAAATGGAAATGTTTATGGAAGAATTAAATATGCCAAGTGTAGAGGTAGACGAGACTCAATTTCTAACAGTTAGGGCAGGAGGAGATGAGAAAAATGTGATGTATAACCAATCTACAGGAAAAGTCCACAGGAATAGATGGTATTCCTGTGGAAGTTTATAAGCTAGGAGGAATAAACTCAAACATCAAGAAAGTTTTGTTTAACAATATCTTAAGAGGAGGAGAAGTACCACCATCCTGCAAGAAAGTAGTGGTAGCTGTAATACCTAAAGAGGGTAAGGATCCATCAGATCTAGTTTCATACAGGCCCATTTCAATACATAACCATGATTATAAAGTGTTCATGTCAATAATGGCTAAAAGAATGGCAAAAGTAATGCCAAAACTAATAGATATGGGTCAAAGTGGTTTTGTGGAGGGAAGGCAAAGATTTGACACAGAAAACTGAAGATCTACAGGGAAGCAGAATGCAAGAAAATACCATTGTTGTTGATGGGTCTTGATGAAGAGAAAGCATTTCAGAGTAAGCTGGGGCTTTATGAGAAGGGCAATGGAAGCATTTGCATTTCCTGAAAAAAATATAAGGTTCATTAGGAGAATATATGAGGAATTGGGAGGCCAAAATTAAAGTGGGTGGAGTCCTTCTGATAATTTCGGCTTGAGCACAGGAACCAGGCAGTATTGAAATAGGTCTGCCCTCTTTCCCCTTTATTATTTGCATTACATTTAGAACCACTGGAAAAGAAAATATGTGACTCAGAAATTCAAGGATATAATTGGTATGGTAGTCAAGAAAAGCTGGCTTTATTTGCAGATGATGATATTTTTGTACCAGATAAACCCAGAAAAGACATTACAGTTTTGTTGAACATTTTGAGACAATTTCATATCTTTTCGGGATATAAAATTAATGAAGCCAAAACAAAGGCAATAGTGGTAAATGATGTACCCACACATGAACTTGTTCAGGAATACCCATATCTATGGGGATATGAGAAAATGAAATATTTAGAAGTATAGATTAAAAATTACTCTAGTGTGGCAGATAAAGACAAGTGGTAACAGGCTAAACAAAAGATAATATAAAAACTGACGAAATGGAAGCTTTATTAAAAGGATATGGATAGTAAGATACAAGCAGTTAAAATGTTTTTAGTCCCTTTAGTCTTACACACAGGTCATTTTTGGCAACCAGAGGAGAAGTTGTGGGTAGCAATTAATAAACAGCTGAAGAACTTTATATGGCAGGGGAAAATGGGAGGAATCAAGAGGGATAAGCTGATTCTTCCCACAGAACAGGGCAGTTTGGGATTACCCAATTTGAAGGGGTATTTCAGAGCTGCACAGTTAAGACTCCTATACATAGCACAAGCAGAAAACTATAATTCAAAGTAGAAAGTGATGATAATGAAACATGGGGGAAGCTCAAGAAACAAGTGAAGACTGGGACTTTGGATGCAGGCCTTTAAGGAGAACAGCGATAGTCATGCTGAATATTATATCCATAAAGTAGCAGAAAGTATTCTAAGGACTAAACCAACACGGAAAGGAAAAAGGATATTCAGCTGATAGGGATGACTGCAATAAGGGATACAGACAATAGGCACGTTGTGGCCAGAAATTATTGGAGAAAACTGGCAAAGGAACAAAGGTATTAGGAGCAAATAACTAGAGAGGGAAAGATGACAGAATGGGAAAACGCCAATAATTTATTTGGACTGCACGTTAGAGACTGCTTTCCCTATCAGGGATTGATACCAGAGTAAAGGCAAAGAGAAAGAAATAGGGGGATCCTAAATGAAAGACCAGCAGTGGCAGAGTTTTTAACTGAATATAGAACAGAAGCTGCCACTAAAAAAGGAATAATGTGTAGAGCATATAAAATATTGCACGACAACTATAAGAATCAGAGGAGGGTAGAAAGGATTGGGAGGAGAAACTGGATAAGCAATTCACAAAGAAACAATTGGAGGATTTATGTACGTCTCCCAAATATGCAACACAATCTAGAAGATTTAAGATTTTTGCTTGGAAATGTTTACATAGATATCTTTATACCCCAAGCAGACTCCAGAGAATTTTTCCTCAAGTAGACAGCACATGTTTGATGTATGAAGGGGAAGAAAAAAGTAATTGAGAACATATTTTCTGGGAGTGCATTGAGTTGGCAGACTTTAAGGATTCTCTGTGGGATGCACTGTCACAGATGCCAGGTGGGAAGATTGGTCTGATGAGGGAGATGATTTTTCTGAGCTATGATACACAATTGGAATTGCCTAGACATGGTAAAACCTTGCTATGTCTTAATAATGGTGGCTGCCAAAAAGCAATTAATAGAAAATGGAAATCAAAATTTAAACCAACTATACTGGAAGCAGTGAATATAGTAACAGAAATAAAACAACTGGAATTGAGAACTTTAGAAAATGGTAGGAGCAAACTACATAGGAAAAAGTGCGAATTGTGGGAACAATACATACAAGGGAGGAATGAGGCCTAAAAGGCAGCAGGACTTACACGAGTTATGTAATGTTTGAATGAGAAAGATTGGGTAGATTATAAATGATGTATAATGTTTGCAAATGGGACTGTGTCAGCATGGTTTGTGATGTAAAATGCTTGTGACTAGGATTGTGTTGTTGTGGTTTGTTTTCATTTATATAAATATATGATTACCTATGTAGTAAGTGATGGTTTAATCAAGATGTTTCTTGTTTAAAAAAAAAGTAGGAATTGAATAATTTATGTAATACTGCTTAGGTTATATGATATATAACATATGTGAAGTATAATGTCTATGTTAATATAGTTTGATTACCTTTATATAAATGTAAATTTGGCTATGTCACAAGTGATAATTCAATAAAGGAGTTTGAAAAAAGATCACTACATGCAGAATAAAAGTCTTAGCTGCATGTTGTAGCTGCACACCTTATACTGCTGTCTCAAGGATGAGTAAAATACAGCCCTTTATACATGAATACCACATACAAGGTGTTATATGTCTTCAATGTCAGTTTATCATTCTGCATTATATTCAGCTCCACTAGAAGTCTTGTATTTAACTTCTGATCGGTACACAGAAAAATGTAATGACCAAGAACAAATCTTTTCTGAGTTTTCATTAAATCACAAGCAGAACTTGTGCATATTTTACCAGAAGAAAGTTTTTTTTTTTCCACTTGTCAAATGCTGTGGCTAAACAGCTGGTTTACAGTAGAAAAAACAGTGGCATCAAATTCAGCATTGAACTGCACTAAGACCACTAATGGTAGAATAGCAGTTCTAGGTTCATTTTTGCAGAAGAAGAACCTGTTGTTATTGCCTAAAGGTTTTATAATGAAATCTCAAAGATGTAATGGAATAAGGTTGTTTATACAGAGATACCAATGCAGTACATTAACGTTTACTGTCAGTTTGACATTTTACATTGCATTGTTTCCAATGCAGTGCAGTATATAAACTGCTGCTGATTAACATACAAATTACATGATCAAGAACACATCTTTACTAATTTGTAATTACGGAAGAAGTAAAAATCTGATAGATTTATTCTGAACAGGGGAAGTTTTTTGTTACTGAAAATATGACATCCTACAATATGAAGCCATATATGGTAAAGTACATTACTTGATAATGAGCATTTGTCACCTAGAATCTCTAGCTAAGTGCACTGTACACCTCAGGGTCATGAAATTATTTTGATACATTTACTGCATTATTTCATATGGTTTCAAAGAAATAGTCTTATATTGTTCGGCACAGCCAGTAGTCTTACACAGCCTTTTGGCTACTTTGCTTTTATACAAATCATTTCAAAACAAAAATGTGCATTTTGCATTTCTTCATGCTGATAAGCTCATATATAATGAGCAACTCTGTGGGCGTTCGCATGGCTTAAGAATCAAATGTAATACTCTTTTTTAGAAAAAGTTATATTTTCTGTCATTTATGTTATAGCATGTTACACATATTTTACTCTTTCTGATAAAAGCATACATATTTAACATTCTGCTGTCTACCTTGCTTAATTGCCATTAGGCCATGCAATACACAGCACAAATACACTGCTAATCAAGTGGTCTTGTTCTGAAAATTTCATAAAAATAACTTGAAGCAGTAGACAGGTGATATTATTTGAGTTTAGGGTCAAATTCGCTTAAGAATGGCTTTTGAAATTTAGAGAGAGAAACACTTCTAAACCATTCATCTGAAAACAAAAGTGAAGCTTTCAGATCTCTTTAGAGTTAAAAAAATAAATAAATAAATATATATATATATATATATATATATATATATATATATATATATATATATACATATATATATATATACACACACATATACAAAAAATACAAAACGCTCAGTCTCCTCACTGAACACAAGTTATCAAGTAATGTACTTTACCACATACGACTCCCAAACTTTAAGCCTAAAAAAGTATTTTGTACAAAAGTCCTACTTGTATTCATTTGATATGCTGAGGATTAAAAACTGTATCAAACTTGCTTCTTATTAAAATTCAAAAAGATGACTATCCTTTGTCTTTGAGGAAAGTCAAGAGGAGTTTTATAACTATCCCAGTTAAATACCATGAACATTTTAAGAAAAATGCTAAACAATTTTGCAGTAACAGACATTTATACAACAGCAAAAACAGAAGTCTGGGGATGATCACCTAGAAAATAGTCACATATTAAGGGATTAAGCAAATATCATAATACTGTCTGTTTTAAGAATTGCACATCTATTACTAATCTCTACAAAAATTAAATTTTCTTCCTTTGCAGACTTCCTCAAATCCATTCTTTGTAAATCACAGCATTTTATTTGGTACTGCATATTGACTATGGACAAAGTTATGATTAAATAAAAAAAAGACTATGAACCACTTGACTTAACCAATTAGGAATTAAATAAAGAGAAATACATGATGAAGAACTAAAGTGAGCTGCTGAAAAAAAATGTGTCAGTTAATTTCACCTCAAAATGTAAGGATTCCATATTTCCATCTGTCCCATTTACACAGCTCAGGCTTGCTAATTTCCCATCTTGTCGGTTTTGTTGGTTCTTCCTTCTTTCAGATGAGGTACTCTGTTTTCTGTCACCTCTAAAGCATCCCTGTACAGCAAAGTGAGAAAATTTACAGTAAGCAGAACTTCAGACATAAAAGGCAACATAAAACACACAGTTGTGTCAGAGAATTGTACATTTAGTGGTACTAGAACACTTGAATTTCCATAACAGATATCCAATAACTTCGGTGGCTCCCAAACTCCATGACACTTTTGATTATGACCAGCAGAATTTTGTTCCTCCAACTTCTGGATTTAGTGCATCTCTGTTAGCATCTCTTCTGCTACCAACAAGAGAGTTACATACAAAGAATGCACTTTAACTATAGAAACATTGCACATATCAACTAAAAGGTAAAGCATGTTAGTATATTCTAGAACAAGGCATTCCCAGCTCTCCCTGTCACTTTTTTTCCAATCTCTCCTGCCATTCTCCAGGCTATCAAACTTAAAAATGACCCATTTAAGCATCACTACTGCACTCCACCATAAAAATGTTCAGTGAAACTACCCTAAGTGTCTCTTTGCTTTATCAACATTGCAGTAAGCAGCTAATACAGCTCCTTTCTCCAGTTTGCTTAAGCTAAAAAAAGATCTTCGGGATGAGCAAAGAGCTACCATTTATCAGCATAACTGCCATTTATTAAACTGTGTCAAAACCTTTGCTAAACTGTAGAAAAGTAGTATAATGGCTCTTTGCTGCAGTTCCTAATGCAAACACTGACTGTCATTTAGGCAGCCATAATCCGTGAATGCAGCGGCTTAAATTATTGCTGGCACTGATTGCAGGAAACAATCAGCATCTCAAATGCACTAGCAATCATGTCCCCCAAAAGCTTGTTCCTGGGCAGCCACCTTTTTTTGCCCCACCCTTGATACAGCTTTGCCCCATACACAAAATAGTCAGTAGTTAAAAAAAAAAAAAAAGAAAAAAATTCAACATTGCTGTTTTTACTTAGAATAGCCTGATGTTCTGGTAGTAGGGGTGGGGCAGAGAAGAATTATGTTCATGCACAGTGAACGGTCTTTATGAAAAATACAAAAGTTATGTAAAATTTAGTGCATCACTACAGTACCCTGTTCATGCACAGTAAAGTAAAAAGGAAAGCTATGTGCTTACCAGAACAATAGTTTCCTGTTGTCCGTCTCTGACTAGTTCAACCAGCAGATTATCGGATATGACTTGGATCCACTACAGCCAAATCCACAAGCCTTTAACTCACTGAGCTCTGCCTCCTCTACCCACAACTCCCAGCTCCTTAGAGGATACTTCAGATCGAGTTTGCCCCCTTTCAATCTAACACCAAGGTATAAAGTCTATATGAAAGAAAGAGAACAAAGGACTCAAGAAAAAGAGAAATAAAACCTCTCCCACTCAGCCATCCTAGGAGAAGAGTCTTGTCATGAGGATCTAGACCAGCTAGATGAGAAATAAAATCGAACTGGGATCCAGAACTCAAGCAGGGTATCTCAGAAGAGAATGTCACAACCACAATCTATCCTACCTCTGGCCAGAGTGAGTGGACACTAGTACTCTGTGAATTTTCTTGCTGGCTTTAGCTGTACGAGTTTTTTTACTGTTGGTATCTCAGAAGAGGCCACAGAAAGGGAACCCACACCTGACGAGTTCAGAAGGGAGCAAGGAGGATCAATGTCACTATGCAATGGGCTGTCTTCTGGAAAAATTTGATTATTAGAGGATCTGGAGGATATGCACATAGAAGACTCAGATTTTCTGCCAAAATGATGGATCTCCTCAGTATGTGCCTTGCAATCAAAAACCATTGAGAGGAGATCATCCACTGCCAAATTCTCATGGTCTCTCAATAAAGAGGATAAGAATGTGTTTCCCCCCTTTGTTTAGAAACCAGACAAAAGACAATGTCCATCTGGATCAAAATCACACCACTGAGGAGGACTCCCTGAAAGGCCTGCAATGCCAGGAGGACAGCTCTCATCTCCAGAACATTGGCAACCATGGAAGAACAGGACCCTTAAACTGACCTCTCTTCAAAATGCACCCCCCCCCAACAATGAAATGAGGTGTCCATAGTGACTGTAGCCAATGGAGGAGGAAGAATGAACAGTCTCCTATTAGTTACCAAAGGTGACTCTAACCACCACTGAATCTGATTGTGACGAGCCTTTGTCAGCCTGACAAGAAAGTCCATTTGGTGAGTTAAATAGGCTCATTGCACTGTGAGCGACCACTGAGGAGTCAGCAAGCACAGATACTGTGTGGAACTGAAGGCTGATTACTCAGGAGCTTGGGAGCTTTGCAATTTAGTTGATGGCATCTAAGTGACAAGTCTATGAATTCTAATGCTTGGACAGGTGGTAGACTTGACTTTTAATAAATGACAGTTATCCCTAAATGGCCACACAACTGGAGTAAGGTATCCTTAACCATATTTAGAAATGCTCTCATGGGGGCAGTAAGGGGTCAATAGTCCAGGTATGAAATGACATGAAATCCCAGCAGTTGGAACCAGGCAGCCACCACTGCCACACAATTAGTGAATGCCCAGGGATGGCAGTGAGACCAAATGTCAGGGCTCTGAAATGGTAATGACTGCCCCCAAAAGAAAGCACAGGAACCTCCTGGATCATCTTTCTGTCTTGATATGATGGTAGATGTCCTTGAGGTGTGTTGAGCACATCCAGTCGTCCTTACTCAGCAGAGGTAGGAAGGAATGCACCGTGACCATCAGGAATTTGGTCTGTTTTATGAAGGGATTCAGTACGCTCAAATAGAGTAATAGCCTGAGGTCCTTGTTCTTTTTTGGCACCAAAAAGAACCACAAGCAGACCCCGGTTTTTGTTGGTCTGGTGGGACCTCCTGGATAACTTGTTTTACAAGCCGCTTCTGATTCTCTTCTGCTGCCTGCTGTCTCAGATGAGGTGGAATGTCAGGGAAAGGTTTGTGAATGAAACTCTGTAGTTCTAAAAATGGAATGTTATAGCCTATGCATGTGGCTCTTAACACCAAAGTGTCCGAGGTGACAGCTTCCAGACTTCTGGGTGAGGAGCAAAACAACTTCAGACTGCTACTAGAGCAGGACAGTTCAGCAACCTCTCAGAATTACAGGAAGGGTCCTCGGGAGAAGGCTCCATGAAAGCTCTAGTTCTGCAGATCGGTCCTGTCCCAGGGATGGCATCCATTATGGTTCCCCCCACCACATGGAGAACTCTAAGGAGGAGTATCCCCTGAAGACTGCTAAGATTTCCTGAAAAACAGACATTTGCTCCCCTTCTGATTCCATGACTAGGTTCGCTGAAGGGTAGCAAAATGTACTCCGATGGCAGACAGTGTCTTCCAATCTTGCTAACTCCTAGTAAGAGTGTCCTTAATCTTCAGTCCAAATAATGAGGAGATACCTAATGAAGCATTAATGAAAAATGCTTTGAAGCAGTACGTGAAACTGCACAACTGCATTCAAGTGTGATGTTGCATGGCAATGCAGGTGCCAGTTGCTCAGAATGCTCCATCAGCTGTTAGAAACAAGCCTCATGGAGACATTGGCAAACTGGAGAGCTGAAAACTGAGTCTCTAGTGTCCTCTGAACCTCAGAGAATGGTGTCTCAACATTCCTAGACACTTCAGCCACAAGATTACTCTGAAGCATTGTCAGGTGGGAAAGGTAGTTGAGTGCCCTTAAAGCGAATGTCTCTGAGGCATAACAGCACTTCCCTAGCCAGTCCAAGGACCTAGAGTCCCTATTTGGAGGGTGGACCAAGGAAATCTCCTCTGAGACTTCCTTCTTTGTGGTGGCCAACTCTATTGAAAAACATACAAACTAGACATATGGTAATATATGACACTACCTAGAAGAAAATATTAACCCTCATAAGTAAAAGGAGTAACAAGACAAACAGAAAAACACCAGGGGGGGGTCCACTACTAACTACACACAAAATACCCTGATATCTAAAAACCTAATATCTATAAACCTAACCTAACACTATGCCTAATTAACCCATGTCATTCTAAGTGGTAGGGGAAGAAAGGACAAAAAAAAAAAAAACAGAAAAAAGTATACACTCAAAAGTGGAGCTATGGATCGATCAGCTTAGCTGGAAGAGCAACACACTTGATCTGAGGTATTCTCTAGGGAGCGTGGGACTGTAGATAGGTGAGGTGGAGTATGGCAATTTGAACTTGTAGATTTTTCCTGCATCAGATCCAGTACCAAGCAGTATGAAGCCAGATGAAAAATACAACACTGGATAGGAAAGTTACGTATGTACCATAACGCTAGATTTGTGGTGTCTTGGTGCTTTTTTTTAACAGGTGGGATCCAGCATTCTAACTTCTCCCCGACCCATAATTCCCTTTCATACCCTGGTAACCTCAGATCAAGTCTGTCTGCTTGTAGCTGTAATATTACTCAAAAAAAAAAAAACAACACAGACCTAGCAAACCAAACCTAACTGAACAATGGATATATATAACAGTGACACCCAGTCCAAAAGACAAGGCCCCTAGGCAGGACAAACTGATCAGCCAGGAACCAAAGAGTGACAACTTAGGATGGGAAATGGAGGACGGGATGTTAAAATGGATGGAACAAGACAACACACATTTAGCATAATGGTTAGCACAGACATTTCAAATCAGATGCTTTTTTATCCAATTCCACAACTGAGACAGATTCCCAAACTACCACAAAAAAAGGAATATAGTGGAAGGATATTCAGGAGTATAGTGGAGTCAAAGGATGCAAGACATCTGGACTGTACATTCAATCTGTAATGCAACACAAAGGTATGAACTGTAGAGCAAGTAGCCACAGCACAAAAATCATCAATGGGAATTCTAGCAAAAAATAAAACAGTGGAGATCGCCACAGCTCTAGATGAATAACCCTTTGGTTTTCCAGGTAACGTTAACCCCATTTTGTCATAAACAAGAGAAACATGGCTGGTTAGCCACCTGGACACTTACTTTGGAGACTCCATCTCCCAATTTAGTTTTTGAGGAGGAGAGAAAAAGCTACTCTCACTTTCGGATATCCTTCGTACGATGTAAAAATCTAAGATGATGATGAACATTCATAAAATGTAGAGTATATTCCCCTTTATTTGAAAATTTGGGAAGAAGACTGGTACACTGATTAAGACTCACTTCAGAGGCCACTTTTGGAAAGAAATGAGGACTGGTTCTCAAAGAAAGGGTATGGAGATTTGTAAGACAATGCTTGTAATTAAAAATTCTCCTAGCAAATGAGATTGCTATCAAAAATATTGTTTTCCAAGTAAGGAATTTTAGGTCCACTGAAGAAGCAGGCTCAGAAGGAGCCCTAGTTAATGCATGCAGCATGATGGTAATGTCCTGGGAGGAATTGGATCCCTGAATGGAGGTCTTGGGAGAAAACATTCCTTAAAACAGCTTTGGGAATTTTTACGTAGGCAACAGATGTCTGTTTCTGTTCTAAATTGAAATAAGAAATGGCTGCTAATTAAACTTTGATACCTGGAAAACTACTGCCTTTCTGAAACAACTCCACCAAGAAATTTAAAAAAAAAAAGGAAAAGGAGCTGAAAAAGGGCCCACACCTCTGGAGCATGCCCATATAGTGAATCTTTTCCATTTGCTAAGGTAAATCTTCCTGGTAGTCATTTTTTTGTGAGGATGATAAAATCTGAATGTCTGAAACACACCTGGAAAGAGTTTTTCAGATGAATCAAACCTGTCGAGACCAAAAGAGGGCAACGAGAATAACTTTTGCCATGCACATCCTGGCTTTCTGAAGAAATTTTATCATCATAGAGAAGGGTGAAAATGCATAAAGGAAACCTGGGTGCCACCTGTGGATTACAGCTTCCCTCGGTGAATGCCACTGTGAGATAATCAGTGCAAAGTAACTTGTTGTTTAGGTAGGAAGCAAAAAGATCACAGCAAGACTGGCCCTAGTGTGTTGCTACTGATTGACTGAGGGACCACATGTGGTGCTGAAAAACACACCTGCTCAGCTTGTCTGCAAGGATGTGTATTTTGTGGCCAGAAAACACTGGGAAGACACTGCCCTCTGCCACACACTCATGGCTTCTGGGCACAGTGGATATGAATGGGTTCTTCCTTGTTTGCTGATATACCAGACTAGTGCCATGCTATCCATCTGGATGGAAATCACACCCTTGGGGAAGCAGTCCTGAAATGCCTGCAAAGCAAGGAGGACTGCCCTCATTTCCAAGACAATGATTTGAAGACTGGCCTTTGTTGATGATCATGAACCTTGAACCATCTCACCTTTGTAATGCCCCCAACCCCAAAAGGAGACAGTCCATGGTCACAGTGGCTATCGGGACTGGCAGGGAGAAAAGTCGACCCCCCCCCCATGACACTATGGGTGAAGTCAATCAACAACTGATGTGTTTTCTGCATATTGGATGAGATGCACTGGTGCCTGAAGGGGGTGAGACATCAAGGACTACTGCACTGACAGTGTCAACTGCAGGACTCTCATGCAGAATCATGCCTGATGAACTAGCGTGATCAAAACAGCCATTGAGCCCAGCAGCTGAAGAACATGTCTTGCTGAGGGACTGGTGTGATGAAGGACCTCTGAAGGCTTCTGATGCACACATAACATTCTGTGGGATTCCAGCTATTTGAGTAGTTGAGTCCAGGTGGTATCCCATGAACTCTGTCATTTGGGTTGGTGTCAGCTGGCTCTTGTCAGGACCGATGGTAATTCCAAGGTTCAGAGCTAGACGGAGCAAGACGTCCCTGCAATGAAACAGCAGATGCCTGGTAGGGGCAAGTGAGGAGCCAGTTGTCCAAGTAGAGGAACCCCTCGAATCCTTGCAGTCAGATAGTCTACTACAACTGCTATGCATTTGATGTACACCCTGGGTGCTGTGGTGAGGCCAAACAGCAGGGATATGAAATGAAACTGGCTGGCTCCCAGCTAAAAATGGAGAAATCTCCTGGACTGCCTTCTGACTGGATATGATGGTATGCATCCTGGAGATCTGCAGAGTATGTAGTTTGTTCTTTAATGTGCAGAACTTAATCAAAAAATAAAAAAGACAAGGCTTAACAGTGGGATAAATCTAAGAAAGACTACCAAAAGTGATTTAAAAAATGCATTAGTTACAGTAACCAATAAGTTGTGAGCAGGACATATAAAGTAAGAAATGAGGTGCGAGTAAACATAGGGGGGTGTTACTTGCTAGCTGTACCACCTTAATGCATATTTAATACTGATGCTTTTGTTCAGCCTTGGGAAAGTGCCCACTCCCAAAAGGAGCTGCCATTTAAGTTCTTTCACCTCCAGTAAGGTGTCCACATCCCCTACACATGTAATGACCTGTTTGAGTACAAAGAAATTAAAAGACTTGAAGACTGTGCAGTAGGAGCTGTGCTTAGCTAAAGCGTTGGTGAAGTCCTGGCTGCGAACAGCTGCACAGTGTTCCTTGACGTGACTGAACAATTTCCTACTGGATTTGCTTATGGAAAGAGCGACAGGTTTTGCAAATGCTTGCATAAACCACATGACCACTGTTGCAATTAAAAGATATGGTCAGAGAGACTGAGTGGGTGGTGTATATTACTGCATTACTATTTGACTATTTATTTAGTTACACACTGTTGTTTTACTTATTTTCAAGAAGTTCTTAACACCAATAAAGAACAAAAGTGCTCAATACTGGATCAGCTCATTTTGTTCTACCAGGGTGAAGTTTTTATTTTAATATCTATACGTAAATACGCATACACATATGTGTGTGTGTGTGTATATATATATATATATATATATATATATATATATATATATATATATATATATATATATATATATATTATATGGTTTACTATCACAATTTCGCCGTGCAATTGCATGGCTATGAAGTATTCCAACAACATATGTTCGAATACTTCATAGTTCGGCAGGTTATGTGAGCGACCGTTATTATTGCAAATGGACTGTGCATTCGCAATTATAACGTTCGCTCATATAAGGGGATCGCGGTACAGTGCGGTTAGGGAAATGCATCCCTTTCCTCACTGTAGTGCGATCTCGGAGTTGGAATATTAAGTTAGGGGGGTGTGGGGGGTAAAGGGGGGCTTGCTTGTGAGCTTAGGCTAGTTAGGTAGGGAATTAAGGGAAGGGTGGGAGTGCTGTTAATTGTACATTTTAGACAATTCACAGCTGATTTCGACATTAGGTACATACGGAAATGTGTACTTTCGGGGAAACACTTCGCTAATACGTACACATTTTATTTTAACTTTCGACATTTTGATAGTAAACCATATATATATATATATATATATATATATATATATATATATATATATATATATATATATACACACACACACATACATATACATGCATACACACACACACACACACACATATATATATATAAAAAACACAGAAACCTTTATTGGACTTGGAGGAACATAAACCACAGCGAGAACTTACAGTAAAAAAACTTTAGTTGTCACTTTCAAAACATACAAAGCTTAAAAATTTGAGTGCTTTCATTCGTTCATGTTAAAAGTAGAACAAACAGAAATTTAACAGTCACAAATGATAAAAACACCTTTGGATGGTTGAGATTCCTTTTCCCACCCTACCTGTTCTACTTTAGAATGCTTTTTACATTTAAATTACCATTTAAGTCAGGGGGCATTGTCTGCTTGCAGTTTAATTTGCCATCTGAGTTCTTTCACTTCGAACTGGGAGTTACAATCTCCACATGAACTAGAAATTTTTTCTAATACAATAAAGTTGAATTCTTTGTACCTAGGGCTACCCAAATTGTGCCTAGCTAATGCATTTTTAAGGTCATCCTTTCTTAATGCCTGACAGTGTTCTTAATGCGATAGTTCAACTTCCAGATGGTTTTCCCTAAGTAGAACGCATCACACTGAACACAAAATGCAAGACAAACTAAACTGGTGGTCATAAGCTTCTTGAAAGGAAATTCTGAACCTGGGGGATCTAAAAGTAAAAGATGTACCTATGGCTATGTATTTGCAGCATACACATCTGCCACAGCAATACATTCCTGGAGTGGAGGTTTTAGTGTTATGGGAGAGCCCAGAGTCCAACAGCGACTTGAGAGACTGTTTTCTTGTAGCAAAAGACAGGGGAGGGTCCTACGGCCTTGGCCAATTTGTGACTACTGCTAATGATCTCCCAGTTCTTACTAAGGATGTCTCTTATGACTTGTGAGTCTAGGGAGATTGGGAGAGGGAATCTGGTGTTGTCATTGATGTCAGATCGCCTAGTGTTAATGAAGATATATTTTAGGATAGGGGGTATCTGCCGTACCTATTGTCCATCAGTTCTTTGAGAATGTGATTAATTAAAGCCTCTGGGTAATGGTTTTCAACAAAAAGCTGCTTCAGGAATTGGCTTTCTTTAGCAAACATGCCGTTTTCACTAACTATGTGGCTTAACCATACGAATTGCCCTTTCACTATATTCCTCTTCATAAATAAGGGGTGTTGGCTCGTGAAATCCAGACAGTTGTTCCAAAAAGTACTCTTTCTGTGGATCGTAGAAGCAAACTTACTGGTCTCAGGAAAAGTTAATATCAAGAAAGTTAACTACATTACCCATACCCGAAAGGGTGAAGTCAAGGAACCCTATGCTTTGACTCACTCTGGTGAGAAACAATTCCAACTCAATTTGTGACCCTCTCCACATGAAAAAGTTGTCTATATAACTTTTATATAGCCTAATTCAAAACCTTCAAGTCTGGAGAGAATGTCCGCTTCCCAGGAGCAACTTTTTTTCTTTCAATGGCACGATTTATCAACAACTACAAGGGGGTAGCCATGGATGCCAAAATGGCGCCAGCTTACACCAATTTGGTATTCAGCTGCTGGGAAGCAGACATTCTCTCCAGACTTGAAGATTTTGAATTAGCTACATACACACACTCACACGTGTGTGTGTGTGTGTGTGTGTGTGTGTGTGTGTGTGTGTGTGTGTGTGCGTGTGTGCGTGTGTATATATATATATATATATATATATATATATATATATATATATATATAGATATATACAGAGAGAGAGAGATACACACACACATACATATACATGAGTCTATGTTTAACCATCAAAGGTTATGTTCATCGAATCACCGATGATCGAATAGACACTGAATGTTGAGCGAATGTGAGAGATGGGGAAAGTAAGCACTTGTCCAATATTTCCCCGTAACACACAATGCCATATATATATATATATATATATATATATATATATATATATATATATATATATACACATACATACATACACACACACACATTATATACATATATATATATATATATATATATATATATATATACACACACACACACACACACAGTAAACTCTCAGTTAACCGGCACCCATGGGGAGACTGAATGTTGTAATTAAATCAAAAGGTGCTTCAACAAAGTATTAGTTTAAGGGTGTGCACACTTATGTAACCAGTTTATTGTACATTATTAATTTTTTATATTTTTCCCCCAACAGACATGTTTGTTTTTCAATTTAATTGTACAGATTATAGGTCACATTAATGGTGGGAAA
The DNA here is from genome assembly GCF_019279795.1 of Protopterus annectens. NCBI lineage: Eukaryota > Metazoa > Chordata > Ceratodontiformes > Protopteridae > Protopterus > Protopterus annectens. The sequence continues at coordinate 1,043,829,899 of NC_056739.1, read as the reverse complement.
AGTTTTGAAATGATTTACTGTGGTCTCATTTTTTATATCACAAAAAATTGGCATTTTAACAGGGCTGTGTACACTTTTTATATCCAGTGTGTGTGTGTGTGTGTGTGTGCATATGTATGTATGTATGTATGTAAGTATATATATATATATATATATATATATATATATATATATATATATATATATATGTATACACACATACACACACATATATGCATTGCAAATATATATATATATATATATATATATATATATATATATACATACACTGAAAGAAACTATTCCCCAGCAATATAAGGGAGAGGTAACAGAGTTTTACTTTGCATATATTTAGCCAATAAGATTTTTTTTCCCCTTGGAAGAACCCGCCTTATTTTCAAAGTTAGATAATCAACTGCATTTTTTTAAATAAAAACTGGTGGTCTCAGCAGCTTTAATCTTCCACATTGATGGAATCTTTGCACAAGTTTTTAATGGCAAAGTCTTGAGACTACACCTGCAGCTACCATTAGTTTAACTTTCTCAAAGTGAAAGAGAAAAACAAAGGCAATCTTGTAATGTACTGGGAATTTTTTTTGAGTTCACCTGTGTGTGGATGAATGCATATGACTTTTGAGTTTTCAGAAACTCAAAATGTATATGGTCAAGACCTTATGATCAAGTTTTTGAAAACTCTTAACAAAAAAAAAACAAAAAAAACCCCCATATCTATGTATTTGCATGGGGCAAACCACCCAGCACCACTAACCGACTGGAAGTTACATATACCAACTCCGATACTGCACTACAGGGTGGGAAAGAATCAATTCCCTGATCCCCATTGTACTACTCTTTTCCCCACTGTAGTGTAATCTTGGATATGGTATATGCAATTTGGGGGTGGGACCACAGCCCCCCGCAAAAAAGTAGATTTTTTTTAATATAAATATATTTCGAATTTCTAAAAACTCAATGCATTGGAATATCAAGTTTCCGGAAACTCGACAGAAGTCATATAAATCCTTGTGGATATGTGTCTCTTGATAACCACAGTAGAGCAGTTACTACAGACTACAGCGACTGCAGGCAAAAGAATGGTCACAGTAGATAAGTCAATGGCTACACCAAGGACAATGTCATCATTAAAGCAACTCACTCAAGAGGAGGGCTTCTAAGCAGGTCTTATTACATAAAGTGATATGCCCACTAGGACGGATAGGTCTGAGTTGACTGTGTCTGGATCTTATGAAGCCCAGTAACCTGGGGAACTACTGAGAGACTTTACAGACACGAAGGTGACTGATAACCAGGATTATGATAAAGTCAAAAAAGCTTTACTTTCCAGAGCTGATGTTGCTTCAGACACACAAGTCAAAATGTTTCACAGCTGGACGTTACTTCACAAATAAATGGTTACATCACAATTTTGTAAATTAAAGTATATCATTAATTTATGGTTAGATCAGAGGGACAACATAAGAATAAAATGAAAAAATGAGAAAAAAAAAATGACATTCAAAAAAACTTCAACTACTACTTTAAGAAAATCGGTGCGTCAGACTGACACCAAATACTGAAAATTAAGTTGTGTTACAAATGTGAGCAGTCTAGACCTGCAGTAAAACCTATGTCAAATATTGGTTAAAAATAACAAGCTGTAGTGATATTTTAATGGTCACACAGCAAGATTTTCTAGTGATAACACTTAACACTGTTAAACCTGCATAAACTAGAACTTCTGTAAAGTATGCTATTAATAATGGTACACTTGCAGAATGTGATAACTTGTGCTATGTAATTGATGAAATTACTTTCTGTTTTTCTGCAACTGCTAAGTGCAATGTCTTAAGGACAACGCACAACTTTAAGGACTGAGGAGAAGGAAACACTTGCTAAAGGAATGTATTACTGCTCGACTCCATGGTGCAGAGGAATGGAGCCCTGAATCTGACCAAGGCTACCAGCATTCATTTAGCATTCACAGTACTAGTGGAGCCAGGTGGGAAGAGGGAGGAGTTAAGGGGCACGTGTTACTCATTTTTTGTTGGGAAGGAGGAGGGCTGTACTTACTGGTAGACACACAGAGCTGGGAGTGATTTCCCTGGTGGAGACCACAGAAAGCACCACTTATGCTCGGGGATGTGTGTGTGTGTTTATGGTTACTTAGAGGGAACTCTGATTGCTTCAAGGCTGCTTGGAGGAAACTCCACTTGCAGAAGTGAGGAGATTAACTCTCTGCAGTCAGCCCAATGACTGACCCTCTTTGGTGCTCAGTCAAGCATGTGCATGGCAACAGCCATAAAGCAGAAAACCCTGTACGGATTGCAGGAGGACTCATTACTGGGCACACTGTGGGTGCTGCGAAGAGCACTTCTGGCTGACATCAAAGATTATAACAATACTAATTTCATGAACTTTAACCTTACTTTGACTTAGGAATGGGGTCCATTCCTATCATGGTATTGGAAACCCAAAAGACTTGGAAAAATTAAAAAAAGTCAGAAAACCTTGAACCATTCCTGATGGCTATCTAAATTATACCACCTTCCACCTGATCATCACTCCTTTGATGGGGACTGGTGACTGACGGACAGTGGGGACAAAAAGACAAAATAAAAAAGCGTATTCTAGGGAAAATGAAGTAATGAGCATAAGTACAAGGAAAATGCACAACTTGGAATTGAATTCTAAACTTCAAGTCAAGCTAAAAGAGAAAACCCCAGAAATTGAAAATTCTAACAAAGTGAGTGCTTAGAAAGAGAAATATAACAATAAAGTAGATTCCACTGCAGTAGTCAAAGGAGGAGCAACCGTACTTTGTCAGAGTTCTAAATCAATTTATTTCAATATAAGCCAAAAACCTCAAAGTGAAGACTTCAGGCAACAGGTATCTGTAAAGTGAAGGAAAAATTAAATTATTTGCAAAAGAAGAGCAACCTACAGGAGGAAAAGAAACAGAGAGGATTATCTTCAGTTATCTAAAGAAGAAGATTGTTTTACCACCAGTGATGTCTGCAAGTAGTTATATGGAAAATAGGTGGGGGGGGTGTTGGAATTTAATGGAGTAAATTAGCAAAGGAGCCAAAGTAATGGCAGCAAATAACTCAGCAGAGAAAGGTAGCAGAGTGGCAGAGGCTAAGCATGAGTTTGTACAGAAAGTTAGAGAATGCCTTCTTTATCATGCATTAATAATAGCACAGGCAAAGAGAAAGGGAGAAGGAATGCTAAATTAAAGACCAGTTTGGGTAGTGTTTATAGTTGGGTTTAGAACAGAATACACTGTTAAAAGAATAATGCTCAGGTGGAAGAATGAAGTTTAATGAAGCCATGAATTAGCTATTCATGTACTGCTGGCTACAAAAAATATATTAGAAAACATACGGACAATGCATGATGATGATGACAATGAAAAATATTATTATGGTTTGTTTTCTTTTCTGTTAATGCATGAGAACTCAAGCTGTTTCTTAAAATGTGAAGATTTAATGGAAAAAATAAAAAAGCAATATAAGAGACTATAAAGTCAGATCTAGAGTATATAAGAACAGTCTATATACCAGAGAAAGTGACCAAATCAAAACATATTTGTGTGACATACCTAATCCTCTGGATGGTAACTTAGGCTGTAAGCTTAGTTGCTACCTTCTAACTCATGAACCCAGCAATGTGCAGTTTTTGTATTTGTTTATTTTCTTTTAGGGGAGGGAATCCGGAAGCACCACGGCTTACATACAACATTATGGTCCTTTTCAGGGTCATGGACCAAGTATGGATCATGAGAAAGAGATGTCCTCTGCACCGGGATTTACAGCAACTGCAAAAATGAGTTTAAGAGGTGGAAAAGAATTTTCACTGATGTTGCCAAGGGGAAAACCCCTCACACATCACAGTGTTATACTGGAAAACAGTTAAGGATTTGACTACTCTGTTATCCAGGTTTCCACTCTGAAAGAACTTCCTTCCCAAAAATCTCCTCTGCTAATACTGTCAAATAACATGCATCTGCATTTATCTCCCCACAGCAACCATTGCCCAGGTGCCTCATAATAATTTATTTCTTATCATGTAGTCTCTCTTGACTTGATACTTACTCTCCAACTTTACTGAAATCCATCTAACCATCCTCCTAAACATTTAAAAGTGTACTCATTCCAGAAGGTTCGTGGTCTGCACTCTTGTGGGAGGAGAGGCTGGACTCGGCCCTTCTGAGCTTTCTGGTTAAAGGCTTATAGTGCCTGCATATTTCAACTGTTTCTTACTGAAATTGGTACACCTTGTTTGCTGTAGCATAGACTAGATCCAGGCCTGCTGAATCTAGCTTTGTTTGTATGCTTGTTGTTTGTTTGCTTGTTATTTCCTTGAAAAACTAATATCACCTAAAACGCGGCTTTTCCGCGCTTCTGTGGATCCCTAGTCATATCTGCATTGCTTACTGTACTTATTTCCTTGTTTCACTTAAAAGAAAGTTACTGTTTGTCGTTTTTGCATTTAAGTTACCTGTAACACACTGCATTTAAGTTACCTGGCACTTGCTCACTAAAGCAATTATATAAGTCAGCACTAAAAAATTAAAAGCACTACACCCTCACAAACTCCCCTTAAGTACCTTGTTCCCCATTGGCCCTTTTTTTCAATTATAAAGGAATTCCCAATACTATTCTAGCATGTCCAAAGGTCAGTTGTCAATCTCCTCTCCGGTCCAGCTGGTGAATCTGGGAATCTTGAGGCAATGTTACAACTGCCTCATGTACACAGACAACCCTCTCCTCCTCCCAACAAATTACAACACATGTGAGAGATGCAACCATATAGCCAAACTGGAGGCTAAGCTCTCTCAACTCAGTACTGGTGTAACCAGTCGGGAGGAGAAGGAAACCACACTCACTACAATTCCAGTCTCACACAGACCTACCACAACAGCCAACCAAACACATAAACACACAAAAACATACTCGGAGGCTCTAAATAAAAAACTGCCTAAGCAGCAGAGACCTCCAAAGCAGACACCCAAGCAGCCGCTACCCCAAAACAAAACAAGTGCAACACATAGCTCACAAAGCCAGTGCGCCAAACAGTCACAGCCCTTAAGGCTAAACAACACACCTGATACACTTGTAATAGGTGACTATCGTCAGGCACACTGACGTCCCGCTCACCAGGCTGAACAAGGAGAAGGTCACGGTGAGCTGCCTGTCGGGCGCTAGGATCCGCCACATAACACAAGCACTCAGATCACGCCAAGGCAAGTACAAATATGACTCAGTCATTTGTCCATGCTGGTGTGAATGACCTGAGACGTACCTCCCTGGACTACATGAAGAGAGACATAGAGTAGCTCTCTGAGCATGTGGCCCAGGCCGGTATGACTCTGACCTTGAGTAGCATCTTACCCTCACCAAGAATGATGCCACAATATGAAGACAAGATGATCAATTTCAACAACTGGTTTAAGTATTGGTGTCATTCAAAGGGGATCCAATGCCTGTTAGCCTGGGATGACATGCTCAACAAGCCACGATGCTTCGCTAGGGATGGCTTGCACCTGTCACCCCTGGGCTTTTGGATATTGGCAAGGGCTCTTGCTACTCCCACAGTGCCTTTTTTAGGCAAGGCTCAAAAGACAAACCCACCACCATAGGTATCACAAGGGATAAGAAACTAAGAGTAATGCTACTCAACGCCAGAAGTCTAAACCTCAAGATGCACGCACTCGAAACTCTCCTTAGCATGGAAAACACAGATATCTGTGCAGTAACAGAAACCTGGTTCAAGGCTCCCGAGAGCACCCCAGCACTACCAGGTTATACATCATACCATGCTTTTCGGCCCCAAAACTTGGACCGAACCACAAAAGGAGGGGGAGTATCAATATTCATCAAAGATACCTACACCTCCAGGTTGGTGGCACAGCACGAAGCATCAGAGACTATCCATGTGCAACTAACAGTGGGTAAAACTGCCTTCCAGTTTATAGCCTGCTACAGACCACCCTCACAAACCCAGGAACCCCACTCGGCCTTCCTGAGAACACTGGAAAATATGAAGGTCTCTCCAAACACCATTATATTGGGCGACTTCAACTACCCAAACATAGACTGTGAGCATTACTCTAGCTCCAACACCCTAGCCCAAAGGTTCCTAGAATTTATAAACTCAAATGCTATGGAACAACTTGTTACCACTCCCACAAGAGGGGAAAACATACTGGACCTGATCATCACCAACATGGGGACTCTATGCTCCAGACCAGAAGTGTATCCCTCACTGGTAAGATCAGACCATAAACTAATCTCACTGGATATTCACATCTCGACCCCACCTCCTGCACAGAAAACCACAGTGAAAAACTTCTCTAAAGCAAATTTCACACTCCTCAAAACCGAGATGGAATCCTTCAAAGCCCCCGGGCCTGTGGTAAATACGGCCCAGACCGCAGAATCCTTTATAAATGCATTCTATGAACACCTTCAGGAATGCATGGATCATGCAATCCCAAATAAAACCAAGACCCAATCCTCCAAAGGCAGACGTCCTGTCTGGTGGACCCCAGCCATAAACAGACTATACAACAGAAGGAGGAAGCTACTAAATGATAGAGCAAAATCCCAAAAAGGGAAGGCATCTCTGATCAGTATTAGCAAAAAACTACGGGCACTCATAAAATCGTCTAAGGCCAGCTTCGAGAGAAAACTTGCACAGGACACTAAGGATAATCACAAGGCTTTCTTTAGTTATGTTAGGAACCTGGGTGGGAATTCCCAGATATGTTCAGAATTAGTCCAAAATGACAAAAAATACACCGTATCCACAGACATTGCCAACATCCTAGCTGACAGGTTCAGCGCAAACTTCTCCCCCCCCTCCCCACCAAAAGGGCAAATATCTATCCCAGCAGAGTGCTGCCCCCCTGACATCTCAGATGCTCAGGTAAGAGCCGCCCTCTCCAAAGCAAAAAACACAGCATCAATGAGACCAGACGGTGTCCCAGGCTGCGTCCTACATGAACTCCAAGAAGAGCTAAACCCAAACATAAAACTACTGTTCAATCTCAGCCTTACTACAAGATATGTACCCCAAAGAGTGGTGTACAGCAACAGTGGTCCCTCTCCACAAAGGTGGTGCCTCAACGGACCCTGGAAACTATCGCCCCATAAGCCTGACTAGCTTGGTCTGCAAAGCTATGGAAAGGATCATCATGGACCTCATAAATAAAGATAGTGGGGACCTACAGACACTGGATCCTACCCAGTTCGGCTTTGTTAAGGGCAGATCCTGCCTCTTAAACCTGGTTGATTTCTTTGAAACAGTCACCAAGGCCATTGATGAGGGGAAGGTGGTCCACACAGCCTACCTGGACCTCGCAAAAGCCTTCGATACAATACCCCACTCTGGCATTATAGATAAGCTCACCAGCTTAAATATAAACCCCTATGTCACTAAATGGGTTGCAAACTGGCTCAAGGACAGAACCCACATGGTTAGAATTGCTGGAGCCATGTCAGACTCCAAACCAGTTACAAGTGGCGTCCCACAAGGCTCAGTCCTGGGACCTCTCTTGTTCGGTATATATTTCGCTGAGGTATAGGCCAACACGGAAGGACTGTGGCTGACCAAGTTCGCAGATGACTGCAAACTGGGTGCCATAATCGACTCTCCAGCCAACACAAGCATCCTCCAAAAGGGCCTCATAGAAACAGACAACTGGTGCCAGAGCCATGGCCTCAAGCTAAACGCCAAAAAGTACCTACAAATTACCACATAGGTGGTAATCCATTAAGTACAGAAGAAGTAATTAGGGACCTGGGGACCCAAGTTGATAGCAGTCTCTCATCTGACAACCACGTGGCCAAAGTGGTTAGAAAAACATTTTATATAGCCCACCTAATCATGAAGGGATTCACATCTAGATCAGGGGACGTCATCATGCCTCTTTACTCATCCCTCATCAGGCCCATAATTGAGTACAATGCCCCTTTTGGGATGTACCTTACCAGACACCTGCAGCAACTGGAAAGACCCCAAAGGTACCTCACCAAGAGGATCAAACGGCTCAAACAGATGCCATATGCTGCCCGGTTAAAGAAACTCCAGCTCTACTCAGTGGCATACCACCTGTTCAGGGGCGATCTGTGCCTGACGTATAAAGCCATGTCCAACCCGGAATTAATGGACATGCTGCACCTCAGAAAATCCAAATCCCATCGAGCTATGCGCTCGAGAAACTTGAACCTCAGCACTGAAATAAATAGGACATGCTGGAGGGACAGGTTCATAACCCAGAGGCTCCCTTCACTCTGGAATAAAATCCCAGTCCAGGTTAGGCAGAGTCCCTCATTGACACTCTTCAAGAGGAATCATGATGAGTGGATGTGAGATCGTAGGTTTAACCCGGGTATCACTTCTGTGTCACTGTTAGACAGAGGCACAGTATACTAACCTCGAAAAAGGGCATAGCAAAATTAATTTTAAATGGGTGATGAAAGCCAAACACATTCTGGCTAGGCTTATAAATGCCCTAGGGCAGATAGCCTAGTATGAACCTATGAACCTAATCTGTTGGCCAGAGTAGCACTGATGAAACTGGATAATTTTTAGGCCTACCCAGTGGCCACAAACCCAACAGTGCAAACATATCATATACAGAAAAAGAAAGAAAAACACTTCAAAATGTTACAAATCAAGAACTGTGCTGTTGAACATGCTAACATAATAGACTGATGCATGATAACCATGAAACAAATGCAAGCACGATAGTGAAACAAAATGCAAACATCTGCATAGTGTCTCTTACAGTACTTGGGTGCAGTATTAGCTCATTATGTGCAGATACAAGCCGAAATTCCTCTGGAAGATATGAAGGGATGCACCTTACTAAAGTGTTTTTGAATATCAGGTTGGATGGTTTCTAGGCAATATCAATGGACCACTAATATTTACATTATTTAAGGTATTATACAGAGGGTAGGCAAAAGAAAAAGTAAAAGAGAAGGAGAGAGGTGACAAAAGGAAGGAGACATTGTGAGGACTTGAGGAGGTGTTCAGTTTTTTTAGGTATTACGTCCGGAAAATTTATACATGTAACATTAATATGTATAATATTAACTATACACAATAGAAAAATAAGAAATAAAATCTCCGGTTTTAAATTTTCCACCTTGTATCCCAGATTTGTTTGTGAGAGACAAACCACTTGCATTTATCTGTAACTTTCAAATGACCACGGGGGTTCTTCCTGCTCTACTTAAATGCATGATCATCCTTCTTTTACCTAAAGTATCCTTCCTTCCTCTCCTTTCCAGTGGCCTTCTTCTCTACTGCCATTCCATTACTAAAATCTTTGAAAATATCATCTATGCAAAACTCCTTAAAACTTTCAGTGAATATATAGTTTGTAATCCAATACAATATTTCTATAAAAGATTCAGCACATTTCTAACCATCTATAAAGTTATTGACGCTATATCCACTAGCAGGGACTATTACTTAATGACTCACTGGTGGTACTTCATTTTTAGGTCCCCTGTTGCAGAACTCGTCATCTGATGTAACTGGTGCCTCTTCTTTTATTGCTGTCTCCCTCTCAGACCAATTGGTTAAACACACTCCCTACCAGCCGAGGGCCATAGCCAAAAGGAACTTTTGGCACTTGCCATATTGGAGAAGATAACTCAGTGAAAGCCCCTTTCAGTGATTCTCAAAACAGTTTTTTTCAGGGATGTAAGCACCCATGTGAGGGGCACCACCTACATCTGCCAAATCTACTGCTGGGCAAAACTGCAGTGGAGTAATGGCTAAACTCCACTGAAGCTGAAAGTGGCTTTCAATGAAGTTATTCATGGCACTGGCACTCACACAACTGACATCGTCCCACCCTAAAGGCATTGTATGCATGTCACTTAAGTGCTCTAGGACCTGAAGGGCAATGGATGCAACATAGGGCTGTTGTCATCTGTGGAGGTAAGTTAACTCAGCACCTCCAGTAACACTACTCCACTTCCCCATGAGTGGACAGCTCATGCTAGGTCTCCAATCTCAACAAGGACATATTATTAGGAGACGCACATTGCAAAATGTCCCTCAACATTCCACTTGAGATAACATTTTACCTCTTCATTCTTCTCCCTCCCTGGCTACCTCCTCCAACACCCAAGCCACTAACCAATGCTGGGCCAACTGAGTTTTTATCGGGGACACAGAATCAGCTTAGTTTATTAAAATGTTTAATAATTATATTTCTCATCTCCCTGTGACGTCTGCCCTGGCTACATTTTTCTTTTGTTGCCATGCTTAGCTACACAAAATGTGTGAAACATGCCTGGCTGTAAATTTACTGCTCACCATTCTCCATAACAATTTCCTCCAATCTGGATGGAAAGATGACAGGACGTCAAATATTACAGTGTGTACAGACCAGAGAACCCATCCGTTAATCATGGAACATCCTGATCCTTCTTTAAATCCTACCCACCATCGTGTCACACCTCCCCTCTATTACTTCGCTTACAGTAGTATGACACAGACAAATGAAATCCCACTTCTTAAAGGACTGAAACGTCCCCAGGTGATTGAAATATCTCAAAACAGAGGGAAACTACAACTTCAAAACAAAGACCACTGACAAATTTTAGGCCTATTTCAAGCTAATGTCACAAGAACAAGAGAGCATGTAAATGTAATAGTGCCTATGACTTTAAAGCACTTCACGTAAAGGACTAACCACCTTGAAAAGTAAATAAATAAATGGGATTTATTAGGCACCTGTGTATGGTCTTTCTGCTCAGCTGGCCGACCTCGTCTACAAAATCCCTGCCCTTTGTCTGTCCAAGTTTTCTGAGATGCCTGAGATGCAGCATGCGCCCAGCTTATACTGGTCTCTGAAAAATAAGGAATCAGAACATTCATTTTATTTCAAAAAAGAAGAACTAGCTCTTACAGTAGTAACAAAACATACTTTGCAGTGACTTCAAAACAGTTAAATTTTTACAAATTATATTTAATACACAGTTATGCAAGGTTTTTACCAAAAGAGTAATAAGAAACTTTACTGCAGTCATCTGTATAGAAACGACCATCAGTATCTGCAACAATCAATTATCATCTGCAATGAAAAGTGCATCCTTTTAAATTTACTTCAAGGGAAAAATGTTCTTTGTGCTGAACAGTTTTTACAAATATTCACTGAAAGCCAACAAACTAAATCATAAGTGACTGAATTAGTAGCTGCTGAGACTGTGTGTGAGAGATACACCAACAAAGTCCTAATAATGGATACCGGCTGCTTTTCCAGCTGAGCTGTTTTACAGGGGAGTGAAAGAGCTGTTTTAAAGATTGTTTAGTCTTCCCCTTTTTCTACAGACATTTAAAAATTTGCCACAGAGGGAGCAAAGAGAAGTTCCGTTTCTTGTGGGGCAATAAGGATCTCTGCTTTAACATGGTCTGATAACATCTGGGTCCTTAGCTAGGCATCTCTCCTTTACACCATCAGTGCAGATGCTACCCTGCGTGGTGCACCTACAGTACTGTAGCCACGTTCAGTGGAGTGTTTGGCCACCTGAGAACATAGGTTGCATAGGTCTAGCCCTTTCTCTTTTAGGTCCTTAGCTTCAACACTCTCAGCTTTCTTCTTAGATGTGAAAGAACAGTCCTGGAACGTCAGCATGAGACTCTCTGGCAATTACCAGCTAAACTTGTATTCAGTGGGCTTATCTGGTTAACAAATTAATAAAAAAAGGCCTTGAAGGCCAGTGTAACAGATGAGTGTGTTTTCTTTCCAAACCTGTTGAGAATTTTACTCTCCCTATCACAGACCTACCCAACTATGAAAAAAGTATTCTAGTTGCAGGTATAGTTGCTCCCTTGCTACAGTACAAGAGCACAAAAGCTGGATTCATAAAAGGGTTACATGAAGGAATAACCAACACTGAAAAAATTGTCTGGGTTCTTGGAAGCTGCAGGTGTGGTAATCAGGCTCCAAAGATGTATCTGAAAAGGCATTCTTCAAGGATTCAGTGACTGGTGGAATGATTAATGGCTCAGGTTCAAGAATACTGAAATGCTCTCTGTATCTTATTTTGGATGGAAACAATTAGCTTCCCATTTGAAGTAATCCCTCAGTCTAAGCAAAGTATCCTAAATGAGATATCCTCTGATTGGGAAAAAGTAAACGGGATGCCCTTGAGTGTCAAACTCTTACATTAAGGTGGGGATATTTGGTCAACACAATGTTGTTTTTTCACCTCTGAGTCAGAGGAATCAAGAGTCCTCTGTAAAAGGAGGTGGGGTGGAGTTTTCTTTCTCTTCTTTTGAAAAGGGACCCCTGGCAATGACAGTTGCAAGATGGGGGGGGGGGGCAGGATCTTGAATAGCACCACATAATCCTGGGCCAGCCTCATAAGACACAGGAAGGGAACCTGGGATGGGTTCTAAGAAGTGCACCTACCCCAACTCACACTGTGGCAAACGATCTTCATTTTTCTCTGGAATGCAAAGCCCAGGACTTGGGGTTAGACATAGCCTTAGAGACCTTAACTCATGGGGATATAGGACCTTAATCCTACAACTGCTGGTATCTTTACAGACAAAGGTTAACAGAATACTAATCTTATTTTCACATACAGTAACATGGGAGTCAGAACTAGAGGCCCACTGAGGGACTTCTTGATTGTCTGACTGGTAAGGCATTCAGTCTTTGAGGACATGGTATTATCCAAATATGTGGCAGCCTTCACAGTGACAATGCAGATGTCTCGGTGAAAGGAGATGCCATGGCCAGGGACAAACATGCTTCAATGGACCAGACACCCTCAAAGTCCAATGGAAAGTCACTGGCCTCCTGGTACTCCCTTCTCTTTAGGGTTTTCTCCAAGTTGCTCTTTTTATTTTACAGCAAGGCATCAGGGGCTGATGTGGCCAACACCATGGTAGTCTTAGACATACTGCTTAAATTTCCATGCTTAAGGTAGTTCCAGAGAGATTCTGCACTTTGCTTGATTGCCTTGTAGTTAAACTTTTTCACAGTGGTCACACTTTGTGAGTTTGTGCTCGGAACCAGGCAAAAAAAGCACTTTCTGTGGAAGTCTTTTTTGGGACACCTGCCTCCTACACACAATGGAATTATTCACTTTCTCAGAATTTGACACTTAGCCTTAATGCCTGAAAGCTACTGCTACTCAGCATGCAACTAAACGCACACTGAAAAAACTTGATAAGAATTGTTCTTCAACAGGGTACTTATCTGCCAAGTCTGGAAGCCAAGCCTGATCAATTGGGATGATGAAGACTCTTTCAGAAAGTACAGTTATGAAAGTAAACTTACCATAACAATAGATTTTCGATGATCACTGTTGCAATAGCCTTAGCAATATGGTTTACATCCTACCAAGGATACAACATCCAGCTTCCAAAGCTTCAGGGCACCTTCCACATGGCAAACTTTCAGGGAGGTGAGCTGACTAAAAAGACAAGTTTGGCACAAAACTCTTCAGAGTTTCCTGCCAACAGAGAGAGGAAGGCTGAGCCCTGAAAGGACAAAGCTATGAATAACAAAAAATAAATGTCCATATCCTGGCATAAAAAGCACACCAATAGACGGGGGGGGGGGGGGGGGGGTGGAGTGAGGGTCAGGCTACTGCAGCAGTTATCATTTGAACATCTACTGTTATATTAAATGCACATACACAACTGAACTATGTTCATCATATTGATCACTGCTGCAGTAGCCTTAGCTGTATGGGTAAATTGCCCTATCTATCTATATTTGTGAGGTGGATGGAGAACAACCCTGGAGAATGGTCCTAGCAAAGCCTGTCCTGAACCTAGAGAAGGAAACAAGCTTATAATGCTTTGTAAAAGTATGTACAGAGGACCAAGTAAGCAGCTTCTAGAATACTTCTAAAATCCAACCCCTTCCAAAAAGCAACAGATGAAGCAAATGTCCTGGTTTAGTGTGCCTTGACCCTGCCTGGAACAGTTTTGTTATGGTGAGTACAGCAAAAAGTAATAGCTTTAGACAAGCATCTGGAAATAGCCTGTTTTGACACAGGTGGACTTTTCTTCTTACCTTCACAAGAAATTAACTGACCCGAAGATCTGAAAGATATAGTCCTATCAAGACAGTATCTGAGCTGTCTGTGGACATCCAAGGTATGGGATATCCTTTCTCTTTCATTTTTAGGTTCAGGAAAGAAAACAGGGACATGACAGTTTAGCTTAAAGTAAACTTGAATACCGCTTTAGTCATAAAAGAAGGAATAATTCTCAAAGAAACTCTGTTCCTATGGAAATGACTGAGTTAATTCGCTATAAGAACTTCCAACTTAGATACCCTTTTGCAGAGGTCAGAGAAACCAGTAAAACTGCTTTACGTGTTGACAACCTTAAGTTAGTCAGGTTATGTAGTTCAAATGGAGCAAGTGTTAGCTTCTATAATACAAAAACAAGATCCGAAGGAGGTGTCACCAATTTTCTCAGAGGCATCTTATACAAAAACCCCTTAAAAACATTCTGATATGAGAGTGTATTGAAAGAGGAGGCTAAATGGGAAGACATGCTGAAATGGACAATAAATGGAGTTTGACAAAGGAATAAGAAAGGGAAAATGATAGTAACTCGCACAAATATTGTAAAACCAGAGAATAACTAGCCCTGAATGGGTGCTGGTTATGTTGCTGACACCAGCTAAAGAATCTTTTCCATTTGTTAACATATGACTTTCCAGTACTAGGCATTCTCATCTCCATTAGTACCTGTTGCGTGTCCTCAGTAAACAGGTGCCTAAAAGGAATTAAGACCTTATCATCCAGACACTCGACTGAAATTGACTGATGTTGGATGTATCATATATCCCTGTTCTTGTGCGAGTAGATTCAGTCTGTGAGGAAGTTTGTGGGAATTGCCCCTGGCCATTCCAAGAGAAGGAAGAACCACAGTTGCATGGTCCAGAAGGGAGTCACCACAATGATCTGAACATTCAGAAGGAATCCTCCAAAATCACCCTGGATATTAGTGGAAAAAAATATAAAAAATATTCCTGTCCAAGGAAAAGAAAAGCATCTGTCTTCCAGGCCTTCTTGCATGGAGTCCTGGAACAGAATTCTTGGCAGTAAATTGTTCAGAGATGAGAGAAAGAGATCTACCTGAAGAGCTTTCCACAGACTTATCAAATCTTACTACATGATAGAGCAAAATCCCAAAAAGGGAAGGCATCTCTGATCAGTATTAGCAAAAAACTAAGGGCACTCATAAAATTGTCTAAGGCCAGCTTCGAGAGAAAAATTGCACAGGACACTAAGGATAATCACAAGGCTTTCTTTAGTTATGTTAGGAACCTGGGTGGGAATTCCCAGATATGCTCAGAATTAGTCCAAAATGACAAAAAATACACCGAACCCACAGACATTGCCAACATCCTAGCTGACAGGTTCAGCGCAAACTTCTTCCCACCAAAAGGGCCAATATCTATCCCAGCAGAGTGCTGCCCCTCTGACATCTCAGATGCTCAGGTAAGAGCCGCCCTCTCCAAAGCAAAAAACACAGCATCAATGGGACCAGACGGTGTCCCAGGCTGCGTCTTACATGAACTCCAAGAAGAGCTAAACCAAAACATAAAACTACTGTTCAATCTCAGCCTTACTACAGGATATGTACCCAAAGAGTGGCGAACAGCAACAGTGGTCCCTCTCCACAAAGGTGGTGCCTCAACGGACCCTGGAAACTATCGCTCCATAAGCCTGACTAGCTTGGTCTGTAAAGCTATGGAAAGGATCATCATGGACCTCATAAATAAAGATATTGGGGACCTAGAGACACTGGATCCTACCCAGTTCGGCTTTGTTAAGGGCAGATCCTGCCTCTTAAACCTGGTTGACTTCTTTGAAACAGTCACCAAGGCCATTGACGAAGGGAAGGTGGTCCGCACAGCCTACCTGGACTTCGCAAAAGCCTTCAATACAATACCCCACTCGGGCATTATAGATAAGCTCACCAGCTTAAATATAAACCCCTATGTCACTAGATGGGTTGCAAACTGGCTCAAGGACAGAACCCACATGGTTAGAATTGCTGGAGCCATGTCAGACTCCAAACCAGTTACAAGTGGCGTCCCACAAGGCTCAGTCCTGGGACCTCTCTTGTTCGGTATATATTTCTCAGAGGTACAGGCCAACACAGAAGGACTGTGGCTGACCAAGTTCGCAGATGACTGCAAACTGGGCGCCATAATCGACTCTCCAGCTGACACAAGCATCCTCCAAAAGGGCCTCACAGAAACAGACAACTGGTGCCAGAGCCATGGCCTCAAGCTAAATGCCAAAAAGTGTATAGTCATCCCCTTTGGCAAAAACAAAGTGCCCACAAATCACCACACAGGTGGTAATCCATTAAGTACAGAAGAAGCAATTAGGGACCTGGGGACCTAAGTTGATAGCAATCTCTCATTTGACAACCACGTGGCCAAAGTGGTTAGAAAAACATTTTATATAGCCCACCTAATCATGAAGGGATTCACATCTAGATTAGGGGAGGTCATCGTGCCTCTTTACTCATCCCTCATCAGGCCCATAATCGAGTACAATGCCCCTTTTGGGATATACCTTACCAAACACCTGCAGAAACTGGAAAGACCCCAAAAGTACCTCACCAAGAGGATCAAAGGGCTCAAACAGATGCCATATGCTGCCCGGTTAAAGAAACTCCAGCTCTACTCAGTGGCATACCGCTTGCTCAGAGGCGACCTGTGCCTGACGTATAAAGCCATGTCCAACCCGGAATTAAGGGACATGCTGCACCTCAAAAAATCCAAATCCCATCGAGCTACACGCTCAAGAGACTTGAACCTCAGCACAGAAATAAATAGGACATGCTGGAGGGACAGATTCATAACCCAGAGGCTCCCTTCACTCTGGAATAAAATCCCAGTCCAGGTTAGGCAGAGTCCCTCATTGACTCTCTTCAAGAGGAATCTTGATGAGTGGATGGAAGATCGTAGGTTTACCCCGGGTATCACTTCTGTGTCACTGTTAGACAGAGGCACAGTATACTAACCTCGAAAAAGGGCATAGCAAAATTAATTTAAAATGGGTGGCGAAAGCCAAACATACTCTGGCTAGGCTTATAAATGCCCTAGGGCAGATAGCCTAGTATGAACTTATGAACCTATGAACCTAAGACCACCCGATCTAGTTTCCATTTGTGATGGTCTGCCTTGATCCTGCTCAGTTTGGCTGCCACACAATTTTGCTTCGACAGAAGGAAGGATGCCTGTAGGAGTGATACTGTACTGTCAAGCTATATCACAAGTTAATGTGGCTACCAAGTTAATGTGGCTAGTCTGCAAAGGGGCTATGACCTTGTTTCCCCTTGCTTGTTGATGCACCGCATAAACTGCATGACTGTTGTAGTGCTTGTAACCACTTAAATTCCTGGAGTCTAAAAGTGGTTCAGATAACTGAGTGGACTTGATGAGGGCAAGCATCTTGACATTTTTGTGCTTGTATCTGTCCTTGGCATCCCACACCCCCAGCCTGATTATCCCTTCAGAAACGGCTCCCAAAGCATGGTGCAAGGCATGTGTGATGACTGACTGCTTTGAAGTAGGGTGATAGAAGGGGAGTGGAAAATCCCAGAAACTAGATCTACATATAGATCTACTTACTCCTGTCTATAGAAGAAAAAACTCATTGCACTTAGGTGTCTAATGGACATCCCAGGAACACAATTCTGTGTGAATGTGTCAAAGACTTTTGAATGTTCTCTTGGAATTCCAGCTTATATAAGAGAACTTTCACCCAAGACAGATATTCCTGACACTATGAAAAAGACTGCAAAGATAAGCAAGTCATCTACATATGGAAACTGTGGATACCCTGCAGCCTGCAATGAGCTATCACTGGAGCTTAACACTTTGTGAACACCCCTGGTGCAGTGGATAGTCCAAAGGGTAAGCTAGAGAATTGACAATGTAATCCAGACCCCAAAAACCTTACAAAACATCTGAAATATGGATGAATAGAGATGTGATGATAAGCATATTTTAAGTCCAGTGTTGACAGGAAATTTGAAACAGAAAGACAAGCTAACAGGTTATGAAGTGACATAATTTTGAATTTAGACACTATCACAAAAAGGTTAAGACTGACCCAGAATAGGTCTCCATCCATTTCCTTTCTTTGGCACTAGAAATACCCTTGAATAAAAACCCTTCCCCAACTGGGAAGGAGGAACTGGTTCTCTTACTCCTTGGGACAGCAAGCAATGAATAACTGGAGGAAACAAAAGAGTCTGACCTGAATGATGAGGAATGGCCCTCTGGAAAGGAAGAGTTTCCTTCCACTGCCATCTGTAGCCTTGATGAATGACTTTCAAAATCCATTTGTCTGAAACTATATACTGCCAAAGAGAAAATAGAGATTCAGACTTTCTGGAAGAAAAAAGGGGCCAGGGTGGGAGGGGGTTCACAAAATCTCTTGAACAGTCATTCAGACTAATTGGACTATCCTTTTTTTCTTTTTTTTGGAAATTTGAAAATTCTTTTTAGAACCCCTTGCTGCTACTTCTTAAATATCTGTGTTCTGTATTTTATTGAGACTATTCATTTTGCTTTTAGCCAAAACCGGAAGAGGAAACAAAAAAATCCCTAGGACATTTTAAAAAAGGAGGGCTGACAAATTGTAAACAGATTCACTGGATCAGCTTGCCCCTTTCATCAAACCTTTTGATCATCTCTGCAGCAGATGGGCCAAATACTAAATTTCTATCTAAGGGTGAATTTAAAATCTAATTTTTGTCATCATCATGGAGGTTCTGAGAATGCAGCCATGCAAACCTCCTCAAGGCAGTACCAGTGGTCATAACCCTGGAGGAAGTATCAACAGAATGACAGATGCACTGTAAACAATAAGTAGCAAGTTACTTATGCAATAGAAAAAAGTAAATTATTTAAAACAGATTTTCCTCACAAGACAAAACAGCAGATAATACATTCCTCATACTTTCACAATTAGTCAGAACAAACTTTAGCATATAAGCCTAACAAATTCAAAATTGTGAAAATCAGAGTTGCAGAAGTATGCACTTTTCCCCCAGTGCTATTAATAATTTCCCCATCTTTATCAGAAAGAGTAGGAGGAGGACTGGAATTGACTAGGTACTTAGCAGCAGTGGGATCAACTAGAGTCATAGCGGTTAGGTCAGGTTTGGGAGTAGTATATCAAAATTTAAAAGAATGAGGAACTTTAAACATTCTATCTGACTTTTAGTGACAGCTGGCTGGCTATCAGGCAAACTGTAAGCAGTAACATGCATACCCTCTAATGCAGACAAAACTGGAAGAATGGGTGTAGGACATGGATAATTCTTCTGTAACAACTCAGTATTTTCAGAGGGAATGAGAAACCTCAGTGTTCTCCTGCTGAAAACACTGGCACACTCTAGCAGTAGTCTTAGAGAAAGAGAACCCTCCACAGGGAGAATCAGAAACTGAGCTCTCCTGTGAGTGTGGATCATAAATCTAATGAAAAAACCCTACATCCATCCTTGCATCTTCCAGTTCAGATTCAGAATCTTTAATCTCTTCAGGAAACTACTTTACGAGAAGGATCAATAGTCTGAATTAAACCGTAATCCAGATGCAGTGAACTACTCCTATCCAAATAAATTTGAGGAGGAGTAGATGCATGCTTGGTTTTCTTTCTTTTTGACATGAAAAATGGGGCCAACCATGTTACTAATGGCATCACAACTTCCCCAGGGATTGGGCACACCATTCCAACAACAGGGAATGGTTCTCTGTTCTCTCTCCCAGGACAGAAAGGGGTGGCTCTCCCGTGACCACTGAGGTGATCCCAACAATTGCAGAGGATGTGGCTAACCCCCTCAGGTCTAAAGTGACTCTAGGTGCTACATCAGAGGGATTCAGGGTAAAAGATTATGGGTCTTCGTTACAACAAATTGCCACAGCAGGGTCACCCACCTACATGAGGCAAACTGCGAGACTGCTTTGGTGGCAAAGACTGTTTGCTTAATTTTTTTCTTTTTGTGGTTGGAAGGACTGACCACAGAACTGGCAGTCTGTTCCATGGTCAAGCCAAAAATGGTGCCTTTTTCCTGGAGAAGACAAGTGGAAAATGCTGACAAACATTACCAGTCTACAAAAGTTTTTTGACAGAAAAACGTAGTAAAAAGCACTTTAAACACTGTGCCAGCTCCACAAAAGTAAAATAAATGTAATTTCTCCACAGACAAAATGTTTTTTCAATTACTTTACACCACTTTTAAACTGGCAGAAAAAATTAAAGCTTGGCTTAAAAGTACATTACAATCTTGTGACAGTCCATTAAAACACAACACCCCTAAAACAACTTTCCTGTAGAGAAATGTGATAAAACAGCAGCACAAAGTGAACTTACCAGTCCAGCAAGGAAATAGCACAAGTAGACTGTCAATCCATGAAAACCTCAGAGGCATGTATTCTTTGGCAGCAATAAAGCTCTGAAGGGCTTTGCACCCAAGCTTGTCTTTTAGTCAGCTCAGCTCGAGTTGCCTGACAGTTTGTGCACATGGAAGGTTCCTAAGCTTTGGAAGATGACTGGCTGTTATATCCTTGGCAGGATATAGCTCATATAGCTAAGGCTACTGCAGCAGTGATCAATATAATGAGCATCTACACCTTCAATCTTTAGCGCACTACAAAAACAAACAATTGAAAATGGTGTAGGCAGCCATTTCTACCACTGGCATCTTGGTGGGAAGGACATCTGCCTAGCCTGGAGGGGGAAGGGTGCAAAGTTCAGGAAGACAACTCAGCCGATAGGCATTCTATGACAGAATTCCCAAGAGTTATATAACTGCATCAGTGAACTATGCCAAGAAAGTATGGCTGTGCAGTTAAGTTTAATATGAATGTACCAATTCAAGAGTGGTCATTGCTGCAGTCATGACATCAGGGAAATGTGCCACAGGTTGAGGTCTATATCTGGTCAGACGTTCAGTGTCAGAGATCATCATCAAATCCCCCCACCCCCATTTTCTATTTGGGGTCTGGGTGTCATGTCAACTGTTGCCATCTCTCCCTGTTCAATGCCACTCTCCTGCCTTCAACATTCATGCCATCACAGGTCTTCTCTCACACAATCCATCCGTCTCTTTACTGGACACCCTTATTTCCTTTTGCTTTCTTTCTGACTGTCCCAAATCATCTCCACCAGAATGTCTTCTGCTTTTCTGCATGTGCCTGAACCACTGTAATCTGTTCTCTCTAACTTTTTATGCAACTGGAGCTACTCTGGCTTCTGCTCTGATGTTCTCATTTTTTCATCTGTCCCACAGTGTGCATCCTATCACCGATCTCAGGCATTTCAACTCCATTACCTATAGTTTCCTCAACTGATCTGTCTTTACTGCCCAGGTTTCTGTACCATACAGTAGTACTACTCGCATCACTGTTTTGTATACCTTACTTTTTAGCTTCTTGGGCATTTTTCTATCATATACAATGGACTCTCTGTGCCAGATAGCTGCAGCCTCTCTGATTCTAGCTTTGACCTCACCATTCAGACTTCTCTCTCCTCAACCACCCCTCCCAAATACTTGAAGTTGTTAATCTGTTCCACTGTTTCCCCATTCTCAACTTTCACCTTCTTCTGAACTCCATTTGTTGACATTACAACCGTCTTATTGCACTCAGTTTCATCCCATGTGCCTTCAGTTTTGCATTCCATTTCCCTATCCTTTGCTGAAGTTATTCCTCAGAGTTTGCCTGTAATGCCACACTGTCTGCATACAGCAGCTTTGCTGATCTGTCCCCTCTGACCTGTTCGCTAATGTAGTCCATCATCAGTATGAACAGCAGTGGGCTCAGAGCTGAGCCCTGGTGCACAATCACTCCCACTGGGAACCACTCTGTGAAACTGAACACTGTTTGTACTTGAGTCATTGGGTTCTTCTACATTGATTTCACTAATTCTACCAATGCTTCTGGGAATTCTGAACCACTGCCAGATTGCCCAAATCAGCTTTCTTGGGACCTCATCATATGCTTTCTCCAAATCCAGGAATGCCCAACTGGCTTTCCCCTAACTTCTTCTCAACTATCTGGCTCACTGCCAACATCAAGTCAGATGCCCTGCATCCTGATCTGAATCTGAACTGTTCATCTCCATCTTATTTAATAACATGCTGCATGTTCGTTTACTGATCACCTCTCCCGAACATTCATGCAATGTGATAGGAGTTTGATACCTCTGTACTAACCACAATTGTGAATGTTCCCTTTGTTCTTGAATAGTGGCACTAGTATGCTTATTCTCCAGTCATCTGGGATACACCTTTCTTTCCATACTGCTATGCGTACCCTCAGGGGGTATTTCACCCCATCTCACCCAGCATCTTTATCATATCTGCTGTGACCTCAACTGAACCTGCTGCTTTCCTTGGCTTCATTTTCCTTACTGCTGTTTTACTTCTTCTATGGTGGGCTCCTCCTTTTCCCTAGTCAAAGGCTGTGTCTGGGGCAGTACAGCTCCTGTGAGGTTTTCTTCCTTCAGAAGCTGCTGGAAATGCTCCTTCCACCTGCTTTTTATGTCCTGTGGACTGGAGAGCAGGTTGTTGCTGGCATCCCTTATGAAGGGTGTCTAACTATCTTCTTTATTGCCTTGCAACCTGATATAGTTTCTTTGTGCCATATACTGAACCCATTTACAAAAGATGGTAGTGCTTCTGATGCCTTGTTCTTAGTTAATGTAACTGCTCTCTTGGTGTCTTTGTTAGCCAACTATTTTTTCTTCATAGCCTGGTCCATCTTTTCTATCTCCCACTTTTTCCTGCACTCCTCCTTTCTTTTGATGACTTCCTGGACTTCTGTTTCCCACTATCAGATTTCCTTAAGTAACTTATTTCCATACCTGGCCTGGACGCATATCTGTTCTGTAGTCCTCAAACATGCTGTTTTGAGGACCTGCCATTCTTCTTCAACTCCACCTATTTCCTCTTTGTCTTGAGGTGCTAGAACCCTGAGCATTTTCTTGAACTGTTATACTTTTTCTTCAGCCAAATCCCTGGTCTTCAGCCTAGTTTCTGTTGACCTTAGAGTCCTCTCTGACCACTGCTTGCAACTAATTGTGGCAACCAATGGTTTATGCTGTGGGCCAACTGTTTCACTGAGGATGACTTTGCAAATCACTGATTCTACCCCAGTACTAGGAGGAAGTCAACCTGAGTAGCATGTTGGCCACTCTTGTATGCAATCTAGTGATGCTCTCTCTCTTTTTGAACCATGTATTAGCTACTATCAAACCATTTTCCACCACCCATGTGGACACAGGCAGTCCTCATATCCTCTTCTGTCTCTCCCAATATGGGCAGTATCAGAGATGTCTGCACCTAAACAACAAAAAGCAGCAGATGTAGGTTAACCATTCAAAAATATAGCAACACTCTTAGAATGAACAAGACAAAAAGGGTTCTCCGAATACCTTTTTCAGTTTGATGTTTGACTTTAAATTGTGATCTAGCCTGATGGACTGTCTGAATGGCTTGTACAATACTCAACATGTGAAGCATGAACAAAACAGAGCTGGTCAGCTGTATGTCAACCTTTGTAATAGGTGCAAAGAGACATCTATGGTAAAAGTGATATTTATTTAAATTTAAATAAATAAATAAGTGATATCAACTGGCACAAGGAGAAGGGTGTTTGGCTCTGAAAATCTGTCTGGAAGTAGACCTCAGACAGTGGCAGAGTTCTTTGACTTAATGATGCAGTGCGAACCACACCATGATGGAAATCGATTACTCTGCCTGTCTAAAGCTCTTGATTCTATCTATATTGCACATGTGTTGTTTATGGATGACCATTATTATGATTATTGAGGGAAAACTGAAGCTTTCAAGGAGAATCCCAACTTTCTGGAGGCAGCTATGGGTAAAGTGGTGCTTTTTCCTGCAGTTCCTCTTTAGGCTGAGCCTGCAACATGCAGTCATCTAGGTATCAATGAACATGGATTTCCCTTTGTCCTTAGAAATGTTACTTTTGGGTGAAGTATTGTGTGAATATGCTGAAAGCAGTGGACAGCACACTGGGAATGGTGTAGTGCTGAAAAAGCAAGGATAAAGTGGAAGTTTAAGTTCTCTGCCCTGAACCTAACAAATATGTGCTCTCTGCATAGAGGAACATGTGACCAGGCATTTTTGAGGTCCAGAGTGACCATGAATGATCTAAGATTGGGGGGGGGGGACGACAACTGCTGGGTGACTATTACTAACTTTAGAACCCCTAAAAAGAGGTTTCTTTTGAGAAATCTAAAATAGGCTTCCAGTGTTCAGCTCATTTACAAACCAAAAAGAATTTAGATTAAAACCCTATCCCATCATCCTCCCCAGAAATCTTTCAAATGGCTCCCTGGAGAAGGAGGTCATCAAAAAGAGACAAGGCCAACTCCACTTGAGCTGTTGAAATAAAGGGCAATTCCACAACATGAGAGGCCTTTAATTCTATTTTGTAAACAGAAGGTAAAATGTTTACGACATATCTGAGAAGTCTTCAGACAGGTCTTAAACACCATAGGAAAAGTCATCTTCACTCAGGAAGTGGGTAGGAGGTTAGCTAAGGTTAAGGAAGGAAAAAAGGTAGGGATATGTATTCCTGCGGGAGTCATGATTGCTCAGATGGCCTGTGAAGCCACTGCTGAAAGGCCTTCAAAACATGGCTATTTTCTTACTCTGCCACATGTTTTTGAAGGGCCTGCTGATCTCTGGTCTGTCTGTAGGACTGCCAACAAATGGATAATTTCCACTGTATCTGGGAAGAGGAAGATAGAAACACTATTTGACTGACTCAATTCTTTTTCCTCCAGCTTTTTGAAAATTTCCTCAGTGGGAAGACTAAAACTGTCTAAGGGTGCATTATGCAGCTCACCATAAACATCCTATGACAGGAGCCAAATGCTCAACCAAGCATGTCTTCTAAAGATGGATCTTAAACAATGCAAAATGGATCTTATAGAAGCTGCACTGATGGGAAGGACATTTGCTCAGTCAGGAAGGGAAAAGGTGCAAAGCTCTGGAAGACAACTCAGCCATTAGGCTTTCTAGGGCAGATCTTATCAAGAGTTATATCTACATCAGTGAACTACGCAAAGAAAGCATGGTTGTGCAGATGCCATAGGTAGGCACTAGGTGAGCTGCCCTTTCACACCATTTTAAGTCTAGTAAATTTCCCATTTTGTGCTCAAAATAACCCATTCCATTTGGTTACAGATTGGCCTTACCCATCCCATAGTTGATAATTATATATTGCCCCTCATGAGAATAACTGGGATCATGTCACAGACAATTTGAGGGAACCCATGAGTGGGATAAACCATTCAGAAGATGCCTCAGTCCACTAACAGTATAGGGGGCAATCCTGGCATAAATGTTCTGTTTCCCACCCATACACAGATCTAAGTTACTCTTGAAAAAGGACAGGGATGAGATTTGCTTTATGTGGATAGGTAATCTGTTCCAGAGCAGTGGTATCTTCTGAGAGACATATCTATCCCTCCAAATCATTCTGTTGATTTTGCAGAAGAGGTTTAGAACCCTAGACATAGCATGTCTGATGCCATTTGACTTACTGATGTGCAGTAAATCCACCAGTAATAGGTCTGAGAATTCCTTGTACAGCAGACACAGGTCACCTCTTAGCAGTCTGTAGGACACAGAGTACAGTGACAAGGCACTGAGTTGGTCCATATAGGACATGTTGTTTACACCTTGTATCCTTTTAGTACGGTATCTTTGTGGGGGTTCCAGTTGTTGCATGTGTCTGGACAGATGCATGCTGAAGCGGGTATTATATTCAATGACTGGCCTAATGAGGGCTGAGTAAAAGAGACAATAACATCCCTATATCTAGACATAATCCATTTGTTTAAGTTGTGCAACACAGAATGACTTTCTTACAACAATAGACACATATTGGTCAAAAGCTAGGTCACTGTCCACATACGTTCCCAAATCGCGAACAACTAGATCAACTCTTAGAAGTTTACTGTCAATGTGGTAGTTCCCTGGGGTAGATCATTTCCCAAAGGATATAATAGTGCATTTTTTGGCATTTAGTTTCAGTCCATGATTTTGGAACCAGTTATTTGTTTGGGACAACCCTTCCTGCCAGATGGCTAAGTCATTTGGGGATTAAATGTCTGCTCCTAGCCACAGCCCTTTGGTATTGGCTTTTACTTCAGAAAAGTAGATGCCAAACAGGAGAAATTCTAGCACAGAACTCTGGGGAATCCAATGGTGACTGGTCTCTTCGTGGAGTTAAATTCCCCTATTTTGATTATCTGCATCCTGCCTGCGAGTCATCTGACAATCCAGTGTCTGAAACAGGGTGTTTATTCCCAGTTCATTCAGATTTTCTACTATGCCTGAATGGGCAACTTTGTCAACCACTTTAGCCAGGTCAATGTATATTGTATCAAAAGATTTGACCAGATTGAGGTATATGGTGTAAAGTCAAAAGCTTTGGCTAGGACAAGTTATGTGGTGTTAAAAGCTTTGCTCAGGTTGAAGTATGTGGTGTGCACAGTTTTTTCTTTATCCATTGCTTTAGTGGTCTTTCAAAAAAAAAAAAAAACACCAGGTTGAGTAACCAATGACCTGCTCTTAATGACTCTAAACTGAGACGGGTCCAGTGTTTTGAGGTTCCCTATGTCTGGATTAATTCCATGAGAAGTCTTTCCATGGCTTTGCAAACAAAGCTAGTTAGACTTATGAGTTTGTGGAAGGTCCTCCCCTTATGCAAGAGAATGAATGTAGCTTCACTTGGTACAAAACCTGTATGGAGGTTGAGAATGAAAAGTTTTGTTAGAGGTGCGGCTAAATAATGCTTCATGCTACTTAAGATGCATCCAGGGATATTGTTGGGACCCACTGATGCAGTATTTTTAGCTTTTGGAAGCACTTTTAGAACTTGGTCTTGTATGATAACTGGAGGCGAGCCAGTTTCAGGTATATCTTGAGGGAGACGGGTATAATTGGAACTAAATTTATCGGCCAGTAGGGTGGCTATATTTTCAGCCTCTGTACAGATAACATCATTCACAACTCAGCACACTGCTGCATTGTACTTTTGAGATTACTCAAAATGCCATCTGCTGGGATTGTTTAAATTACTGTATGTGGCTATAAGTACTGTGCAAGTAAAAGGCAAAAGAGTTACAAAGAATACTGAAACATTTGTATGCTACTAAAAAAGTAAGATATCAATGATTTGCCTATACAGTATTTTGAATGCTCAGAATAAAACAGTTTATTGACTTCAAGTTTTACAAGTCACACTTCAAAGTTTATTACGGGGTGATTCTAGAAACATCTTCAAAAAAGAAAGCAAAAGGCATCTGCATTTGGACACCATGAAGGGTTTAGGCTTAAATGATGCTGCTGTTAAAATTAAATAAATGTGCTCTACAATTAAAACCCAGATACCAAAGTTTAAATTAGGATATAGAATGTATGCATTTATAGATGTATATAAACATTTAGGCGCATGTGTGTGATTGCCCACACACACACACACACACACACACACACACAAATATAATGGAGTACTGTTTACAGACATACAGAACAATGAAGATGTATATCCAGTCCCAGCTCAGCAAAAGTACTGAATGAGCTTTACCATCATGGACTAAGTAAATATCTCTAATACAAGTTGTTGGGTCTTTTCGGCTTTTCCCGGTTAGGGGTCGCCATAGCAGAACTCCGGTCCGCTAATGATTGGTAGTTAAGTTTTACGTGCCGAGTTACCAGCCCTGACGCACAACCATCAATGAACGTACGCCCATTCATGCATGTCTCCACGCAGAAGACGCTCTAGCTGAGAATCGAACCAGACAGCGTCTTACTGCGAGGCGACAACGCTACCGCAGAACCACAACCACGGGTAAATATCTCTAATACAAGTATTCTTATTTATTCTACAGCATGTTTATTATTATTACCATTACTACTACTATTTCCTACTCATATGTGTAAGACGTAACGTTATCCACAAGATGGTGATATTTACTAAGAAATCAATTGCAAACCAGACAAAAAAATTAACTAGATGTCCTCATTTTATATATATATATATATAGATAAATAGATAAATATATATATAGATAAATATATATATATATATATATATATATATATAAATATATATATAGATAAATATATATATATATATATATATATATATATATGTAGGTATGTGTGTGTATATATATATATATATATATATATATATATATATATATGTGTGTGTGTGTGTGTGTGTGTGTGTGTGTATATGGGTCTACTTTAGTTCACCAAAAGTGCACCTTATCGAATCTTAAAAAAAAAGATATACAGTTATGCGAAAGTGTAAATTAATAAAATGCACTTTCGTGACATACACATCACAGAAGTACAAAAAAACGATCATATACACTAAAAACAAATTTTTGTAAGGGGGCAAGCTCTCCTGCACCTCCTCCTCTGCTAATTATATTAATAACTACAAGATCTCACTATAATGGGGAAAAGGGTAGTTATCCTTATCCCCACTGTACTGCGATCTAAATCAACAAGCTCCAACTGCTGTACACCTTCCACTCCCATTAGAAATATAACCAAGAACTAAAAAACACCACACTTGTTCTTCTACACAATCCCGGAACTGCCAACCATTATCCACTAATTTGTATTTCGCGAAAGTGCGATTTCATTAAACTGCACTTTCGCTTAACTGAAATTGGCTCTTTAAAATGCAATAAGGTGTACTTTCAGTGAACGAAAGTAGACCCACACGTACACACACACACACACATATATATATATATATATATATATATATATATATGTATGGGTCCCCTACAGATTTGGAAGTTCAAACACCTGTTAAAAAATAGGAACATAACACAAAAAATTACTAAGATGTTGTTAGCAGGGGGCAAGCCCCCCCGCACCCCTGTGGGGGGCTGTGCCCCACACACACCCTGCTATTGAAATATACCAACTCTGAGATTGCACTACAGTGTGGAAAAGGGAAATCTTCCTGTTCCACGCTGTATGGAGATCTCCTTTCAGAACGGTCGGACTTTCAAAAGTCTATCATATGGTCTCGGCCATATGAAAGTCGACCTTTTGGAATTTCGATCATCTGTAGGGGACCCATATGTGTGTGTGTGTGTGTGTGTGTGTGTGTGTGTGTATGTATATATATATATATATATATATATATATATATATATATATATATATACATACACACACACACACACATATATATATATATATATATATCTATAAATATATATATATATATCTATGCAAGATACTTCTGTGTTTCACTATGTAATATACATAATATATGTTGCCATTGAATAGATACATTGTTTTTGATGTCCTGTTTGTGTGATTAAAGCACTGGCTCTGCGTTTTAAAGTCAGTTGCCTGGATGTTTCTAAATCTGTATGGACTACCTTCTTGTTAGTCAAAGCATTTTACTAAGATTTTGCACTTTTTTAACCTTTTCTTAAACACGAGTTTTCAGTTAAAATCACTTGTATTGTGTGTTTATTAGACCCTTGGTTACTTGTGTGTTTATTAATACATCTACCGTTTTGTTACTTTTAAGTATTTTCCTTGATAAAATGTTATGTTGCATATCCATACTGCTAATCCAACTTCTCTCCCTGAAACTTACTATTCCTTTTCACATTTTGAGTTTACTTTTTACTTTAAAGCAGAGTCAAAGTTTTTTTTTCTAGTCAGTGTGTAAATAAAACTTGCTGAAAGCAGTACAGTGTATTCACTGACGCTGAGTACTTCACTGCTATTTCCGAGGTGTCGACATTAGTGGTTGGAGTTTTAATTGCTTTTTTATTGTTTTTTTCACTCTAGTTCCTTAGCTTAACAATGACGGGCAATGCTGTATTCAACAGATGCAGGGACTTGTATTTTCAAATTATTAGAAACCTGAGTCAACATTACCTCCCTGTTAAAGCTGTACTAGCTGCAGAGCTAAGCAGCGAAATACAGTTGCACATCTAAAGCCAATCATATTGAACGTCTAGACCAAACTTCTTAAAATGTTTTTATGTAGTCCTTTAATCAAACACTTTAACCCAAACAACTTACTGTATCTGCATGTTTAATTTACCTATTTAATGAAATACTTTAAACAAAAAACTGTAACACTTGTACATTCTCTTATCCCTCCCTGACAGTTCGCACCCTTGGTCAAAAAGGAAGGTATGCCAGCTAGTCCTCCTTCTGTTGCCAGTTTCATAGCAATGAAGAATAAGGCAGTGTAAGAACTGCCCGATGCTCAAAGGTAATGATATTTTACTTAACTCAATATCTACTTGTGAGAAATGCAAGTACTTGGCCAAATCAGTGGGCACACACTTAAAAATAAGCACATCCTGTGGGCATCACTCTCTTACATGAATAAACAACAACACAGTATTTAAAAATATAAACTTTTACACCCTTGCTGCAGTCTCCAATTCATTGACATCATCAAGGTCACTGAATACAGGTAGTTTTCTGTCCAATTGTCCCCCCAAACTGGCATCACCATGACTGTCCTAATAACCCACCCATGCTGTGATGTCGCAGCTCACTGGTCCTTCCCCTACCCATACAGAAAGTAAAGGCTAGAACAAGGAAACAGTACATGAGTCAAGTCTCCTGTTGTGAGCTGTCAACTGCAGCAGTAACTGCTCAAATCACCCATAGCACTTTGATAGCTAGGGAAGTTAGGTGTGAAGGTGGATGGGAGATGAGTCAAAGTAGTACAATTCAGGCTTCACAAAAATATGCAGTTTAGCCATTCTAAAAAGAAGCAGCAGTAAAAAGCACTTTGAAAGCCTGTTCTGTGGCATTTGCACTGTCTGTGTTTTAAGTAGTCACTGAATGGCATGAAATGTTACTTAAAACGAAATGACTGAAAGACAGCAGTGTATGTATGTAAAATCAATTCAGTGACAGGAAGCTTTACGAAGAACAAGACCTGCATGATGTAACTTTTTACAGATGAGCACTGCATTTTGGGATACCTAGAGGCAGACTAAACAATCAGAATTACTTCATGATGTCAGACCCCATGTGGTCAGACTCAGAAATTATGAAAAAACCTGGAAATAGTCCCAGAGTGGTGGTAAAATGTAGGAAGCACCAAACCATGATGAAATAAATATGTTTTTTTGAGTCTGTGGGTGCAGTTCTCCTTCAGTGCTAGAAATCTGAAATACAAACTGCCAGACCTTGAAGCCCTCCTGCATTTGGAGCACATTGGTGTTAGTGTTGTTACAGAAACCGGTTTTAAGTGCCCAGTAAGCAACTATTCAACATCTGGGTTATGTGCTTACCACTCATTTAAGACCTGACAAAGTGTGGTGGAGTCTCCATATATGTTATAGACCGCATTACCTTAAGACAAACATGTAGAGTCCCTCAAGAGAGCTTATAGATATCCAAATCATGCTAAATAGGATTAACTACCAGATCACTATAGGCTATAAAATTCTCTCCATGTCTCCAGAAAAATCATACATTACTAAATATTCTTGATGAACTCCCCATAAGCAGGAATACTGTTATCTTAGGGTAATTTTAACCCAATGATTAACTGTGGACTTACCACCACCAACGTAAAATAACCACAAAATTTCTTAGATTTTATAAATAAGAATTCCCAGGATGTAAATGGACCTACTACAGAACAAACTGTACTCAACTTGATCATAGCAAACTTAGCATCTGTATGTACCATCCCCAAGGTATCCATGTCATTATTCAAGTCAGACCACGAACTATCAAAACTTCCAAATCACTGAAGACAAATATCATAGAATTCAAGGTCTGTACAGACCTCCTAAAATGTTAAGATAAAAGTCTTAGAGTATAATGGTACTACTTACTATGCTGATAATAAAAATTATGCAGAACTTCCTACTCAAACCTGGACAAGTGTATTAAATTCACAGGCCCAATCAAATCCAAGCCAATAGGGACATATTAAACAAACCTATATGGCTGCCCTCTTGCAGTAATAAACTATGTAATAGCATGAAGAAACTCCTGAAACTATATAGAAGAACAAATGACACCCAAAACTAAGGAAAACATTAAGTAGCAAGTCAAGAGGCTAAGAAGGAACAAGAAAAACAAAAGCATCTCAAACTCAGTCTAGCTACAGAAGCCAAAAACAACCATAAACCCTTCTTTACTAAGAAAAATATGAAATAACACCCAACAATCCTCCAAGCTTTTTCACATTGGTACCAACCACCCATATCCTGTGGATATCCCTAACATACTGGTTAATACATTTAGTGCCAGCATCACCCTTGAGACATCTATTTCAACTCCACCTATAGGATCATAGGAGGTTACCAGGCTAATGGCCCTAAGGCCCTTACAAGCCTAGCCAAGTATAATTCCTGTTCCAAAGAATATCAAGGTATTATGCAGAACTAAGTCAACAACTACTGCCCCTGTCCAAGATGGACACAGGTGAAACTCCTGGGGTGACTTTGCAGTTTCCCATCTAATCATACAAATTATGCTTAAGTAGGGACAGTGAAGGGCTCTGCTTCACATGAACTGGAAGTTTGTTCCAGAGGACAGATAACCTTTGACAGACACATCTCTCTCCAGCAAATCCTGTTGATGTCA
Organism: Protopterus annectens; assembly: GCF_019279795.1. NCBI lineage: Eukaryota > Metazoa > Chordata > Ceratodontiformes > Protopteridae > Protopterus > Protopterus annectens. Next base: position 1,043,797,232 of record NC_056739.1, on the reverse strand, counting down.
CATACTAGGTTGAGCTCCCTACAACGAGTGTATCTTATACCACTTGATTTATGAATGTGCAGCATTTCCATTAGATCAGGATCTGAGATTGCTTTATATGCAAGGCAGAGGTCACCTCTGAGTAGTCTGTGAGGCACAGAGTGTAGTGACAGCAATTTCAGTCTGTCAACATACGACATATGCTGAAGACCCTGAATTTTCTATGTATGAAACCTCTGAGGTCTTTCCAGTTGCTGCAGGTGCCTGGTAAGGTACATACCAAAGATAGCACAATACTCTATTACTGGCCTGATGAGTGAGGAGTACAGCGGGTTATAACCTCTTTTGTTCTGCATGTAATACCCTTACTTATGAGGTGGGTGACGTAGAAAGCCTTTCTTACCACTGTGGAGCCATGGTAGTCAAAGAAAAGGCTGCAGTCAACCTGTGCCTGTGTGCTCAAATCTCTCACCACTGACTGCAGTCTTAGGGTATTGTTAATAGTGTGGTAATCTGCATGGACGTCATCTTGCTGAAGGGGATGATAATGCATTTTTCTGCACTGAGTTTTAGCCCATGACTTTGGCGCCAGTCATTTGTCTAAGTCCCTCTTGTAGGATGTTGACATCGTTTGGGGCCTTGATGACTGCACCCAGTTTGCAATCATCAGCAGACTTTGTCAGCCATAGGGCTTTTGTTTTAACTTGTACATCCAAGAAGTAGATTCCAAACAACAGGGGACCCGGCACCAATCCTTGTGTAACACCACTGGTTATGGGTCTGCTGGTGGAGGTAGAGTCACCTATTTTGACTGTGTGCATTCTATCGGTGAGTCAGTTTGCAACCCACCTGACAATATACGGGTTGATCTGCAGCTGGGTGAGTTTATCAATGATGCCTGAGTGGGGAATAGTGTCTAAGACCTTGGCCAAGTCCATTTAGGCTGTATGCATGAATTGGCCTTCATCCAAGGCTCTGGTGACTGTCTAAAAGAAGTCCACCAAGTTCAAGAGGCAGGACCTCGCTTTAATGAAGCCAAATTGGGTCAGTTCAAGCATTTGGAAGTCTCCAGTATCTTTGCTAATAAGGTTCATGATTATTTTTTCCATACCCTTGCAGACTAGGCTGGTCAGGCTTGTGGGTCTATAGTTCCTAGGGTCTGTGGAGGTGCCTCCTTTATGTAATGGGGTGATGGTTGCTGTTTTCTATTCAGCAGGTTCAAAACCAGTGTTTAGACTGTGGTTAAAGAGAGTACCCAGTGCTGGTATACCTTATGGAATCATACCACCAATCACCACAAAAGAGGATGTACTGAAGGTACTGCTCCAAAGCAAAGAATAATGTTCATGGGGTCTGACAACATACCATGCTGCCTATTTAATAATACTAAGCAAGCACTGGTGGACTTACTCTCCAAACTCTTCAATCTGAGCCTATCACCTAGCTTTGTTTCACAGAGTAGCTCACAAATGCTGTAATGCCACTCCACAAGGGTGGCCCAACCTCTGACCTATCAGTCTTGAAAGTCTTACATGCAAAGCTATAGAATGTATCATAATGGACCTATGTAACTATGATATCAAATATCTTATCAGACTCGATCCCCACCAGTCTGGCTTTGTCAAGAATAGATCCTATCTAATGAATCCTGTAAACTTCTTCAATAGGGCTACTCAGGCTATTGACTGTGGTCAAGCTGTCCACACAGTGTACCTTGACCTCACCAAAGCATCTCATACCAGACAACATGCAAATATAAAAAACAAACTGAATGGACTCCAACCTGACCCACATGTGGTTAAGTGAATTGCCAAATGGCTTACAGAAAGGACTCCCACTGTGAGACTGGTGGGATGCATCTTCTGGAAACATGAAGGTGACCACTAGTATCCCATTCTGGAACCTCTACTGTTCAGTATCAACTTTTTCCCTCCCCAATTATCAAATGTGGACCTCTGGTTATAAAAGTTTACAGATGACTATAAGCCAGGAGTAATCATCAAGTCCCCCTCTAACATACATGCACTCCAGCACAAGCTTGCACTTGTCAGTATCTGGCATACTAAAAATGGTCTCAAGCTGAAAGCCAAAAAGTGCAGCATTGTGGCATTTGGCAAGCATCCTCTTACCCCTAATTAAGGCGTGCATAACACACCACTTCAAAATGGAAATATTGAGAGACCTGAGTACATGGGTGGACAGCTCCCTTATATTTGCTCATCTGTTTCAACAGTTGTTAGGAAATCCTATTATATTTTACAGTTCACAGCTAAAGGTGTTTTCAGTTCTACAAAAGTCCTCACCAATTTGTACTCCACACTGAATAGATCCATCACTGAGTACAATGCCCCATTTGGGGTGTACCTTACTAAGCATATCAAGCAAATGGAAAGAACCTAGAAGTCTGTATCTGAAAAGATCAGGCGCTAAGAAGATTAACTACCAGGAAAGACTGGAGGCTTTGTCCCTGTAGTCAGTTTCATATAGACTCTTTAAGGGCAACTTGTGTCAGTACTTCAAGAATTCTTATACCTCAGTAAATCAAACAATTCAGCAATTACCAAGTCACAAACCTAAATCTACTCCAGTAAATAAATAAGACAAGAAAGGTGGGAAAGATTTGTCAGGCAGTATCTACCTCTTCAATGGAACAAACTTCCTCTGCAAATTAAGCAGTGTGACGGTCAACAAATATTAAATAAAATAAAGATGACCTCAGTTCAATTAGCATCTTGGGCATTTGACAGAGTTCACAGGGAAGATGGGATATTCCTATCTGGGGGGGTACGCATTGACATCTTTTCAGTTGAATGCTAATAGCGGCTGGTGCTCAAAGAAGTTAGACGTCAGGATGGGGGATGGGGCAGACAATTAGTGCACTCCCTTTAGGGCTGGGGGGGGGGGGGGCAACAGAACATGTTGTAATTTCCTAAGTCCAACCAGCCATAGCTAGAGCTAGGCATGCTGAGGTAGGACATAGGCCAGCAAAAAAAAACAGATCCTCTGAATGACAGTAGGACTCCTAAAGCTCAGCCCACACCTTTGGTGAGTGTAAGTATCAAACCATAAGTTGACCCTTCACAATTAAGATGAACAAGCTTACTGGGTGGGGAGGGATAACTTGAAGGAAAAGCATGGGTCTGGATGAAAAAAAAAACTGACACCATCTGATACTCTTCTGCATCTATACCAAGAAAAAAGGCAGGATGGTGTGAAAACTGATGCAAGATTAATGAGTAAACTCCACCTTAATCTAGGACAGTGAAAGAGGCTTAAGGATCTGACAAAAGGATAGAACAATAACCAAGATAAAGAATAAGAAGGGAAAGTAATCTAGGCTGATTACATGACCTAGTTCTAAGGATCTGCAGGGAGGTGTAAAGTAAACTGCATACACACATTAAAGTTCCCCAAATCAAGGACTGCTTAAAAGGTGAAGCACAGCGAACTTGAGATTGTAACTAATGACAATGAGTTCAATGTCAATCAAGCTATTTCTAATAGGCCAAGCCTGAGGGCTCATGCCCCAGTAAAATAAGTCTACATCAATGCCAAAACTATTGACACCACATTGAAAAATTGATGTTGGTGCTACGAGAATCATTGCTGAAAAGGAGAGTCTACTCCAGGGAAGCCCATACTAGAATCAGTGTTGATCGACACTGAATGCAAGAATCAAGGCTGGTGTTGAAGGACATGGGTTCAAATCTGAACCAAATGTCAGTACTGGAAAACATGTCTGTCTCAGTTATCGATAATGGCTAGCATGCCCATTGTAAATCCCACAATATACCAAGAGAAAAGATCCGGTCGCTCGGACTTTTTTCAATTGGTATAAAGTATCCAAAACCTTTTTTTTTTAATAAAGAAAAAAAAAGAAAAATAACGGAGCAACGGAGACTTTCTTTTCTCCGTTGCCTCCGTTTCAAAGCATTGATGTACTGGGTATGCGTAGGAACGCAAGTCCCATATGCATGCACAGTACATCAACACAAGGAAGCAGTACACCACCACCGGCGAAAGAACAGTAATGCGCCATTATTCAAAGACATTATTTAAGAAAAGTAAGTATTTTTTTCTTAAATAATGTCATTGTATAATAGCAATAACAGACTCGGTGGTTATGGTATATTGAAATTTACCCACGGTTGGCTTTATTTAATCACTTGGGCTTCGCCCTCGTGATTAAACCATGCCAACTGTGGGTAAATCTTCAATATACCACACCACGTTATTGGTTATTGCTTAATTAAAATGTAATTAAAACACAATATTGGGGTCAAATGCTGACATGGAAAATCACCTCAGCACTGTTGTTTGATTTTCCTGAAAACTGATGTCAGCACAGACATGAGGAGGCTGAAGTGCATGAGCCATATAAACTAGTCACAACTCACATCAAACCTGAAACAAAGTTTCTGAAAGGACCAAACTTAGAAAAATTTGTCCCACTGAAACAAAAAAATATGGTCAAGCAAAATACACATTTTATGTTAGAAGCACTAAGCACAACTACAAACCCAGAGATAAGCACTTATACCAATAAATCACAACTTCACAAATAAATTTCTCAAGTCAGAAAACATGAGCCATGTGAAGTCAATATAAAACCACAAATGACACCAGTATCAAAACAGGGCAGGCGTGAGTACTGCCAAAATAAGAACTAATCAAAATGTAAAACAGTCATTTATATTCAAGAAAGACAATTACCAAAAAATACACTTCATTTAAGAATCACTAAGCAAAATAAGCAATGGTGGCTGTCAAAACAACCAAGGTACATTCAGTGTCTACAGAATTACACAGGCAGTAGAAAGAAATAACTTGAGAACAAGCATCAAATTCAGAAATCAAGCTTCAATGGAACCTTAAAGAAACTAAAGGCAGTTAAGAAACGATAATCTACCAACAAGAAAATGGTGAACACCAAGGGAAAGTGGGACAGACGAGTTAACTTTCAAAATTTGACCCTGAATCAAATATTCCAAAGTCAGAAATGACCAGGAAAAGAGCTGAAGAGAAAAACATTAACATCCCTGTGAAAATTATCAAAATTCCCCAAAACTCTGGAAAAAACATATGGTAGCTTGATGCAGTTTATAGATGCGACTGAACTTCATGCATAGGTCAAATGGGGAAAAAAGATAGGCTTGTTTTGAGGGCGGTCATTCTCCATAAAGGAATGGATAAAAAGGCAACAGTCTGGTACCTATGGAAATTTTACTGCTGAACTGAACAAGTACTGATCAAGTACTGCCAGCCTCAACTCCTATGAGTAGGGATAACTTGGCTGGTCATATTTAATCTCCCAGATAACGGAAGAACGATGCAAAGTAGGACAAGGTTCAAATATAGTGAAGTTGTTCTTTCCCAATGGATATACAAAGAAGTGCAGCTGTAGAATGTTTTTGGCATTGTAAGCAGCTGACCACAGTTAAGGAATTTTTGCTGACATTCTGTAATAAACTGGTATGACATTTTTTGCTTTTAAAGCAATGTAAATACTTAAAAGCTTATCTTTTTGGTGTTTTGTGCAATTCCTCATGCATGATGCACTTGCTATTTCAGCACAGATTGTTGATACAATCATCTATAATTATATATTATACAATCTTAATAAACTAGCCTTATGCCAAAGAATTAGTTTGTATATTCAATTATCAATAATTTGCAATCAAACACACATTTTTTATATATACATATATAGATATATATATATATATATATATAATATATATATATATATATACATACACATATATATATATATATATATATATATATATATATACATATATACATATATATATATATATATATATATATATCTTACAGCATATATCCAATGCATGAATATATGCTACAGTATATATCCAATGAATGAATACATATATATATATATATATATATATATATATATATTACACACACACACACACACACACACACACACACACACACACACACAGTATATATCCAATGACAATCAACTATTTCATGTACTCAATCTCATGTTTGAGTTAATGTTCATTAAACAAAAAGTTAAAAACACAAATTAACTATTTAGAACATTACTGACCATTATTGTTTAATTTTCCACTACATTTCAATACTCATCTCCAGGAGATGAGTCCGAATGGAGAGATGAAAAGTCGGCAAGCAAGGGAGAGTAGTAGTGTGAAATTGAATTAATCCTCAAGTCTTGGCGAGTACCTTCACAAGGTGGACCCTGTTTTTCACAAAATGTCGCCAAGGTGACACTGATATATAGACTGTATTTAAATAGCATACATCATGGACAGAACACGGTTAAACATTTTAAAAAATAGCTGGGCACACAAGACCCAGGATAAAAAAGTGCCCAATCCTGGCTGGTGCCTAGGACTGGAAAAGATGACTGTAGAATCCTCAAAATACAGAAAAATTCCTACAATGAGGCCAGGCCAGGCCCAGGGGGAGGATGGCCCCCCTGTTGAAGAAAGTAGTAGCAGTACACAAAAATCACAAAAACTGATAGGCCAAGGAAGAGCCATAAAGATGATAAAGTGGCTATTGAGGAAAATATAGACATTATGTATTGTTATTATTATACAAAAAGCTCAGAATTTCCAGACACAAGATATACAAAACAATTAAAACAGTAAATAGATCAAGAAACATTGATTTGTTTGGAAAAAGAAGCATCTAAGGAAGTGTGAACATATAAACAATAAAACCTAGAGATTTTTGGAAAGTATAACAAAGAAATATAGACATGGGAAAGAGATTTGACATGGTGCAATATTTATGCAAAGGAAGAAGCCAAATGAATCAATATGAAGAAAGCAGCCCCAAAGATATTCAAAGAGAAATACAGGCAAAGGCATCCAGATATGGAAAATGTCATAATAAAGAAAATAATATCAGAAAGATAGAGTGTAGTAAAGAAGATTAGTAAAGCAGAAGTTAAAAAAATAGAAGTTGAAGTTATGGAGTGCTTGCGAAGTGAAGGATTTGGTATAGAAGGTCTAACACAGGTTACATCACAGCAAGATGGAGCAAGTCCACAAAGTAAGGAGAAGCAGGAAGATTATGAGACATCTGAAGAAGAAATATGGACATGGGAAAGAAAAAGAGATTTAATATGGTGTAATATTTATACAAAGGAGAAAGCAAAACTAATCAATACAAAAAGAGCAGCACCAAAGAAATTAAGAGAAATACAGGCAAAGGAATCCAGACATGGAAAACTTTACAATACAAAAAATAAGAAGTTGTTGTTGTATCTTTCGGCTTTTCCTGGTTAGGGGTCGCCACAGCAGAATTCCGGTCAGCTAATGAGTGGCCATAGGTTTTTACGTGCCGAGTTGCCAGCCCTGACGCACAACCTTCAACGAAGGTACACCCATTCACACATGTCTCCAGACAGAAGACGCTTTAGCTGAGAATCGAACAGGACAATGTCTTACTGTGAGGCGACAATGCTACCGCAGCACCACCACCACAGTTTTTAAGACAAGGAGAAAAAGTAGAAAAGGAGATCAGTAATGGAGAAGTTAAAGAAATAGAAACTGAGGTTATGCACTACTTGTGAAGTGAAGGATTCAGTGTAGAAAATCTAATTCAGAAAGCACCACAACAGGATACAGCAATGGGTATCCAAATTAAGGGAAAACCAGTGGAACATGAAGCAACTGGTCAGGTGCCATATGAAAACATTTTAGAGCCTTCCACAGGAAACTAGTACAAATATCCACTTGAAGCTGGACAGTAAGAGAAGGAATAGGAAACTACAGAAACTCAGAAAAAGTTAATGTTGAGGAGTGACAGTTCAGTAAGTTCTCATATGACAGAGCAACGTATGACACAAGATGAAACTGAAAAGAATGTGCCACAGGAAGATGCTATAGAACTTTTTATAGACTGCCCACAGGAAATGGAAAATAAAAAAAATGTGCCCTCAGTTTAGAAGAAAACGAGCTAGAAAAGTTGCTTGATTTAATACAGGTAGATAGACATATTAAGATCAATGAAAGAAATAGACTGCAAAAGGTCAATAAAACACAAAACGTCAGAAGTTTGATAAGACAAATGAACACAGTAATTAGGGCTGTCCATAGAGATCCATGCAATATAACAGAAGTAAACAGGATATATTACTGTGCAGCTAAATTAATACCGCAAGAACACAGGGTAGTGAAGGAAAGGAAGGGGAAAAATCGAACACCATCACTGAAGTACTGAATAGAGAAAACTATAAAGCAATTAAGGCAAGAAGTGTCACTGTTAGAATATAGAAGAGAGAACAGATCAACAAAAATACTAAGAAAGATAGACGCAATAAAAGCAATGCGCAGTATTAGAACAGACCAGGATCTATCAAGCACTATCGTAAAAAAGCTAAATACTCATCACAGCCAGAAAAACTTAGAAGATACATAGATAAATATAAAGGAAAGGTACAAAATAAGCAATTTATTGATGACACAAAAATGTTTTATAGTGAACTGGGAAACAAGGTAAAAGGAATTGAAAGACAACCAAAAAAAGAAGAAATAGATACATTTTGGGGAAGTATAGGTTCATAGGTTGGTACTAGGCTACCGGCCCTAGGGCCTATATACAAGCCTAGCCATAACAATTCCCTGGATATTTCTTCCCACAATATTTACTTCTCTGGACCCCTGTCTAGCAGGGCGACTGACATGATCCCTGGGGTGAATTACCTATCTCCCATCTAATCATCAAGGTTCCTTTTGAAGAGGGCCAAGGAGGCGCTCTGCTTGACATGTATGGGCAGTCTGTTCCAGAGTATGGGGAGTCTCTGGGCCAGGAAGCTATCCCTCCAGCATGTTTTGTTCATCGTGATGACAAGGTTTAGATCCCTGGAGTGTGTGGCTCTGAGGGATTGGGATTTCTTTAAGTGGAGCATGTCCAACAGCTCAGGGTTTGACATGGTCTTGTATGTTAAGCAGAAACTGCCTCCGAGTAGACGATATGCCACAGAGTATAGCTGGAGTTTTTTTTAGACGGCCAGCATACGGCATCTGCTTTAGGCCTGTGATTCATTTAGTGAGGTATTTATGTGGCCTTTCCAGTTGTTGCAGATGTCTTGTGAGGTACATACCAAACGGGGCATTATACTCTACAATGGGTCTAATGAGGGATGAGTACAGTGGGACAATGACCTCCTTTTTTCTGGATGAAAAGCCCTTAGTGATGAAGTGTGCCACATAGAAGGATTTCCTGACTGTTGTGGCTATGTGGTTATCGAAAGTGAGACCACTGTCCACCTGTGTCCCTAAGTCTCTCATCACACTGTTGATGTTTAGTGTACTGCCACCTATATGGTAATTCATAGGTATATGTTTTTTGCCAAAGGAGATAACTATACATTTCTTGGCATTAAGCTTGAGCCCATGGTTCTGGCACCAGGCATCTGTTTCTGTACGGCACTTTTGTAGAATATCCACATCATTTGGGGATTCAATAATGGCTCCCCAGTTTGCAGTCTTCTGCAAACATTGTTAGTCAGAGTCCCTTAGTGTTGGTCTGTACTTTAGAGAAGTAGATGCCAAACAAGAGTGGTCCCAGGACTGAACCATGAGGTACTCCACTTGTCACTTGTCTGGAGCTGGATTTGGAGTCAGCTACTTTTACAGTCTGGGTTCTGTCGGAAAGCCAGTTGGCAACCCATCGAGTGATGTAGGAATTTATGCCCACCTTAGTAAGTTTATCTATGATTCCAGAGTGGGGGATGGTGTCAAAGGCCTTGGCAAGGTCCAGATAGGTTGTGTGGACTGCCTTACCCTCATCCACATCTCTGGAGAGTGACACGAAGAAGTCAATCAGATTCAGGAGACAAGATCGGCCCTTCACAAACCCAAACTGGGTGGGGTCCAGTGTTTGAAGGTTACCAATGTCTTTGTTTATAAGTTCCACGATAATGCGTTCCATGCCCTTGCAGATCAGGCTTGTCAGACTGATGGGACAGTAGTTCCCAGGATCCAAGGCGGATCCGCCCTTGTGGAGTGTGATAACTGTAGCTGTGCGCCACTCAGTGGGCATGAAGCCTGAGGTGAGGCTATGATTAAACATGACACTTAGGTGAGGTGCCAGTTCATTTTGTAGTTCATGTAGTACACAGCCTGGGATGTCATCTGGTCCCATGGATGCTGTATTCTTAGCTTTGGAGAGTGCAGTTTCTACCTGTGTGGCCGTAATTACCTGAATTTGGCAATCTTTTGGTACTGAGATGGGCCCTTTAGGTGGTGAGAGGGGGGTGAAGTTGGCACTAAATCGATCTGCCAGGATATTGGCAATATCCTTGAGATCAGTATATTTAATGCCATTCTTGTTGTAGCTCAGAGCAGATCTGAGCATTGCCATTTAGATTCTTGACATAACTATAAAATGCCTTGTGGTTGTCTTTGGAATCTTTGGCAATTTTATTTTCGTAACTAGCTTTTGAGGATTTTATGAGGAATCTCAGCTTCTTACTGAGGCTGGTGAGGGAGTTTTTTGCATCCTGATATTTTCCTCTTTTCTGCAACAGTTTCTTCCTTCTGTTGTATAGTTTGTTTAAATCGGGGGACCACCAGATTGGCTTCCTTTTTTGGAGAAGAGCACCTTGGTTCTATTTGGGATGGCACAATTCATGCACAAGTGGATGTGCTCGTACAGTGCCTTAGTGTAAGATTCTGCAGTCAAACTTTCAGATCTCGTCTGCATGGGTGTCATGAAGTTTGTCACTTCTGATTTCAGTAGCATTAAGTTGGCTTTGGAGAAGTTTTTTAAGGAGGTTTCCTTACTGGGGGTGGGGGTGGGATGTGGATGTCAAGGGTGATTTGCTTATGGTTAGACCTGACCAATGAGGGGGTGGACCACTGGTGTGGAGCATCTATCTCCCATGTTGGTAATGACTAGGTCTAGGATATTGGAGCCCCTGGTGAGACAATGGATTAGATGATCCAGGGCATTGGAATTTAGGAATTCCAAGAACCGTTGGGAAAAGGAGTTTTCCCAGTTAATGGCAGGGTAGTTGAAATCACCCAGTATTGGGGTGTTTGGCTGTATCTTAATATTTTCCAGTATGTTTAGAAAGGTGTACTGAGAATCTTGGGGCATGGTGGGGGACCTGTAGCAAGCTACAATTTGGATTGCAGTCTTACCTAGTGCTAGTTGCACCTGGATAATTTTAGGTGCATTGTGTTGGGCAACTAGCCTGGAGGTGTGAATATGGACACTCCTCCACCTTTAGTATTTCGGTCTTAGTTTTGTGGCCAAAAAGTGTGGTAAGAGTTGTAGCCTGGTATTGCAGGGGTGCTCTCTGGAGCCTTGAACCAGGTCTCAGATGTTGCACAGATATCGATGTTCTCCATTTTCAGGAGTGCCTCAAGAGAGTGCATTTTGAGGTTTAGACTTCTAGCATTGAGTAGCATTATCTTCAGATTTTGCATGCTTGTATCTGTTACAGTGGTGGTTTTATCCTTTGAGCCTTGCCTAAAAAAGGCACTATAGGGGTGGCAAGAGCTTTAGCCAGTAACTTGAATCCCAGGGGAGACAGGTGCAGACCATCTCTGGCAAAGCATCGTGGTTTGTCGATCATGTCTTCCCTGGCAGACAGATACTAGATCCCCTTTGAATGACACCAGAAGCTTAGCCAATTGTTGAAGTTAATCATTTTGTCCTTATACTGTGGTATCATTCTGGGCGAAGGCAGGATGCTACTCAAGGCTAGGGTCATACCTGCCTGGGCCACATGATCCGAGAGCTCTTCCATGTCTTTTTTCATGTAGTCCAGGAAGGTACGTCTCAAGTCATTCACTCCAACATGGACAATGACAGAGTTGTATTTGTACTTGTTGTGGAGTGACTTGAGTGCATGCATTATGTGACGGATCCTGGCACCCGACAGGCAGCTGACTGTAATTTTCTCCTTGTTCAGCCTGGTGAGTGGGACATCAGTGTGCCTGACTATAGAGTCACCTATGACTAAAGTGTTGAGTACATTGTCTTGCCTTAGGGGCTGTTGTTGGGTGGCACACTGGTGTTGTGATGAAAAACACAGTAAAGCTGATTCCTGAAGGTCCACTCCAAAAAACGAAAAACAAATCCAAATGCTGAAAAACACTGGAAGCAGGCCACCACGACACGTTTAAGAAGCTTTGAGCTTTGAGTGTTGTGAGCTGTGTGTCACTTTGGTTGTGACTGGTGTTTGTTTGCGTTTCAGCTTCGGAGGTTCTTGTTGCTTGGGGCAGGTTAATGTTAAGGGCCTCCGCATATGTGGGTTTAGTGTTGCTATGTGTGGGTTTTGATGGTGTGGGTTTTGAAGGGCTATGAGTTGCTTGAGGTGTAGTGCAGGTGTTAACCTTCTCCTCTTGACTGTTTAGCACAATCTTGGCCGCAGAGAACTTTGCTTAAAGTTTGGCTATGTAAGTGCATCTCTCGCAGGTTGTAGTATTGGGTGATAGGAGGAGAGGATTGTCTGTGTACATGAGGCAGCTGCCACACTGCCTCAGTATGCCCAGATTCGCCCGTTAGGTGCTTTTTTTTGTAAAGTATAAGAGCTGTTTTCCCTTACCTTTGCAAGGTACTTTGCAATTATAGGCTGTTTAGTGCCTACGATTAATTTCTCCTTATTGACAAGGAGAGTTGAGTGCTTGTATCGGTTTCAGGCTTCCTAGTGCTTTCTAGCAGCTTCTAGAGCAAGTGCTAGTCACAGGGGTTCAGATTTTAGTGCTACTACTGAGAAACCAGATAGTTCTAAGGGAAATTTTGAAGAGCAGACTTTCTGGCACCTGGAATAGTTTAACTGTAGCCTCACAGTGCTGCATGATGCGAAAAATGTGCAAACACACACGTTTTTAAGCCAGAAAGCTGAAAGGGATAGAAATCAGCCCAAAAAGGCTAATAAAATTACAATTTATCTATGAAGATCCTGTGGAACATAAAGATGCTAAATGGATAGAAGAGGTAAAATAAAGAATAAGAAGTTTAAAGGTACAGGATATGAAATGGGATGGAGTAACAGCCAGAGAGATTGAATCAAAGTTAAGAAAAGCCTCCAATTGGAAAACCGCAGACCAAGATGCAGTACCTAACGTCTGGTTAAAAGTATTACCAGCTTTGCACAAAGATTTATCTATGAGTAAGAACTATTTATATGCGCACCATGAACAGAAACCAACCTGGCTAACAACAGGAAAAACAATGCTACTAAAGAGTGAACCTGCAAGCTACCATGAAAACTATAGGCCAATAACTTGCCTTCTGATTACGTATAAACTATACACTGGAAGTGACGCCGAGTGTTTATAGCCATTTAGAAGAAAACTCAATTATGGCAGTACAACAAAAGGGCAATAAAAGAAAGTCATATGGAACAAAGGATCATTTGTTGTTAAAGTCATAGTGGAGAATTGCAAAAAAGGGGAAGACTAAGTATGGCATGGCTTGACGACATTAAAGCATTTGATAGTATCCCACATTCGTGGATACCAGAGTGCTTAAAATGTATAAGATACACCCTGCACTGATCGACTACATTACAGAGACCATGAAACAGTGGCAGACCACTTTGCAATTAAGTCATGATAATGGACAAATTATTATCCTAGGGAAAAAAATTCAAAGGGGGATATTCCAGGGTGACTCTCTGTCACTGGTGCTATTCTGCATTGCCCTTAACCCATTAAGCTGTCTACTTAGCAGCTTAGGCCATGGCTACAATTTGGCTCCTAGAAAACAACAAAGTGTAAAGACTTATCTTCTCTTTATCGATGACTTAAAACTGTATAGCTCATCAGATGAGGGACTGAAAGCACAACTGCAAGTTGTCAAAACTTTTTCAGATGATATAAGAATGTAATTTGGTCTTGATAAATGTGCAAAACCAACCTTTAAAGCAGGAAAACTGCAGCACCAGGAAAACATCAGTTTGGGACAAGAATGTGATATAAAAGAACTTGATCAAGAGGGAGTGTTATAAATATTTGGGAAATGATGAATGATCAACAATAAAACATGAACAAATGCGAATAAAACTTAGTAAGGAATACTTTAGAAGACTTAAATTAATTCTGAATACAGCATTGGCATCTAGAAACAAAATCTGTGTTATAAATCAATTTGCTGTTCCTGACCTAACTTACAGTTTTGGAGTGATTGACTGGCCCCCAAAACATATTGGACAGATTAGATAGGAAAACAAGAAGGATGCTTCATGTTCACCAAATGATTTATAAAAATCACTGCACACCAAGATTATATATTCCCCATTCCAAAGGAGGGATGGGCCTCCTTGAAAATGATAACATGTATAGATCTGCAACAGTGGGACTCCACAAATATCTGCTGACTACACAAGACCCAAACGTACTGAAAGTTTTGAAACATGAGGAGACTAACTCTAAGATGACTTCTCTGCTTAATCTAGCAGAAGCATATCAGCATCAAGCAGGAATGGAAATCAGACCAGAAGTACATAAAAATTAGGCAACAAATGAATGCGCCAAAAAACAAAAGAAAGAATATAAGGTGAAGGACATGCTGAGAAGGCATGAAATGTGGAAAATGCATAAATATAGTTGAAAGTATAGAAAACGTCTGGAAGAACCTCATGTTGATCAGGAACAAAACCAGGAATGGTTAAGGAGAGGCGAATTCAAATCAAGAGATGAAAGATTAATATTGGCAGCCCAAGATAGTGGGCTACCTACATGCTGGTTTACAAAGTCCATTGAACATGTGGGAGAAACAAACAAATGTAGGTTTTGTAAAACCGAATTGGAAACAGTCGAAAAAAATTATTGCTGGTTGTGATACATTAATGGCAGAAAGACTGTATATTGAAAGGCATAATAATGTGGCAAGACTGTTGCACTGGCGATTATGCAAACATTATGGTATTGAAGTGGCTGAAAAACACTGGAAACATGAGCCACAAAGCATGATAGAAAATGAAGAAATTTATATCACATGGGATCACCCATTACCAGTAGTTCAAAAGACCAATGCTATTAAACCAGATATAATGGTCCATGAAAAGAAGACAAAAACAGCATTGATCATTGAAATTGCCACACCTAGTGACTATAGTGTGTTCTGTACAGAGAGATACAGGGTCATAAAATATCAGGATCTGCAGGCAAAAACAACAGCAATGTGGAAGAAAGATACTGAGAGAGTTCCAATAGTAGCAGGAGCAACGGGTCTTACAAAAGTGAATTTACAATCGTATTTAGATATGTTACCCCGTACGAATTGCAGGCGTCATTACTGGGCACATTGTGGGTGCTGCAAAGAGCACTTCTGGTTGATATCAAAGATTGAAACAATACTAATTTCATGAACTTTAAATGTACTTTGACTTAGGAATGGGGTCAATTCCTGCCATGGTAGAAACCCAAAAGACTTGGAGAAATTAAAAACAGGTAATATTGTTATATTGTCCTTTGACACAGTCCCTCACATTCAACTATTCAAACTCAGATTCAGTCTGACCTCCACTCCCTTAATTCTTGGTTAAACAAGCACAGATTACTCTTAAACCCCTGCAAAACAAAAAGTATGATCTTTGGTACCTCATAAAACCTGAAAAAAGTATTAAAAATCTCACCACCACAGATCTCAATGGTTTTCCAAGAGAAACAACAATGCCATTTAAATACTTAGGCTTATAGGTAGACCAGCCACTTAACTTCCAAAGCCACACTGAAAAAAACAGGAGAAAGATCATCTCTCTCTTTCATTAAAACACCTTTACTGAATTATCACTCGTGACATAGGTGCATTTACATTTATATAAAAGTAATCAAACTGTATAAACAAGTTACTATTAACAAACATTATGCTTCACATATACTGCAATATATCATATAACCTAAGTGACATTACATAAATTATTCAATTCCTGACCCCTTTTTTTCAAGAAACATCTTTATTAAATCATCACTTATGACATAAGCAATCATGCATTTATATAAATGAAAACAAACCACATCAACACAATCCTAGTTGCAAGCATTTGACATCACAAACCATACTGACACACTACCAGTTGCAAACATTATACATCGCTTATAATCTACCCAATTGTTTTCAAACATTGCACAGCTCATTTAAGTCCTGACTTCTTTTAAACCTCATTCCTCCCCTGTATGTATTGTTCCCACAATTCCCATTTTTCCTATGTAGTTTGCTCCTACATTTTTCTAAAGATATCAATTCCAGTTGTTTTATCCCTGTTATAATATTCACTACTTTTAATATTGCTGGTTTAGATTTTGATTACCATTTTATAGTAATTGCTTTTTTGGCAGCCACCATAATTAGAGACAGTGAGGCCTTATGTCTAGGCAATTCAGATTCTGTATCATAGCGCAGAAAATTCATCTCCCTTGTCACACCAATCTGCCCACCCAGCATCTCCGACAGTGCATCCCACCAGGAATCCTTAAAGTCCACCATCTCACTGCACTCCCAGAAAATATGTTCCCATTTACCTCTTTCTTCCCTGTCACACCTCAACATTTACTATCTACTTGAGGAAAAATTGTCTGGAATTTACTTGGGGTGTAAAAATATCTATGTAAACATTTCTAAGAGCTCTCTTTTATTCTGGTACTGGAAAATATTTCCCTTTTTCTCCAGACAAGCCAGAGCTGCAAAAGGCAAAGGAGTCCTCCTTGCTCAGCGTGAATACAGGTCCCTAATCAAAGCTACAGCCTTTAAAAAAACTCATCAACCCTACAGCCCATTAAAAACAAAACTGGGTAATTCATTTTTCAATCCTCCCCCAGTCAGGAATACCACTGCACTACCTCCTTCAAAGCTAAATATCTACCAGTCTGATAAAGAGTTGAGATACTCCTAGGTTCTCTTCTTTTCAAACTACTTGAACCAAGTAATTCCAACATCTTGCAACCGAGCACCAGATTAAAAACATCCCCTATAACCTCTCCCAATTAACTCCCTCATGCCAGCCACCCCAATCCAAACTGTACTGTAGTAATAATTTCTTCTTAATTTTTGATCACAAACTCTCACATTCCCTACCTCCTCACCTAAAAGTTATCCCCACTTTCAGAGCAAAACTTAAAAGACATCTTCATCAAAAATCTGGCTGCAAGTGCCTTTCTACTGGAAACATCACCTAACTCACTCTACACCTGCATCACTTCTATTGCGACCCTCAGTTCTCCCCTGCTGCTTCCTTCTCATATTTGCATCTGTTTTCCACTCTGTTAATAATATTCACACACTGATCTATTTTCTACTTTGTTAATAATATTTACATATTGTTACAACTGTGTGTGGGACTCTTGTGATTACTCCAGGTTTGTAAATTTGTTCCGTTTTATTTTTGTGAATTCTTCACTCGGGCTGTGCCTGCAAATGTTTCATTGTGATCAGTGTACTATCCCAGTAAACACACTACATAAATAAATAAAAAGTAGAAAGTACAGTTTTGTACCTACCATAAATGTAAATTTTCGAGTGTTCACACTGCTGCAGTCATTACACTTGGGTTATCCTGCCATCAGGCGGTCCCGCAGTCGGCCTGAGTTCCAAAGTCTTGGTCCGGCGTCAGTTGCGGTCACTTCTTCCCTGACGTCAGTGCGCCAGGGGTATACAAGATGCACCCGATGCCATTTTCTTCAGTTTTTCTTGCCCCAGATGTCAGGTGCCCCCAAATAGGAAGGCAATACATATTGTTAATCAAAAATATACATATAAAATAAAAACAATAGCTTCAGTTACCAGCAAATACACCCCAAAGGTTGTATAGGATAGAAAGGTATAGATAAGTGCAGGTAGTTCAGAGGGGATGGAGGGAGGGTAACCTGGACTGCAGCAGTGTGAACACTCTAACATCTACATTTAAGGTAGGTACAAAACTGTACTATGTTCATTGTGTTACACTGCTGCAGTCATTACACTTGGGTAGAATCTCAAAGCTGAGGTTGGGTGGCTGGTCTATAAAGAGTTAGGCTTGGCTATGAAGCCCTGCAGAACTGCAGTAACAAAGCCTGCTCTGGATTTAGAGTAAAGAGGCAGGTGGTAATGCTTGGTAAAGGTGTGCACTGAACTCCAAGTTGCAGCCTCCAAAATTTCCTTGGTAGGTACTCTGAGAAAGGCTGTTGAAGTGGCTGTTGCCCTGGTGGAATGTGGTCTAATGTTATTTGGGAATGATTTTCCATGGTGTGTGTAGCAATACCGAATACAGTGTCCTATCCATTTGGATATAGTCTGCTTTGAGACAGCCTTGCCCTGTGATCCTGCAGCATATGCTACAAACAGTTGCTCAGTTTTCCTGAAAGCCTTTGTTTTGTCCAAGTAGAAGCGTAGCTGCCTGTGTATGTCCAAAGAATGCAGAAGTTTCTCCCCTTTATTCTGGGGATTTGGGTAAAAAGTTGGCATGGTTTGGTTAAGAGCCACACTAGATACCACCTTTGGCATAAAGGTAGGGTTTGTCCTTAAAGATACCCTGTCCTGATGAAAAATTATAAAAGGTTCCACTGCCATTAATGCCTGTAGCTCTGAGACTCTTTGTGCTGAAGTTACTGCCAGGAGCTGTGCTGTTTTCCATGATAAAAATTTTAGATCGGCTGTATTGGCTGGCTCAAAAGGTGTTAAGGTCAGTTTTTCCAAAATGAAGTTGAGGTCCCAAGTTGGTGTTGGTGCTCTCCGGGGCAGTCTTATGTTTTTAGCCCCTCTGAGGTACTGCTTTAGTAAGGGATGAGAGAATAAAGGAGGCTCCTTGTTGTAATGTGCTGAAATGGCAGAGGCGTGGATCTTAATTGATGAGAAGGATAGGCCTCTGTCCAGCATTTCAGTTAAGTATTGTAAAATCTGAGGAATGTTTGGAACAAGAGGGTCAAGGTTTTGAGCCTAGTTCCAGGTGCAGAATCTCTTCCATTTTTCTGAGTAAGCTTTCCTGGTGCTAGGCCTCCTGGCCTCCATAATGACATCCATAACAGCTTTAGAGAGAGGTGTTGCCTGTTTGACTAATGTATCTGCCATGCAGCCAGGTTTAGTGTTTTGAGCTGACAGTGCAGGATCGGATTGTTTTGTTGAGTCAGAAGGTGTGGAATTTGACGCAAAATCCATTGTGGGCCTTGAGCCAAGTTCCTTAAGATAGGGTACCAGTGCTGGCGTGGCCAGTCTGGAGCAATCAGGATCATCTGTGGTTTTTCTTGTTGGCTTTTAGGAGTACCTTTGAAAGGAGAGGCAGTGGCAGAAAGGCATAAACTTTTAGGTTTTTCCAGCTGAACAGAACAGCATCCACTTTCCATGCTTGTTTGTGATAAGTCCTTGTGCAGAATTTTTGTAGTTGGCAATTCAGTGGGGAGGGAAAAAGATCTATGTCTGGGCATCCCCATTTTTGCATTACCATGCTGAAGATTTGTGGATTCAATTTCCATTCGTGAGGGTCCATGATATTTCTGCTTAGATCGTCTGCCAGAGTATTTTTTTTTTCCTGGCAGGAATTGTGCTTGCAGGTGAACTTGATACGTTAGAGCTGTGTTCCACAAGGTCATGGCTTGCCTGCATAGGGGATAAGAATGAGTGCCCCCTTGCTTGTTTATGTACCACATTACTGTGGTGTTGTCTGTCTTTAGTAATACTTGTCCTGGATGTAGAAGGTCCTTGAAAGCTGTTAGGGCATTTTGAACAGCCAACATCTCTTTTTGATTAATGTGAAGATGCATCTGGTCTGTGGTCCACTTGCCCTGAATGCAGTTTCCTGCCATGTGTGCTCCCCAGGCGTAATCCAAAGCATCTGTTGTTAGAGTTTGCCTGGCTGTGGGTTGGGTAAAAGGCTGACCCTTGTTTAGGTGACATGCCTGTGCCCACCATCGAAACTCCTGTTGTAGGCAGGGAATCATTGGTATTACTGCTTCTAAACTGTGAGAGTGTTGAGTCCAAACACTTTTCAGGTACCATTGTAATTTCCTCATATGCAGTCTGGCATATGGTATTAGTAGTATGCAGGATGCCATGAATCTCAGGGCCTGCAGAATTTTTTTGCAGGGAGATGGGACTTTCTTGCCAGTAATTGAAAATATTGAGTTAGTTGAACTTGTCTGTTTGGCGTGAGGTAAGTCATCTTGGCAGTTGTATTTAAGCTGGCATCCAGGAATATAATTTGTTGCGAAGGCACTAATTTTGACTTCTTTTCGTTTACTGTGCACCGTAGAGAAATTAGCAACCATTTTACAAATGCCAGATGCTGTAGAAGAATGTCCTTTGTCTCTGCTTGAATGAGGCAGTCGTCCAGGTATGGATATATTTGAATTCCTTTTTGTCTGCAAAATGCAATTACTGATGCCAGGCACTTTGCGACGACCCTGGGTGCAGTAGATAAGCCAAAGGGCAGTGCAGAGAATTGGTAGTGCATTGTATCAGCTTTGAATCTGAGGTATCTTCTGCAATTTTGTCTGACAGGGACATGCAGGTATGCCTCTTTGAGGTCCAGAGTAACAAGCCAAGCCTTCTTGCCCAGCATGGATAGAAGCTGCTGTAATGTCAACATTTTGAATTTTGGAATATCCAGGTAACTATTCAGAATTGAAAGGTCTAGTATGGGCCTCCAGGCCTTGTCCTTTCTGGGGACCAGGAAGAGTCTTGAGTAAAATCCTTGTTCCTGTTGTGGTACTTTTTGAATAACTCTCATGTCCATGAGGGCTGAAATTTGTTTTTGTGCCTCTGCCCATTGATTTTGTGGCAGGTCTGGCATTCCTTTTAGCCCTGGTAAAGTATGAAAGTGGAATCTGTAACCTTGAGACACAATATTCAGGACCCATTTGTCTTGGGTGATTATTTACCAGTTTTGAGAAAAAAGTGCTAGTTTTCCCCCTAAGGGGGCTTCCAAAAGGGACGGGCTTGGCGTACGAAGGGGAAGGTCATTGTGACTGTTTCCTGTAAGGTTGAGACTTGTCCTCACCACCTTTTGAGGTTGAGGTGCCCCACTGTCGCTGTTTGAGCCTTGGGGTTGAGATCTGCCCCTTGGGTGTCTGTATCTGCCTCTCTGTGGCCTGTCTGATACTTGAAAGGACCAATTCATTGTTGGCCAATTTCTGCTAAACCGAGGTGGCTGTACCTGTAAGAAATCCTTGACTGTTTGCATAGATTTAGCTTTATCCTCCATTTTCTTTAACACCTCTTCTGCCTTAACACCAAAACAAAGTATCATGCTGTAAAGGAGCATGCAATAATTTTGCCTTAACATGATCAGGTAAACTTTGTTCTTTTAACCAAGCATGTCTTCGAATCACAGAAACTGTTACTGCGGCTCTATAAGAGGCCTCTAAAGAATCAAAACCACATTGCAGAGTATGTTTTCCCACCTGTTCAACTGCATGCAATAAATCAGGAGCTTCTGAGCTTGCAAGCATTTTCTGTTTTAACTGAGCCATTAAATATTGTTGGTACTTAAGCATGTGAAACTGGCAATTTAAAGCTCTTACTGCTAAAGTTGCAGAAGTGTATACTTTCTTCCCCCATCTATCCAAAGCTCTGGAATCTCTGTCAGAGGGTACTGGATTTTTTGCAATGGAAGCCTTAACCCCTTTCGGACCCTGGGAAATAGTTTCTGGATCAGCAGAAGGGTTTTTGTAAAGAAACTTGAGAGTCAGGGACTATGTAATACCTATCTGGCTTGGCTGGAGCAGGGGGCAAAGAGTCAGGAGATAAACTGGATTCAGAGAACACATCATCCACAATATCTAGCACAGGCAGAATAGCCAGGGGCCTGTGCTGAGGCAATAAGAGGAAATCCCTGAGCCTTTTCTTGGATTCTGAGTAATCCTGACTTTCCCAATGGAAATGCTCCCTCATGGTATGTAAAGTTTCCTCAAAAGAATAATCCTCAGGAGGACAGGCTGAAGGGATAGATTCTTCAGCATCAGGGTCCTCACAGGGGGGTAGAGATTATCCCTGGTCTGAAGAGGAATCAGAGGAAATGGAAACCTGATCAGAGGAGTCATAGTCTGTATCCTACCTAGGCCTTTTCTCAGGAGGGGGATGGGAACCCCTGATTAGAGTAATGAGGTCTTTGGCCATTTTGAGCATCTGTTTTTTAGGCATGGAGGATTGTCCAGGAGAATGCTGTACTTGTTTCTTTGTCTTTAACGGTACCTTTGTCTTGGCTGTTGTCTTAATGGTAAGTTGTGAAGGTCTGAAAACACTCTCAGAAGCTGGTGCCTGCTCAGCGGCTCCGGACCCATCTGAGGGGTTAGTTTCCGTAGGCCCAATACCTTGAGTTTCCAGAGGCCTAGATGTCTCCACGTGGGAGTCGGAAGCGGCCTGTGGCTCTGAGGTAGCGGGTGTCAGGGGCTGCAAAAGCGCCTCACTGAGAACCAGCGAACCGGCGACTGGCCTAGAAGCGGTTTCGTCATCGGTTTTGGATCTCGGATGCCTGTCTTTATCCTTGTCTTTGTGTTTTTTCGGTATTGAGGTCATCGGCTGATCAGACAGCATCGTATAACTGAACCTTCGGCCAAAGTAGTGCAAAGCAAAATCAAAACGTCTTTTTATAGTGCGTTTATTAAATCTAGCACAAAACCGACAACTAGTGATGTCGTGATCAGGGCCTAGGCATGGAATACAGTAAGAGTGCAAGTCCTTATGAGGTATTTGCTTCCCACAAGAAATACAATTATTAACTTTTTCTGACATCGGTCTGAGGCAAGAAAAAAAGTTTCCCCAACGGGGTACTTAGCTTTATTGAAGACTTCAGATCTGAAATTCGACTTCGAAAATCTCAGGAGTCGGCCGACCGGCACTGGCAAAATGCTTCTGCTTCGGGCACCGCGCGGCAAGAAAGATTGAAGAAAATGGCATCGGGTGCATCTTATATACCCCCTGGTGCACTGACGTCAGGGAAGAAGCGACAGCAACTGACACCGGACCAAGACTTTGGAACTCAAGCCGTCTGCGGGACCACTTGATGGCAGAATAACCCAAGTGTAATGAGTGCATCAGTGTAACACGATGAACATCAGACACATCTCTGTAGCTATTTGCATGTGCATAAAACCTGGCAGCAAGAGATTCTACATAAACAGTAAGGTCACCAAGATGGAAGGAGCATTTGAACTTAGCCAGGTACTCAGCTTTAGTGCACTAGCCTTTGCATAATTTCTGAATACTAAAGATATTGAAAGATGCTTCAGTCATATGGGAATAATGTACATTGCATGGACTAAGTTTACCTACGCCAGATGGCACTTCCCACACTATAATACTATCATCACTACTGTGGATTTACATACATTGTTTAAGGGAATATTAGTGAGCAATGAAGATAGTGGTTTGTCTACAGTAGTTAGGAGTCATGTTACACAAAGACAAAATATTTATATAGCTTGAAAGATACAGGCATTTGGAAATGTTTACTGAATGTGTCTGGGGAGTGGGGGCCATTACCCCCAGGCAAAATGGTAGACTTGAAGGTAAAAAAAAAAAATTTGTGGGGGGGGGGGCAAAGAAGGGGGCAAGGCCTTGGACTGCCTGGCCCTTTCACCAAGCAGGCTTTAGCCACCTCTGTCAAGCATGGAGCTCCGATGGAAGGTGGACCATTTTAAGAATAAGTAGAATAAGTTTGGGTTCAAACAGAAAGGCTTAGCCATAGTCTAGCCTCTGGAGTCTGGTTTGACTGAATTCTCACAGTCACTGGTGTTGAGTGAATTTGATAATTCAGAACTGCTTATTTACATCTAACTGCTTTGCTGACTATCATTCTAGCCAAGCCATGCTCTGTGTGTACATATAGTAATTACCTGATTTAACAGGTTAAAATAAGCACACAGCTGCAAACATTTCTTCAAAGGTAAATATGCAGTACATCTTGGCAAGTACAAGTACATTTATTCCTTTCTTAAGAAAACTGCAGATGATCAAGGCATCCATAGCCCAAATTCTGCCTGGATGGAAAATAACACCATCAGCAGCAGTGAGGAGGGGGAAGGCAGCAGAACTTAGGCAGGCTGGGGGCAGTAATTAAATGGGACACACTGGGAAGAAAAGAATAGGTTCTGCAAGTAGTCTGCAAGAGGCTTTATAATGTGAGTAGAGGCAAGTCAGAGTCCCCATTTCTACATAAAAAGCAAGAAACCCACCCTTGTTCTTAAAACCAAAAAGGGGTGTCAGTGTAGTGTGCTTAGGGTTTTCCTGGTCCATAAGTGTGATCACCTTAGGGACTGGGATGGAATTTCTTGTTTTGTTCCAATGAACATTTGCTGGGTTTTATTTTCCCCTCAAGTGACAGGGAGAGTAAGTTGTATGGAGCGACATGTTTGTAAGGGTACAACTTTGGGAGGCCTGATGGAGGGGGCATGGGCTTTCTAAACACTGATGAAAAGGTGGGATTTATGCTTTACAGTTCTTCCACAACCACAGTTCACATGTGTAAATTATAATGGGATGGGTGCTTTACAGTTCCTACATTTATTCACTAACTTTACATTGTTTCTAGTTTTCTTCTTAGTCATCTTTTTAACCCCTTTATTGCAGTATCACTTGAAACTTAAACAAATAAACATCAGTAAAAAAGAAAAATACTAATATTTTTACCGTTTACATACATATTAGACATTACAAGTTTTCTATCTTTAGGACAACTGTCTTTCAGTGGAACATCACAGAAATCCCACTCTTCTTGCTTTCTGTTAAACCTCAATCCTCTTCTTGAACATTATTCTGCATGTATTGATGCCACAAATTTCATTTGCTGCTACGTAATTTGCTCCTTCTTTTTCTAAAGTCTTTTTTTTTTTTACATTATTCAACATGTCAAATACAGTAACTGCTTTATTTTGGCAGGCACCCAAATTAAACTAAGCAAGGCCTTACTATGTCTAGGCAATTCAGAGCATGCTTTTCAGTTCAAAAGAATCCTTTCCTTAGTTATAGCCATTTGTTCCCTCAATGTTTCTGAAAGAGTAACTCAATGAGTATCTTTTTAAATATGCCAACTCATTACACTTGAAAAAAAGTGTGTTCCCACTTTCCTTTTTCTTCTCCATCACACCTGCAACGTTCGCCATCTACCTGAGGAAAATTTCTTTTAACTCAACTTTAGGTATAAAAATACCTATGCAAACCCTTCCAGGCAAAAAACGTATACTTTCTGGATGTTGTTGTGCACTTCGGAGCCACATATATGCCCTCCCATTATTCCCTTGTTAACTGCTTTTCCAGTCTCTCTTTCAAATCTTTTCTACCCTCTTCGATTAATTCTTATAGATGTCATGCAATATTTTATATGATCTACTACAAATCCCTGTTAACGGCAGCTTCTATTTTAAATTTGACTAGACTTTACCAGACCAGGTCATACACTTACAACTCCCTCCCATTCCCTTCCATCTGCCTATACTCTGATATCAGTCCCTTATAGGGAAAACAGTCTCTTGCCTGCAGTCCAAACATCTTCTTGGCCTCATCTCTCTCTCTATTAACTTTTCCACTATAGTTATTTTCTCCCAGTACCTTGGTTCCTTTTACTGATTTCTCCAGTAGGTTCCACTTCCCTCTTCCCTGTTTTTTGTATCCCTAATTGTAGTCATCCATATTGGCAAAATTTCCTTTCTCCATCCATGTGTTGGCTTAGTTCTTAGAATACTTTCTGAAACTTTATGAATATAATATTCAATATGGTGGTTATTATACTCCATAAGGATCTGCATCCATATTCCCATTCTCTTCTTATTTCTTGAACACTCCCCTTATTAATCATCCCTCCTTTCTACTTTGGATTATAACCTTCTGCTTGTTTTAAGTATAGGAGCCTTAACTGTGTAGCTCTAAAATCTACCTTTAAATCACTTTGTTCTGTTGTGAGGATCAACTTATCCCACTTAATTCTTGCTCTTTTTTGCTCCCAAATAAATTCCTTCAACTCCTTATTAATTGCAGACCACAACTTTTCCACTGGTTGATAAAGATAAGCCTGACCTGTATACAAGACTAAAGGGACTAAAACATTTTTACTGTTTGTATCATATTAGCCATATCCATAAACAAGAGCTTCCAGTTTCTTTGTTTTTGTCTTTACTTTTCCTTAGTCTCTTCCTGCATATCTTTGGGTCTATATTGTGAAAGCGAAAAACCCTATGTGCGAATACCAAAACATCGACCCCCATACCGCGAACCGCAAAAATCCCGAATGCACTAAACAGCAAAAAAAAAATTGAACTGTCATAGTCGGCCAACCCCAGCACTACCTATATACTACCTACCCAAATAAAATAAATAAACCACATACATACACTAACCAAACCAGAAGCCGCGGTGGTGCAGCGCTAGCGTTGTTGCCTCACAGCAAGAGGTTCTCCCGTTCGATTCTTGGCTGGAGTGCGGGGAGTTCCTTCTGTGTGGAGTCTGCATGTCCTCCCTGCGGTTGGGTGGCATTCGAAAGACATGTGTAAGTGGGCGTGCCTTCGTTGAAGGTTGGATGTCGAGTTGGCACCTCGGCGTTCGTGAAAATCTACTGCCAATTATTAGCGGACCGGAGTTCCGTGTGGCGACCCCTAACCAGGAAAAGCCGAAAGACAAACAACAACATACACTAACCAAACCCTACTTCTAATCTAAAGTAAAGCACAAAACCCTACTTCTAACCTGACACTAAACTCCACATACACAACTAACTATGCACTTTCCTTAACCCCTCCCAAACCCGAAGGTCCGTAACTACCGCAGACGTCCCCTACAGACATACATCCAAACAAAACAAATAACCCACATATATACATTTAACAAAACCCTACCTCCAACACTACTAAACCCCACTTACAAAACTATCTATGCACTATCCTTAACCCCTCCCTAACCCTAAGGTCCGTAACTACCGCACATTTCCCCTACAAAAATATACACAAACAAAATAAATAACCTACACATACATTTAACAAAACCCTACCTCTAACCCTACACTAAATCTAACATACATTACTTATCTAAGCACTTACCTTAACCCACACCCTATCCTAAACTCCGTAACTATCCAACACTTACCTTATGCAGCTAATCCACAGATGGGCCAACCATGGAAATTCGATATTTCCATTTTTGCGGTTTTTGACTTCTGCTCTAAGTCCACTTCGCACTATATGGTTCGATGTTTACGTATTCGCATAAACGGCTTTTCGCTCTTGTAATATAGACCCCATATTTTTATCTGCCGTAACAGAAGTATTTTGAATCCATACTCCGAAATACTTTATCTTAAATTGTCCTCATAAATATCGGTATTGCTGAACCAATTCATGTGTGGGTACATAATTTATGGCTATAGCCTTTTTTTTATCTTCATTAATTTTATATCCTAAAAAGACGTGAAACAATTTCAAAATGTTCCACAACATCAAGATGTCCTTTACTGGATTTATCAAGTACAAAATAATATCATCTGCAAATAAAGTCAACTTTTCTTGACCACCATACCAGTTATATCCTTGCATTTCTGAATCCCTTATTTTCTTTGCCAGTGGCTCTAAATATAAAGAGGACACCTCTGCCTGGTCCCCCACTCAAAATCCCAGCTTACTCTGTTAAATGCTTTCTCTGCATTAAGGATCCACCGACGGTAGCAGTATTTTCTTGCATTCTCCTTCCCTCTGGATCATCGTTAAATTAATGTTGTCAAATGTCTGCCTTCCCTCCACAAAACCACACTGATCCATATTCATCAATTTTGGCAACACATTTGGCATTCCTTTAGCTAGTACAAACACTACAATCAGGCTTTAAAACTGAAATGGGTCTATATGAGGTTGGGTCTGACGAATCTTAACCCTCTTTGGGTGGTAAACCTATCACAACTTTCTTCCAAGATGCTGGTGCTTCCCCTCTTTTAAAAATACTATTAAACAAAATCGTCCATATCTTTATCACATTTTTTGCCTAAATTCCAAAGTTCCACATGAATACAAACGGTTTCTGGAGGCATCCCTACAGACCCGATTATAGAACACAGTTTTATCTCATTTGCTCCTGTCTTAACTGTTAGTTGTTGAACCTCATCTTAGCATAATTAAGCCTTCCATAAATATTTCCATTTGTGCTCTTTCTGGGCTTCTACATTTCTTTGGTTTATACAAATTTTCATAACCTTTCTGAAACATCTCCAATACCTCTTTAGGGCCTTGGGTTAGATTTCTTGCCAGAGTCTCCTAAGTTTGGCAACAATCCTTTCTACTTTCTATTGCCTAAAGTTGCTGTGCTAAAAGTTTTTGTATTCTGGAGTTGTTACCTAAAAATAGTTGCTTAACAGCAATCTTTCTAAAATGCATACATATTGTTCTGTGAGATCCCCCTTATTCTGAAACAGTTTACCCTTTGTTAGTTCCTATAAACAATTCCTATTCCATCTTAGCCATCCCTCTCGCTTTTATTTTTATCTTGTTTTTTTACTCCATGTTCATTATATCTAAAGCACTAGCTATTCCTTCTGAAGAAATTTCTATCTTTCTTAATAACTCTCAAATATTTTCAAATACCCCTTCTTTAGATTCCTCTCTTTTTAACAGGTAGGTGGGAAAGAGATGTGGCTCATTTTTACTTCATTACCCTGCATTTTTATCTTAGATTTTATAAGTGCTTGATCTGAAATAGTTATTGGAAGTGTGGCGAAGCTTTCAATTACATGCACATGTTGCTGTGAAACATAATTTCTATCTAGTCTAGCCAAGTCAATGCACCTTGGGGAATACTATGCAAATTTTGTCCAAGCTCCTACTACTGAAGGTACATCTTCCACACCAAATATTTTCATAAATTTCTTCAAAAATCTACTCTGTTTTGTTAAATTTTACCTTCTAGGGCCCCTGATACATCCTTAGTGTTCTAAATAAATTTCCATTCCCAAACTATAAGTAATATTTCCTGCTGAAAACGGATCGTCTCTCAACATCTTCTTAAGTTCCATAACAGCAGTTTTTGGTGGAATATAAATAGAAGCCAGACTAATCCTCCTCCCTTGCCAATAGTCCCTTACTATAACAAATTGAGCATTACTATTTTTTCCCTCTTCTGTCATTACTGGGGCCAATCTAGCAATCATTATTATTACTCCCAGTTTCCTTTCTCCATGATATTCTGATGAATATCTATCCTGAAATCCTTTTTTGTCAAATCCACATGCTCATTTCTTTCCAATCCAACATTGCTATATGCAATCTACATTTCTTAATACTATGCATTACTCTTTGCTTTTTGTCTATACCTGTAAGGCCACCTACACTCCAAGATACTGTAGATGGAGTAGCCATTATGCTAAAAAGCTACTGTTCCTACTTACTATACATGACAGTTTTTTGAATGTGTATTTTCAACTTTTGTATGATATACACATGTTAATGTTTGTCAGGCTGATCTTTTATACAGTTATTTCTTCTCATCTCCATCCGAACCTATGTCACATTTCTCAAGACTTTCTCCTTTAATGAACATCCTCAAACAGAAAATAAATACATTTTCAAAACACCCCCATCTTCTATTAACTTAGAACAAACACAACAAACCATGTACATTTTTAATAAATGACCTTTAGCCCTCCAGATAGGAACAATTAACCCAAAATGACACCTGCACCACAAGGCATAACCTAATCTAAAATTAAGATTACCCATGCTAAAGAGCATGTTACAGCCTGTATTCCCACTTACTCTGATTGTCGTCTCTTCTTTATCTCTATTTTTCTCCCAGATGTGAAAAACATCTTTTATGCTTTCAGAAAACCTTAACATTTAGCCCCAACAAAGTGCACGGTCTACCTTTAAAAAAAATCTAAATTATGCACTGCTGTATTAAATGCATTCAAATATTAAGGCTGCTGGAGAGGCTACTATCTCTTACTCAATTCCCATAATTTCAGAGTAATTTTCACTGCAATGCTTGTTATTGTACCTTTAAATTTTGCATTTCCTTTAGCAAATAATGCAAAGAACTCTCAAGATTAACTGCTTGCACCTGCAAACAGCTTACCTCCATATAAAAGTAGTCATCAATTAGGACAAACAGCTAACAACTCACAGATGCATGAAGGCATCTTTGTAAATTTCACTCAACGTACAGTTGTGTAAAATCTGCATTACCATAACAGCAGATGTCTTCCTTCTCACTGCTGCGGTATTCCTTACTAAAGGGATATCCTGCACAGGATAGCCAATTGTTGGGCCAGCATACCAAAGCCTGAGCTCCTTCCTGAGCTCTACTGGAAAAGCTCAGACTTTGCCAGAGACTGCTCTGAGAAAAAGGTTAGCTTGCTTTTCTTATACTGCTTTCCTGTAATTTTCACTGCTTCATTGCATTCTTCTATTTTATGTATTGTGGTATATTTTAATAACACTATGTTTTAACTGCATTCTGCTTTCAATTACATAATTAAACTACAAAAGACCACAGCTGTGTCTCGAGTCACAAAGGAATTAAATGTTTCCACATACTCACACTGTTGCATTTTTAAACTCCTCTCTTTGTTAACCACCTGACCACATATTTTCCCTCTCCTGTTTCATAGCCTATTGTCAAGAAGTACAAAATTATCAGTCTATGAAGTCACCCCCCCCCCCTCAGCTATTTAAATTTATTGGCCATCACACCGTATTTCATAGAGCCAGAATACTATGTGCCTACCACCATTCAATCTGTCTTGCTCTTTTGAAATTACTGGCTCTCCTCTTAGACTGTTAAAGCTTGAGTTGCTCCCTCTTTTATATCTAACTGCTTAGTGCAAACTGCAACTCATGGGATATTAACCATTTTTTCCATCTTACCTTTAAAAACTGCAGCATCTAGTCCAAGACAACCAATTACTGGAGAGTCCACATTCTGCCTCTCAGAACTAAACTTGGGATTATTGCTTCTGTTTTGTTCCTGGTGACAGAAGGAGAATAGGGACATTATTTCCTGGAGACAGCTGATCACCAAAAAGCCTTACAACTGTTTAATAGGTGTCAGCTTGAAATCTGTGTTTATATTTGCCCCAAGTGAAAGAGGGTGTTGATTGCTAACTGTATCTGATTGGGGAGTGAGTGCCTGTGTGGACCTTCCTAATCGATCCGGTTCCTATTCAAGGCATCTACCAGGAAAAAAGATTCAACAAGCCTTCAGACCAGTGCACTAACTAGGACAAGACTGCTGATCAACAAACAGCCTGTGGCCTGTCTCTCATTTTGTGATTGGTGATACTGTCTTGCTTCTATAGTGAGAGAAGAAGCAAAGTGGCATTGCATTCCAGCAGTATGAAGCTGTGGTGAGACCAGCACTAGAAGCAGCCAGGTACTAGCTAATTAGGTGAATCCCCTCTATTCATCACTCTTGGCAAGGCTAATTCTTTCTTTTCAGTTAAGTACTTTTTAACTGCTGACTAACCTAACTTCAGAATATCTCCCTAAATGCTACATCCATAAATCATAAGGGTCTACTTTAGTAGTTTCCCCTCAAGCATTTTGCCATTTCCTGTACAAAGGCAGAGACCTTGAGATGACATTTTTCCTATAAAAGCACCCTTGAAATTTCACCAATACCTAGCTGCACACAGGGCAACTAGTTTGTAGTGATGAGCATTGCTGCCCTGTGCTGCAAACCAGATATTCTTGACATTACTTTATATTCTCACTGTAATTAATAAAAAGGGCCTGTTGCCATGGATATGAAATTTCCCACTATCTCCGTTACCGGCATGGTGGACATGAGCATCCTGAGGTAATACAGCAATTGCCTCATTTTTACAGCCAGCCAGCTAAATCTCAAATAAACTTTTAAGATATGTTAGAGATGTATTACACAATGTCATTGGAGGCACAACTGTCACATATAAGCACTCCTAGCATCAGTCACGTTTTCAGTAGTACACACATTGCATTTCTCTCTCATACTACTAAGTAGACAGAACCACATAGGCAGTTAAATGTAATCTTACTAAACATCAAAGACTTCCTAGATGAGGTACACATAGCAAATGCCCTCAGCAGCTTCAAATACAATCTTTCAAAACGACATCCACATCAACACATACAGCCACATCTCATGAAGTTTCTACTTCGAAGCCATAAAGCAAGCCACCACACAATCTTATGTTCTGGTCACTGGAGACTCCATTGTGAGACAGAATGATAATCCTCTCATCAGGATGAGTAAGGGGAAGTCACAGTCAGTTGCTTATCAGGGACCAGGATCTGCCAGATTAAGCAAACAGTCAGGTCACTGGACCACAAGTACCAGTATGACTCGGTCACAGTCCATGTGGGTGTAAATAGCCTAAGACTCACAGCCCCCCCCCAAGACTACACAAAAAGACATCATAGAGCTCTTGAAATGTGTGGCCCAGGCTGGTATGAGCAGCATTTTACCTTCTCCAGGGATGATGCCACAATACAAAACAGAAGATGACTAACTTTAACAATTGGCTTATTTTCTGTTGTCATTCTAAGAGGTGTGCATTGCTTGTCAGCATGGAAAGAGATGGTCAACAGACTATGCTCCTTTGGCAGGGATGGTCTGCACCTCTCTCTCCTTTAGGCTTTTGAATATTAGCTAAAACGTTGTCCTCCCCCATACTGCCTTTTTAGGCAATGCCAAACTGAAAGTACTTTAGACTAAGCAAATTGAAACCAAGAAAATCTTAAGGTATTGCTGCTCAATGCTAAGAATCTAAACACGAAACTCCACTCCTTACAAGCTCTCCTCACCTCAGAGAATGCTGACAACTGTGCAGTCACTGAGACATGGTTTAAAGCTGCACAGAGCACACCAGCAGTGTAAGGCTATAATGTCTTCTACACATTTAGACCAGCTAATAGAAACACAGGGACTAAAGATGTAGGTTTCTCAGTTTACATCAAAAATAAATATACTTCAGGGCTGGTCTAAACAGAACAATGTACTTGAGCTTCTCCATGTTCGAATTACCACAGACAAATTCCCATACCACTTCCTTGCAAGCTAATGGCCCTTCTCTATGACCCAGGAAACCCGAAACATGTATTTAAGCTGACCAGAAGCACTTACCAACCCAATACTACAATTATGGATGATTCTAATTACCCCACTATTAACTGGGAATCATATAGGACACCAAACGTGCAGGCACAGAGCTTCCTGGATTCTGTAAATAGGAACAACGTGGACCAGACTGTCAACATGCCAACCAAGGGTGCAAACATACTGGATCTGGTCCTCACTAATATGGGAGAGCACTGCACCCCTCCCCAAAGTATAATGTACTCTCTCATAAGCTCAGACCAGAAAATGGTCTCTTTTGATGCAAGAATAAAATTCAGAACCTTGAATGTTCATGAACTACTCTAAGGATGACTTTCTACTATTAAGTGATAATCTGGCAAAAATGTCAAGCCCCCATAAGGACTGAGAACACCATTGCCTATGCAGAACTGTTCACAGAAACTCTCTATAAACATGTTGATAGTTGCACAGAGGCAGCTGTACCCACCAGGAATAAGTTGTCTTCTTCTTTCGGCTGCTCCCGTTAGGGGTCGCCACAGCAGATCAACTGTTTCCATTTCCTCCTGTCCTCTGCATCTAGCTCTGTCACACCAACCACCTGCATATCCTCTCTCACCACATCCATGAACCTTATCTTAGACCTTCCTCTTTTCCTGTTACCTGGCAGCTTCATCCTTAGCATCTTTTTCCCCAATATACTCTGCATCCCTCCTCAGCACATGTCCAAACCAACGTAATCTTGCCTCTCTGACTTTGTCTCCAAACCTTCCAACCTGGGCTGACCCTCTAATATACTTATTCCTAATCCTGTCTATCCTCGTCACACTCAGTGCAAATCTTAACATCTTCAACTCTGCCACGTCAAGCTCTGACTCCTGCCTTTTTGTCAATGCCACTGTTTCCAACCCGTATAACATAGCTGGTCTCACTACCCTCTTGTAGACCTTTCCTTTCACTCTTACTGGTATTCGTCTGTCACAAATTACTCCTGACACTCTTCTCCACCCACTCCACCCACCAGGAATAAGTACAGATCTAATTCAAAAAACAAGCTACCTTGGTAGAATAAACTGTAACAAAAAGAAAATCATGTAAAAAATTAGGAGGTGTAGCACCCAGAAGGATAAAAGCACTCTCATCCAACTAAAAAACAACTCAGAGGAAAAATAAAGTCTACCAAAGCCAAATTTAAGGTAAATCTGGCCTGTCAGGCCAAGGACAACCACAAGGCATTCTTTACCTATGTCCACAACCTCAAAGGCAAATAACTATGTGCAGACCTTATTGTTAATGGAGTCAGCTATGATGAGCCAGAAGATACAGCAAATCTACTTGTAGCCAAAACACATTCAGGGTACTGGCCCAGCCTTAACTGTGTCAAACAAAAAATCTTAAGAACAAAACTCGAGCCACAAATTAGTCATTATGCCTTTAAACTCGATATGTTAAGTGCTTTACTAATGGGATGACTTCAAAACAAATCTACACCAGTCTGACACTACCTATACATTAGAAGAAAAAAAAAAAAAAAAAAAAAAAAAAAAAAAAAAAATCACAACTTTTTTTTTTTTTAACAAATCACTTAAATTCTAAACACAAGTGCATATTCCACATGGAATTAAATGGAATTTAAAACCATATTCACCATAAAAATGTACCTAAAAAAACTATACAACTTAGCTGCTCTTAATTTGAGCATGCTACTTAAAGACAGCAAATCATTTAAACCTGGGGAGTGCTTGCATCTAATCTAACTGCCAAAGGCAGATAGTCAGAATTTCTAGGATTGTTTCTGATTAGGCTCACATTTTATCTGAAATTAGTATATGGATATGTTTCTTGATACCCACCCAGAATGTTTTAAGCGATTAAGAATGAGGTTTGCATAAAACAAAAAAAGTAGCTTTTTTCCATTTTGGGAAAAGGGACAAGCAAGGAGGCTAATAATGAGATGAATGCAAGTAATTATGAGCATACAATGATTGTAAAATATGGTAACAGTTCGAACACCATTAAACGTATTGCTAAGAACAATTGGAAGCTTATAGAAAGTGATGGTTACATCAACAGGCACTGTGCAGCAGTCACCAATTTACCGAGACTGAACTTGGAGACATTGGAGAGGGATAATTCCTACAGTGACATAAATGGCTCCTGAAGGAATAACAAAGGCATGGTAAAATGTGGATCATGCCAACAATGGAAATATATTTTTGAGGGATGAGTTTTAAAATTAAAAACAGTTTCATCAGAGTTCAAGTTGCAAAAAATATGTGAATGCAATATGGATGGAGTTGTTTACATTGCCTTTTGTGATTTTGCTACTCATTCTATATTGCCAAAATGGAACGGGGTTTATAAAAACGTACACACGAACATTATTACGAACTAAAAAAATCAACAGGATAATAATGCTCTATATAAACACAAACAACATTGTAGTAATAAGTAAAGGTTTTTATTGTTTTACTACAGAACAGGTTTTACCTAATCCTAGGGGATTGTGGGAAGATGCATTAGAATATTGTGAACTGTTGTGTCAGTTAAGATTAGATGCAAGCACCCCCCAGGATTAAATGATTCTTGACATTGATATAAGTTGTTTGTCTTTATGTAGCGTGCTCAGAGTAAGAGCAACTAAGTTGTAGAGTTTTTTAGACACTTTTTTTATGGTGAATATGTTTTTAAAATGCATTTAATTCCATGTGAAATAAGCAATTGTGTTTAAAACTTATGTGATTTGTTAAAGTTAAGTGATTTTTAACTGCTTCTAATATACAAGTAGTGGCAGGCTGATGTACATTTGTTCTGAAGAAGTCCCATCAGTAAAGAGGATGACAGCGCATGACTTATTGTAAATAAATATATAAATACAAGTTTGTGGCTCAAGTTTTGTTCTTTAGATTTTTTACGTTTGGTGTAGTTAAGGGTGGGATGGTACCTCGGACATGTTTTGGTTTCAGTGTTTTTATGCCAAGGTCTTTCCTCTCTCTTTACTGGTTAAATCTACTGGCAGACAAATTCAGATCTAATGTTACCCTCTCTCCCCCCTCAACCTCCCCTCAGGAATCATCATCAAATATAACTCCTCCCTCCTACTGCTATGGAATGGGTCCCCAGCGTTCTTTCTAAGGCCAAGAACATTGCATTGATAGGTGCAGGCAATATCTCAGGATGCCTTCTAAATAGCATAAAATATGACCTAGCAGGCCTTCTGGAATCACTATTTAACTATAGCCTTCAAACAGACTGTTCTCCATCTGTCATGCATGAAGCAACAGTCATCCCTATAACACAAATGTGGGCCATCTACAGATCCATAAATCTCATTAGTCTCATATACAAAGCCATGAGTAGAATTATCATGGACATTATCAATAATGACATACGAAACCTCTAGACACTTGACTCAACCCAATTTGGTTTCATTAAGGGCAGGTCATACCTACTCAACCTGGTGGACTTTTTTTAAGAAGGGCACCAAAGAAATGGATGAGGGCAAACAATTCACACTTTTGACGCAATACCTACTCGGACATTGTTGATAAACTCAAGAGGTTAGGTATAAATACTTATGTCACCTGGTGGATAGCTAGCTGGCTCACAGACAGGACCAAGGAAGTTAGAATTAGGGGAGTCCACCTCTACAAAGAGGCCAGTCACAACTGGAGTCCCTAAGGGATCTATCATGGAACTACTCCTTTTTGGCATTTACTTCTCTGAAGTCAAGGCCAATATCAAGGGCCTCTGGCTGGCTAAATTTGCAGATGATTGCAAATTAGCAGCAGTCAGAATCCCCCACTGATACTAATGTTCGCCAAGAAGGGTTGACACAGACAAACAACTTATATCAATGTCATGAACTAAAAGTAAAAGCCAAGAAATGAATTACAGTATCCTTCGGGAAGTCATCCACCTCTGATATCATATTGACAACATGACCCTAAGAGTCGACCCAGAAGTCTGGGATTTGGACACACGCACACAGATAGTAATCTAGCCTTTGCTCATCATATGTCTACAGCCATAAGGAAATAATTCTATGATGTGCAACTTATAAATAAAAATATGACATCTAGGTCCAAGGAGATCATTGTTTTACTATATTCAGCACTTATCAGATCTATCACCGAGTACAATGTTTCCTTTGGTATGCACTAAACCAGGCACCATCCAACAAATGGAAAATCCACAGAGGCTCCTCACTAAAATACTAGAGTGCAGGTAACATGTTTTATGCAGACCACCTCTAAGCCCTATCTCTGTATTCTGTCTCCCACAGGCTGTTGAAGGGAGATCTCTGCAGGGCATACAAGACACTGTCGGACCACACCCTAATGGACCTCCTTAACATCCACAAAACTAACAGCACCAGAATTACCCATTGTAAAGAATTAAACCTGGTCTGTGATATAAACAGAACCTGCTGGAGAGACCGGTATGAATCACACAGACTACCCCTTCCCTACAATAGGCTTCCCATCAATGTGAAACAGAGTTCCTCCTATCCCAATTCAAGTGCAACTTAGACAATTGGATGGGGAGCAGGAAATTTATCCCTTGTTTGGCACCTATATCTATAATTGACTCACGCAGCCTGTAAATGGTTCATCTGCCAGGCCCCTGCTATTAAACTTTCCAGCTCTCATACTCCTGCTTACAATTGTCAAGGTTACCAGAACTTGTCAGAGATTTGAAATGCATGTCTTGGCTTAAAAAAGCCCTAGAGATCATTAGCCTAGTACACACCTATGAACCTATAATCCAATGCCGTACTTCACTGTGTCCTAAATCTAAGGTGTAAGGTGCATAAGTGATGTACAAGTGCCTAATCCCCAGAGATCTCTAGAACCTGAAGTAGAAACTGCTGACAGGGGGCTTGAATCAGAAGGTCATCCAAATAAGGGAACATATGTACTTCCAGAAATCTGCAGAATGCTATCACTGGGACCAGATATTAATGGTGTCACTGGGAACCAGATATTTGGCATGGATACTCAGAACTGCAGAAAGAACAAAATGCTAAGCAGAGAAATTATAATGCGAGTAAAAACAGAAAACTGTACACATTTCCTGAAGCAAGAGTGAATAGTAATGTGAAGGAA
This sequence comes from Protopterus annectens, assembly GCF_019279795.1. NCBI lineage: Eukaryota > Metazoa > Chordata > Ceratodontiformes > Protopteridae > Protopterus > Protopterus annectens. The sequence continues at coordinate 1,043,759,190 of NC_056739.1, read as the reverse complement.
GGCATCCTTCAGATCTACAGACACCGGGAAAGCCTGAGGAAGTAACAGAGACTGTGGAGACAAGTTTTCGAAATGTGTTGAGAAAGGAGAGATCCAGAATGGGCCTTAAAAAATCCTCCTCCTGGGAACCAGGAAAATTCTGGAATAAAATCTTCTGCCCTGCTGAGAGGGCAGAACAGGATGAATGATTCCTTGCCAAAAAAGGTCTTGAAGAATTGAGGAAAAGTGAGGAAGATGGCAAAGAGTAGGCTACAGAATGCCCAAAATGGGAGGAACTGATTTCCATACCATGAAGTAACCATTATGAATAATGGAAAGCACTCAGGAATCAGTGGTGATTTGCTGTCAAACTGGAAAAGGAGAGTCTCAGTCTGAGGGAAAGAGGAATATGGATGAGGAGCACATGTGGCTGAATGTCAAACAGAGGCAAGTTTGGAGGAAAAGGCTTCTGATACTAAGTACCCTAAGAAGGCTTATCAGGACAAACCCCTCTTGGAAGATCTCTTACCTTTGGGAAGATGTCTTTATAGCCTATGCACATAGAAAGATTTAGATTAGATGTGCAACTCCTCTGAAATTTAGGAATTGAAGAAAGGAAGATCTTTTTAAGCTCCTGCATGACCCATTCCCTTATCTTGCAAGGTCTTGAAGAGCTTGGCAGCAGCACAGTCAACCTGATTCTGATTATCTAAGGGGAATCCAGTAATTTTACCTTAATGTTTTCTGGAAGGGACTGTCATCTTAACCAGGAATACTCCTCATAACAAACCCTGAAGGAACTACCTTATAAGAGGTATCAGCAGCAGCATCAAAACTGCATTTGATTAAGAGTGATGAACTACATGGGAAGCACAGCTCAAAGGGGAAATGGCAGAAGGCTTAGGTTGTGAATCAGGAATATCAGACAGAACACCCTGAAATTTATGAAAGAGAAAACAGCCCATACCTTGTCATATGGGTTCAGCAGTTTATTGCCTTGAAAGCTAATATGACAGATGTATATATTTTTTCCTATACCTGTTCACAGCACTATCATCCTTGCCACAGAGTAAAACTCTGGAAGAGGACAATAACTTAGAAGGCTTATCAGTAGACGGATAAATCACTGCAGTGTCAAAAGGACTTCTATACAAAAAAAACTTTTGAGCCTCAGACACTTTACAGAACTCGGTCAACTTTCTTTGGAGCAGGAGGATGGGATTCAGGAGCCTGGGAAACAGAAGAAAAAGTATCTTAAAAGAGCATCCAACACTGGAGGGACTACCAAAGGCCAGGGTGAGTCAATGTTCAGCAGGTCAAAACATCTTTTCTGGACATCAGAAATTTGGGAACAGACCCACTTAAAATGTTCCATCATGGGAACAACAGTGTCTCCAAAAGGCAATTCTTCAATGGGGGGAATCAGGTGGAAAGGGAATCCTCTTCCTCAGACCCAAGGACAAGAAGGAAATGGATATGAGAAGAGTTAGCTAAGGACTATTCCCCAAAATCGAACTCCAAATCCTCTTCAAAAGAATCAGAATCCTGGAGGTATTTAGAAGGGGTAGAAAACCAGGAAACAGTGAAAAGAACAGAGATCACCTGAGGAGGCTTCAAAGCTATTAGGGTTTTGAAAAGACTGTCAGTCTTTGAGTGGGTCCTTAGCCACAGGAGCTATGAATCTTTTTTTTTTTTGCTTATTTTAAAGGAACATCAGCTCTGACAAACCTCTGCTTGGCTTCAATAAGGGAACCAGGAACTTCTTTCATAACAAGAACTTGGAAAATCCCCCTAGGCCCCTCCAAAATAATCAGCCGTGGTTCCCCCTTCTCATCTGCAGCAGACATAAGCACAGCCTCAGCGGACATGAGGGTAGGTATCCCCGTGTTGGGGTCCAACTGGGTTGGACAAACGGGACTTGTGTCAGAAGCGGACAGCCTTTGGGTTCTTCATCCAACCAGATGGACGTACCTGGAACAGGCTGGACAGCAGAAGTCTCAATGCATGGCTGAACATCTAGGTGGGCAGATTCAGAAGCCATAGTTCCCTTAGCCAATAGCTTTAGACATTGGTTCTCTAATTATATGGAAAGGGAAAGCTGCAGATAGTTTTTGGTATAAATGCCTGACAAATTTCACATCAAGTAGAGTTGTACGTAGCACTTAGACAAAAAACACTTCTTGTATCTATCTTCAACACTTTCCCTGCCTGGATAACATGGATGACATGTAAAAGGCAATAAATCCAAATCAAAGGAGGGAAGTGTCCCCAACGGGGTACTCATCTTTCAAAGGCTTGGTAACTGAAGCAACATGATGACTTGCAGGCTAAACTCACAAAGCAATGTTTGGACTGGTGGCAAAGAATTTCTAAGGGTTAGGCACTTGCATGTCACTTATGTACCTTATACCTTAGACGTAAGGCCATATGTCTAACATGCAGCACCTGGAAGGCGCTAAGGCTTTGGTGTGCTGGCCATACGTTCCACTATCATTGGCAGGATATCCTTTTAGTACAGAATACTGCAACAGTGATAAAGAAGGACATCATAAAGGACAGAAGTTCCCCTGCTAACTGCCTTCAGCTGCTAATGTCTCTACTCTCTGAGAACATTTACTAATGGAAAAAATAATCTGATATCTCTATAGATGAAAAAAGCTTAAAATCTTTCATGAGTTTCATCATTCTATCTCATTTTTTAAGCTTATTTTTTATTTTATTTTTTTATTTTATTTATTTATTTATTTTTTTACAAAAAATTGTTTATAGCTTAGGCCAAGGACATTAATCGGGACATCCTACCTTGTAAAAAAACAATGTTCTACATACAATATAAACAGTAAACATCCCACCCCCCACCCCAGCAACCCAAGATCACAGCATTTTAGTAACTTAAACTTCCTTTTATTTACCCTTTCTTCTGTAAAACCTTCCATATATTTAACATGCACAGTAGACACTGATAAGACCCCTCAACAGACACATACACACACATTTAAAATACTCCTAACTGCACATGTACATAACTCATATACAATCTAGAAAGCAGTTTATATCATAAAAAGTTTTATACAAACACTAATTAGAATAAAGAATATTTTAACTGAAGTTACTTTTTTCTCTTTAGTGTCCTAAATATTAAGGACATAATTTGCGCTAGAAGTTTTACAGTCCAACCACAAGTTTAACAAAGTCAGCAGAAGTCCAGTCATTTCTGAGCCACTTTTATTTGTAAAGCCATATTTCACAAATGTGACTGATGCTTTATAAGGTCACATTTATTCACTCACCAGTGTTACTGGTTTTCTTCTTGATCATCTCATCTCCCAACACTAGAGTCCGGTTCAAGTCCAAGGTATTCCTGATTCTTCTAGTCAATTCCTGTGTTTTTTTCTGTTTCCCAAGCATTTTCCATTGAAACACTGGAAAAAGATTTCACTGGCAAAATCTCTCTATGAGCTTTACTATCAAAAGAATGAGAAGTACACTCCCTTTTGCTTACTGGCTCACATTTTGTTGGATAAACTATTTTTTTCCTTAACTTGTTCTGCATCAAAACAGGTCTGATTTTCCAAGAAAAAATATTCTAAACACAGCTGGAAATAGCAGCTTCAGTGTCACACCTGCCTCTCAACACTTCCGGATTCCTCGGATAAATCTGCTTCTCCTATGCCTTGTGTATGGTGAATAATAATTTTCCACAAACCAGTTTTCAATATGTTCCCTTCTGCCACAGTTTTGTCAGGATCAATAGTTTCTGTTGGCATGATTGCATATTTTCTAATACAGGTCTTGGCTGCTTTCTCATGGCCAGGTTTGGAGCATACACTCAATGTGCCCTTTCAATTAACAAATTCAACTGTGGAATACCAGTCTAGCTGCTTATTTGTGCTTTCATGAAGTTAATATAGTTTGTTCCTTCTAGTTTCTCTGGTACAGCAGAAAATCTTAGGGTTTCTCTGGTACAGCAGAAAATCTTAGGTTTTCTCTGCATGCTCGGCTTCTAACGCTACTCATTTTGAAACAGCTCTTCCTGAGGAGCCTCATGCTAGCCAGGTTTTTCTTCATTTTAGTAGCTATGATTTTTCCATTTATCAGTTGATCTAAATAACTAGTTAAAAAGCTATTTTTCCAGCCTTCTGTTACTTGAGCTGATATATTTCCTCAATGTTTCATTTAATCAACTCTCTATGTTTGAGTTATTTTTTCACTAAAATCATGAAAGCCATTTCTTGAGTCAAAACGGAAGCTTGAATTGCTTTTTGATAAACAGCTGCAGGACTCTTCCAAGCCAGTGTTTTCTCTTTATCTTTACTTGTTGATTTTTTTCCAGGTTCTCCAAATTCTTTTTCTTTGCTGGCATCCAGGCAGTGTATTTACTAGCCAGTAACTAAAGTTTACATAAGTAACAGTTTCAATGGCACTCTTTCTCAATTTCTGTTTTCACACTGGTACAACTGATGCTGAGTTGTTAATTATTGTGCAGCCATCTTAGCAGTCCTTCATCCTAATCATCTTGATCACACAACATGGGTCACTGGTTCAAGTCCAAGACACTCCAGATTCTTCTTACCACATCCTGGGCTTTTATCTGTGACTCAAGCATTTTCCTTTGGAACAATGGAAAAGGTTTCACTGAAAGTCTCTCTATGGGCTTTGTTACTGTCAGAAGATGTAGAAGCTCAGTCCCCTTTAGTCTGCAGGCTCACTCTTAGTTGGCTGAACTTTATTTCCTCCTTAGTTTGCTCTGTATCCAAAATGCTTTTAATTAGGAAAAGCATTCTAAAAATAGCTAGATACAGCAACAAGAATTTCTCACATGCCCCTCAACATCCTCCGATTGCTAATATAAACATGCTTTATTCAGTCTTGTGAACAAAGTATATTTTTTACCTCCCACTAACACTCTGATGTCATGAGTTTTTAAAACTTATGTCTTTTGCCACAGCTTTCAGGAACAGTTCTTTCTGTAGGCATGGCTGCACCTTTACTAATATAGATCTTAGCTGCTTTTTCATGGTCAGATTTTGAGCACAGATATGACACACCTCTCAAACTCTATTAGAAACCCATCAAGTTATCCATCTGTACTTTCATAAATTTAATGCTGTAACATTTGTAGTATAAAATATAAAATCTCAGGACTTCTCCGCATGCTCTGTCTTCTAATTCTATTTTTAAAACAACTATTCCTGACATGCCGATATGCAGCCAGTCTTTCATTAATCTCACCAACTGATTTCTTATACTTTTTTCAGCTCATCTGAATAACTATCTAACACTACTAGTTTTTCCACCTATTGTCATTTGACTTTATACATTCTTTCAGTGCATCATTTATTTTAAATGTCTGAATGCAACTGATTTTTCCTGTAAATTACTGGAAGCAATCGCCTGTCCTAAAGCTGAAACTTGAACTGCTGCTTCACTGAATTGCAGGGTTCTTCCTAGCCAGAGCTTTTCCTTTTCCAGCTGATGTTTACTTACTTTCTCCAAATATCGTCTTTGCTTAGTTCCAGACAGTGTAATTATTAGCCAATGACTATTTAAAAAAAAAAACAAAAAAAAGTGTTTACTGAATTATCACTTGTGAGACAGGCAAACTTACATTTATAAAAAGTAATCAAACTAGACTGACAAATTCACAAACAGTATACATCCTATATAATCGTCTATACAATATAATCAATCCAACATTCCATAAATCGTGCAATTTCTGCCTTCTCTTCAACCTCACTCGTCCTCCAAAACATTTTTCTGCATGTACTCTTCCCAAAAATTCCATTTTTTATGTAATTTACTACTACCCCTTTCTAAAGATCACACTTTCTGTTCTTTTATCTCTGTTACAATTTCCACTGCTTAAAGTATGGTTGGTTTAGACTGTGATTTCCATTTCCTAGCAATTGCTGTTTTTTGGCAGCCACCAGAATTCAACTTAACAAGGCTTTACTATGTCTGGGAAATCAGATCATGTATCTTATGTCAAAAAAATAATAATAATATCCTTAGCTATGCTCATTTTCTTGCCTACAACTCCTAACAAAGGACTCTGTAGGGAATTTTTAGTATACCAACTGATTACACTCCAAAAACACATTCTCCCAGGTGGCTCTTTCTTCCCCATTACACCTCCAACATTTGTTATTTACCTGAGGAGAAATTTTTTGAAGTCTGCATGGGATATAAAAGTACCTATGCAAACAGTTCCAAGCAAACATCTTAAACCTCCTCCTAGACTTCAATGCATATTTAGGAGGTATACATATGTCCTCCCATTGTTTCTTTGTGAAATGCTTAACTAATTTCTCTTCCCAATCTTTTCTGACCTCCTCTGATTGATTCCTGTACTTATTTTATATGCCCTACGAATTATCCCTTTTTTAACAGCAGCTTCTGTTCTACATTTAACCAAAACCTCAACCAGTACAGGTCTTTCACTTAGGATTTCCATATTCCTTTCTCTCTGCTTTGCCTTCCTTATCAGGGACTGATATCAAAATCTATCTCTAGCCTATAGTCCAAATGTTTTGTTGACCTCTTCCCATTCTATTACCTTTCTCCAATAATTATTTGTCCCCAATACCTTGGTTCCTTTGTCAGTTTCCTCCAGGTAAATTCCAATCCCCTCTTGCCTATTCTTTGTTCTCCTAATTGCAGTCATCACTATTAGCAGAATCATTGTCTATTCCTGTGTTGGCTTAGTTTTTAGTATACCTTTTGCTATTTTATGAATATAATATTCTGTAGGACTGCTATACTAAAGAATCTGCATACAATATCCCACTGTTTTATTTCTTGAATCCCCCTGCTTCTTCATCATCCCCTTCCACAATGAATTGTAGTTTTCTGCTTGTGTTACGTACAACAGCCTTAACTGTGTAGCTCTAAGCAATCCCTTCAAAAAATGGTAATCCTAAACTTCCTTGATCTATTGGAAGAATCAACTTATCCCACTTGACTCTTGCCCTCTTCCCCTCCCAAATAAAATCCTTCAACTCTTTATTAATTACTATACACAACTTCATTGGTTGATAAAATATACTTGACCTATATAGAAAACTAAAGTAACTAAAATATTTTACTGCTTGTACCTTACCCACATCCATAGGCAAAACTTCCAGTCTTAGTTTTTGTATTATCTTCTGTTTAGTATGTTCCCATATATCCTTAGCTGCCATAACAGCGTCTTTACTGACCAATACTTCTAAACACTTCATTTTATCATGTCTCCATAAATTTGGGTATTGCTGAACCAATTCCTGTCTGGGTACATATTTTACAGCTATAGTCTTAGTTTTATCTTCATTAATTTTATATCCCTAAAAAAACAAAACAAAAAAAAATAAAAAACAGAACAGTCTCAGAATGTTCCACAACAATGAGATGTCGATTTTTTGGTTCTGTCACATACAAAATAATACCATCTGCAAATAAAGCCAACTTTTCTTGAATGCCACACTAATTTTATCCTTGAATTTCTGAGTCTTTCGTTTTCTTTGCCAAAGTTTCTAAACATAACACAAATAATGCCACATTTTCTAAATGTAACGCAAATAAAGGGGAAAGAGGACACCCCTGCCTGGTTCCTCTGTTCAGACACAGCCTATCAGAGAGGAACCCTCCCAGTTAGATTTCTGCATTTGATCCCTCACATATTCTCCTAATTAACCTTATTACTGTATCAGGAAATGCAAAGGCTTCCATTGTCCTACTCATAAAATCCCAGCTTACTCTGCATCAAGACCCTGGAACAACAGTGGTATTTTCTTACATTCTGCTTCCCTCTGGATCATCACTATTCTGTTAATGTTGTCAAATGTTTGCCTCTCATCCACAAAACTACACTGAGCTAATTTTGGCAACACCTTTGCTGTTCTTTTAGATATTATAGATATAAACGTCGAGCCAGGTTAATAGCAAAGGCTTGACATTCGCTGTTTTGGAAATGTGGCTATTGGATTAAATATTCTGTTCGATGTTCGGTGATATGGTTTGCTGACTTTCTGTTTGAGGATTAGCCGTTTTGAAAACTGCCTTTCAATGTTGCCATCTATGCCTGAAGGCACTTAGTGGACATGATAGTAAACCGATATAAACACTTTATATTCATAGTTTAAGACTAAAATGGGCATAAATGAAGCTAGATCTGATGGGTTTTTGCCGTCCTTGGATATTACAGCCACCACAGATTTTTTTCAAGGATATTGATATTTCCCCTCCTCTTTTTATAAGTTCATAGGTATATACTACGCTAATGGCCACCAGGGCCCTTATAAGCCTACCCATGTAACCCAAATGTAACCCACAAATTCACTTTACATTGGGGGTTATTCACTGACTGCCTCTGTCCATCAGAGATGAAAGTGCCAGACCACGAGTGAATTTCTGATTACCCATTCGCTGGTACAGGTTACACTTAAATAAGGATAGGGAAAGAACTCTGCTTCAAATGGTTGGGCAGCTTGTTCCAGGGAATGGAAATTCTCTGAAAAACATATCTGTCTCTTACATGTCCTATTTATATCATGAGCAAAATTTAGGTCTTTTAATCTAGTAGTTGTGATGCCGTTTGTTTTACAGATGTGCAAAAGGTTCATCAAAATAGGGTCCAGGGATGCCTTGTATGCCAGGCAAAAATCACCTCTCAAAAGTCTGTATGACACAGAGTAAAGAGACAGACCTTTGAGAAAATCAGAGCAGGATACTGTGTTTCCTCCCTGTATTCTTCTTGTAAAGAACTTCTGGGGTTGTTTCAGTTGCAGCATGTGTCTGCTCAGGTACATACCGAAGGGGACATTACACTCTATGACAGCTCTGACGAGGGCCAAGTATAGTGGTGTGATGAACACTCTACGCCTAGGTGCCATACCCTTGCTTATAAGTTCAGCACCATCAAAAGATTTTCTTACTACCTTGGACATATGTTGGTCAAAGGCTAGGTTACCATCTACATGTGTTGCCAGATCCCTGACTAAAGAATCAACTTTTAGGGGTATTTTATTGATGACAGTTAACCGGGGTGGCCAACTACCCAAAAGTTAATGCATTTCTTGGGTTTGGCACCAAGCATTTGTTAGACCTTCCTGAAGGGTGTTTTCATCTTGGGGGGGACACAATGACTGCTCCCAGTTTGCAATTACCTGCAAACTTGGTTAGCCACAGGCCTTTGACATCTCAGACATACATGCCAAAGCAGAATGGACCTAGCACAGAGCCCTGGGAGACTCCACTGTTGACTAGTCTCTTTGTGGAGGTGGCCTCACCTCACCGATGCCAACTTCCAAAACCTTGCAGATTCTTATCACTTTCTTCCCTCCTTGCTTCCAAACTTCCACTGGAACACCATCTATTCCTGGAGACCTTCCTGCAGACTGTTTATGCACCACCATTTTTATCTCATCTTCTATTTGTTAACTGTTGAGCCTCACCTACCTCTAACCTTGGCAAATTTACGTCTTCCATAAATATTTCCTTTTCTATTTTTTCATGATTTCGCCATTTCTCTGGTTTATACAAATTTTCACAAATTTCCAAAATATCTCTAATACCTCTATAGGATCTCTATAGTAATTTTTATTTTTCTTGCTATAGGTGCCCTACGTTTGGCAACAACCCTTTCTACTTTATGTTCCCTAAGCTGTTGTGACAAAAGATTTTGTGATCTTGAGTTATTACCAAAACATAGCTGCTTAACAGCAATCTTTCTAAACTCATGCATATTATCCAGGTAGTTGTTTATTTTAACCAAGCCATTTTTTTTAAATTCCTGTTTTAACACTGGAAGTGCTCTAATCAACGTACTACTCAGTACGCAGCCATCTTGGAAGTCCTGACCCTTGTCTGATTATGTTTAAACTCAAGTGGGTGGTTTGGCTAAGACCAGGGATCTGCAGTTTGGTAGGATCCCGCAATCATTTGTGCTGACTAGGTTTCACAATTCTGGGGAACTTCTTGCATCTGACTGTTTTAACTGGCACTGGCTGGCCTACTTAGCATTCACTTTAAGGCTTGTACTCTGTGCACACCTAATAGTTCAGTTGACTGGCTTTTTAAAATGGCTGGTTAATTGGTGTATTGGTAAAAAAGAAAGAAAGAAAAAAAAAACATGACTGTGACCACCTTTCTTCCAGTGTAAGTGTGCAGTGTCTAATCTGTGAGTATGACAAAGGTTACTCTCATGCTAAGGCAATACTCTGAAATGCAAAGTAAATTGTACGAAATAAATAATTGCTTTCATTGCGGTAGCAATTTAAAAGCATTTTAACTCTGCAAGAAACATGACTTCACACATCAAAAGGTGAGTCTTCTGAAAGTTTAGTACACAGTTATTGGTAACCGCCAAAGCTAACAACTTACATTTATTTTTTGCACATTTTATAACCACTTAACATGTACAAGTTACAGAGGAATCCCAGAGCACTGTCTGGTTAAGTGAATTCCACACAATTGCACAACATATGAGAGAGAAACGCACCCAGGACCATAAGCTCAAGCTTGCTGGCAGCTTGATATTATAATTCCAAGTCTTTGCAGAACTTTGACAAACATATTTGCAACTATTAATTTTCCATTTTTAAAATGCCAACTACAGGACTCCAGCTCACAAACTGTTGCTCAGTCACTACATCAAACCATCAAGGCAGGTGATTTCATATAACAAACAAAAATCTCTTCACAGAAATTGAAAAATTACTTTTTCTGATGAAGTGGTGCATTAATAGTGTCACAGTTTATAAGAATGTACCACAAAAGTAATAAGTTGAACATTTTTGTAAACGTCGATATATGTACTTCATATATATTTTATTTTACATTTGTTGACCGGGCTAGTCCAGCTGGATACATATCCATTTTCAGCAGAGGCCCGGGGAGAAAAGCTCCTCGAGAGTACAAAACAATGTTTGACGTTAATCAAATAAAAACAGTAAATAAATTCAAAGATTAACAAATAGAAGCACTATATACAATTAAGCTATTTTATGCAAAAAAGAACAAATTGAAGTTAGTAGTTGGGTAAAAATAACTAAAATGTACAGTACAGGAACACACTAGAAAGAGGTGTGTTAACATAAGATACTAGAGTGACAAAGAGAGATATTAAGATATAAGAGAGAGTCCAAATTAGTTGCAATACAAGTTATGCTTCTGGATTCCAGTATGCAGGTAGATTATGCGGACATTAAGATTTAGAAATTTAGTGAGAAGACAAGAGATGTTAGTCTGGGTTAAGACAGGTGCATAGCCAATGTGTTTTAAGGTAGGATTTAAGCCTGATTTTGAATTGTGTAAGTGATGGTAGTGAGGTTAGGTCACTGGGAAGAGAGTCCCAGGATTTACCAACGGTGTTAGAGAATAGAGAGTCCCCTGCCTTGTTGCTGGCTTTGTGTGTTAATACTAGCATTTTAGTAGCTGAGCGCAGGGTTTTAAGGTTAGAGTAGGGGATGATAAGGTTGGTAAGAATCGGTGTGTTACTAGGCTGATACAGGATTTTATAGGCAAATATTAATTGATTAAGTAGAAGTAGGTTAGGTAACTCTAGCCAGCCAAGATTTTTATAATTAATACAGTGGTGGGTCCTAAATGTAGAGCCAGTTGCAAATCTTGCAATATTGTTGTAGGAGACTACTAGTTTGTTCATATTGTTTTTTGAGAGGTTAGAATATATAGGGGAGGCATAGAGGAGGGTAGAGATTAAGTGGGTCTGGGCAATAGTAGATCTTGCTTGTGGGGTAAGAAAGGATTTGATTCTATATAGTGAGCCTAGTTTTTTGTTAACTGTTTTTATGGTATTGTTTATGTGGGCTTCAAAGTTAAGGTTATTGTCAATTAGTACCCCTAGGAGTTTTGTGTTAGAGTCAGGGGATATGATAGTTCCGTTGTTAGAAGTGACAGTAAAGTTTAGAGGTGTGTGTCTATGGGTGGGAGTAAAAAGTAGAAGTTAGTATAGTAGTATATCACTCAATTTCAACAATTTCCATTATTCTGATGTAAAATCTACAAAATACCAATTTTCTAAACCAACTTCATGAATACAACAGTCATATTTAAAAATCTGGACAGAAATGTGTTTTTAAGCCTCAAATTTATGTTTAATTTTGTGTGGAAGGACTACTTTACTTCAAAGCACAGTAACAAATAATTTGGCTGGTAAAACTCAATTTAATACATATAAAAATTGCAGGTTACAATTTTATAACTAGGACATTCATGGCTATGTACTCTACAGATATTAACACACTCAAGAAACTTCTACTGGTTAAGCAATATCACCTGCAAAAGCAACCCCCTTTTTATGTTTGTTCATTTGTTAACTAGGGGAGCAGACTGGTTTTCAAATTCTTACCAACAAAGACATTGGCCACAGCAGCACATGTAATTAAGTAAATATGGATGGTAAGCAGCAGACAATCAAGCAGCAAGTTTTTAGGAGACTGGAAGAAGCCACAGTACCTGGAGAAAAGTCATACAAACACAAGGAAAATGTAAACAAAGATGGTAAATGACAAGTCATGACTGCAACCCAGACCATGAAGCTGTGAGGAACATACCTTGGCAGCTGTCCCATACTGTGGTTCTTGATTTACTGCTTTACTGTCAACTTACTTTTTTTCTTACTGTTCAGATGATTTTTAACAAAAAGACTTCATCATTTGAAAAGTTGATATTCACTTAACAGGTCTATATTAAAACATTGAACACTTAAAACAGCGAACGATGTTTCATCGACCCTATTTCAGCGAAAGCTGAAAATGTCGACACCTCAGAACAGCAATTTCTTTCCTAGGGAAAGAAATAGCTGTTCCAACAGATACCTTAACCCGAATTCTACCCCCCCCCCATAAAAAGTAAACAGCTGAAAACACATACACACGTAACTCAACCATACATCTAATGCAAAAAAAAAAAAAGTAAACATTTTAAAACATATGCACTTACCTTAACCCACACCCTAACCCTAAGGTCAGTAACTGTTGCACATTTACACTCGGGAGCTATACCAGATAAGGGAATCGCTGAGACCACACTACAGTGCAGAACACGGCAAAGCAACAAAGTGGTCAAGCAACTTCTTTCCCAGGGAAAGAATTTGCTGAACAGCTGCTTCGCTGTTTTGCCTGTTCACTCTTTAGGTGTCGATGAAAACGCATTTGACAAAATGCGTTTTCGTCATTCGAATAGGAACCCCACTTAACACGTTAAACATTCCTAATTATCAGTTACATACTTACTGTCTTGCCAGATGTAACTATACTGTCTTGCCAGATGTAACTATACAACAATTTGTATATAAACCCATCTCTGCAAAATGGATCACAGACACTTGCTTGGAATGCATAAACTTGATTCACAACTGCTCACATACTGGATCATTATCTTAAATGGTCATGCCTTTTTGCTCATTGCTCTAAACATGCACACTTGCCTGACAGTAATCAATCTTTAAAGATGCACCAAACTTGGAGTAAGAGGACAAGCCCCCTCAACTATGGTGCAGGGGTAGGCTTCCAAACAAAATCCCTTTTTTCCATCATAACTGTTCATAAACTAAGCAGGAGGAGAAGAATGCATGCACTCAAGTAGTCGCTTACAACCAAGTCTGAGTGTGGTAGTACTGGATATAGTATAATACAGTGATATGCAAAGAGAATATAAGGAATAATTCCCAGCGAATGCCGCCCCCCCAATGCATTTTGCAATTTTTTTTTTATTTCTGCACTTCTAATCTCGATATAACGCACCAGTAAAATGTGTTAAATTCATAGGCGGGTAGCTTTTAAACAGGTGAGCACAGGAACTCCAACAATGAATAGGAGGGTACCAAATCAGCTGCAAATACACCTTGTCAGCTGACTGGCTACCACTAACAGCTGGTGTCTGGTGGGTAACCATCTGAAATGTTGGGACCCACTCTAAGACATATCGACTTTCAAAATTCTCTCTTCTCCTTCATTTCAATAGGGAGCAGCCTGAGCAGCTTGTTGGTAGCCTCAGGTGAAATGCTTCACTCAGCCAAAAGTATTAACAATAGAATCCTCTTCTTAATGTGATACAATCAAAACATTTTATGGGTTTACTGCAGCCTTAGATGGGCAGCACAGCCAAATACTAGGCATGCTGCCCATGTGTAATCTAGGCTGTGGAGTGCAATATGGATTCCACTATACCATGCCAATGCATTTTGCAATTTTTTTTTTATTTCTGCACTTCTAATCTCGATAAAACGCACCAGTAAAATGTGTTAAATTCATAGGCAGGGTACCTTTTAAACAGGTGAGCACAGGAACTCCAACAATGAATAGGAGGGTACCAAATCAGCTGCAAATACACCTTGTCAGCTGACTGGCTACCACTAACAGCTGGTGTCTGGTGGGTAACCATCTGAAATGTTGGGACCCACTCTAAGACATATCGACTTTCAAAATTCTCTCTTCTCCTTCATTTCAATAGGGAGCAGCCTGAGCAGCTTGTTGGTAGCCTCAGGTGAAATGCTTCACTCAGCCAAAAGTATTAACAATAGAATCCTCTTCTTAATGTGATACAATCAAAACATTTTATGGGTTTACTGCAGCCTTAGATGGGCAGCACAGCCAAATACTAGGCATGCTGCCCATGTGTAATCTAGGCTGTGGAGTGCAATATGGATTCCACTATACCATGCCAGGTCAGAGTGAAAGGAGGTCACTTTTTACTTTTCCCATTTTCTAACTTACAAATGGATATGGTATTCTGCATCCTATAAATGTCGTTATGAGTATAGCTTCTCTTTAAACAGCCGTAGACAGGCCATGCAGAGCAACATACACTTCATAAAAAAGGTCAAAGCAAGCAAAATTAAATTCTAGGGAAGGAGGTGACTGTCTATAAGCATGCAGAGGTCTGCATGCATGCAGCTCAACTGTGCATCACCTATACAGGCAAGTGAAATGTAAACACTAAAATGCTAATTTGCAATGCAACAACCTGAACCAAAGGAATTACTCCACATAATACTGAATAATAAACACGGCACCATCAAGGTTGTCTAGTGTTTAAGACTTCCGTCTCACAGCACCAGCGTTTGGGACTCATTGTCACTGTTGGCATGGAGTTTGAATTTTCTCCTCTTGTCTGTGTGAGTTTTGTCAAGACATTTGGGTTTACATCTACTTCACAAAACATGCAGATGTACCAGCAGCTCTAAATTGTACATGCTCTTGTAGACGATTAATGGCTGAAAACAGGACGAAGACTAATTAACTTTCCAGTAAAAAAATAAACTCATGCCTACCCACTGCACTGTACTTCAAATGAGTACAGAGATAAAATTTTCATATTACTAAATGAAAAAGTCACACAAATGAAACATCACATAAAACTAGTAAATTACAAGTTAGTGCAACATACACATACCTGTATTTATGGCAGCCTCTCCAGCCTAAAAAAACAGAAACAAAATTAATGCAGCATAGTTTAACAAATACACTACACTTCACTTGTTAAACTATGCAGCATAGTTTAACAAATACACTACACTTCACTGAAAATGCTCATCTCTAGTCCACATCATAGTTTAGAATTTGGTATCGTACACATTTTAACTATTACTATCAAAAGTGACAAACATCAGTATTGACATCATATCTCTTCCACATCATGGTGCTATACTAAACTTATTAGGAGAAACTGTTGGATTCTCAAAGCTGACCAGACTTGTCTAAAAGTCAAATATCACCCTTCGGTCCAAAACTAGGTTCAAGAACAGTGTCTAGCCAAGCACCAATTAATGCCACAATACGCAGTTGGAGAGTGACAGTGGGTGTAAATACTAAGCAAGTGTCAACACACTGAAGAACAGGCCAATTACAAAGATAGGAAAACAATAAATTATGCCATTACTGAGAGTGCTAAAATGCAGACTTTGTAAGAAGACATTCTGTTAACTTGTCAGTACTGTGGTCTAAGTTACCAGCATGAAGCTGTGCTGAAATTTCACCAGTAATATCTACTTGGCATTTAATTTATTCTCCAGTAACTTGTCTAGTCCAGTTCACCTTCACAAGGCAGCTATAGTGTAACTCTGCAGTCAATGAATGCATGGTTGGGAGGGTGGCCTAATGGTTAAGGTGTTTGCCTTGCAAGCACAAGGTGCAGGGTTTCAGTCTCACAAGGGATAATTGGCTAGGCTTAAAATGGCTCACAGGGCAGTTAGCTTAGTACTAATCTATGAACCTATGAATCTATGAACCTACAAGACAGTGGAAAAAAAAAATGAAAGAGTCACCTAACTCCTGTAGGACATGTACACAAACATGAAATGCTCACCTATGGGCAATCTGGAAGATCACCAATTCACCTATGGCAGATTCTTTACATGCTGGAGGAAAACTATTTTACCTTTTCACTAAAAAAATACTGCAGCACTTCTTGCCTCACAGGACTTGGTCTGCCAGTTGAGATGTTGACTGGGATGCTTTCTGTGGAGACTTTGCATGCCCTCCCTGTGTTCATATGGGGTTTCCCCATGTGCTCCAGCTTTCTCCCAAGTCTCAAAGACATGCCATACATGAACTATTAATCTGCTAAAACTGCTATAAACCATGCATGCTTTGTGCATGTGCATCCTGTACTGAGCTGACATCCCATCTAATGCAAGTCTCTGCTTTGTACCAGCTGAAAGATGACACATGCTACAACACTCCAACAACCTGAAATTAATTAGGCAGGTTAACCGGAGAATAAGCAAATTAATGATCTACATAAAATATACACTATATCTGCTTAGATTTGGTGCTGAAAATAGTTCTGCTGTAAACTGACAGAGAAAGCACAACAGCTGAAATGCTGCCCGCCTCCACCATCACCACCACACAAAAAATCTACCTATAGACAGTTTTTTTGGTATTGGCACACCACTGAACAACTGCGGACAGAACCTTGTGCCTTAGCAAACCCAACAATTAAAAATAAATGACAGCAATATGAATGTAACACACAGCAATGCATACATACAGCTCTTCACTTACACTGGTATTCCTGACATTCATGGCTATAGCTTGGTTATGACCATGTTTTGGACTACAATAGCCACTATCACTATCAATATCTGCTTCACTGGTCCCCTGTTCACTGGAAGATTCTGCTGTAGGTTGTAATGCTCTCCGCCTCCTTGTTTTTGGCTTCCACATCCCTGAACTTGAACTTTCACAGAGAGATTTACTTGCAATATCTGATGGAAAATCTGTAACACAAAATGACAAAGACTGAAGAAAATACAAACAGACATCAGATTTTTTTATCATTCTATGCACCTCAACTCAATTCCAACTTTAAATGTTTAAATACTGAACACTGCAATAAGATCAAATAAAGAAAACTGGGTCCACTATGCTTTAACTTTGAACACTTTTTGTACGAAATGAAAAAAAAAAGCCTACAGATCTCTTAAAAACTGTACAAGGTGCACACACTTACCAGTAACGATGCAGTCAAGTCCACAAAAAGGTACCTGGAAGAGAAAGCTCTATAACAGAAATCTAAAAGAACATCCAGAAAACCACTAGCAGATCCCGGATTGTCATCAGAAGAGAAGAGAACAGAAGTGTGGATGTGCTGGCACATAAGACGCCATTACCATTATGAGATAAGCTCATAGAGAGATGCTACATATGTGGCCCATGAAACCACTGACGAGCCTAACACTTTCCAATTGCCACTGGGTACTGTGCGGTTAAGTAACTTGCTCAGTGTCACAAAGTAGCCAAATGGTGGCTTAGGGATTACAGGAAGCTGCATTTTTAAAATATCAAAGCCTTGAGCCTCTGTATAGGCTAACATAAACCAGCGATAATAATAAAGCAATCACTGATTTACTTGGATGCTGACCTAGTCTGAAGAATCTATATAACCCTGAAGTGAGTCATAGTTATACGAGCAACAAATGTTGATTGTAAATCAATACATAGATAATTACACAAATATATAAAACTAAAGAAGAGGATAAAGTACCGTTGTGTGAAAAACTTACCACAACTGTACATGTCTGAATGATCATTGTTGCAGTATTAATAACCTATGGGATATCCTTCTATGGATAGCCATATGACTGGCCAGCAAACCAAAGCCTAGGTACACTTCCCTAATGCTGAACATATGACCTCAGTCCAATGGAGACACAGGTACAAAAAGGATTGATGAATGCAAAATACCTCAGGACTTTCTTGCCCCAGACATGCAGTTGATGTAGAAGTAAAGGCAACTATATGCATAAGTACAAGTCAAAAAGAGGTGAAACACACAAAATAACCCACCTCAGGCAAACTAAATAAAAAAGAAAGAAAGACAGAAAGGGGGAGGGAGGAGATGTAGTACTGTGACACTGATCAGTAGGACATCTACTGTTATGCCAAGTTCTTACACAACTCTACTACATCACTCCATGATCACTGTTGCAATATTAATAACCTATGGAAAAATCCCAAAGCTGCCTAAGAAGATAGGAATGAGGAATCCTGAACATGGCTACAGTCCGAAAGACCTAGCAAAGTCAAACAAGCAAACCCTGCTTTATTCTTAGAAAAAAAACATCAATCTTGATCTTGTAATTTTTGTGAAAATGTAAAGAGAACAAGTAGCTGCTTCACTGAAATTTGAAGAAAGCCCCTGGACAAACAGCAGCTGTAGTGGAATGGGCCTTAACTGGAGCCCAGAAGCTGCTTACCAAGGAAAAATTTTCAAAAAGAGACAGTTATGAAATTCAATCCAATTAGAAACTGTTTATCTAAAAACAGGAACACCCACTTTTTTAAGCTGGAAACAAGACAAAAAGCTGATCAGCCTTCCTGATGGACTTGGTTTTGACTAAATAAAACTGGAGCTGCTTATGGACATCCAAAGCATGTAGGATTCTTCCCCCTGAATTTTGAGGTGAAGGAAAATGTCGGCAAGTTAATGGTCTAATTTAACGGTAATTCATTAACCAGTTTTGCAATAAAAGGGGAATTAGTAAGGCAAGTAACACTATCCTTATGAAGGATAAAAAATATTGGAAGAGCCAGCCATTAAGGCTTGCAACACTGAAATCCACTTAGCAGAAATCTGAGACACTAACAACACAGTTTTTGAAGAAAAAAAGCTAAGAGATGCAGAAGATGCAAGCTCAAAAGAGTATATGGTAAGCATTTCCATAATATAGTTCAAATCTCAAGAAGGAGAGACAGCCTTTCTTGGTGGTCTAATATAAAGGATGCCTTTCAAAACCTGTTTCACCTCAAATCGACAAAGACAGTGGTGGATCCAAGAAAAGACATGCAACAATGGCTGACAGATGAGCTTTAATAGAAGAAAGTATCAGCCCAGCAGTAAGTGACTCACACAAACTGCAATAGTAGGATTACCCATCCAGTAAGGTCCCTGATTCTGTCTATGGCACCAAATGGAAATTCCCTTCTATTTGAAGACAAAAGATTTTCCACTATTTGGTTTTCTAGCCTCTTATAAAACCTTAGGAATATCTCCAGAGAACTGGTGTATAAACAGAATTAAAACTATCACACAGGGAGTCAGATTAAAAGTAAATAGGCTTGGATGGACCAAGGAGCTTTTGTTGTGTGTAAGCAAATCCATCCTGTGAAGAAACATGAGATAATTGTCCTTGGCCAGATGAAACACAAGGGGGAACTAATGCTGCGTGGGTCAAAAGGGAGTCACCAACAAGATTTTTTGTTTGTCCTCCTTGATCTTCAGAAGGACTTTTGAAATCAAAGGAATTGAATAAAAAGCAGAAATGAACCTCCTTTTTGAAAGAAAGGTCATGGTGTCCATTCTCATGCCTGATGATTAGGTAGTCTTGAACAAACCAGTGTAAACTGTCTGTTGTGTAAGGCAAAAAGATCTATAACTGGAGTACCCCATTGATGGGCATTTTCCAGAACGATCTGTCTAACATCCATTTGTGAAGATCTACTCAAAAGGTCTGCAACTGTGTTTCTCCCTGAGAATATATACAGACCCTGGAGAAAAACTGAGTTGAGTTGCTGTTTTATAAGCTACCACAACCAATATGCAAAGGCAACAAGACTTGCTGCACCTCTGCTTGTTGATGCACCAAATATCTGTGGTGCTGTCTTTGAAGACCTGAAGAGGACCCAGAGTCCAGAGGTGATGCAGGGACTGAAGAGTTAAATTAAGTAGTCTCATTGCCTTTATATTGATATTGTCTCCTCTTTCTTTCCAGGACCAAATCCCCTGAACCTGACATCCCTGGAATAAGCACCCAATGCCAGATCCAAGGCATATGTTAATAGATCTTGGTAAGGGGGAGGAAAACCGAACAGGCATTCCCAGACGGAGTGAAACCTGTTTTTTTTTTCTCCAAGAAATCATCCTGATGACAAGCAGAAGAGGAATTCTGAAAGTTAATGCATGACGATCCTGAGTTCTAACAGGCTTCAGATACCGCTGTATCTTACTCTTATGGAGTCGGGCCAAAGGAACCATTGGAATCATTGATGTCATGTAGCCTACATTTGCAAGGATATCCCTTGCATTTGTCATCTCCAAAGAAATAAGACTCAAAGTAATCAACCAGAAAAGTAACCACGCCTTCTGGTGAAAGAAAACTGTCATTGAAAAGTTATTGATCCTACAAGCCCAAGAAAATCCAACCCTGAAAAGGAATTAAGCAAGACGTCTTCAGGTTCTTTGTGAACTCTAGCCCAGCTAGAAAGTCCATTACAAAATGCAAATGATGCAGAAGAAGCTCCTGGGTAGGAACCCTAATGAGAAGGTTGTATAGATTAAGAAATACTTGAATATCTTGAAGTCTGTAGAAGACCCTGACAAGAGCTAGGCACTTTGTGAATATATCTGGGACAGTAAAATGACCAAAGAGTAAAGCAGAAATTGAAAATGCTATGAAGACACAAAGTAAGAATTTCTTGAAATGCAGATGAATAGGAATATGAAGATAGTTTTCCTTTAAAGCCAAAGTAAGCCTGTGGAAAAATTTTGGACTTTCATGAAAGTGTCCAGGCAGGAGAGATAAAAAATGGGTCTCCAAGTCTCCTTCTTTCTGGGAACTTAAAATATTCTTGAGTCAAACCCTGTTCTTTATGAATGAAGAGAAACCACTTTTATTGCACCCTTAAAAAGATATCTCAAAGAAAATGCAGAACAAGATGAAACTGGCTTTGAGGAGGCTGAAGAATTCTTGAAGGACAAGGGACCTCCTTCCAAGAAATTTTGTATCCTCCCTTGACGATGGACAGAATCCATTTGTCTGAAGTCATCATCTGTGAAACTGGCAGAGAGAGAGAATGCTTTTGAGATGGATAACCAAGAAATGCCGAAGGTGGGAAAATCTGGAAGAGGAAGCTTATTACTCACAAGGCAGGTGATTTATCCATAAAGGAAGGCTTAGAACCTCAGTAGATTTGAGTCTTTTCCTGAAGTCTCCTCCTTTGAGGTCTCCTAACCTTCTGAGAAGATTTCAGATCTTTATACAAGAAAATTACCAGCTTTAGGAGGACGATTTCTCTGAAGTTTACACAGAGAAGAAAGAAAAAGATTTGTTTTAGGTTCTGCATGACTTTACCTTGCTCATGTAAGGATTTGAAAAATTCTGCAGCTACAACCCCCCCCCCCCCCAAAAAAAAAAACCCAGTCTATTCAAAGAAAAGTCCAGTAATTAAGCCTCAACATCTTCAGGTTAAGACTGAAGTCTAGGTCATGAAAACCTATGAAGAACTTAACCAGTAGCCGCAGCCCTCAAAAGGGGCATCTTTGCATCATAAAAGTGTGAGCACCCCAGACCTGGCCTAAGGCATCTGTGGTCAGGGCTGAATTTAGATTGGTTGGTTTCAAGGAAATCTCCTCTTTTTTTGTACTACTTGCCAATCTATTCCCTTTTCCTTTTTTTCAAACAAGAAATATTTTAATGAATGATCACGTATGACATAGGCAATTATATATTTATATACGCGAAAACAAGCCATATTGACATATTTTTAGCTGCAAACATAACACAACACTTATAATCTACACTGTCAAACATTACATAGTTAATTCTCATCTTTTCTTTTAAATCTCATTCCTCCTCCAAAACGTTATTCTGCATATATTGCTCCCGCAATTCCTATTTTTTTCTATGTAATTTGTTCCTACCCTTTTCTAAAGTTTCTATTTCCAGTTATTTCAACTTTGTTATTATATTCACTACTTTTAGTGCAACTGGTTTAGACTTTGATTTCCATTTTCTAGCAATTGCTTTTTTGGCATAATTAGACTCAGCAAGGCCTTACTATGTCTAGGCAAGTCCGATTCTGTACCATAGCTCAAAAAATCATTTCCTCAGTTATACCAATTCTCACATCCAGCATCTCCAATACAATATTCTAGAGGGAACTTTCAAAGTTCACCAACTCATTACACTCCCAGAAAATATGTTCTTAATTATCTCTTTCTTCTCCATCACACTTCCAACATTTGCTACCTACCTGAAGAAAGATTATCACTGGAGTCTACTTGGGGTATAAAAATACCTATGTAAACACTTCCATGAAAAGATCCTAAACATTCTGACTTTGTTACATATTTCGGAGACATACATATATCCCCAACTTTTTCTTTGTGAATTGCTTATCCAATATCTCTTCCTAATCCTAACCTCCTCAGACTGATTCTTATAGCTACCATGAAAAATGTTATTTGCTCTACTAATTATCTATTTTTTAACAGCAGCTTTTGTTCAAGATTCTACTAAAACACTACCAGTGCTGGTCTTTTACTTAGAAGCCCCCAATTTCCTTCTCTTCACCTATACTCTGATATCAATTCTTGATAGGGAAATAGCAATCTCTAGCCTGCAGTCCAAATAAATTCTTGGCCTCTTCCAACTCCATTACCTTTCCCCCTCTAATTATTTGCTCCCAATACCTTGGTTCCTTTGCCAGTTTTCTCCAGTAAATTCCAGCGCCTTCTTGCCGATTGCCTGTATCATTAACTGCAGTCATCCCCATCATCAGAATCTCCTTTCTCCATTCCAGTGTTGGTTTAGTTCTTAGAATATGTTTGGATAATTTATGAATATAATCCTGTATGGTTACGGTTATTCTCCATAAGGATTTGCATCCAAAATCACAGTCTCCCCTCATTTCTTGAGCTTCCCCCAAACTTTATCATCCCTTTTCACTTTGAATTATAGCTTTCTGCTTGTGTTATGTATGGCAGCCTTAACTGTGTAGCTCTGAAATATCCCCTTCAAATCAGGTAATTCCAAACCACCTTGTTCTAGTGGAAGAATCAGTTTATCCCATTTGGCTCTTGCTGTCTTTTCATCCCAGATAAATCATTCAGATCTTTATTAATTGCTCTCCACAATGTTTCCTGTGGTTGATAAAATATGCCTCATCTGAGTATAAAACTAAATGGACTGGAAACATTTTGACTGCTTGTATTTTGCTCTCCATATCCACAAAATAGAGCTTCCAATTTCTCACTTTTTGTATTATCCTTTGTTTAATCTCTTCCCACATATCCTTAGCTGCCACAACAGAATCCATTTTAATCCATACTCCTAAGTACTTAATTTTATCATGTCCCCATAAATATGGATATTGCTGAACTAATTTGTGTGTTGGTATATAGTTTACAGCTATTGACTTTGTTTTAACTTCATTGATTTTGTATCCCAAAAACAGCTGGAACTGTATCAAAATGTTCCATAACACTGAAAAGTCCTTTTCTGATTTTATAAGGTATAAAATAATATCATCTGCAAATCTTTTCAAAGCTTTTCTCAACCACCATATCAATTATATCCTTGACTGAGTCCCTTATTTTCTTTGCCAATGGTTCTAGATATAATGCAAGTAACAAAGGGGAAAGAGGACATCCCTGCCTGGTTCCTCAGCTCAAACAGAAATTATCAGGGAACCCATCCACTTTAATTTTTGCCTCTGATCTCTCATATATCCTCCTAATCAACTTTATCATTTTATCAAGGAATGCAAATGCTTCCATTCCCCTGTTCATAAAATCCCAGCTTACTCTGTCAAATGTTTTCTCTACACCAAGACCCACCAACAACAACCGTATTTTCTTACATCCTTCTTCTCTCAGGATCATCTTAGCTCTGTTAACATTGTCAAATGTTTTGCTTTCCCTCCACAAAACCACATTGATCAATACCTATCAATTTTGGCATCGCCTTTGCCATTCTTTTAGCCACTGAAGTGCCTATATTACTTGAACCTAAACAAGGAGAAAAAGAAAGAATGGAAAGGGGGGGGGGACTATTTACTTTAGCATTCCTATTACACTATAAACAACTGAGAAGGCTTTACTTTATAGCATGCAGATTATGTCATGCATTATAAAAATACTACTGTTAAGAACAACATTTTGTTTTACTTACAGTTGATTCTTTCCTTCCTCTTCCCGTCCCCTAAATGTCCTTCTTCCTTTGGAGCCCCCTATAAATTTGACAAAGGCAAAAAAGTCCAATATTTCCAGGTTTTCTAGTTCTGTCATGTTTCACAAATATAATTAATGTTTTGTAATCCCACATTTAATTTTCACTTTCCGAGTTGCTGGTTTTCTTCCTGTTGACCTCCATCTCCCATTTCCAGCTGTTGCTTAATTTCCAAACATATTCCCAGTTCTTTTACAACTTGTGGTTTTTTCTTCTTTCTCTCAAGCATTTTCCTTTGAAACATTTGAAAAGGTTTCACTAGCACAGTCTCTCTATGGGCTTTATTACCGGAAGAAAATGAAGTAGAATGTCCTTCTGTTTCATAGCTCACTTTTTGTTGGACAGGCTTTTATGTTTCCTCCTTACCATGTTCTGCATCAAAAAATTATTATGACCCTCCAGTAAAGAATATTCTGAAAACAGGTGGATATAGAAGTTTGAATCTCATGCCTGCTTCTAGACTTTCCTGATTAGTGGAATAAATTTACTCCCCTTCAGCTTGGTATACAGTGAATAATTATTTGCCACATGCACTTTACTGTCTTCCACTTTTAGTACTTGCCCTTCTGCTACAATTTTGCCAGAAGCATCTCCATCTGATGACATGACTGCATCTTTACTATTAAAGGTCTAGGTTGCTTTCTCATGGCCAGGTTTGGAGAATACACACAATGTGCCCTTTCAATTAAGAACTCCTGCTGTGGAATACCAGTCCAGTTGCTTATTTGTACTTTCATAAAATTAATACAGTCTGCTCCTTCCAGCTTCTATTGCAGAGCAGAAAATCTCAGGATTTCCCTACGTCCATTCTCCTCTAATTCTGTTTTTTGAAACCTCTCTTCTTGAGCAGTCTCATTCAGCCATCCTTTTATTTTGACCTCTGATTTTTGCAGTTTTACCACGTCATCTGAATAGATGTTTAAAGCTTCTTCCATTTTTTCCAGCCTTTTATTATTGGAGTTGATATTCTCCTTCAGTGTTTCATTTATTTAAATCAACTCTGAGTACATCTGACTTATTTTTTCAAGTGGGTTACCGGAAGTCATGCCTTGCACCAAAGCTGGAGCTCACACTCCTTTTTTGCTCAACAGCTGTAGAATTCTTCCCAGTCAGTATCTTCTCCTCACCTTTTGGGATTGATTTTCTTTCAGGTTCTCTGAATTTCTTTTTTCATGGCATCCAAACAGTGCACTTACTATCCAGCAACTGAAATTTTCTAAAAAGATAAATTCACTGGCTCTCTTTTCTAAGTTTCCATTTTCACATTAGGAGAGCTGAACTTAAGCTGTTACTCAGTGTACAACCACCTTGGAAGTTGCCAATATATTCCCCTTCAATACAAGACGATACTTGTACGGTAATGCCCAAGGGGTGTACCTGTTGGTTCTATGTATTCTTCCAGAACCAATTTAATTTCCACATACATAGACTGAATAGGGGAAATCATCAGGACGATGCGTACAATATACTTTAGTGTCTACTAGGGATTGCCTGCCATGATTTGGAACAACTCGACTACAAGCTGTCCATTTACTATCAGAAAGAAGGCTCTGCTGAGGTTAGCATATAGAAGGGCCTCAAGAAAAACTATTCTGTTTGAAAACCAAGGATGTGACTTCTGCATTTTGAGACTGAATTTCAGGCAGCTTAAACATTTAAGAGTATATTCTAGTGCCCTCTGCATCTCCTGTACTGTCCGAGCTTGGCTCCGGCATGTGTCCAGGTAATGGTGCATGTGAATGCCTTTGATTCTGTGTGTGCTATCACTGGTGCCAGGCATTTTATAAATACCCTGAGAGCAGTAGGTAACCAAAGGGCAATGGAGTAAACTCGTAATGAAATTCCCTCACCGCAAACCTCAAGAATCTCCCTGACAATGAGGATATTCAAGTAGGTATCTTTGAGATCTTGTGTAAGAAGTAGACTTTGAGGACTTCGCAACAGAAGAAGTATACACAGACTTAACATTTTGAATTTTGGTACTTTTAGGAACTTGTTTAACTTTACAGGTCTCATGACTGGTCTTCAGGGTCCATCTTTCCTTGGAACTAGGAACAGCCTTAAGTAGATCCCCTCTCCTTCATTTATGAGAACTTTCTCTATAGTACCTTGAGGCAGCATCTCTACAGGAACTGCTGCTACCATTTTTTCCTTGGTCTAGTAACACAGGAGGGATACGGTTTTATTAGTTTTCTGATGAAGTGTAGTTTGTAACCCTTGAGGACTTTATTTAGGACTATGCCAATGCTGGAAGCAGGGGGGCAAAGCTCCTCCTGAGTTGGGGTTCTGCAGAATGGGAGTTTTGTGTAAGGTAAGGATAAGGGGTGGGGATTTCGGGGGATAGGAAAGGTTGAGACTTCAGCAGTCACAGCTGCTCCCTGCTGGGTTGAATACATTGAGGGGCCCCCCACCTCTATCTTCACGATGCCATCTCCTATTTTGAGAGGCATAACCCATGACTTATTTACCCTCTTTCTGTCTTCAATAAAAAGGACCTTGTTTAGAGAGGTAATTTCAGTTATATTTGGAAAGGGGAGTGTGAAACGTTTACCATAGAGTCAACAGTCGTTTTCTCATATGCTGACAGTTTAATCAGCATCTCCAAATGTAATTGGCCTGAACTTTTACATCTTACTACAAGTACTGTGTCTTCAGTCAGTAATGTTATCTACTCAACAAAACTCCATAGCTGCAACCTTGGATGCATAGTCACCCCTCAAGGCACATTCCCCTAACTAAAGGGAAATATGGACTTGATTCAGGAAAGCTATTTTACTAGTTTTGCTCTGCACTGCCATACTGCCTTCCGTGAGCTACTTAAGGAT
This sequence comes from Protopterus annectens, assembly GCF_019279795.1. NCBI lineage: Eukaryota > Metazoa > Chordata > Ceratodontiformes > Protopteridae > Protopterus > Protopterus annectens. The sequence continues at coordinate 1,043,731,935 of NC_056739.1, read as the reverse complement.
ATACTCCTAATATTTCAAGTTGGTCAGATAATTCACAGCCCTAAAGGCCATGGTGGCAGAAGCATATGTTTTTTTTTTTTTTTTACCACACTGATCCAGCAACTTATATTGCTTGTCATTAAGGAAACTGTTGCACCCTATGGACAGTTCAACTCTTCTTCTTACACTGTATGTGGATCTGCAATGTGCTTTAGTTAAAAAGAAAATGTGTGAGGTTTATGTATCCATGAGAACTGGTAGACCCTTGCAGAAGTGGGAATAGGGTTGTGAGGATGGCTACAGGATATACATCTCAGTGTGGTGAGATAATAAAAATCTGGACAAAGGCTCTTGAAAAGTAGGAACATCTGTCCAAAAAAATCACAACAGCTAATTAGCATGCAATCTGCATATCTATCAGCATAATGTCTGCGACACCCAATACGATTGTGTGATAACAGCATTTGGAAACAAACATTTACAAACCTTAGGAAGTAAAAGTGACTGGAAAATACAGACATGGAGGTTACAGCAACTGTGTTTCTTGAAGACCAGTATGACATAAGCCTGACAACATATTAACTTATAAACCTACTGTGAGGTCCTAGTTAAGAGGCTTTGATTACACTAATTCGTAACAAATCACCAAATACATTTCATATTACTGAACATTTCCAAATGATCTATAAGCATGCTCAATGTTAAGGCTATAGAGAAGGTAGCATGTGTGCAACATGAATCTTTTATAATGGCTCTTGGCCTCCTTATTCCTCTGAATTGGTTAAAGTAAACCCAGCACTCCCAATTACTTGATCTGAGAGGACTTTCTACTTGAACAACTTAAGCCCTTTGCCTCATCACTCTGGTTTCAAGAGAGGACTTTGTACTGAATGCTACTGTTCTTGGGTTTCACAGTTTAACTCAACGCATTAGAACACTGAGCTCTTAATGTACTTCATCTTATTGTCCTGGGTTTGATTCTCTAAATTTCATTTACTAACAGTGTGACTCTGAACAAATTATGAAACAAGACTGTGCAGCCAGATCACCATTAAAAAGAAGGCATCTGTTAGTGGGCTTACCTGATTAACAAATGTTTAAAAATACAGTAATTAAATCCTCCTAGCTGTAAAGAGATTAGTGTTGTAAATATATTCTGTTCCTCCCTGTTCTGTGTGGAGCATCAATGGAGCATCTGCATTCATACCAATGACAATTTGCAATCACAGACCTTTACTGGTTTGCATCTTACCCTTTGGGGTGCACTCAGAGGATGGTGTCTGGGATTAATTCCTTCTTAGGTTTCACTCTGAGAATAGGCAGTCTGTAAGTCTTCATTCTCAGTCGCTTTCTCTTCACAGTGCATTTGACCCTACTATGAGATGTCATTCAAAAGGTATGGCTACTGATATAATGCAGATGGTCCCCAACTTCAAACTCTCCTATGCCTAACAATGCATGTCAGCTCAGCTCTTATACACTGTGATGAAAATGTGCATGTCATTCTTACTTAGGTGTGGAATAGGCAATATAAACTTAACTCTGGTAAGGTCAATTTCTTGATCACTCGGGTAGCTGCATGGACCTCCACTGTTCCATGTCTTGTTCACAGTGTAATTTATGGGGGAAACAGGTTGGGATTTTTGTTTGGAATGTGTAATATGGATGTGTTCCCCTAATTAGCAGTCACTAAGAGACAAGTAAGAGTTATTAAATCACCTATTAATCAGAGAAACATTGCCTAAATTAACTAATATATGAGAGTTGTACTATAGCTATCCATGCATTGATCTTTTCATGACTGGACAACAATTCCCTCAACTTGGAGTTTGAGGCCTGTGACTGTCACTGCCTTCAGCACTTAAAATACTGTGGCACAGTTATTACTGTATATTTCCTAATAATTCTCACAGTACACAAGTGATAGAGTCTGCACTGACTGCAAAAAGGTTCACAGCCACTCCACAAAATTACTAGTACTTGTATACCTTGCCTTACACAACATGAATCCCAACTGCCTTAAAGAGTTCTAACAGCATTCTCATTTGGATTTGCTTATCTAGTAAACTAACAAGGAGTTAGTTTTCAGGATGCTGATGGAATGCTCTAGTCATATATCTTCCTCATACCAGCCTTCACTGTTGTGGAATTCACTACCTTATTAACTTCAGCAAGGGGTATTTTAAGAGGTCACATCAAAGCAAACATTATTTAAGATGATTCACCACCACACAAGGAAAGAAGCTAGTGATTACCTTTACATTTTATTAAAATTATAGTCCAGTCCAGTAATAGATCCACAATGTAGTCCCACAAAACAGGTAAAATAAGCACACACTGGATCCAATAAAATCTGGTTAACAGCAAATACAAAGCATAAAATGCAGACTCCTCTAGTGCCTTGGCTCTTCAGCCTTTACAGAGTATATATATTATTTAAGATTATTCATTTTATATGGTGAGAATTTTAGTTTTGTTGTTGTTTGTCTTTCGGCTTTTCCCGGTTAGGGGTCGCCACAGTGGAACTCCAGTCCGCTAATGATTGGCAGTTGGTTTTTATGGTGTAGAGTTGCCAGCCCGACGCCCAACCTTCAACAAAGGCACGCCCATTCAACACATGTCTTTCGAACGCCCACTCGACCGTGGGGAGGACATGCAGATTTCCACACAGAAGGCACTCCCAACCCAAGCCGAGAATCGAACGGGAGAACTTTTAGCTTTGTAATTGTTGATATTATCTCCAGCACTAACGCAATACATATTTCCTTTCTCCCCGAGGGTAAGACATTAAGATTCACCCTACCATCACTACAGTGAAACTCATTCCCTGAAAATCACTTCAACAAATAATGGTTCTCATTAAGAAATACAGTATAACTAGGTTCACCTTCGTTCCAGTTTAATCAAGGTAAGTTTGCATGATGGAGTCAACAATTTTTTATTACCAAATGCTGCTAAACAAAAGAACTTTAAAATTATACAATCTATACAATAACCACATAACTGAATAAATTACACTCCAAAAAACAAAAATTGAAGACGCCCATAAACTTACAACATGAAATTTTTTGTACAAATGCTTTCGTCCTTATAAATTATACTGGACTTCCACATCAGAATCCTTATTTATTTATTTATTTAATTTTGCTCTGGAGGGGTGCAAGTTCAGGGAACTAGAACCAGGTGGTAGATGAGCCAACTAGAGCTCTACATTCCAACCTTTAGCTACAATATTCTGCACCCATCCTCACAGGTAAATTAATTGCACTTTGTCCTCTTCGCCACCCAGCCTTTAAAGTATAAACTTCCAACAGTCTGAAACTTGCTTGTTATGCAGTCTTTCACACAAGCTTTGTTTTGGGTAATGGGGTCTAGGACCTCAGTATAAATGCTCCTTTTGATGACACAAGCAGGTTGAAACAGCATGCACACAGTCTTGGACACCAATGCAAATATGATTTTTGATGAAACAGAGTTGAAAAAGCATATGCACAGCATTTTAAAAGGTGTGTATTGTGGGGGCAAAGTCCCCCCACAACCCCCATGTAGGACAGCTGTATCCCTTTTTTCTCCTCTTTATTATACTTAACTCTAAGATTGCTGTACCATGACTAAAATGAGATTTCCTCGGCAGTGCCAAGTTTGACTAACTGCATAATTTGTCAAAGTGTTTAACGTGCCATATGTCACCTCACAATCTGCATACTGTGCTAAACTAATGTTCATCTACCAATTTGGAATCTCGTGGTACTCTGGTATTTTAAGACAAAATGCTGGATTTTCTGGCAGACAGTTCAGTGGTAATGTATCAGAGAAGCAACACAAAAGTGATCAGGGAGGGCCTCAGGGCTGAAGGAGTAATAATCAGCTTAGGAGGTCCCAGTCCCAGAAGTTCCATAGTCCTTTTCAAAGTGGATGTTTCATGTTTTTACCACTGAATGTGCTAACATATTTAACTCCAAAGGGCATATTTTCTAGTGCTGAATCACAAGCTCTAGTGCCTTCACTATATGTATCAAAGGATACAAGTGAGGCCTTATCATCATCGGAGTTACAGGGTAAGAAAATCTCTTTCAGGGCAAGCTTTCCTGCATCTTTCAAGAGGTCATACTCTGAACACAGATGGCTGTGTTGGAGCAGTTTGCAAGCTCCGAAAGAAATCCTGCATCAACTGGGTCCAGTCACGAGGGGGATAAGGGAGTGTAAGTGATACGCAGCCCACCCAGTAGCAACATTGCTCTGATAAAGGCCTGTACAACAAAAGGGGTACTGGGTTTAGGGATATATGTGAGCGTGAGGTCCTAAGTGTATGAGGATAAAAGTCCGATGGTGTATTTAGTGCAGCTGATATCCTCCAATAACAATGGAGAGCTTATCAGCCTCTACATAACTAACCATAAAGTAGTACTATTGAATGAACAGTTAACCACTGTCAATCTGGTACGGCATGCTGTGGGCCAGAGACATGGTGGCCTCCACAGATATTTTGTCAGAGATATCAGCAATTAGCAGACACCAGGGCAGGGGGCTAGTTATGCGCCTTCACAGGACTGCTGTCCTCAGACTTTGGGTCCCTATTGGAGTTGCCTTACTAAGAAGGAACCTCCTCTTCTCCCTAAGCTTTTCTTTTTGTTCTTTTACAGGGGTGTCCATCATACTAGCCTGAGGATCAGACAACATGACTGATCTCTACAAAGAGGGTAATAAGCATTTTGCTTGGATAGGCTACATCAGACTTCTGTCTCACTTTTATAGCTTCTGGACTGAGCCTTGACAAACCTGACCGTTAAAAACACAGTGGTCTAAGCCAAGTCAAAGTCACACATTTTGTTTTTAACATTAATCTTACTTTTTCAGGCATACTTATGATACGTGGTAGAACAGTTTATGCCCTACACTTTTCATGCCTCATGGAGAGAGGCAGGTGATATTAATTACCAAAGACTCATACATATGCAAACTTTGCTCACATAACTAGTGACAAAGTACAGTTTTGTACCTACCATAAATGTAGATGTCCGATAGGTATGCATCTGCAGTCCTAACATATGGGTTGTCCTGCCTCAGGCAGCCCTTCGGTCGGCCAGATTCCAAAGTCTGGGTCTGGCCTCGGCTGATGTCGCACTTCACCCGACGTCACAGCTGCTGTTTATTGGGTATAAAGGCATCAGCCTACGCCATTTTCCTCAGTGTTTCTTGCCCCAGATGCCAGGTGCCCTCTAGGAAGGCTAAATTTGGATAAATGCAAATAATTCCAAACAGTAGAGAGCAAACAATATAAAAATATATATATATACATATATACAAACAAATACACCATAATAGATTCCCCCAGCTAGCTAAAAAGAGGGCTAAATACCCTAGGAATACCACAGAGGGGAAGGAGGGTGGGTAATCCTGACTGCAGATGCATACCTATCGGACATCTACATTTATGGTAGGTACAAAACTGTACTATGTCCTTCAAGGATGCATCTGCAGTCCTAACATATGGGTAGAATACCATAGCCAAACTGGGGGAGGAGGCACTAAGATAAAGATGGTGTAGTTAAGATCCCTTGCAAAACAGCAGTTGCAAAACCTGCTCGGGATCTAGAGTATAAGGAAGATTATAATGCTTGGCAAATGTATGCATGGAGCTCCAAGTAGCAGCTTCTAAAATGTCTTTGGTAGCCACTCCTCGTAGGAAAGCTGTAGTGGTGGCTGTAGCTCTTGTGGAATGAGGTCTGATATTTTCAGGAGTTGTCTTTCCATGAAAAGAGTAACAAAATCGAATGCAATTTCCTATCCATTTTGAGATCGTCTGTTTTGAAATTGCTTTTCCTTGCATTCCTGTTGCATATGCTACCAGAAGCTGGTCAGTTTTTCTGCTGGTCTTAGTTCTGTCCAGATAGTAGCGTAATTGTCTGTGCACATCCAAGGTATGTAGCAGTCTTTCCCCTGTTCTGTGGGTTGGGGAAGAATGTAGGTAAATGAATCGCTTGGTTCAATGATACTCTGGAGACCACTTTTGGCATAAAGGTAGGGTTAGTTCTCAGAGACTCTATCCTGATGGAAGATAAGGAAGGGTTGTACTGCCATTAATGCCTGTAACTCAGATACCCTTCTTGCTGAAGTGATTGCTAGCAGGAAAGCAGTTTTCCAAGACAAGAACTGTAATTCTGCTGTTGCTGCTGGTTCAAAAGGGGGAAGTGTTAACTTTTCCAGCACAAAGTTGAGATCCCATGTAGGTAAAGGTGGTTTCCTTGGAGGTTTTACATTTTTAATTCCTCTCAAGAACTGCCTGAGTAGAGGATGAGAGAAGACAGGAGGATCCATGTTGTATTCTGCTGAAATTGCTGATGCATGAATCTTAATGGAGGAGTAAGGCAGGCTATTGTGGAACAGCTCTGCTAAATATTCCAGGATGTGTGCTATGCTTGCCAATGAGACATGTTCTCCCTTTGCTGCACTCCAAATGAGGTATCTTTTCCACTTGGCTGAATAAGTTTTCCTTGTGGAGGGTCTGCGTGCCTCCAGGATAATGTCCTTAACCCTCTGAGATAAACCTGGGTTATTTTGTTTTATGCAATATTCCAAGCAGCTAGCTGCAGTGTTTTCAAGTTTGGATGTAGGATCTTGTAGTTGTTCTGTGTTAGAAGTAAAGGACATAGAGGTAGAGGCCATGCGTGTGTCCGAGACATGCTTCTCAGTAGCGGGTACCAATGTTGCCTCGGCCAGTCTGGAGCTATCAGGATTACCCTTGGCTGATCCTCTCTGATCTTCAGTAGAACTTTGTACATCAAAGGAAGAGGTGGAAATGCATATGCTGTCAGGTTTTTCCAGCTGAAGGAAAGGGAGTCCACCCTCCAAGCAAGTGGGTGGTATGCTCTTGTGCAGAATTTCTTCAATTGGTGGTTGTGTGGGGAGGCGAACAAGTCTATCTCTGGTAGTCCCCATTTCTTTGTTATGGCTTTGAATATATCTGGATGCAGCATCCATTCGTGAGCATCCATGGTAGTTCTGCTTAAGGTGTCTGCTAGAGAATTTTCTTTTCCTGGTACAAATCTGGCCTGAAGTTGAATGTTGAGATTCAGGGCCACATTCCACAGGTCCATTGCCATCCGGCATAGAGGATATGAATGCGTACCTCCCTGTTTATTGATGTACCACATGACTGTGGTATTGTCCGTCCTTATCAGCAGATGACCCTGTTGAAGGAGTGGTCTGAATGCCTGGATCGCATGTTTCACTGCCAGCATCTCCTTTAGATTTATGTGTAGATTCAGCTGGTCTTGGGTCCATAGGCCTTGTATACACTTGTCCACCATGTGTGCCCCCCAGCCTAGGTCTGAGGCGTCCGTGGTGATGGTCTGGCTTGGATGAGGTTTGTGGAAAGGCAATCCTCTGTTCAACTGACAGGCCTGAGCCCACCATAGGAATTCTTGCTTCAGGCATGGAATTATTGGAATCTGGGCTTCTAGACTGTGCTTGTGTTGAGACCATACATTCCTTAGGTACCATTGTAACTTTCTCATATGCAGCCTGGCATGCGGAATCAATATTATGCAGGATGCCATGTAACCCAGGGCTTGCAGGACTTTCCTTGCAGTAAGCTGAGTTTGTGTTGTTAATGTCATGAAGTAGACTGGTAGTTGCTTTTGTTTTTCTTCTGTGAGAAAAGCCATCTGAGTTGATGTATCCAGTTCTGCACCCAAGAATGTTATCCTTTGGGATGGCACTAGTCTTGACTTTTGCATGTTGACTGTGTATCCCAAGGCTTGCAACAGTTGTATGACATTTTCCAAATCTTTTGTTAATTTTGCCTTGTTGTCCGCTTGTATTAGGTAGTCGTCCAGGTATGGGTAAATTTGAATTCCCTGAAGCCTGCAATGAGCAATTACTGATGCCAGGCATTTCATGAATACTCTGGGCGCAGTTGATAAGCCAAAGGGCAATGTTGAGAATTGATAATGCTCTGATCCTGCAAGAAATCTGAGGTGTCTTCTGCAATCTGGTCGTATAGGGACGTGCAGGTATGCCTCCTTGAGATCTAGAGTCACCAGCCAAGACTCCTTGCCCAGCATGGGAAGAAGCTGCTGGAGGGTCAGCATTTTGAATTTTGGAACAATGAGGTATGTGTTCAGTGCGGACAAGTCTAGAATAGGTCTCCATTGATTTTCTTTTCTTGGTACAAGGAAAAGCCTGAAGTAAAATCCTTGGCCTTGTTCCATAGGTGGTACCTTTTCTATAGCTCTCATCCTTAAGTTGTTGATTTGTCTTAGAGCGTCTGTTTTTTGGCTTGGTGGTAGGTTTGGCATTCCTCTCTTTTTTGGTAGAGTGTAGAAGTGAAACCTGTAGCCCTTGTCTATTGTTTGTAAAGTCCATTTGTCTCCTGTAAGGTAATGCCAGTTGTTGGAAAATAAGGCTAGCTTTCCGCCCAAGGGTGCTTCCATTTGTTCCCTGGTAGGCGGAACCGGAGCCAAGTCATTGTGTCTGCCCTGTGGAAGTGGTTGTAGTTGAATCTGTGGCAGTACTTCTCTGGTTGGTAGGCTGTCACTGACGTCCCCTGTAGGCACCCCTAGATTGACCTCTGCCTCTTGGGCGTCTATTTCCGCCTCTCTGCGCTCTGGAGTTGTCTGAAAAGGACCAATTCTTCGAAGGCCAATTTCTGCTAAACCTCGGAGGTTGGACCTGTAAGAAATCCTTGACTGTTTGGACAGATTTTGCTTTTTCTTCCACCCTCTTTAGAACCTCCTGTGCAGGGGAGCCAAACAAACTTTGTTTCTCCATGGGAGCATCTAGGAGTTTTGACATAACATGATCTGGTAAGGATTGTTCTTTTAACCAGGCATGCCTTCGAATCACTGTTCCAGTCATAGCTGATCTAAAGGAAGCCTCCAGTGCATCATAGCCACATTTTTAAGAAATGGTTACTGACCTGCTGAGAGTTATGTACCAAATCCTGAAGGGACTTGCGGTCTAAAGGTTCAGGAGAAGACAGTTTTTTATTTAGCTGGTCTAACAAAAATTCCTGGTACTGAAACATGTGAAATTGACAGTTCAAGGCCCTGGCCGAAAGAGTAGCAGAAGTATAAACCTTTTTACCCCATCTCTCTAATGCTCTAGATTCCCTTTCAGAGGGAAGAGGGTTTTTGGCAGAGGCAGCTGCCACACCTTTAGGGCCCTGTGAAATGGTTTCATGGTCTGCAACAGGAGCCTTATACAAATGGTAGTGTGTGTCCGGAACCCTGTAATATCTGTCAGGCTTGGCAGGGGCCGGAGGAAGAGAATCAGGGGCAGTACAGGCATCATTATATGCATCATCAACAACTGTTAGTACTGGAGGAATGGCTAAAGGCCTATGCTGTGGTAAATGTAAAAAAAGTCCTTAGCCTTTTCCTTGAATCTGAAAAATCCTGGCCCTGCCATTGGAAATGTTCCCTCATAGCATGCAAGGTTTCCCCAAAGGAAAATTCTTCAGGAGGTGAAGCAGAAGGAATGGAGTCTTCTGCATCAGAATCCTCATAAGGAGAATATGGGCCTTCCTGAGGGTCTGAAATGTCTGAGTCATCCGAGGAGTAGTCTGTAGAGACAGGTTCCGGGGTTCAGTCCTAGGCCTCTTATCTAGAGGGGGCTGAGAGGCCCTGTCTGGGTGAGGTTGGGATCCCCTGATCAAAGAAATGAGATACTCAGCCAGGCTGAGAATTTGGGAACTAGAGGTAGGCCTATGTGAGGGAGTTTTAGCAGGTAAGGCCTTAGAAGATTTAGCTGCTTTAGCCCTGGCAAAAGCCTTTATAGACATAGAAGCAGGGGGTCTAGCAGCCCCATGTGCAGGGGTAGATATGTCTAAAGGAACAGTGTCTGACAAATCCTGGGTGCCTGCTACTGTAGCAGTAAATTCAGTAGCAGATTCAGCCATGCTCTGTGAGGCCTCGGCTATCGGAGGCATGCTTTCGGCCGAAGGAAGAACCGGGGACTCTGTTTCAGCCGAAACCGAGACACTCGCGGTAGGCCTAACCGTGGTTTCAGCCGAAACCGCGGGCCGCGAATGTCGGTCCTTTTCCTTGCGCTTTTTAGCTAATTGAGTAGTCGGAGTCTCCGACGGCATTTTGTATGCAAAAGCGGGACCAAAAAACTCCTCTGCAAACTCCGACCGACGTCTAAGTGTCCGTCGGTTGAAGGAAGCACAGGCTAGACAAGCTGATACGTCGTGGTCTGGGCCTAAGCAAGGAAGGCAGTACGAGTGGAAATCCTTATGAGGTATTTGTTTCCCACAAGTTAAACAATTATTTACTTTGTCTGACATCGGCTGAGGCAAGAAAGAGTCCCCAACGGGGTACTTAGCTTTTTAGAAGTCTTCGGTAGTAGAAATCTCTGGATCTGACCGACCGACACTTGCGAACAGCTTCTGCTTCGGGCACCACGCGGCAAGAAAGACTGGGGAAAATGGCGTCGGCTGATGCCTTTATACCCAATAAACAGCAGCTGTGACGTCGGGTGAAGTGCGACATCAGCCGAGGCCAGACCCAGACTTTGGAATCCGGCCGACCGAAGGGCTGCCTGAGGCAGGACAACCCATATGTTAGGACTGCAGATGCATCCTTGAAGGACATCTGGGGCAACTCAAGATAAATATGGCTAGGCTTGTAAGGGATCCTGCGCTGATAGCCTTGTAATCTCCTATGAACCACATGGACATCCACTGAAAAACAAGCACCGATCTACTAAAAAAAAAATAGGACAAAATAGAGGTTATTAATGTGGTACTTAACTGCATGTTCTATATTCTGAGGCCAGTGTCAACAACCTACTGTTAACTGACGCTCTTTTCTGGTGCATTAGCTGCATGTTCAGCAGTGCAGCAAAAAAGAAGGGAGGATGGTAAGGGCAGCATTACCTTTATACAATGTATATAAAGATGTCCAAGGTAAAGGTGACATTAGTCTAGGAGAGGGGGAAAGATGCGCTGTCCTAAAATGTTGGCGAGTCATCAGACCTAAACCTCTGATACAGTTTCCCAATGTGAAGACTGTAACAGTGATAAACACAATGAACACTTTTTTCTTTTTCTAAACACATTTATTAAATTATCACTTAAGATACAGGCAAACAATATAACAGATAAACCATTTTAACATTTTCCATTTAAATATATGCATTGTATATATTTTCTTTGCAATCAACAGTCCAACATACAAAGAAATTACTGTATTCCTGCCTTCCCTTAAACCCCACTCTATTCCTGAACATTTTGCTTGTATTATTCCCATATTTTCCATTTAGTTGCATGAAATTTACTCATCCCCTTTACTAGAGGCTACTTTAGCTGTTTAAAACTTTAATTTAAAGGCTCACTGCTGCTTTTCAGCTGTGAGAAACATTTCTGCAGTTTGTTTCCCACCCTCCCTGTTGGTATAGTGTTTTTATACTTGGTGGCTTTGCAGTAGCCCGCCCCTACTGTAAATTTGATCTGGGACCCTCCTTACAGTCTATTGTCATTACCTCATTCTACCCAGTACAGGGAGAACATTTGAGAAGGCCAATCAGCTTAGTTTCTGCTACTCCTTTCTCTCTTTCCACTTAAAAAAAAAAAAAATTATCTGCTTTTACTGTATTTGTGTTTCTTCCTACTTTATTTTGCTTTTACGTCATCTTAAAAGTACTCAATTGTATTTATTACTGCTTGGTGTAACTCATTCTAAGCCTTTTAGTTTAAGCACTTGGGCTTCAGACCAGTTGTTGTGGTCTGCACTGTAGTGGCAGAACAGGTAGCTTACATCCTTCTAAGTTGGGAACTGAGGGCTCAGTGTCTGTTATTCTAAAAGTGTATTAATTCTGGTTTAAGCACTTGGGATTCAAACCAGTTATTTTACATTAAGAGGGTTCATGGTCTGCACTCTTGTGGGAGGAGAGGCTGGACTCTGCCCTTCTGAGCTGGGAATTTCTAGTTAAAGGCTTATAGTGCCTGCATATTTGAACTGCTTCTTACTGAAATTGGTACACCTTGTTTGCTGTAGCATAGACTAGATCCAGGCCTGCTGAATCTAGCTTTGTTTGTATAACTTGAGCACTAATCCAGGCATTCTTTAAAGTATTCAATTGTATTTATTACTGCTTGGTAGTAACTTGATTAAAGTGTAGCTATAATTCTAAGTCTTTTGGATTAAGCACTTGGGCTTCAGACCAGTTGTTTTACATTAGGGAGGTTTGTGGCCTGCACTGTGGTGGCAGGACAGGTAGCTTACATCCTTCTAAGATGGAAATTGCTGATTGAGGGCTCAGTGTCTGTTATTCTAAAAGTGTATTAGTTCTGGTTTAAGCACTTGGGCTTCAGGCCAGTTATTTTACATTAAGAAGGTTCGTGTTCTGCACTCTTGTGGGACGCGAAGCTGGACTCTGCCCTTCTGAGCTGGGAATTTCTGGTTAAAGGCTTATAGTGCCTGCATATTGGAACTGTTTCTTACAGAAATTGGTACACCTTGTTTGCTGTAGCATAGACTAGATCTAGGCCTGCTGAATCTAGCTTTGTTTGTATGCTTGTTGTTTGTTTGCTTGTTATTTCCCTGAAAACGCTAATTTCACCTTAAACACGGCTTTTCAGCGCTTCTGTGAATCCCTAGTGATATCTGCATTGCTTACTGTACTTATTTCCTTGTTTCACTTGAAAGTTACTGTTTGTCATTTTTGCATTTAAGTTACCAACACATTGCATTTAAGTTACCTGGCACTTGCTCACTAAGTCAGAACTAAAAAATTAAAAGCACTACACCCTCACAAACTCCCCTTGAGTACCTTGTTCCCCATTGGCCCTTTTTTCAATTATAAAGGAATTCCCAATACTATTCTAGCATGTCCAAAGGTCAGTTGTCAATCTCCTCTCCGGTCCAGCTGGTGAATCTGGGAATCTTGAGGCAATGTTACAACTGCCTCTTGTACACAGACAACCCTCTCCTCCTCCCAACAAATTACAACACATGTGAGAGATGCAACCGTATAGCCAAACTGGAGGCTAAGCTCTCTCAACTCAGTACTGGCGTAACCAGTCAGGAGGAGAAGGAAACCACACTCACTACAATTCCAGTCTCACATAGACCTACCACGACAGCAAACCAAACACAAACACACAAAAACATACTCGGAGGCTCTAAATAAAAATCTGCCTAAGCAGCAGAGACCTCCAAAGCAGACACCCAAGCAACTGCTACCCCAAAACAAAACACGTGCAACACACAGCTCACAAAGCCAGTGTGCCGAACAGTCACAGCCCTTAAGGCTAAACATCATACCTGATACACTTGTAATAGGTGACTCTATCGTAAGGCACACTGACGTCCCGCTCACCAGGCTGAACAAGGAGAAGGTCACAGTGAGCTGCCTGCCGGGCGCTAGGATCCGCCACATAACACAAGCACTCAGGTCACTCCAAGGCAAGTACAAATATGACTCAGTCATTGTCCATGCTGGTGTGAATGATCTGAGACATACCTCCCTGGACTACATGAAAAGAGACATAGAGGAGCGCTCTGAGCATGTAGCCCAGGTCGGTATGACCCTGACCTTGAGTAGCATCTTACCCTCACCAAGAATGATGCCACAGTATGAAGACAAGATGGTCAATTTCAACAACTGGCTTAAGTATTGGTGTCATTCAAAGGGGATCCAATGCCTGTCAGCCTGGGATGACATGCTCGACAAGCCACTATGCTTCGCTAGGGACGGCTTGCACCTGTCACCCCTGGGCTTTCGGATATTGGCAAAGGCTCTTGCTACCCCCATAGTGCCTTTTTTAGGCAAGGCTCAAAAGACAAACCCACCTCCATAGGTATCACAAGGGATAAGAAACTAAGAGTAATGCTACTCAACGCCAAAAGTCTAAACCTCAAGATGCACTTTCAAACTCTCCTTAGCATGGAGAACATCGATATCTGTGCAGTAACAGAAACCTGGTTCAAGGCTCCCGAGAGCACCCCAGCACTACCAGGTTATACCTCATACCATGCTTTTCGGCCCCAAAACTTGGACCGAACCACAAAAGGAGGGGGAGTATCAATATTCGTCAAAGATACCCACACCTCCAGGTTTGTGGCACAGCACGAAGCATCAGAGACTATCCATGTGCAACTAACAGTGGGTAAAACTGCCTTCCAATTTATAGCCTGCTACAGACCACCCTCCGAAACCCAGGAACTCTACTCGGCCTTCCTGAGAACACTGGAAAATATGAAGGTCTCTCCAAACAACATTACATTGGGTGACTTCAACTACCCAAACATGGACTGGGAACATTACTCTAGCTCCAACACCCTAGCCCAAAGGTTCCTGGAATTTATAAACTCAAATGCTATGGAGCAACTTGTTACCACTCCCACAAGAGGGGAAAACATACTGGACCTGATCATCACCAACATGGGGACTCTATGTTCCAGACCAGAAGTGTATCCCTCACTGGTAAGATCAGACCATAAACTAATCTCACTGGATATTCACATCCCGACCCCACCTCCTGCCCAGAAAACCACAGTGAAAAACTTCTCTAACGCAAATTTCACACTCCTCAAAACCGAGGTGGAATCCTTCAAAGCCCCCGGGCCTGTGGAAAATACGGCCCAGACCGCAGAATCCTTTATAAACGCATTCTATGATAACCTTCAGGAATGCATGGATCATGCAATCCCAAATAAAACCAAGACCCAATCCTTCAAAGGCAGACGTCCTGTCTGCTGGACCCCAGCCATAAGCAAACTATACAATAGAAGGAGGAAGCTACTACATGACAGAGCAAAATCCCAAAAAAGGGAAGGCATCTCTGATCAGTATTAGCAAAAAACTACGGGCACTCATAAAATCGTCTAAGACCAGCTTCGAGAGAAAAATTGCACAGGACACTAAGGATAATCACAAGGCTTTCTTTAGTTATGTTAGGAACCTGGGTGTGAATTCCCAGATATGCTCAGAATTAGTCCAAAATGACAAAAAATACACTAAACCCACAGACATTGCCAACATCCTATCTGACAGGTTCAGCACAAACTTCTCTCCCCCCCTCCCCACCAAAAAGGCAAATATCTATCCCAGCAGAGTGTTGCCCCCCTGACATCTCAGATGCTCAGGTAAGAGCCACCCTCTCCAAAGCAAAAAACACAGCATCAATAGGACCAGACGGTGTCCCGGGTTGCATCCTACATGAAACTCCAAGAAGAGCTAAACCCAAACATAAAACTACTGTTCAATCTCTGCCTTACTACAGGATATGTACCCAAAGAGTGGCGTACAGCAACAGTGGTCCCTCTCCACAAAGGTGGTGCCTCAACAGATCCTGGAAACTATCGCCCCATAAGCCTGACTAGCTTGGTCTGCAAAGCTATGGAAAGGATCATCATGGACCTCATAAATAAAGATATTGGGGACCTACAGACACTGGATCCTACCCAGTTCGGCTTTGTTAAGGGCAGATCCTGCCTCTTAAACCTGGTCGATTTCTTTGAAACAGTCACCAAGGCCATTGACGAGGGGAAGGTGGTCGACACAGCCTACCTGGAACTCGCAAAAGCCTTCGATACAGTACCCCACTCGGGCATTATAGATAAGCTCGCCAGCTTAAATATAAACCCCTATATCACTAGATGGGTTGCAAACTGGCTCAAGGACAGAACCCACATGGTTAGAATTGCTGGAGCCATGTCAGACTCCAAACCAGTTACAAGTGGCGTCCCAAAAGGCTCAGTCCTGGGACCTCTCTTGTTCGGTATATATTTCTTGGAGATACAGGCCAACATGGAAGGACTGTGGCTGATCAAGTTCGCAGACGACTGCAAACTGGGCGCCATAATCGACTCTCCAGCCGGCACAAGCATCCTCCAAAGGGCCTCATAGAAACAGACAACTGGTGCCAGAGCCATGGCCTCAAGTTAAACGCCAAAAAGTGTATAGTCATCCCCTTTGGCAAAAACAAAGTACCCACAAATTACCACATAGGTGGTAATCCATTAAGTACAGAAGAAGTAATTAGGGACCTGGGGCCCAAGTTGATAGCAATCTTCTCATTTGACAACCACGTGGCTAAAGTGGTTAGAAGAACATTTTATATAGCCCACCTAATCATGAAGGGATTCACATCTAGATCAGGGGAGGTCATCATGCCTCTTTACTCATCCCTCATCAGGCCCATAACGGAGTACAATGCCCCTTTTGGGATGTACCTTGCCAGACACCTGCAGCAACTGGAAAGACCCCAAAAGTACCTCACCAAGAGGATCAAAGGGCTTAGACAGATGCCATATGCTGCCTGGTTAAAGAAACTCCAGCTCCACTCAGTGGCATACCGCCTGCTCAGAGGCTATCTGTGCCTGATGTGTAAAGCCATGTCCAACCTGGAATTAATGGACATGCTGCACCTCAGAAAATCCAAATCCCATTGAGCTATGCGCTCAAGAGACTTGAACCTCAGCACTGAAATAAACAGGACATGCTGGAGGGACAGATTCATAACCCAGAGGCTCCCTTCACTCTGGAATAAAATCCCAGTCCAGGTTAGGCAGAGTCCCTTCACTGACTCTCTTCAAGAGGAATCTTGATGAGTAGATGGGAGATCATAGGTTTACCCCGGGTATCACTTCTGTGTCACTGTTAGACAGAGGCACAGTATACTAACCTCGAAAAAGGGCATAGCAAAATTAATTTAAAATGGGAGGCGAAAGCCAAACACACTCTGGCTAGGCTTATAAATGCCCTAGGGCAGATAGCCTAGTATGAACCTATAAAGATCCCTCTTTCAGTTATTGCATCTCCTTTACAACATTCAATACCTCAAATACACTTGGTATAGACATTGATTTCCATTTTCTATTAATTGCTTTTTTGGCAGCCAACAGAATTAAACTTACTATGTCTAAGTAATTCAGATCCTATATCCCAACTCAAAAGAACATTTCCTTACTTACAGCCATTTGCTCGCCCAACATTTCTGATAGAGTACTCTGTAGAGAATTTTTAAAATCTGCGAACTCATTACACTCTCAAAGCATATGTTCCCAGTTACCTCTTCTCCATCCCACCTCCAGCATTTGCTATCTACCGGAGGAAACTGCTTGGGGTATAAAAATATCAAACACTTTCAAGCAAAGATCTTAACCCTTGTGGACTATGTTGCACACTTGGGTGCAATACACATCTTCCCATTGTTTTCTTGTAAATTGATTTTCCAGTCTCTAATTGATCTTCCAGTCTCTCTTCCTAATCTTTTCTAACCTCCTCTAATTTATTCTTATAGTTATTATGCAATATTTTAGATACCCTACTAATTATCCCTTTTTAATTGCTACTTCTTTTCTAGATTCAACTAAAGACTCTACCAAAATAGGTCTTTCAATTAAAATTCCCCTATCCCTTTCTCTTTGCCTGTACTTTTTGTACTTTTAGATCAAGATCTGGCAGGGAAGACGGTCTCTAAACTGCAATCCAAATTACTTCTTGTCCTCATCCCACTCTATTAACTTTCCCGTTTGAGTTATTTGCTCCCAAAAGCTTGGATCCCTTGCCAGGTATCTCCAGTAAATTATAACCCCCTATTTTCTGTACCCTTACTTGCAGTCATCCCTTTTGGAATAATCTCCTTTAGCCATTCTCTTATTGGCTTAGCTTTCAGAATAATTTCTGCTACTTTGAATACAATATCCTGTATGGTTATTATTCTCCTTAAGAAATCTGCATCCAAAATCCCACACTCCATTTCTTGAACTTCCCCCTTGCTTCATGATCATCCGTTTCCACTTTGAATTACAAGCTTTTGCTTGTATTATGCATATGAACCTTAACTGTGTAGCTCTAAAATATCTATTTAAATTAGGTACACCTAAAATACCTTATTCTGTTGGAAGGATCAACCTATCCCATTAAACTCTTGCCCTCTTTACCTTCCAGATACATTAATTCAACTGTTTATTAATTATTGTTTACAGCTTTTGGGTTGATAAAGGTATACCTGACCTGTACACACGACTAAAGAGTAAAATAATTTTCACTGCTTGCATCTTACGATTCATATCCATAAAAAAAGTTTCCAGTTTCTCAATTTTTGTATTATCTTTTTAGTTTTGTCTCGTATCTTTAGCTGCCATAACAGAAGCCTTTTTAATCTATACTCCTAAATACGTCATCTTATTGTGTCCATATAAATATAGATATTGTTGAACGAATTTGTGTGTGTGTAAATAAAACAAAGGCTATAACAGTAAATTATCTTCATTAATTTTATATCCTGAAAAGACTTGAAACAGTCTGAAAATGTTCCACAACACTGAGATGTTCCTTTCTGCTAACCAGATACAAAATATCATTTGCAAAAAAAGCCATATTTTCTTATCACCATATCAATTATATCCTTGTATTTCTGAGTACCTCATTTTCTTTGCCAATGGCTCTAAATATAAAGCAAATAAAGGGGAAAGAAGACATCCCTGCCTGGTTCCTCTATTCACACACAGCTTATCTGAGAGGAACCCTCAACCTTTAATTCTTGCCTCCAATCCTTCATATATCCTTCTAATATACTGATTACTGGAAGAGACTGATTACTGGAAGAGGGAATGCAAAAACTTCCAGTGCTCTACTTCTAAGATCCTAGCTCTGTCAAGTAAATGCTTTCTCTGCATCAAGACCCACCAACAGAGGTACTATCTTACATTCCGCTTCCCTCTGGACCATTATTGTCCTATTAAATGTTGACAAATGTTTGCCTCACCTGCACAAAACCACAATGATTCATATCTATCAATTTTGGCAACACATTTGTCATTGTTTTAGCTAGTATAGACAAACACTTTATAATCGTGGTTTAAAATTGAAATAAGTCTATATGAATCTGGGTCTGAAGAGTCATTGCCATCTTTAGATAACAGACACACAACAGCTTTCTTCCAAGATGTTGGCGCTTTCCACCTTTTTTAAAATATTGAAACAAAAATCTTCCAGATCTTTTATCACTTTCTTCCCTCCTAATTTCCAAACTTCCACAAGAATACCATCTGTTCCTGAAGACTTTCCAGAAGATTGATTAAACATCACTGTTTTTATCTCCTCACCTTCTATTTTAACTGTTAGTTTTTTAGCCTCTTCTACCTCTAACCTTGGCATAATTAAGTCTTCCACAAATATTTCCAATTGGACTCTTTCTTGATTTCCACAATTCTCTGCTTCATATACATGTTCATAAAATTTCAGGAATCTTTCTCAAACTTCTACAGGCTCTCTGATTATTTTTCTTGTTATATGTTACCTAAGTTTGGCGATAACCCTTTAAACATTCTGTTACCCAAGGCATTGTGCTAAAAGGTTTTGTTTAGAGTAATTAAAAATGGTTGCTTAACTGCAATCTTTCTAAACTTGTGCACATTATCAAGATACTCCCTTCATTTTCCTTCAACACTCTGCATTTGCTCCTCCTCTTGTTCTGTGAGATTCTCCTTTTTTTGCAATGTTTTAACCTTTGTATGCCCATCTAAGTAATTTTTATTACTTTGTTGCCCCTATTTATTGCCTTCTTCCTGGTGTACCATGAATAATCATTTTCTAAAAACATTCTACTGTCTTCAGTTTTTAATACTTTGCCAAAATTTTGTCAGGATCAACTCTTGCTGCTGTTGTGATTGTATCTTTACTAATATAGGTCTTGGCCTGCCTTCTCATAGCACGTTTGGAGCATATACTTGATGTGCCCTTTCAATTGACAATTTCTGCTGTGCTTATTTGTGCTTTCATAAAATTAACAGTCTATTCCTTCCAGTTTCTCTGGTACAGCAGAAAATATCTGATTTTCTCTGTTTTCTAACTCTACTACTTTTTTAAACAGTTCTTGAGAAACCTCATATTCAGCTAGCTTTTTCTTTGTGTCAACCTCTGAATTTGCTACTGTACCAGTTCATCTAAATGGCTAGTTAAAACTTCTTCTATTTTTTTCTACCCTACTGTTGTTGGAATGTATATATCCCTTCAATGTTTAATTTATTTTAATCACCTTTGAGTACATTTGGGGCCAAATTCATTAGTGCCTACCATAGGTGTTACACTATCTGTATTCAAGAACATCCTTACCACATTTGTTGCGCTTTCTAGTCACCCAGAAAGATTAAACTAAGTATACATGTACTCTACACTTTGTGACAACCTTATGAGCCCCATTCATATTTCAGGCTGCAAGAAAATCAGTAGGAAAACTAAAACTAACAGCAAGAAGGTGTGAGTTATGCTTGTGTTGTCTGTTCACTCAGAATGGTGTACATCTAGTGTAGGTGTTCATGAATCCCAGGGATAATTTAGTTTTTCCTCTACGTTACTGGAAGCCATCTCTAAAACCAAAACTGAAGCTTGAAATGCTTTTTGCTGAACAGCTGCAGAATCCTTCCCAGACACAGTTTTCTCTTCACCTTTTCTTGTTGATTTTCTTTCAGGTTTTCCCAATTTCTTCTTCGCCAGCATCCAGTCATTGTATTTACCAGCCAGTGACAGAATTCTACCAAAAAAAAATTTCAATGGGACTCCTTTTTCCTCATTTTCTGTTTATCAGTATGCAGCCATCCTAGAAGTCTCAACACCTTTTGTTTTCAATCACGCACAAGGTCTGCTGTATATGCTAAACATGTACCAATGTCTAGTATTCGGAAAAAGAATGGACCCATGCATATCGACTTCATAGAATAAATACACTCTTCAAGCATTTTGATTTGTATCTACACACTGCATTTCTCCAATTCCTGCTATCTCAAATGATATCTGTAATCATGCAAAATAAACTGACATCCCTTAGCCTTTTCCCAAACAAGTATGGTCACACAAACTGAATGATACCTTCTTTGCTGCAAAATGTCCGAGGTACACTTAAATTCAGTTTACTGTGCACCATCTGTATAAAATCTATTGTGCTCAGAAAGCTGTGTGCGGTTTGCAGACAAGCAGAGCTTTTGTTTCCAGCTGTGCTGTGGATGCTAAGTGCATCTAGTATTCTGTTAAGGAATGTAACTATAAATAATGCCTGCATGAACAGTGCCGCTCTGTGAAGCATTTTGATTTGCATACACATACTGTATTTTAATACCACGCTCACTCCCTCATATATTTGTAATCATGCAAAATAAACTGAAATCTCTTCCTCTCCACACAAATACAGTCACACACACATACACATGGAATGCTGTTTTTTTCTTTGCCACTCTTCACTCAATCTTCTATGTTTTGATTATGAATTTTAAAATATCTGGGGCCAAATGCCTCATTTCTACTGTTTCAGTTACTGTCCTCTCTCTTACTTATGGATACACGCATAATGGTCATACTAAAGAGTGCAAGGCATGATGCATATTGACATAGTTACTATGCTGTACTACCACTTCCTCCAGCACCTCCTTGTTTTTTCTATGGAAAGGATCATTTAAAAATGCATAATGTCTCTCTATCTAGATCATGAACTGTAAAGTGAAACAATATGTTACACACCCAAGTAAATTAACTTTACTGTGAAGTATCTGTATTAAAACTATCATATGTACAGAATGCTATGTGCTGTAAGCATGAATGGATGTATTTTGTTTTAATGTGCTAGCCAGATGTACAAATCTTGTATTCTGTTAAGGAAAATAACTAAGTAAAATGCTTGTATTTTAATAATTCATTACTCCATATAACCTTTGCAATAATACATAATGCGAACTCTCTTTTCCACATTCCAGCACAGACACTGTCACACAGAATGAATGATTCCCTGCTGTCCACATTAAACATATCTGTCTGTTATCCTGGTATGGAATAGAACTGTACATAATGCATATATTGAAATTAATTACTTCAGTTTGTGCTGTGATTTGCAAATGTAAAATGAAGTGAATTACACATGGATCACACTGTTAATGCAATCAGCAGCTAAGTCTCACCAATTCCTTACAACCTTTGTGGAAAGAGATACAGATGCAAAAATCAAGCTGTAGTACAACTGCAGAGGGATTCCAAGTAAAAATCTGACTAAGATATAACTCTGACACAGCTATGATAAACACCGGATAGTGCAATCACAGAAATGTAACATGTCAGTAAAACTTCAAGCATCACAAATTGCTCTTTTTCCAGGGAGATTTGCTATACGGCTACCTCCAATCTTATGCTACTTGCACATACTAACACCAAGTTCACTGTATGTCAGAGTACAGAATTTGCGGGAAAACAGAAAGTTGAACCTTGCTATACTAATGGCATTAACTGCACTTTTGTGATCAGATTGATGGGGTTGATCACGTGTGTTGGATTTCTGTCACCCAAATCTTTCATTATGTTAACAGTCGCAGTACCTATGTCCCAAATGAGCACAGTTTCCTACTTTACATTTTCTGTAGTTTTATAAATCTGAATAAAGCCATATGGCATCCACTGGCCTGCCAAGTGTCTCACAGATAAGACACCTGAAATCAAAATAGGAAAAGTTACCTCCTGAGAGAGACCAAGCACGAGTGCAGTCCCATACAGAGTTGACCTCTCCTGTTTGGCATACACGTTTGTGAAGTAATGCCAATATTAAAGGGCTACGACTGGCTATGTTTGCAGATGACTGCAGGCTAGGAGCAGTCACTTAATCCCCAGATGACTCAGCCATCCTGCACGAAGTTTGTCACAAATAAATAACTGGTGCCAAAATCATGGACTGAAACTAAAATGCCAAGAAATACATTACTGCATCCATTGGGAAATCATTTACTCCACATAACTGCCACATTGACAATATGCCCCTTAGAGTTCACCCAGTTGCTCAGAAGTTGGGATCTTATGTAGACAATGACTTTAACCCTCAACTAACATGTTGTAAAGAAAGTCCTTCTATATTGCACGGCTTATAAACAAAAGACTATGTCTAGATATAGGGCTGTCATTGTCCACCCTTTACTCTGCCTTCATTAAGACAATGATAGAGCACAATGCCCCTTTAGCAGGCATCTGTCCAGACACATACAACAACTTGAGTGCCCACAGAGATTTCTTACTTAAAGGATACACAGCCTAAACAACATGTCCTACATGGACTGACTTAAAGCCCCGTTACTATACTCAGTATCTTACAAACTGCTAAGAAGTGACCTGTGTCTGGCATACAAGGCATCCTCTGAACCAATACTGATGGATTTACTGCACATTAGCAAGTCAAATGTCACTGGAACTACTCAGTCTAAGGATCTGAACCTCTTCTGCAACACTAACACAACCGTTTGGTGGGATACGTATATCTTGCACATGATACCACTGCCCTTGAACAGACTCGCCCATCCACATATAACAATTTTCATCCTTGTCCATATTCAAATGCAATTTGGATCTATCGATGGGAAACAGAAAATTTACCCCAGGACAGCCCCATGTACTTCTAATGGACAGAGACCACTCCTAAATTCTTTATCCCATGTATGGGTCCCTTCAAATTATCCACAGGGTGATCCCAGTTATTTTTATTAGGTTTAATATTGGATGGGCAAGGCCAATCTCTAACCAAAAGGGATAGATTAATTTGAAAACAAAAAGGGAAACTGGCGAGGCTTAAAATGTCTTGAAATGGCAGCTAGCCTTGTACTGTCCTACATTTAACTGCAATATTTCCCCACGGTCTTCCATTATGCAAATTATATTCTTGCTATACCTGTACAGGTTGTGATGTGGTTCAGTTCTCATTTACTTGGGTGTCTAATAAATTGCAATTATTCTTTTTTAAAATAAATAAACTACAATTCTTCTGGATTATTTGCCTAAACTTCTCAGTTTTCAGTTTTCACCTAGACAGTAAATCTAGTAACTATCTATGAACCTGTAAAAACTGTTTAAAAAACAAAACAGACCAAGGCTGCTAAAAAAGGAGATGGAAAGGTTGTAACAATATTACACGAGGACAGAATACAGACAGCCAGGGAAGCACGGACTTTAAAGTTAAATTTTACAAAATAAAGTCCCTAACAGGGAAGCTGTGTTCGCAAGAAGAGACTAACATAAATCATGCCCGTGCATGACTCTAATATTAAAGATTTCACATGAAACAACCAGGGTTTAATGACAGTCTTGTATCTTATATTCAAAATTACAACTGGCAAATGATGAACAAGAAATGAGTTTCAACTACTAAATCTGAAACAAAATAATAAAGTAGACAATTTTAAAAATAACCATCCCTCTAAGAAAAGCCCTGTTCTTCCAACATATACACAAAGAACTAGTGATCTGCTTAATTATCAGGCTGAATTGTATATTTTTATGTATATGAAATGAAAGCCATAGTCAGGCATAAATCAGTGAACTACAAGCACTACAACCCAATGTTTCTCTTTAATAGTGTAATTTTAGTAAACTCCATAAACAATGTCAACTGTTTCTTGCTAAGAGCTAAGCAAACACGCCCATTTCTCAATACACAACTAACAAAAAAACTAACAAAAAAAATCTTCTGAAGCCTATCCTAGTTTAAAATTTTTTCCCTACAAAGCCAGTCCAGTGTTCAATGCAAAATTTAATTCTAGCTTTCACTTACACTACACACATTGTCTTGCGGCTTGAGAATATATGTGCATGCATATGCAGCATTTTCAAGATATAACAGAAAAAGGCCTAAAAGGATAATAGGTAATTATACTGGAGTTTAACAGAAGCATTTATTCACACCCTGCCCACTAAACTTATTGCACAAAATCACGTATACCCTTATACAAGGTCAAAAAGTTTTATATCTCTCCAAATTTTTAGGGTTGGTTCATCCATCTTGAAGTACTAATACCATGATTTTACCATAGATACATTTTTATTTTGGAACTTAAAAAAGAAGTTATATACTTACCATAATGTTCCATCTGTGTTGTCCATTTTCATTCTTCCTCCACTGACAGCTTCAGATCCGATCCCTTATACTCAGCTGTTGCTGCAACCAAAAAACTATCGAGTTTTCCCTTACCCATAATGCACCAACAGTACAGTTGTGTGCACTTACCATAAATGTAGATGTTCGAGTGTATTCACTGTTGCAGTCATCACACTTGGTTTATCTGTCTGCAGGCAGCCCTCAGTCGGCCAGAATACCAGAGTCTTGGGATTTCTGCATCGGTTTCTGTCAACTCTTCCATGACGTCAGGTCATCAAGGGTATAAAACATGCAGCAGATGCCATTGCATCAGTTTTTCTTGCCCAGATGTCAGGAGCCCCCAAAATAGGAAGCTATTACATGGTGTGGAACACCTCCAGTAAAAGTAAATACCCCTGCCATAAAATATGGCCATAAAGAGGATAGGTAGAAAGGATAGAGAAAGCCAGGGGGCTGGTGGGAGGGAAACCAGGACTGCAACAGTGAATACACTCGAACATCTACATTTATGGTAAGTGTACACAACTGTACTATGTTCTTCGTGTTTCACTGTTGCAGTCATCACACTTGGGTTGATTCCCAAAGATGAGAAAGGGTGGAAGCAGTCAAGAAGTGTTAGGGCTGGCTAGCAGGCCTTGTATGACTGCTGTAGCAAATCCAGCTCTGGATTTAGAAAAAATAGGTAAGTGGTAATGCTTGGTGAAGGTGTGTACAGAGCTCCAGGCTGCAGCTTCCAGGATGTCCCTAGTAGGGACTCCCATGAGAAATGCTGTAGAGGTTGAAGTAGCTCTAGTGGAATGAGTTCTGATCCCCTGAGGGGTAGGCTTTCCATGGTGCTTGCAGCAGAAATGGATGCAGTGTGCTATCCATTTGGAAATTGTTTGCTTCAAAATGGCCTTGCCCTCTGCCCCTGTAGCAAAGCTAACTAGCAGCTGGTCAGATTTTCTGAAAGGTTTAGTCCTGTCAAGGTAGAAACTGTACCAGGTATTCTGAAGAAGTTTCTGATCAGTCAGAAACGAAAGCGCTTAATTTAAAGGATTACATACACAAGGACCAGTATTGGTGTTGTGAGAGCAGAACTGTTCTAGTTTTATCTGAATAAAAAGTATTGCCACTGGTTTTTACCACCACTTGTGATTTCTTTTCATTGATGGTATATCCCAGTGAAGTTAGAAGTCTTTTTACAAGTGCCAGGTGCTGAATCAGGCAATCGTCCAAACATGGGTAAATTTGAATATTTCTCTGCCTGCAGTATGCAATGGATGGAGCCAGGCACTTTGTGAATACTCTGGGCGCAATAGATACGCCAAAGGGAAGTGCAGAGAACTGATGGTGCATAGAGCCTGCCCTGAAACGTAGATATTTCCTGCAAGACTCCCTTATGGGGATGTGCAAATAAGCTTCTTTTAAGTCTAGGGTGACTAACCAGGTATCCTTGGCTAGCAAAGGAAGAAGCTGTTGCAGTGTAAGCATTTTGAATTTTGGGACCACCAGAAAGGTGTTGAGAATTGATAGATCCAGAATAGGGTGCCAAGAGCTCTCATTTATGGGCACCAGGAACCTTTGTTCTACTGTAACAGGTTGAATAGCCCTGATATGGAGAAGGGAACGTACCTGCTTTTGAGCCTCTGCCCACTGGTTTGGAAAAAGGTTTGGCAACCCACTTGGGGTTGACAGTGAGTGGAAGTAGAATCTGTATCCCTGGGATGCAATGCTTAGAACCCATCGGTCCTGAGTAATGGACATCCAGTTTTTTGCATGAAGGGCGAGTTTTCCTCCTAGGGGTCCATGTACTTAGGTATGGCTGGGAAGGATAATTGGAAAGTCATTGTGAACTTTTTCCATAAGGGGGTGGCTTACCACTCCCTGCTTTTGAGGTGGGAACACTCCATTGTTTAGATCTCTGCATACCCTGAGATTGTAGTTTTGGTGGTCTGTTTCCCCTGGGTTTGGACTGAGAAGGCCTGGGAGGGACTGGAAAGGACCAGTTTTTTGAAGGCTAATGCCTACTGAATCTGGATGGCTGCACCTGTAAGAAATCTTTTGACAGTTTGCATATAATTAGTTTTTTCTTCCATCTTTTTAACAACTTCTTCTGCTTTTGTGCCAAACGATCCTGATTTAATGGAGCATCTAGTAATTTTGCTTTGACATGGTCTGGCAAGACTTGTTCCTTCAGCCAAGCATGCCTTCTCAGTACAGACCCAGTGACAGCAGCCCTGCAAGATGCTTCTAAGGCATCAAACCCACACTGCAAAGTATGTTTACTAACTTGGTTTGCAGAATGCATTAACTCTTGCAAATCTTTATTTTCTGCACAATCTGGAAGTAACACCATTTTTTGTTTAATTAATTCCATAATATGTTGCTGGTATTTCAACATGTGAAACTGGCAATTCAAAGTCCTGACAGCAAGAGTTGCAGAGGAATATACCTTCTTACCACATCTGTCTAAAGCTCTAGAATCCCTGTCAGAAAGGGTAGGGTTTTTGGCTGTAGTAGCCTTAATGCCTTTAGTTCCCTGGGTAATAGTCTTTGGATCTGCAGTAGGATTCTTTAAGAGAAATTTGTGAGAGTCAGGTACTCTGTAGTACCTGTCAGGTTTTCTAGGAGCTGGTGGTAAAGTGTCAGGAGTAAGACTGGATTCCATGAAGACATCATCTACAATATCCAGGGCAGGAGGTACAGCCAGAGGCCTGTGCTGAGGCAAATCTAAAAATTCCCCGAGTCTCTTTTTGGACTGTGGATAGCCCTGGTATTTCCAGCAGAAATGCTCTCTTAAAGTACGCAATGTTTCACCAAAAGAAAAATCCTCTGGAGGGGAGTCAGAGGGAATGAATTCCTCTGCATCTGAATCCTCATATGTAGATAAGGGTATGTCCTGGTAATCAGAAGGGTCAGAGTCATCGGACTCCTGGTCTGTAGGATCAGAAGGAAATTCAATTCTTTGTCTTTTAGCAGGGGAAGGCTGGCTTCCCCTAATTGAGTAATAAGGTCTTCAAGCATTCTAAGCATTTGTTTTTGTGACATGGGAGCTTGAGCGTGCACTTTGGATGTCAGTTTTCTAGGCGTAGTGTGAACTCTGGGCCTGAGAAACTCGGTAGTTTTAGTTAAAAATGAAGTTGTCGATTTAATATGAATATCGGTAGGTCGGAATACACCCTCAGAAGCCGGTACCTGCAAAGCGGCTCTGGACCCATACAAGGTAGACACATCTGCAGGTTCCATAGTTGAAGAAGCATCTCGCGGCATACTGGACTCCTAATGGTTCTCAGTAGAGGCCTGCGAATCTGGAGACGCGGGTATCAGGGGCTGCGGGGGCACCTCACAGAGTACCGGCGGACTGGCGACTAGCTTAACGGAAGCATCGTCGGCAATTTTGGACCTATGCAGTCTGTCTCTGTCTTTATCCTTGCATTTTTCTGGAAGATCGGTAGTCGGATGGCTTATGGAAGCCATTTCGGAATATGGAGAATGAGAGCGAAAGAATTTAGCAACAAAGCTAGCCCAACGACAAATGGTTCAGGCGTTAAACAAGGCACAAAACCGACCGCGAGGGACATCATGTTCTGGGCCTAAACAGGTGACGCAGTAAGAATGAAAATCTCTGTGAGGTATTTCCTTTCCACAGGCAAGACAATTAACTTTTTCTGACATCGGTTAGAGCAAGAAAAAAGGATCCCCAATGGGGTACTTAGCTTTAGAAGACTTCAGGTTTGAAACTTGAAAAATGAAAATTTCAGGAAGCAGCCGACTGGCACTTGTAAACAGCTTCTGGCTCCTTCATGGCAAGAAAGACTGATGTAATGGCGTCGGCTACATGTTTTACACCCCTGACGACCTGACATCATGGAAGAGGCGACAGCATCCAACAGAAATCCCAAGACTCTGGTATTCAGGCCGAATGAGGGCTACCTGCGGGCAGATAACCCAAGTGTGATGACTGCAACAGTGAAACAAGAAGAACATCCCAAGTTATCTAAGATCATGTTTGCCGATTTTTGCCAGAAAGGAAATATTTACTATGCATAGATGAAGGAGGTGAAAAATTGCATGCAGTCATTGCATAAAAAGACTATATCTGGAGATCAATATAAGGAAAGTGACATTCCCTAAAAACTTATTCTTCCAGAAGTTTGCAAAGGATAGAGGTTGGTGGGTGGGAAGTTGAGGAAGAATGAAAATGGACAGCACAGATGGAAAATTATGATAAGTACATAACTTCTTTGTCTGATGATGTCAAATTTCATTATATCCTCAAGTGATGGGACAAGAGTCCCCAGCTACCTAAAATCCCTGGGTGGACTCGAGGAAGGATGCTCCTGAACACAGATGAACCAAATGATGCTCTACCCCTGGAGACCAGATCCAATTCGTAATATGCAACAAAGGTATGGGGGGGTAGCATAAGTAGCTGCTGTACATATGTCATCCATGGACATCCTGGAAAGATACACTGCAGACATTGCCATGGATTTAGATGAATGAGCTTGTACTTTGTGTGGTAAGGTAGCACCCAATTTTTTACAAATAAATGAGATACAATCAGTTAGGCATCTAGCTAAAGTTACTTTGGCAACTGGTTTTCCTAATTTCAAGTCTGCTCTGTTCTTATGTCTTTTCTTCTATGCAGGTAAAAATTTAATTGTCTGTGAGCATCCAGTAAATATAACATATAATTCGCCCTTGCTACTACGTTTGGGGAAGAAAACTTGCAAGTTAATGGATTGACTGATATTTCATTCTGACACCACCTTAGGAAGAAAGGCTGCATTAGTTTGTAATGTAATTCTATCCTTGTGAAAAATCAAGTATGGAGGTTTTGAAGACAATGCTTGAATTTCTGAAATTCATCTAGCAGATGTAATGGCTACTAGAAAAATAGTTTTCCAAGTAAGCTGGTTCAAAGGGGAATGTATAAGTGCCTACAGTAGCAACCTTAGGTCCCATGGGGAACAAAGTCTTAAAAGTATAGTGCCTTTCAAGAAAGCTCTACACAACTTATGAGAGGCTACTGAGGAACTTTCATTTCCAATGTTAAAGTTTGATACTGCTGCTAATGGAACTATAATGGTTGAGGAACTATCTCTTTCTTTTAAAAGTAGGGCCAAAAATTCAAGGATGTTACATAGAGCAAAAAAGGTTCAACATGACTTTGTTGTGCCCAATACTCAAATCTTTTCCATTTACTGGAATAGACTTTACATGTTGAAAGTTTATGTGAAGATAAAAGTATATCTCAGAAAAGGTCCTGGAGCCTTTATAAGCCTAGCCCATAGGATTACCCTGGCATTGTGCCACCCGACCTTAGTTCCCAGTGCCTCTGTTGTGTAGAGCCACTGGAGTGATCCCCGAGGTGAATTTTCGATCATCTCTAAGACACTGATATACAAGCTGGCCTCTTTGGGGGACCAAGTGTCCTGGACTGTTTTCCCCAGAAAATACCCCCCCAACTGGGGAGCGTCCGTGATCTCTATGGCTTTGGGCTGCGGGGCAATGAACGGATGGCCTTGTAGAACCTGATTTGACTGAATCCACCACCTGAGATCTCTCTTGCATATCTGAGCAATTCGTATCAGAGTTGACATGGGTTGGTAAAGTATTGACCATTGTGTTTCTAGCATCCATTGGAGAATCCTCATGTAAAATCTGGATAAAGGAACTAGTGTTATTGCTGCAAACATTAATTCTAGAGCTGGAAGGACAAAGTGGGCTGAAATCTTGGTACTGCAGATTATTTTTCCGACCTGTGATCTTATAGTTTTGAACCCATGGGAGGGGCAGTGAAGCTATCATTGACTTTGTGTTAAAAACTGCTCCTATGCATTCCAAATTTTGAACTGGTTCTAGGTGAGACTTGTCGTAATTTATGGTTAACCCCAGATGAGAACATGTCTGTAGAACATGATCTCTTGCCCTTATTAATTGATACCTGGTCGGGGTGGTAATTAGCCAGTCTTCCAGATATGGAAACACCCGGAATCCTTCCAGTCCAAAGTGAGCTGCTATTACTGCCATACATTTGGTGAACATACTGGAGCTGTGGTGAGACCAAAGGGCAGAGCCTGGAACTGGTAATGACTAGCTCCAGCCAGAAGTGTAAGTACCTTCTGGATCTGGTCATCTGTATGTGATACCATGCATCCTGAAGGTTTGTCGAGCACATCCAGTCGTCCTTGCCCAGAAAAGGAAGAATGGCCTGAACCGTGATCAACCGAAACTTGGCGCTTCAAACTGACTTGTTTAAGCTGCTGAGATCCAAAATTGGTCTCCAATCCCCTCTTTTCCTTGACACTAAAAAGAACCTTGAGTAAGTTCTAGATTCTATCTGGTCTGGAACATCAGGGATTTTTCTTGACAATGGAGAAGAGAAAAGGGTATTATATAACCACTGGAAATAATCCTCTCCACCCGAGTACATTTTGTTATGTCTAGCCAGGCTCTCAGGTGCAAGGATAATCAACCACCAATTGCCTCCAGAGGTGGACAATCAGGCCTCCTTTCAGGAGCACTGGTAAGATCTGCCACAGAAAGAATCTCTGGACCCCTGGTTTTGCGGGCCTCCTCTGCCATGTGGGTGGCATCGACCATTGGAGTTCCCTCTTCTGCTCCTGAGGAGATCTTCCTCCACGTGTGTCCTGGAAAGAAGCTTGGGATTTCTTGAACAACATCTTCTGACCACCTTGTTGATTCCAAGTAAAGGATCTTAGAGAGGATGAAAAACATATTCCCATGGCAGATATGGTCTTTCCATCCTTCTCACACTTAGATAATGTGTCCTTCACTTTGGGGCCGAACAAAGAAATGCTGTCAAAAGGAGTACTGACGAATGCAGACTTGAATGGCTTTGCAGAATTCACATAAGCAAATTCAGGCATGTCTTCTGATGGAAATGCCTGAGCCCACTGCCCTTGAGGTTCCTTCGACTACACACAAAATGCACATCATGGAAGAATTTGAAATGGATTGCAGGGTAGCCAATTGAGAAGTCACAGATGATTGGACCTCTGCAGACACGGATCCTGAGAGGGTATTTTAGAGTTCCTTAATCAAATGCTTCTATAATTTTGTAAAATGTGCAAATAATTCAGCAACTTTAACGTGATGGTCGAAGCATAGGCACCCTTCCCAAACCTGTCCATCATCCTAAACTCCCTGTTAGGGGGATGGCCAGTGGAACTTCTGCTTGTCAAGTTTCTTTTTTGTGGCCACCACCATGACTGTGGCAACAACATGCACTCCTTTACCTCAAAACTGTTTATCAACAGGTGGTGCCATAATCCTGCCTGGTCTCCTAGATATGGGTTCAAATATGTGTGGTTCCTTCCATGCCCAGCAAGAGACTAACTCAATAAGCTCGTCAGCAAGCTGAGTAACCCAGAAGGTAGACGAGCCAGTACAAAAACTCACCAGGAATACAAACTCCTCAGTTGAAGGGCTGCCAGACATCCAACCACCTCTCTGCTTTAGGATCTCAAGGATGTCTCCAAATGAGACATCTTCAAGAGGTGACCATGGGGATCCTTCACCTTCATCGAAGTCCATATCTTCAGTGTCAGACTCCTCTGGGGAATAAAGTGCTTCCTACTACACATCTTTTTCCAAGGGACTGCCTTGGTAGGATGTTCTGGGATGTTATCGGAAAAGATCGAGATACCATGTTGGGAAGCCTGGGGGTCTCAGACTGGCTCTCCCTGTAGTAAAGAGTGATGAGGCTCTGAGCGCAGAGACATCAAGGTAGAAGGCTTAAGATCTGAGGGGGTTGGTTCCATCTGTTCTGCCGAGACAGAAAAAAATCTGTTCACTGCCTTGAAGGCAGACCGCTCCAGAGAAAGGGAAGAGTTCAGAGCCGAAAAGACAAGCTTTTGGACCGCTGTCCTCCCCTGCTCCGAAAATTATCTCTCCGAGGTGGAGGCTAGAGCTGAGCTATCCAGTACCGAGACTCTGAGGCCCAGAGACAGCTCTAATAACTTCAGAGTCGACTCAAACAACTTTCACCAGACAGGAAAGCTTCGGCTCCGAGAGCTCTCTGGATATGAATGAACCAGAAAACTAAGAGTAAATTTCAGCTCCAATGGTATTGCTATCTTCAGATCAAAGCCAGACAGAGGCAGATGGCTCAGATCAAGGGACTCTGAGACAATCAAAGGAGTCAGAGGAGGAACTTGTAGTGGGGGTGTGGTAGAAGCTCGGGCATCCTGACCCGAACAGGTAAGAGCCAGTAAAACACCCATCTGACTCTGCACCTAGAGGATCTTCCGCACGACTCTTTCCACATCTTCCTCTGTCAAACTTCTGGAAGAATGAGTGGAAACAATAGATGGGACCTGCGTCTGTGAAGTTCCAAAAATGGTAAGGGCACCCTTGAGGGCACTGGACCACAGAAAGCGAGTATCTTGTTCTGGGTAGGTGAATAACATCTGAACCAGTAGGACTGGAATTGGTTGGATCAGATACCTTTTTGTCAGATAAGAGGAAGTCAGGTCCACCAATTTTTTTCTTTTTCGGATCAGAGGTTGAGGACAGATCCATCTTGACTCCTTTCTTTGAGGGATGTAGAAGATTTCGGAGAAGGAGTGTTTGACTTTGGGAGATTGATTCACAGATGCAGCCTGTCCAAAAGCCAAAGGTAATTGGCTCTTTAAGATGAGCTTGTTTTTGCATTCTACAAGTGCCCTGGGGTTGAAACCATGGCATATGGAACAATCTTCCTGGAAATGTAAGGGTCCCAGACAATATACACACACACACACACACACACACACACACACACACACACACACACACACACACACACACACACACACACACAGAGTGTGGGCATCTGACATAGGGAGTTTGTGTCCACATTTGACACATTAAAAAAAACTATCTGGAAAAAGACTAAACAAAAGAGAATACAAAAACTGAAAAATAGAAGCTTTGTTATATGGATATGGACAGTAAGACACAAGCAGTTAAATATTTTTAGTCCCATTAGTCATAAACACAGGTGAAGCATATTTTTATCAACCAGAGAAGAAATTGTGGACAGCAATTAATAAAAAGTTGAAAGACTATCTGGGAGGGGAGGACAGCAAGACTAAAGTGGGATAAACTGATTCTTCCAGTGTAAAGGGGCAGATTGGGATTACCTGATTTGAAGGGGTATTTCAGAGCTACACAGTTAAGGCTCCTCTACATAGCATAAGCAAAAAACTATAATTCAAAGTGAAAACAGATGAAGATGAAACATGGGGGAAGTTCAAGAAACCAGGAGAGACTAGGGGGGATTTTGGATACAGGCCTTTAAGAAGAATAACAATTATAATATGGAATACTACATCTATAAGTAGCAGAAAGTATTATAAGAACTAAGCCAACAAGGAAATGCAGAAAGGAGATTCTGCCAATAGGGATGACTGCAAGTAGGGATATAGACAATAGGCAAGAGGGGGCTCGAATTTATTGGAGAAAACTGGCAAATGAACCAAGGTACTGGGAGCAAATATCTACAGAATGAAAGATGACAGAATGGAAAGATGTCAAGAATTTACTTGGACTGCAAGTTACAGATTGCCTTCCCTATCAAGGATTGATATCAGAGTACTGGCAAAGACAATGAAATAGGAGGGTCCTAATCGAAAGACCAGTATTGGTAGAGTTTTCAGTAGAATGCAGAACAGAAGCTGCCATTAAAAATGGAATAATTAGTACAACATATAAAATATTGCATGATAACTACAAGAATCAATCAGAGGAGGTTAGAAAGGATTGGGAAGAGAGACTTTTTAAGCAATTCGAAAAGAAACAATGGGTACATGTATGTCTTCCAAATATGCAATACAATCTAGAAGATTTAGGATTTTTGCTTGGAAATGTTTACACAGATATTTTTATACCCCAAAGTAGACTCCAGAAAATGTTTCCTCGGGAAGACAGCAAATGTGTGGTGGGGAAGAAAGAGGCAACTAGGAACATATTTTCTGGGTGTGCGGTGAGTTGGTGGACTTTTAAGGATTCCCTTCAGGATGCACTGTCAGAGATGCTTGGTGGGCAGAATGGTGTGATGAGGGAGATGATTTTTCTGAGCTATGACACAGAATTGGAATTGCTTAGACATGATAAGGTCTTGTGGTGTTTAATTATGGTGGCTGCCAAACAAGCAATTACTAGAAAATGGAAATCAAAATCTAAACCAACTACACTAGAAGTAGTGAATATAGTAACAGAGATAAAACAACTGGAACTGAGAGCTTTAGAAAAAGATAGGCGCAAACTACATAGGAAAAAATGGGAATTGTGGGAACAATACATACAGCGGAGGAATGAGATTTAAAAAAAGGCAGGGCTTAAATAAGTTATATAATGTTTGAATGAAAAAATTGGGTAAATTATAAGTGATGTATAATGTTTGCAATTGGGAATGTGTCAGTATGGTTTGTGATGTAAAATGCTTCCAACTAGGATTGTGCTGGTGTGGTTTGTTTTCATTTACACACATGTATGATTGCCTGTGTTGTAAGTGATGGTTTAATAAAGTTGTCCCTTGTTTACAAAAAGAGCAGGAATTGAATAATTTAAGTAATACTGCTTATGTTATATGATATATAGCAATACATACGAAGTATAATGTTTGTAAACGTGAACTTGTTAATACAGTTTGACTACTTTTATATAAATGTATATTTGCCTGTGTTACAAATGATAAATCAATAAAAGTACTTTAAAAAATATATTTTTTTTAAAACCGGCCTTTTTCCACCATATTCAAAAAATTATAAAAGGCAAAATTTTAAGTAAGGAGAGGTTTTTGTTTTTTTAATATCAAGAAAGAGAAGCAGAAATACAAAAAACTACCAGCATTGGTAGAAAAAGAAAGTAGATATTAACAATAGTATTTAAGAGGTACACAGTGTACGATAGTCAAAAAGGGAAAAGGAATACTAACGATAGTACTTTTAGAAAAGTAATAACTGTGCGATAAGGTAAAGGGGAGAAAAAATGTTAAGAATTTAAGAGTAATTAGACTTGAGAAATATAACAAACTTATCTGACAAACGCTTGAAAGCTAAGGTAAACCACATCTTTCGCTGAAAGAGGCAAATGAGATCTGAGGTAACTTGAGTTGTGCATTATGGGTAAAGGAGAAGCTGTAAAGTTTTTTTGGTTGCCACAAGCATTAGCAATGGCCAAGTTGGATCCGAGGGATTGGATCCGAACCCATCAGCTGAGGATAGAACGAAAACTGACATCAAATCAATGCTTTATGGCACTTCAGCACTTTTACTTTGTGGTCTATTTTTTTCTCTGAGATTTTAATTTGCCACTACTGCAAGAAAGTCAAACGGTGTTTTTGACTTCTGGTAAAGTTGCTATACAATACTACATCAAGAATGTATTTTCATCCTAGGTCAGAACAGCCCCATCCCAAAGGGTAGTGTTTCTGTTTGGCTTGTGGTAAAAGTCGATGAAGGTATCTATGATGAATTCATAAACTTCCTTTGAGGAATTTCAAGGTTCGACTTGGTAGTCTTACTAATGCTTGCTTTTAATACCATCAAAACCAATTGATGACAAAACACAATAAGAAAGCAACTTGTATTCTAAACTGTTACTCACTATTAACATGGAAAATGTAACCTTTGTAATTCACACAGAGTTGTTATTCGGCACTGACAATATTTATACACTATGTCCACACAAGTTAAGTAAAGTTTCAAAAATTATTCTTACCTGTTTGTTGACAAGCATCCACCAACAGCACAATTCTGGGCCGAATATCAGGCCCTGATGCACAACTCTCCTTCTGAACAGCAACACTTCTCATTGGAGGCTTCTTGAATTTTACTGAAACTGGTGGCTGCTGTAGTAAGATAATATTCAGTGGCTAGCTATTTTGTTAGCAACAGACATTCAAGAAATGCAATCAATATTGGAAAAGTTTAGTAAATGGTACAATTAAAACAAAAAATCAACAAAAATGTTAAAATCATATGTACTCTTGGCGTTTCAAAATACTGCCCTCTTAAAACAATATGTCTGTTCTGCATCTGTATCCACAACTGTTTCTCTACTTCAGCATGATTTTTTTGCAACTTTGGTACACAAACTATGCAAAGATGAAAAAGGACTGGTAACTTGGTAACCACAGCTACAGAAAATACATTCCACACACAATTAGCCCCCTGCCTCCCCCCTAAAAAAAGGAATGCTGCAGTATACGAGTGATAATGCTTAAGACGTTAAGAAACTCTCTGGCTGAATATATCTAAAGCGAAATAAGCATTTGTCAGTCAGAAAGCAAATGGCAGCTACCAGATGCAGCCAAAACAGAAAAATTAAATAATGGCAAAATGCCCCAAAATGTAACTTGAACTAAGCGATGTGTGTGTGTGAGTGCGTATAAAACCCAAGCTATGGCATAAATACCCAAAGACTAAAAGCAGAGGAAAATCCAGCCTACTACACAAGCACTGTGAAATATTATAGGAAAATACAGGTTATGCAAGAAATAGAATGGTAGGAGATGAGGAGTACATATTTAATACTTTTCACTACAATAATGCAGTTCTAGGTCACAGGTGGCAATACTCAAACTAATGTCCAACTGGCATTCAGACAAGTCAGAAATTCTCTTCTCTCTTTTACCCAGACAATTATGTTATCACGCAAGATAAAAAAATAAGGACAGTGGTGCTGACTGCAGCATATACATCTTGCAGTAGGAGGAAAAAGACATGCTACGTATGGTACGGTATGGTGCCCAGTTAGCCAGAAGAGTCCGTAGTTTAGAGTAAGCCAAGGAAAATTCATGTGGGAGAAGTGAAACATGCTTCTGATCAGATGTAATAAGGGTTCACACGACTAGGTCACAAGTGAACTCTGGGGTAGACTATACTCCATTTCTGGAGAGTTGCCTATTTCTGGTATACTGTCCTTTCCAGGGAGTTGCATTTTTCTGCTGTACCATATTCAACAACTCAATTCTATTGAAAGAACACATCCAATTAAAAAATAATGAAGATAATGCGCATGATACAGTAACTGCCGTGACCTGGTGCTGCATTTACTGTGTACCTTTCATCACTATACACCTATGCTGCCCTCAGTTTTTAGTGAAGATGAACTGCAGACTCACAGTTGAGAAATTACAAGACAGCACCTGATACGTTACTTAGCAGTCTGCAGCATACCTCTCAACAGTATATATTTTCTCAGAATGTCCTGATTTTTACTTCATATTTTTTGGTCTTGTGGTTTTCTGGCAAATCAGTGAGGACTAAAGTCAGTAAATAATGCTTCAGACTTTACATCCGTCAAAAAAAGCATGCTAACACAACTGTTATTCTAGCAACTTTCTAAGTTTATAATAGAAATACTTAAAATCTGTTCCTATTTGTGGGCCTTTGTCCCTCCATTATTTTTGGCTTTGTCCAGATTTCTTGAGCTTTTGAATCATATATACTACTTCAAACATTAAGGATTATGTAGAGATAGTAAACAAACAGCTGTTACTGAAAAATTTTAACAGCACAAAACTACCTTTCTGAGGCTAAGAACTTTTGCACACAGAAATCTCTACCCTTTATGCCTGACTAGGTATGCACAGTACTTTCACAAACTAAAATGCACAGAAAGCAGCTTTCTTGCAAACACACACACTTCATGCAGTGTGCTTTTTGACAATATCATACTCTCTTTTTGTTCCATGCACTCTTCAAGCTTTAAAGAAGACAGAATAAGATACTCAATTTCCTTTCTTTTACAGCAGAAGATTATACAGGCAGACAGGAGCAGGCAGCTAGTTTGAAGTTATTCTGCTTGAAAGAAACCTCCACCCTCCTATGTTGTCAACTTTACTCTAAAATTATTTCTTCTCACTACAGGAGCACCTGGATACTGCTTAGTGCTCAGAAAACCTTCAACACACCTCTACATTTTTTTACTGCCTACCTATTCTTTGTCATTAATCAAAAAGATCCAGCATTTCATTTTTCAAATCTTATGTTGTTTCAGAAAGGATTTTTCTTAGCCAATGTGACCTAAACTAGACTGTGCAAATGATGCAGTTGTTAGACCTGTTTAATGCCCCCAATTTTACATCATGAAGCTGTCTTGATGAGGTTAGCAAACATTTATAAAGAGCTAAAATGATTTTTCAAGGAGTTAACTGCTGGATAAATCATTATATGACAGACAAGGTTGAGTCACACAAACATTGCATTAAATAAATTGGTAAATGGACTCCTTTTTGACCACTGAGTTTTAATTAACCAAAATAATTAAGGACAGTAACTATGTACAGCCTTTTTTTGCCTTTGAAATGACCAATTTCAGTCAGTCCTGACATAACAAAGCTGACAATTTGTGTACCCAGAATACTGAATTTTCACAAGAACTAGGTAGTTATGTGGTGAAGGTTAAGTTAGGACACCTTCCAATGCAAACATCTGACACAAAGAAAGAAGCAAAGGGATATATGTGTGGGTTCATTTTGTAAAACCTGAACGTAAGGTTGCATATATGTGTGAACACAGCCATCACACATAGAAGAATGGCTTCACTGTAAATTACTGGCAGTAGTTTTTTAGTAGTCTTGAGGGAATGTACCCCCCCCACACACACACACACACACAGTCAAGGGTTATACTAGAATGTTACTAATCAGTAAGGTAGCAATACAAAATTAAAAGCAAGACAAATTTAATACAAGGAGACATCTGTGCCTCAGTAAAAGAAACCTTCATAGTGAAACACATTTGAGAAATTTAAGACTGTACACATTTTACAGGAGTCTTGACAGCAAAATGTTGCACTGTAGAGATTACACGACTGAAGTAACAAAGAAAATATCTTTTGAGCAAATACAGTAGATTTCTAGGTTTACAACATTCAGGATTAAAATGCACTTCTCAGTGTAGAAACTGAGGAACAGCAGAACTGGTCTGTAAGTTCCTCATAAGTTTTTGTTTCTTTTTTTTTTTTTTTTTTTTTTGAGGTAGCACTTGTCGTTAACACATAAATAGTGCAAGACTCTTGCAGTATACTGACAATTCTGACATTCAATGAAGTATTTGGAGGTCTGACAGTACTAGCAGCACTGCAAACTATTTGCCTTTGTAAATCCTGAAATTTAGCTGCTTTACTTCCTTATGTCTAGTATGCCTCATATAAAGGAGAACTGACGTAACTGCTGACCCACATGAGATCCAAACAGTGAAACTTTTAAAACATGATGAGAAGTCTACACAGATATCTTTGCTTAATTCAGCAGAGGCATTTCTGTATTGAGCGGGAATGGAAATCAAATCAAAGCAGACAAAAAAAATCGGCACTTTTCCATTATCAGGGCAACAATGAAAATGCGGTCGCTGTGAATATGCACAGAACCAAAAATGTTTAACAGATGTTGGTTCACTTCATATGTCTATGTCACTGTCACTGTAATAGACGTTTGTCATACCTGGTGGTCTGACACTATTTCTTCGTACGTCTTCATTTTTGAATAGTTGGCAGTTTTT
The DNA here is from genome assembly GCF_019279795.1 of Protopterus annectens. Lineage (NCBI taxonomy): Eukaryota > Metazoa > Chordata > Ceratodontiformes > Protopteridae > Protopterus > Protopterus annectens. The sequence continues at coordinate 1,043,691,603 of NC_056739.1, read as the reverse complement.
ACATTAACATTTCTTTAACCAGTTCTTGTCTAAGAGGTGACATAATTTCCGCAAAGCTCCTTTCCACAGTTCTTTCTACAGTTACTCAGTGCTATATATACATATGATTTGCATTTTACAAAAAAATGAACATGTTTTCTGATTGTGATGAATGGAGGGTGACTTTTTTTTTTTTATTTCAGGTGAAAGCTGCTAGCAGACACGCAAGTGGTGTAGTCTGAAACTTTTTTTTGTGTCTGCTTTTGTTGGTTAGACTGACAATGAAACTGCCGCTGTCCTACAGGCACACACATGCACACACACACACACACACACACATATATATATATATATATATATATATATATATATATATTTTTTTAAATGTGGAATCATTTCTTCCGTGGTTGCCATCCATTCTTCTTGCGCGCATTTACTGTAACATTAGTTTCCATTATCCCTTGAAGCAAATAGTGAGTCACTGATACATGTAATACTGTACTGATTCTTGGTGTTGATTATCTTGTATTTTGAGATCAACATTGTCCTGCCGATACCTAATATCTTCCTTTTTTTTCTACTAGCAATATGGAATTAAAGTCACCTGATAGACTGCAGCCCTTTAAATGCCGATCATGCATACATAGGACGATGCACGTATGGCGAGCAAACTGTTATCTCTTTCATTGCTGGGGCAGAAGTAATGGCAGTTAATTTCCATCGTATCACTTGATAACCTGCACTAATACTAGTCAGCCTGCAAATGAGGAACATAATTTTTGTAAAAGATATGCTGTTTGACCTTGCTGGTTCTATATTTTGTGCACAATCGCCCATTTCGACTGTTGCCCCAATAACGGAAAAGTACCAAAAAATCAAACAACTGAATGTGCCAAGAAACAAAAGAAAGAACATAAGGAAAATGATCAGATGCGAAGGAAAGAAAAATTAAAAACTCCATACATATATAGTAGCATGTACAGAGATCGCATGGAACAGTGTCGTGCTGACCAAGATCTGACACAGGAATGATTAAGGAGAGGTGAGGTGAAACCAAAAGATGAAAGGCAGATAACTGTGGCCTAGGATAGTGGACTATGTAAAAGGTGACTTACAAATCCATTGAAAAGGAGGGAGAAACAGACAAATGCAGGTTCAGTAAAACAGAACTAGAAAGAGTTGCAATTCTTGTTGCTGGGTGTGATACACTCACAGGAGAGGGCCTGCACACTGAAAGGCATAACAATGTGTCAAGACTGTCGTACTGGGGACTGGGAAAGCACCATAACATAGAAGCTGAGAAGCACTGGATATGTAAACCACAAAGAATTATAAAAGAATGATGAAGCTGATAACACATGGGATCACCCAATACCAACAGTTCAAAAAAAAAAAAACAGATGCAAGAAAACAAAAATATAGTAGTCCATGTAAAAAAAAAAAATAGCACTAATCATTGAAATTGCTATACCCAGTGATTACAGTATCTAATGCACAGAGACAGAAAGTCATAAAAATACCAGGATTTTCAAGAAAAAATGAGAACAATGTGGATAAAAAATACCCAGATGTTTCCAATAAAGTAGAAGCAACAGTTATAATAAAAAAGAATGTAATGTCATACTTAGATATGCTACCAAACCATATAACACTGTAAACATTATAGGAGTGAATTCTGGGCAAATTGCAGGTAAACAGTAGAGCACTCTGCTAAGTTCAAAGACTTGATACAGTACTAATTTCATGAACTCTAATCATACCAATACCTCTCAGCTGTACAGAGTTTCGCCTTATATTTTTGGTCTGTTCCTCATAAAAATTGTCTTTTTTTGAAAAATCACTGGGATATTCTAAGGATTAAAGTTACTAAATAATGGCATGCATTTGAGTTTCAGACTTCTTATCCTTCAGAAAAATGCATTCTAACTCAAATCCTGTTATTCTAGCAACTGTCTAAGTTTTTAAGGATATTCCAAATCTGTCCCTAGTTTTGGGTCTTTGCCCCCCTCCCTCCACTTATGGCAGGCTTTGTCCAGATTTCTTGTGATAAGAGATTGAGAGGAATGATCATACCCTGACCTAGCAATGGGATCCATTCCTATAATGGTATTAGAAAAACAAAAAGACTTGGAAAAATTAAGCCGACAGAACTGAAAAGGATTCTGAAAACCAAAAGGAGATGATGTAAAACAAGGTAATGTTATATAGTTCAGCAGGACTAATGATCTCTGTTTTGTGTAAAATATATTACAATGTAATAAGCAGTGCTTAAGTGATTTTGATGCATTAAAACAACAGAACAAAAATACCATGATTTTTTTTTTGCATTTTAATGAGGAGTTTCCATTTAAACCTGACACCAAATATAGAGACTGTAATAAAAAGAAGCAGTAATAAATCACAAACAAATGCTATAAAACAAGGGGAAGAGTCAGATCATTAATCAACTGGTCAGAGAGAAAACAATATTCAAGACATTAAAAGACCAGGCAGCTGAACATAATCAGCTGAGAATTTGTTAACAAAAATCTATCTACAGCCTGTCATCACATCTGGAAATCAGACAGAATGCTCAACATATTTACTGCAAACAAACAAAAGTATTTTATGAAGTATTTTTATGTCAACAGCCTGAAAGCCACTTCCTTACTTCTCACCACACTGGTGCTAAAAATAAGTTGATATGTCTGCTACATTGAAATACATATGTGCTATGACTTGCCTCATGGCATACAGGGATGGAGTCCTGAATGTGACAGAGATAACCCATGTTCATTTAACACCTTGGGCACTGAAGAACCAGGCAGGGGAACTTGGAAGCAGCAGCAACTGTCTTCTTGCCCATTTCAAGAGGGAGGGTTGGTTTACTGCCTATAGTTTAACATGCCCCCCCATGATGATGGGACTGCTGTAATAGCATAACAGCTTTGTATAAAAGCATGGGGAGTTAAAGTTAACTGACACTGTATGCAATGATGCGCAAGATATCAGCAGCTCCAACCAGTTAGGGTAACCACCTATAAAGTACAGTTTTGTACCTACCATAAATGTAGATGTCCGAGAGGTATGCATCTGCAGTCCTAACAAATGGGTTGTCCTGCCTCAGGCAGCCCTTCGGTCGGCCGGATTCCAAAGTCTGGGTCTGGCATCGGCTGATGTCGCACTTCACCCTATGTCATAGCTGCTGTTAATTGGGTATAAAGGCATCAGCCGACGCCATTTTCCTCAGTGTTTCTTGCCCCAGATGCCAGGTGCCCTCTAGGAAGGCTAAATTTGGATAAATGCAAATGATTCCAAACAGTAGAGAGCAAATAAAAATAAACATGTATATACATATATACAAACAAATACACCATAATAGATTCCCCCAGCTAGCTACAAGATGGGTAAATACCCTAGGAGTACCACAGAGGGGAAGGAGGGTGGGTAATCCTGACTGCAGATGCATACCTCTCGGACATCTACATTTATGGTAGGTACAAAACTGTACTATGTCCTTCAAGGATGCATCTGCAGTCCTAACAAATGGGTAGAATACCATAGCCAAACTGGGGAGGAGGCACTAAGGAGGCACTAAGAGTTTATGGTGTAGTTAAGATCCCTTGCAAAACAGCAGTGGCAAAACCTGCTCGGGATCTGGAGTATAAAGGTAGATTATAATGCTTGGCAAATGTATGCACGGAGCTCCAAGTAGCAGCCTCTAAAATGTCTTTGGTAGCCACTCCTCGTAAGAAAGCTGTAGTAGTGGCTGTAGCCCTTGTGGAGTGAGGTCTGATGTTTTCTGGAGTTGCCTTTCCATGAAAAGAGTAACAAAATCTAATGCAATTTCCTATCCATTTTGAGATTGTTTGTTTTGAAATTGCTTTTCCTTCCATTCCTGTTGCATATGCTACCAGAAGCTGGTCAGTTTTTCTATTGTTCTTGGTTCTGTCCAGGTAGTAGCGCAATTGTCTGTGCACATCCAAGGTATGCAGTAATCTTTCCCCCCTGTTCTGTGGGTTGGGGAAGAATGTTGGTAGGTGTATTGCTTGGTTTAATGATACCCTGGAGACCACCTTTGGCATAAAGGTAGGATTAGTTCTCATGGACACTCTATCCTGATGGAAGATAAGGAAGGGCTGTACTGCCATTAATGCCTGTAATTCAGAAACCCTTCTAGCTGAAGTGATTGCAAGCAGGAATGCAGTTTTCCAAGATAAGTACTGTAATTCTGCTGTTGCTGCTGGTTCAAAAGGGGAGTGTCAACTTTTCTAACACAAAGTTCAAGTCCCATGTAGGCAATGGTGGTTTCCTTGGTGGCTTTACATTTTTAATTCCTCTCAGAAACTGCCTGAGTAGAGGTTGAGAAAAGACTGGAGGATCCATGTTGTATTCTGTTGAAATTGCTGATGCATGAATCTTAATGGAGGAGTAAGACAGGCCATTGTGGAAAAGCTCTGCTAAGTATTCCAGGATGTTAGCTATGTTTGCCAATGATGCATCTACTCCTTTTGTTGCACTCCAAATGAGATATCTTTTCCATTTTGCTGAATAAGTTTTCCTTGTTGAGGGTCTGCGAGCCTCCAAGATAATGCCTTTAACCCTTTGAGATAAATCTGGGTTATGTTGTCTTATGTAATGTTCCAAGCAGCTAACTGCAGTGTTTTCAAGTTTGGATGCAGGATTTTGAAGTTGCTCTGTGTTAGCAGTAGAGGTAGTAGGGGGGCCATGCGTGTTCCCGAAACATACTCCTCAGTAGCGGGTACCAATGTTGCCTCGGCCAGTCTGGCGCTATCAAGATGATCCTTGGGTGATCTTCTTTGATCTTCAGTAGCACTTTGTGCATCAAAGGAAGAGGTGGGAATGCATATGCTGTCAGGTTTTCCCAACTGAAGGATAGGGAGTCCACCTTCCAAGCAAGTGGGTGGTATATGTCCTTGTGCAGAATTTTTTCAATTGGTGGTTGTGTGGGGATGCGAACAGGTCTATTTCTGGTAGTCCCCATTTCCTTGTAATGGATTTGAAGATGTCTGGATGCAGCATCCATTCGTGGGCATCCGTGGTAGTTCTGCTTAAGATGTCTGCTAGTATATTTTCTTTTCCTGGCACAAATATGGCCTGGAGCTGAATGTTGAGGTTTAGGGCCACATTCCAGAGGTCCATTGCCATCCGGCATAGAGGATATGAATGTGTGCCTCCCTGTTATTTGATATACCACATAACTGTGGTGTTGTCCGTCCTTATCAGCAAATGACCCTGTTGAAGAAAAGGTCTGAATGTCTGAATTGCCTGCTTTACTGCCAGCATCTCTTTTTGATTTATGTGTAGGTTCATCTGGTCTTGAGTCCATAAGCCTTGTATGCACTTGTCCACCATGTGTGCCCCCCAACCGAGGTCTGAGGCGTCCGTGGTGATAGTCTGGCTTGGGTGAGGCCTGTGGAAGGGCAGTCCTTTGTTCAATTGACAGGCCTGGGCCCACCACTGGAATTCTTGCCTCAGGCATGGAATTATTGGAATTTGGGTTTCTAGGCTGTGCTTATGCTGAGACCATAAATTCCTCAGGTACCATTGCAACTTCCTCATATGTAGTCTGGCATGTGGAATCAATATTATGCAGGATGCCATGTAACCCAGGGCTTGCAGGATTTTCCTTGCTGTAAGCTGGTTCTGTGCTGTTAATGCCATGAAATAGAGTGGTAGTTGCTTCTGTTTTTCTGCTGCGAGGAATGCCATCTGGTTTGATGTGTCCAGTTCTGCACCCAAGAAAGTTATCCTTTGGGATGGTATCAGCCTTGACGTTTTTGTGTTGACTGTGTATCCCAGGGCTTGTAGCAGGTGAATAACCTTTTTCAAATCTTTTGTTAATTTGTCTTTGCTGTCCGCTTGTAACAGGCAGTCGTCCAGGTATGGATAAATTTGAATTCCCTGAAGCCTGCAATGAGCAATTACTGATGCCAGGCATTTCGTGAATACTCTGGGTGCAGTAGATAAGCCAAAAGGCAATGCTGAGAATTGATAATGCTCTGATCCTGCAAGAAATCTGAGGTATCTTCTGCAATTTGGTCGTATGGGGACGTGCAGGTATGCCTCCTTGAGATCCAGAGTCACCAGCCAAGACTCCTTGCCCAGCATGGGAAGAAGTTGCTGTAGGGTCAGCATCTTGAATTTTGGAACAATAAGATATGTGTTCGGAGCGGACAGGTCGAGGATAGGTCTCCATTGGTTTTCCTTTCTTGGTACCAGGAAAAGCCTGGAATAAAATCCTTGTCCTTGTTCCATAGCCGTACCTTTTCTATAGCTCTCATCCTTAGTAAGTGGTCTATTTGCTGTAGAGCGTTTGTCTTTTGGTTTGGAGGTAGGTTTGGCATTCCTCTCTTCCTTGGAAGAGTATGGAAGTGAAACCTGTAGCCTTTGTCTATTGTCTGTAAAATCCATTTGTCTCCTGTAATGTAATGCCAATTTACTGAAAATAAGGCTAACTTTCCGCCTAAGGGTGCTTCTAGTTGTTCCCTGGTAGGCGGTTTCAGAGCCAAGTCACTGTGATTGTCCTGTGGAAGTGGTAGTGGCTGGATCTGTGGTAGTACTTCTCTGGCTATTAGGCTGCCACTGACGTCCCCTGTAGGCACCTCTGGATTGACCTCTGCCTCTTGGAAGTCTATTTCTGCTTCTCTGTGCTCTGGTGGTGTCTGGAAAGGACCAATTCTTGGAAGGCCAGTTCCTACTAAACCTCGGAGGCTGGACCTGTAAGAAATCCTTGACTGTCTGGACAGATTTAGCTTTTTCTTCCACCTTCTTCAACACTTGCTGCGCAGAGGAACCAAACAAACTGTGCTTTTCCATGGGAGCATCTAGAAGCTTGGACTTTACATGGTCTGGTAAGGATTGCTCTTTTAACCATGCATGCCTTCTGATCACTGTACCAGTCATAGCCGATCTAAAGGAAGCCTCCAGTGCATCATAGCCGCATTTTAAGGAATGATTACTGACCTGCTGAGTGTTATGTACCAAATCCTGAAGGGACTTACGGTCTAAAGGCTCGGGAGAGGACAGTTTTTTAGTTAGCTGATCTAACAGGAATTCCTGATACTGAATCATGTGGAATTGACAGTTTAAGGCCCTGGCCGAAAGAGTAGCAGAAGTATACACTTTTTTACCCCATCTCTCTAAAGCGCTAGATTCTCTTTCAGAGAGGGGGGGGGTTTGGTAGAGGCAGCTGCTACAGCTTTGGGGCCCTGTGAAATAGTTTCAGGATCTGCAATAGGAGCCTTATACAAGTGATAATGTGTGTCCGGAACCCTGTAGTATCTGTCGGGCTTAGCAGGGGCCGGAGGAAGAGAGTCAGGAGCAGTGCAAGCATCATTAAATGCATCATCCACAACTGTAAGTACTGGAGGAATGGCTAAAGGCCTATGCTGTGGCAAATGTAAAAAGGTCCTAAGCCTTTTCCTAGAGTCTGAAAAATCCTGGCCCTGCCATTGAACTTGTTCTCTCATAGCATGCAAGGTTTCCCCAAAAGAAAATTCCTCAGGAGGAGAGGCAGAAGGGATGGAGTCTTTTGCATCTGAGTCCTCATATGGAGAATAAGGGCCTTCTGGAGGATTTGTATTGTCTGAATCATCAGAGGAGTAATCAGTAGAAACTGCTCTAGGCCTCTTCTCTGGAGGGGTGAGAGGCCCTGTCAGGGTGAGGCTGGGATCCCCTGATCAAAGAAATGAGATCCTCTGCTAGACTAAGCATTTGAGTACTAGAGCTAGGCCTGTGAGAGGGGGTTTTAACAGGCACGGTCTTTGTTGATTTAGCTGCTTTAGCCCTGGCAAAAGCCTTAATTGACATGGATGCAGGGGGCCTAGCAGCTCTACGTGCAGGAGTAGATATATCTAAGGGGATAGTATCTGATAAATCCTGAGAACCTGTAAGAGCAGGTGGAATTTCCGTAGCAGATTCAGCCATGCTGGATGAGGCCTCGGTTGTAGGAGGCATGCTTTCGGCAGAAGGAAGAACCGCGGACTCGGTTTCAGCCGAAACCGAGACACTCGCGGTTGGCTTAACCGCAGTTTCGGCCGAAACCGCGGACCCCGAGTGTCGGTCCTTTTCCTTACGCTTTTTAGCTAATTGTGAAGTCGGAGTCTCCGACGGCATGTTATAAGCAAAAGCGGAGCCGAAAAACTCCTCTGCAAACTCCGACCGACGTCTAAGTGTCCGTCGGTTGAAGGAAGCACAGGCTAGACAAGCTGCTACGTCGTGGTCTGGGCCTAAACAAGGTAGGCAGTAAGAGTGGAAATCTTTATGAGGTATTTGTTTCCCACAAGTTAAACAGTTATTCACTTTTTCTGACATCGGCTGAGGCAAGAAAGAGTCCCCAACGGGGTACTTAGCTTTTTAGAAGTCTTCAGTAGTAGCAATCTCTGGTTCTGACTGACCGGCACTTGCGAACAGCTTCTGCTTCGGGCGCCACGCGGCAAGAAAGACGGAGGAAAATGGCGTTGGCTGATGCCTTTATACCCAATTAACAGCAGCTATGACGTAGGGTGAAGTGCGACATCAGCCGAGGCCAGACCCAGACTTTGGAATCCGGCCGACCGAAGGGCTGCCTGAGGCAGGACAACCCATTTGTTAGGACTGCAGATGCATCCTTGAAGGACATCAGAGAGATTGAGGATGGCACTGTACCACAATGCCCTGATCTCCTTTATGTCCTCCTCCCCGCTGGCACTTGCATTCAAAGGTGGCCACCCCTGCTTGGAGATGAGCTGTGGTTTGAACAGGCAAGTCAGACAGGTGTCAGGAAGATGAGTAAGGAAAGCCTCTGAGACATGGCTGTTGGGTGAAGGCCAAAACATAACTCCCCCCAGAAAAAAAGAATAAGTATGTAATTATGTTTGTTTCCATGGAAGATTGGAGAAATAAATATAATAAACTAAGTACACATGTAAAAGAAACTGACATCTGTGTTTTTATTAAAGACTGCACAGTGTTAAGTGGCAATCTGATGTGATACTTTAAGACAGATCTACCACTTGGTGAATATTAACTCCATTACTACTGACTGGCAGATACCAGATCCTCAAAATTATAAGCTCTAGAATGTTCAGATTTTTGCCTCAGTGTTGGTCTATTCCTCATAAAATCTGTAGGTTTCTGGCAAATCACTGGAATGACTTTGATATTAAAGTTACTAAATAAAGACATGCATTTGAGTTTCAGACTTCATACCCTTCAGAAAATGTATGATAATACAAATCCTGTCATTCTAGCAATTTTCTAAGTCTGTAAGAGCAATATTTAAAAATGTGTCCCTATTTTTGGGCCTTTGTCCCCATTAAGTCAGGCTTTATCTAGACTTATTGGCTAAGAGGTTGAGAGATATGACACACACGCACAGGCTCTACTGTGAAATCACAAAAGTGAGAGTTATTTTTTTTCACCCTTTCTCCTATGGTTGTGCAGTTGTGGAATTTGTAATCACAATAGGTGTGTGATTGAAGCCTCCCTTAAAAAAAAAATAAAAATACTAGCTTGCACATGCTACACACAGTTCTGGTAAGTATGTATTCTGACAAGTAGGACTTGCCAATTTTGCTATCAGGAAATGATGATATTAATTCTTGTACTAGATCTATGACTTAGAACACAGGAACCTACTTGAATAGATATGCCTGTAAGTGCTTTAATATAATATGGCACATATCTAATTAACATACCTTTCTACCTGGAAACATCAAAAATCTGGACAAATGCCCATGAAAAACAGGTACAACTGGCCAAAAATCTAAATGCTAGACTTTCAAGATGACTGCACAATGAGTAACAGTTTAACTCTAGCTCTCCCAGTGTGAAAACAGAAACTCAACAGAGAAGGACAGTCAACTTTTCTGTGTGTGTGTAAATTTCAGTAAATGGCTAGTAAGTGTACTGCCTGGATTCTAGAAAAAAAAGAAATACAGAGCACCTAGAAAAAAAATCAGCTACAGAAAGTGAGGAAGAAACACTAAGTGGGGAAGGTTTTGCAGCTTTTCAGCAAAAAGCAATGCAACCTCCAGACAAGACTTCCAGCAATATAGAGGAAGATATACAACTGCACACAGACCTGGTTAAACAAATGAAACACTGATGGAGTACATAATACAAACAACAAAAGGCTGGAAAAAATGTAAGAAGCTTTAAACGGATATTCAGATGAGGTGATAAAGCTGCAAAGGTCAGAGGTCAAAATGAAGAAAAGGCTGGCTGAACACGAGACTGCTCAGGAAGAGATGTTTCAAAAAATAATAGAATTAGAGAAAAGAGCAAGTTGGGAAAACCTGAGAGTTTCATCTATACCAGAGAAGCTGGAAGGAACAAACTACATTAATTTATAAAAGCAGAAATAAGTAACTGGGACTGGTATTCCACAGCAGGAGTCGTTAGTTGAAAGGGCACATCATGTGTATGCTCCAAACCTGGGTATGAGAAAGCAACCTAGACCTTTAATACTAAAGATGCAATCCTACCAGCAGAAGGAGTTGATTCTGACAAAACTGTGGCAGGACGACAAAATACTGAAAGTGGGAGAGAGCAGAATGACTACTCGTACACCAGAGAGAAGAGAAGTAAATTCATTCCACTATTCAGGGAATGTTGAGGCGCGGGTGTGAGATTCGAACTGCTGTACCCAACTGTCTTCAAGGTATTCTTCCCTGGAGAAACAAAATCATTTTTGATGAAGTAAAAGCTAAGGAAGAAATACAAAAGTTTGTCCAACAAAAAATTAGCTGTGAAACAGAAGGAGATTCTGTTTCTTGTTCTTCTGTTAAGAAAGACCACAGAGTGACTGTGCCCGTGAAAACGTTTCCACTGTTTCAACAGAAAATGTACAGAAGGAAGAGAGCACGAGAGTTAACTAGAAGAATCAAGAGTATGTTGAAAATAAAACAGTGACATGAATTGGGACATGGAGATGAACAGTAATAAAACCAGTAACTTAATGTGGGATTACAATGCAATAATTATATTTGTGAAATATGACAAAACAGGAAAATCTAGAAATATTGGACTTGTCTGAATTTGTGACTTGTGGGAGACTAAAGTATATGCTCTACTTCATGTCATTAATGGTCAGAAAATGGTCAGGGGAGGGGAAGAGGGGGGGGGGAATTAACTGTAAGTAAAGAAAACGTATTTATTTATTTATTTTATTTACTACATTTGTTAACCGAGAAAGTCCAACTGGGCTAGGAGGCCATTTTCAGTGGAGGCCAGGGAGAAAAGCTCCAAAAAACAGTACATTAAATATTGAATATAAACAGCAGTATTCAGTCTACAGTAATGATATGAAATTAAAAACACTCAATATAGTACAAAAACATAAGAACCAGCTAGTACAAACTATAGTATATACAAATTGCATGTTACACAAGAATAACGTTGCTAGTCCACAATGTTTGAGATTCCTGCAGTATGGAAATTATGTAACTAGTAATGTAACAGTGGTGCCAAAACACTGGTTAGAGAGGAGATAGAGAGAGAAACTTTAGATGGAAGGAAACATGGAGGAAATCTGTAGCAGTGGGAAGGGATGGGATGAGCATAAATGGATTTAACCAGGGGTCAGACAGGAGCAGAGCCAATTATTGGCTAGGTAGTTGAGTAGTTGTTGTGTGAAGTTATGAAGGTGTGGATTTTTTTGTAATTGTAGCAGGGAGAGTACTAAGTTTGGAGATTTATAGTACTATTTTTGTTGTGTATTGTTTTCTTTTCATACTTTAAAGTTTTCTGTTATTTTTAAGCATAATGGGGATTGAAAATATGTGCTGCAGTTTTTTCCCTCTTTCTTTCTCCCTTCTCTCTATCTTCTTGTTCAGTTTTAACAAATATAGGGACTGCAAAGCAAAAAAAGCCTGGTTAAAAGAGCATAGCAAAAGAAAAATTAAAGTGATTTTTCTCATTCTTGCATGGGGGAATTACTAGATTAAGGACCTTAGATTGATTTAGTGACAGGTTTTAAGAGAAAGCAAGTAAATTAAATATATTGAATATTATGAGGCTTTTTTTCTAGCAAATGAATGTGCGACTAGTATCAATTCTATACCTGGCCCTCATGTCACCATGGAAACAATCTGATAAAGAGAAATTGACTGTCTGGTTCTCATATTTCCAGGGAGACAATCTGAGAAAGAGAATTTGCTTACAGTCTGGTGGAGAGAGATTGGCTGGGAAAAAAAGATGAGAGAGAGTGGCTAGGAGATAATGTTCTCTGAAAGCATTTAGGGGTTTTCCCAGCTGGGAGAGCTATAAAAACATGACAAACCCAGTTAGCACTTAGTAGAAGCACAGGCTGCACCACATGTCTTAGCATGGATAACCTTCCTTTTAGGTTAACTCAAGCCTCTGAGTGTGGCTATCAGTTTGGGACCTTTGTTCTTATTAGGAGGATAAAGCTTCAGGATTTGAAGAATGTGCATAGTTTTGTGTGCTAGTGTTAAATTAATAGGTTTTGGGGGGCAGATTTTTTTTTGTATGATGGCCTTCAATAAAATAAAGTTTTTAAGATGTGACATAGGCTCAAATGGAGAAAATAAACTATATAAAAGTTCAACCTGCCAAATAGAGTATAAATGTAACACAAAAGCTGGAACTAGACATTTAACAAAAACATGTTAAAGATAAAAGGTGGCAATAACTTTTTTATACAATGATGCTTTCTTTAATGTATTTAAAAGCCAATGGTCTCAAAGATAAATACAAAAAAGGAAGAATAGTGAACTATATTAAAAATGTAGAGTGCAAATAGCTATGTTACAGGAGAGACACATGGAAAAAAATGAACATGTGAATTCAATAAAGAAAGGTTCTCAGGATGGTTATTCAGTGGAATGTTTGGAACAGAGGAAAACAGGAGTACTTATATTAACTGCAAGTGGAGCTCCAATAATGATACAAGAGGACAAAAAGATAATAATGGCAGATTTGAAGTGCAAAGGAGCTACTGAAAAGGAAGGAGGATTACAGTGGCATGTATTTATATTCCACCTAAAACAACTATAGTGGAGCTTAACATAATTCTGGGAGAAATAATCAGTTTTTGGCAAGGAATATTACTTATAGGTAAGAAATGGAATTAGATTTGCAGCAGTGAAGATGTGTTCTGGAGGCCCAGAAGGGAAAGTATAACAAAGGAAGGCAGATTTTTGAAGCAATTTATGAAAATATTTGGCATGGAAGACGTGAATTCAGTAATAGGAGTTTGGAGTAAATTTACATATTATTCCCCAAGATATAAAACTTGGCTAAGCTAGACAGAAATTTCACAGAAACGTGCATTTAACTGAAGGCCTTGATATGCACCCATATAACTATTTCAGATCATGCACCAATAACAACTAAAATAAAATTACAGGGTACTGAAATAAAAAGGAGACACAGGTGCTTTCCCACCTATCTGTTGAAAAGGGAGGAATTTAAGGAATAAGTAGTGGAGATTATTCAGGAGCTATTCAAGAGGATAGAAATTACTTCTGAAAATATTGCTAGGGAGTGGGATAAAATTTAAGGTGGAGTTTAAAAATAGGGTAGAAATAAAAGAAAGGGAGCTATGGTTAAGAACTAACAATAATTATTTAGAGGGACTGACAAATGTTAAAGTATTGCGGAACAGGGAGAATTTCACAGAACAAGAAGAGGATCAAATGCAGAATGCTAAGCAGAAAACAAGGGATTACCTCGATAATATACATGAGTTTAGAAAGATTGTTACTAAGCAACTGCTTTTTGATAACAGTACCAGGGCACAAAAACGTTTAGCACATCTACTTGGGCAACACAAAGTAGAAAGGGCTGTTGCCACGCTTAGGGAGCCTATAACAAGGAAGGTAAGAAGAGATCTTGTAGAGGTATTAGAAATATTTTGGAAATTCTATGGAAGTCTGTATAAAGCAGACTAATATGGAAATCAAGAAAAGAAACAAATGGAAATATTTCTGGAAGATTTAAACATGCTAAGGTTAGTGGAACATGAGACTCAATTATTAATGGTTATAATAGGCAGAGATGAGATAAAAATTGTGATGTACAACCAATCTACAGGAAAGTCCACGGCAATAAACTGCATTCCTGTGGAGGTTTGGAAGCTAGGAGGAAAACAAATTATCAAGATATGGAAGGCTTTGTATAACATTATTTTAAGAGGAAGAGAAGTATCATCATCCTGGAAGAAAGCAGTGTTAGCTATAATGCCTAAAGAGGGTAAAGATCCATCAGATCCAGCTTCACGCAGGCCCATTTCAATATTAAACCATGATTATAAAGTGTTCATGTCTGTAATGGCTAAAAGGATTGCAAACGTAATGCCAAAATTATAGATATGGATCAATAAGGTTTTGTGGAGGGGAGGCAAAAATTGGGCAAATATTGTCACCTCACAGCAAGAGGTTCTCTGGTTCAATTCTTGGCTGGGGTGCCTTCTGCGTGGAGTCTGCATGCCCTCCCGGAGTTCGCATGGGTTTCCTCTGGGTGCTCCAGTTTCTTCCCACATTCCAAAAGCAGTGTTAGCTATAATGCCTAAAGAGGGTAAAGATCCATCAGATCCAGCTTCATGCAGGCCCATTTCAATATTAAACCATGATTATAAAGTGTTCATGTCTGTAATGGCTAAAAGGATTGCAAACGTAATGCCAAAATTATAGATATGGATAAATAAGGTTTTGTGGAGGGGAAGCAAAAATTGGGCAAATATTGTCGCCTCACAGCAAGAGGTTCTCTGGTTCAATTCTTGGCTGGGGTGCCTTCTGTGTGGAGTCTGCATGCCCTCCCGGAGTTTGCATGGGTTTCCTCTGGGTGCTCCAGTTTCTTCCCACATTCCAAAAGCAGTGTTAGCTATAATGCCTAAAGAGGGTAAAGATCCATCAGATCCAGCTCCACGCAGGCCCATTTTAATATTAAACCATGATTATAAAGTGTTCATGTCTGTAATGGCTAAAAGGATTGCAAACGTAATGCCAAAATTATAGATATGGATCAATAAGGTTTTGTGGAGGGGAGGCAAAAATTGGGCAAATATTGTCGCCTCACAGCAAGAGGTTCTCTGGTTCAATTCTTGGCTAGGGTGCCTTCTGTGTGGAGTCTGCATGCCCTCCCGGAGTTTGCATGGGTTTCCTCTGGGTGCTCCAGTTTCTTCCCACATTCCAAAAGCAGTGTTAGCTATAATGCCTAAAGAGGGTAAAGATCCATCAGATCCAGCTTCACGCAGGCCCATTTCAATATTAAACCATGATTATAAAGTGTTCATGTCTGTAATGGCTAAAAGGATTGCAAACGTAATGCCAAAATTATAGATATGGATCAATAAGGTTTTGTGGAGGGGAGGCAAAAATTGGGCAAATATTGTCGCCTCACAGCAAGAGGTTCTCTGGTTCAATTCTCGGCTGGGGTGCCTTCTGTGTGGAGTCTGCATGCCCTCCCGGAGTTCGCATGGGTTTCCTCTGGGTGCTCCAGTTTCTTCCCACATTCCAAAAACATGCGTCTGGAGCATTTCTCCCCAGGCCTCCGCTGAAAATAGGTTCTGTCTTAGTCAGACTTTCCTGGTCAACAAATGATAAATAAATACATTGGACAACACTAACAGAACACTGATGACCCAGAGGGAAGAAAAATGTAAAAAGAATGCCATTGTTGTTGGTGGGTCTTGATGCAGAGAAAGCATTTGACAGAGGAAGCTTGGAACTTTATGAGAAGGGCAATGGAAGCATTACCATTTCCTGAAACAATTACAAGGTTGATTAGGAGGATATATGAAGGATTGGATGCAAACATTAAAGTGGGTGGGGTCCTCTCTGATAATTTCTGCATGAGCAGAGCAACCAAGAAGAGGGTGCCCTCTTTCCCCTTTGTTATTTGCACTACATTTACAACTACTGGCAAAGAAAATATGGGACTCAAAAATTCAAGGATATAATTGGTATGGGAGTCAAGAAAAGAAGTCTCTATTTGCATATGATATAATTTTATACCCGACAAAACCAGAAAGAGACATTACAGTGTTGTGGAACATTCTGAGACAGTTTCATATATTTTCAGGATACAAAATTAATGAAGCCAAAACAAAGGCAAGAACAGTAAATTATATACCCACATATGAATTGGTTCAGCAATATCCATATTTATGGTGACTTGATAAAATGAAGTATTTAGGAGTATGGATTAAAAATTATTCTGGTGTGGCAGCAAAGGATATGTGGGAAGAAACTAAACAAAACATAATACAAAAACTGAGAAAATAGAAGCTTTGCTATATGAATATGGACAGTACGATACAAGCAGTTAAAATGTTTTTAGTTCCATTAGTCTTGTACACAAGTCAGGCACATGATTATCAACAAGAGGAGAAGTTGTGGATAGTAATTAATACAAAGCTGAAAGACTATCTGGGAGGGGAAGATGGCAAGAGTCAAGTGGGATAAGATGATTTTTCCAGAAGAACAGGGTGGATTGGGATTATCCAATTTGATGTGGTATTTCAGAGCTACACAGTTAACACTTTTATGCATAGCACAAGCAGAAAACTATAATTCAAAGTGGAAAGGCATGATGATGAAATGGGGGGGGGGGTCTCAAGAAACAAGGAGAGACTGGGATTTTGGATACAGGCCTTTAAGGAGAGCAAGAATAATCATACAGAATATTACATCTATAAAGCAGCAGAAAGTATCCTAAAAATTAAGCCATCATGGTAATGGAGAAAGGAGATTCTGCAGATAGGGATGATTGCAACTGGGGATATAAACAGGCAAGAGGGAGCTGGAATTTACTGTAGAAAACTGGCAAAGGAGCCAAGGTATTGGGAGCAAATAACTAGAGAGGGAAAGATGACAGAATGGGAAGATGTCAATAATTTATTTGGACTGCAGGTTAGAGACTGCCTTTTCCCATCAAGAATTGATGTCAGAGTATAGGCAGAGAGAAAGAAATATAGGTTCCTAAATGAAACATCAGCACTGGTACAGTTTTTAGTAGAATCTAAAACAGAAGCTGCTTTTAAAAAATGATTAATTAGTACAGCATATAAAATACTGCATGATAACTATAAGAATCAATCAGAGGAAGTTAGAAAGGACTGGAAAGAGATATTGGATAAGCAATTCAAACCAAGAAACAATGGGGGTATATATATGCATGTTTCCCAAATATGCAACAAAATCTAGGAGATTTAGAATTTTTTCTTGGAAATGTTTACACAGATATTTTTATACCTCAAGTAGACTCCAGAGAATTTTTCCTCGGGTAGACATCAAATGTTGGATGTTTGACAGGGAAGAAATAGGTAACTGGGAACATTTTCTGGAAGTGTGGCGAGTTGGCGGACTTTAAGGATTTCCTGCGGGATGCACTATCATAAATGCTGGGCAGGTAGATTTGCGTGACAAGGGAGATAATTTTTCTGAGCTATGATACAGAATCAGAATTGCCTAGACATGGTAAGGCCTTGCTGTGGCTGCCAAAAAAAAACAAAAAAACAATTACTAGAAAATGGAAATCAAAATCTAAACGAACTATACTAGAAGTAGTGAATATAGTAAAAGAGATGAAACAACTGGAACTGAGATCTTTAGAAAAGTGTAGGTGGAAACTACGTAGGAAAAATGGGAATTGTGGGAACAATATGTACAGGGGAGGAATGAGGCTTAAAAGAAGCCAGGAAGTAAATCAGCTATGTTATGTTTGACTGAAAATGATTGGGTAGATTATAAGTGATATACAATGTTTGCAACAGGGAGTGTGTCAGTATGGTTTGTGAAGTAAAATGCTTGCAACTAGGATTGTGTCAGTGTGATTTGTTTTCATTTATATAAATATATGACTGCCTATGTCATAATGGTTTAAATGCAATTTTGTTTTATAAAAATAAAATTAATTCACTAATATTAAATAAAATATAACCAATACAATGCTATTTTATTTATATTAATATTTGAACTTGTATAAAACTTTAAACTTATATAAAAGCAAAGAACATTCTACATAACTATGTTCCCAGTCAGTCATTGCGATCCAGTGAACAAAAACTGTTCTCTGTCTACAAACCAAGCAAATCTACTGGGTACTGCCTGTACTCGTACAAGGTTGCTAAGGCCTGGAACTCCTTATCTATATCCATCAGGTCTATACCTTCCCCCTCCCATCCTTCAAAACTGCTCTGAAAGACTTGCTGGCTAATATCTGCCTCTGTTCTTACTCAAAACCAGAATAAACTATATCCCTAAATGTGAACAAGTACATTTTCATTCCTTATACCTCCCGACTCTTCCTTCTTCACTTACTTCCTTACTGCTATCAAATTGTCTTCCCTGACTTTCTCTCTAAATACAGCATAAGCCTACTTCACATTACAATTCCCATTTGTATTAGACTAACTTACCTTTACATTTCTCTACAAACTAAAAGTTCTCTAAATATTAAATGACTGTCATATAACTTGTATTAATTCTTAACCAATGTTTCTATATTACATCTAATTTGTTATAATTATTTAAACTGCAGATGTTTTTGTTTTACATTTGAAGATTGCAAAATTATTGTTCTTAAAATGTTTTGTAAAAAATTTGTAGCTTTTCTCCCTGGGCCTCCAATAAAATTGGGCTTCTACCCAGTTGGTTTTCCCGATAAACATCAATAAATAAATAAATAAATATCCTTCAGAAAAAGCAAGCTAACACAAAATTTGCTATTCTAACAACATTCTAAGTTTATAAGAACAATATTTAAAATGTATCCCTATTTTTGGGTCTTTGTCCCCCATTATTTAAGGCTTTATCCAGATTTCTTGTGTTAGGAAGTTGAAGGGTATGGATCAAGCCCTCGAAGGGGCTAGTGAGGAAATTGAAAATGAATCTCAAAGCATTATCCTTCCTTTATGAAGCCAGTATAGTAAATATCTAGTACATAGGATTCCGAAAAAAAATGTCCAAGTTCAAAACATTTTCTGCTGTCTGCCCATCTTAAACAATGTCAATATTAAAAAAAATGATGCTTTCTTCACCTCTGCTCCTCTGTTTGAGGTAAATATAAATCAGTGCATGATTTCTTTAATAATAGCAGGGTAATACTTTCTTTTAATGTGTTGCAACTATACAGCTTACTTGGGCTATTTCAACATTACGATCACGAATCTCTGCAAAAATAGAATTATCTAAATTTCCCTAGTCTCCTCTTCATATTGCAACAAATCCTATACAGTTAGAAAGTATCTCTTCAGCCAAACACATCTTATCATACTTATTCATCATAGGTATTATCAGATAGAAATGCAGATACAACAAAATACATGACTCTGACTCCTGCTAAGTGTATTTAAGAAAATACACTGTTAGGTTCAGCAGTTCTGTTCAATCCTGACTGATAGAATTTTACCAGGGATATAAGACAATAAAACAGGTAAGAAGAAACAAATTACTGAAGTTTAAGCCTCAACAAAATATCCAGTTAGAATTAGAAGAGCAACATGTGAAGAATGAAACAGTCTGTGACAGAAAACTAAAACAGATACTCTGTCCGGATTGACAGTTAGTAATTTACAGTCTCGCCTACATACACCAACGCAGATATGCATTACACAACTTTACTTCTTTATGTTGTCAGCTAATGCCACTGCTCTCTGAAGCACTCCCAAACTTGGATAATTCCCAGGATATATAAATCCATGTAGTATGGCTCCACCTTGCCACTGTAAATATGCCCGATACTGTTTCAGTTTTTAGTTTCTTGAACTAACACAGCCTCTTTTAACACTGTTAATGCTTACTCTTCAGCTTGAAGCATGGAGGGCATGCCATTTCTGTTTATTGGGAGCACTTGGGAAACCACACATAAATCATCATCATCATTATTTTTATTACTGTTATTACTATTATTATTAGTAAGCACTGGAGATTGTTCATAGTTCCTGTCCTGGATTTTATGCACAGTGACAGCAGGAACTATTTGAATAATTAGCTTCATGGGTCCTCTTCTTTTTCACTTACCCGGAGGTCAAGGAGAAAGTAATTTCCTCATCCTGGCTGCAACCTGTGGACAGCGGACATGGGTGGGTGGGTGTGTGTTGAGTCATCTTATGAGTCAGTAAATCACTCTACATTGCAGAAGCTGTGCAATGCTACCTGTCGAGTGCCACAACTATTTACTTTTGAAATGCATTTGCATATGTCGCTTAGCCAGCCAGTCCCTCCAGGTTCCAGTAGCTCTCCTAGTCTTCTTCCTGACGCAACGTCACTTTTGGTTGGCTGCTGTGCCACAAGTCTTGGGCTGGCTGTGCCAGTAAATAATTTTTTTTAAAAGATCTCAGAGTCTCTGACAGGCAGTCAGGTGCCGTCTCATGACATTGACATCATCACAGATGCCCCAGCATGTTAATGACGTTGCGGGATATGCTGGTGACGCATGATAATGTCAGAGGCAGCTAAAAATTGTAAATAAAAAAAAAAAAAATCAGTATTCGAAGGGGCCACTTGGGAATTCATAGCACCCGATTATTTTGTCCTCAAAACCAGGAAATTTTGAGGAATTTGGTACGATTGACAGGTATGGATGTAACAGATGAGACAAATGCAAGAAAGAAAGCCAGACAATTATTAAATGAAGTTTCTTCTGTATGTGAAGTGTTTAGTGTTGGATTACATGGAAGACGAAACACTTTTTGGAAAGAAAAACTTGACTTTTGGGTGAGTTCTCCTTTAAGTGTTTCTGATGCAAACTAATTGTTTTACATAACCATTAAAGTACAGTTGTGTAAAATCTTATCTTAACAGTAGACGTCCTTCTCTTCACTGTTGCAGTATTCTTTACAGAAGGGATCTCCTGCAAAAGATAGCCCAACTTTCAGGCACAGTGATAAAGACTTCGGATTTTACAGGCACTGTATGTCACAATATGCTCCCATCATAAGGCATAGGGCATAAAGGTGACATATGGATGCAAACACAGAGAACTGAATTGCCCTAGGAGGAACAGAATACCCTCAGGGGCAACAGAGCTTGTGTACATCCACAAGGGAAAAGGACAGAAGAAAAGGGAAGCAAAAGCCTCTCGGCCAGGAGAGCAACAAAAGCAAAACAGCAAGAGCTAGAAAAGAGGAGAAGGACAGAGGGACCAAATACTGCAACAGTGAAGAGAAGGACAGCTACTGTTATGGTAAGATTTTACACAACTGTACCATGTCCTTCCATATCACCACTGCAGTGTTCTTTACAGAAGGGAGAGTACAAGAGCTATGAAGAAGGCTGGGAGAAGGAAGGTGTGGTACAGCCCTCTACAAACCCATGCACAATAGCCATGGCAAAATCCGCCCTGGCCCTAGAAATAACATCCAATTTATAAGGTTTAGATGAACTGCAAGCAGAGGACCTAGTACTAGCCTCAAAGATGGAATTGATGTCTAAACCCTAGGAAAAAGGGCATCAGATGAGGCAACCACTCTAGTAGAATGTGCCTTTACATACAAAGATATTTGCCGTGAAAAGAATAACAAAAAAAATGGCCTTAGAAATCCAGGATTAGATGGTTTGCTTGGAAACAGCGAAATCCAAAGACCTGGGATGAAAAAAAACAAAAAGTTGCCCAGACTTGCGAAAAGCCTTTATTTTATACAAATAACACCGGAGCTGTCTATACATATCTGAGGTGTGAAGAACCTTCGCACTGGCAGACTGTGGAGACAGGAAAATTGAAGGAAAGTGAGTAGACTGATTAAGAGACAACTCATTAACCACTTTAGGTACTTTAGGTATAAAAGAAGAATTAGTTTGAAGAGACACCCGGTCTCTTTGAAAAACTGAAAGGATGAATAGCCATAAGAGCCTGAAGTTCAGACACACTCTTGGCTGAAGTAAGAGCCAACGGATAGTCTTCCGAGTACAATATTGCACGGAAGCTGAACTAGTTGGTTCAAAAAGAGCCTGAGTCAATTTTTCAAGTACAGAACTGAGGTCCCAAGAAGGCAGAACAGGCTTTCTTGGAGGACTGAAATGAAGTATTCCTTTAAGAAATTGTTTGACCCAACACCGAAAAGCCAAAGGAGGATTGAAGGACAGATAAGCAGTGACTGCTGATAGCTCACCTTTAACTGAAGAATATGCCAACCCATCATGGAGCAAATCACACAAATAAAAGAGAACGTACAGTTTTGTACCTACCATAAATGTAGATGTTCGAGTGTTCACCCTGCTGCAGTCATCACACTTGGGTTATCCTGCCGTCAGGCGGTCCCGCAGTCGGCCCGAATTCCAAAGTCTTGGTCCGGCGTCGGTTGCTGTCGCTTCTTCCCTGGCATCAGTGCCAGGGTATACAAGAGGCATCCACGCCGTTTTCTTCAGTTTTTCTTGCCCCAGATGTCAGGTGCTCCCAATAGGTAGGCAATATATATATATATATATATATATATATATATATATATATATATATATATATATATACACACACACACACACACACACACACACACACACACACACACACACACATATGGCTATATAAAAATCAAACAAAACCCTTAGGCACAAGCAAATACACCACAGAGGTAGTATAGGATAAAGTGGTAGAGATAAGTTCAGCTAGTTCAGAGGGGATGGAGGGAGGGTAACCTGGACTGCAGCAGGGTGAACACACGAACATCTACATTTATGGTAGGTACAAAACTGTACTATGTTCATCGTGTTACCCTGCTGCAGTCATCACACTTGGGTTGAATCCCAAAGCTAAGGATGGGAGGTGGAGTCAAACAGGGTTAGAAGAAGCTAGTAGGCCCTGCAAAACTGCAGTAGCAAAACCAGCTCTAGTCTTAAGAGTATAGAGGCAAGTGATAGTGTTTGGTGAAGGTGTGTACTGAACTCCAAGTAGCAGCTTCCAGAATATCCTTGGTTGGCACTCCCCTGAGAAAGGCTGCTGATGTAGCTGTAGCTCTGGTGGAGTGGGACCTAATGTTAGCAGGTACTGGTTTCCCATGATGTGTGTAGCAGAAACGTATGCAATGCCCTACTCATTTTGAAATGGTCTGTTTTGAGATACCTTTTCCTTGTGATCCTGTAGCACAGGCTACAAAAAGCTGGTCAGTTTTTCTGAAAGCCTTAGTTTTATCCAATTAGTAACGTAATTGCCTGTGAATGTCCAAAGAGTGCAGGAGTCTTTCTCCTTTGTTCTGGGGATTTGGGAAGAAGGTGGGCAAGTGAATGGTTTGGTTTAAGGCCACACTGGATACCACCTTTGGCATAAAGGAAGGATTAGTTCGTAGAGAGAGACTGTCTTGATGAAAAATGATGAAAGGTTCCACTGCCATTAGTGCCTGTAGCTCTGAGACTCTTCTAGCTGAGGTTGTTGCTAGTAGTAGGACAGTTTTCCATGAAAGAAATTTTAAATCAGCTGAAAAAGCTGGTTCAAAGGGCGGTAGTGTAAGCTTTTCCAGAACAAAGTTGAGATCCCAAGTAGGTGTTGGAGCTCTCCTTGGCGGTCTTAAGTTCTTAGCCCCTCTGAGGAACTGTCTTAGGAGTGGATGTGAAAATAAAGGAGGATCCGTGCTGTAAGGAGCTGAAATTGCCGAGGCGTGGATCTTAATAGATGAAAAGGAAAGTCCTTTGTGTAACATCTCAGTTAAATATTGTAGAATCTGAGGGATGTTTGGATCAAGAGGGTTTAGGCCTTTAGCCTGGTTCCAGGCGCAAAATCTTTTCCATTTTTCTGAATAGGTTTTCCTGGTGCTGGGCCTCCTGGCCTCCAGAATGACATCCATAACAGCTTTGGATACAGGTGTTGGCTGGTTGTTTAGGTAATTTGCCAAGCAGCCAGGTTTAAAGTCTTGAGCTGGCTGTGTAGAATCTGATGGTCTCGCTGGGTGAGCAGGTGAGGAATTTGTGGCAAAATCCATGGTGGGCCGTAGACCATGTTCCTTAAAATTGGGTACCAATGTTGGCGTGGCCAGTATGGTGCAATGAGTATCATTTGTGGCCTCTCTAATCTGACTTTCAGCAGTACCTTTTCTAGAAGAGGCAGTGGAGGGAAGGCATACACTGTTAATGTTTTCCAACTGAATGAGTGGGCGTCCACTTTCCAAGCTAGTGGATGGAAGGTTCTTGTGCAAAATTTTTGAAGCTAGTGGTTATGGGGGCTGGCAAACAGATCTATGTCTGGGCGTCCCCATTTTTGAACTATCATTGCAAATACTTGTGGATCTAGTTTCCATTTGTGTGGATTCATGATGTTTCTGCTGAGGTCGTCTGCCAATGTGTTTTTCTTTCCTGGCAGGAATTGTGCTTGTAATTGAACCTGGTAAGACAGTGCAGTGTTCCACAAGGTCATTGCCTGCCTGCATAGAGGGTAGGAATGTGTGCCCCCTTGCTTGTTTATGTACCACATAACTGTGGTATTGCCCGTCTTTATTAGTAGTTGTCCTGGGTGTACAAGGTCCCTGAAAGCTGTTAGGGCATTCTGCACTGCTAGCATTTCTTTTTGATTGATATGCAGGTGTCTCTGATCTGTAGTCCATTTGCCCTGAATGCACTGCCCTGCCATGTGTGCTCCCCAGGCATAGTCTGATGCATCTGTTGTGATAGTTTGCCTGGCTGTGGGTAAGGTGAAAGGCTGACCCTTGTTGAGGTGACATGCCTGTGCCCACCATAGAAACTCCTGTTGAAGGCAGGGAATGAGTGGTATCATTGTTTCCAAGCTGTGGCTGCGCTGTGTCCATACACTTTTCAGATACCATTGTAATTTCCTCATATGCAGTTTTGCAAATGGTATTAGTAGTATGCAAGATGCCATGAATCCCAAGGCCTGCAGAATTTTTCATGCAGGGAGTTGGGTCTTTGTTGCCATTATTTTGAAATATTGAAACAGCTGTTGTTGCTTGTCTGGCGTGAGATAAGCCATCTGGGCCGTTGTATTCAAGCTGGCACACAGGAATATTATGTTTTGTGAGGGTACTAGTTTTGATTTATTTTCGTTTACTGTGTACCCTAGGCAACTTAGAAGGTGTTTGACAAATGCCAGATGCTTTAAAAGAATGTCCTTCCTTTCTACTTGAATAAGGCAGCTGTCCAGGTATGGGTATATTTGAATTCCTCTTTGTCTGCAGTATGCAATTACTGGTGCCAGGCATTTTGTGAAGACCCTGGGCGCAGTAGATAAGCCAAAGGGCAGTGCAGAAAATTGATAATGCGTTGAACCTGCAATGAAGCGGAGGTATCTTCTGCTATTTTGTCTAATAGGGACATGCAGGTATGCCTCCTTGAGGTCCAAAGTGACTAGCCAAGCATTCTTGCCCAGCATGGGAAGAAGCTGCTGTAGTGTTAGCATCTTGAATTTTGGTACTTGCAGACAGGTGTTCAGAATTGAAAGATCCAGAATGGGGTCTCCATGCTTTGTCCTTTCTTGGGACTAGGAACAGCCTTGAGTAAAATCCTTGTCCTTGCTCCTGTGCAGGTACCTGTTGAATGGCTTTCATGTTCATGAGATCCGTAATTTGTTTTTGTGCCTCTGCCCATTGATTTGGTGGCAGGTTTGGCATTCCTTTGATCCTTGGTAAGGTATGAAAGTGGAATCTGTATCCTTGAGAGACAATGTTTAGAACCCATTTGTCTTTTGTGATGATGTGCCAGTTGCCTGCAAAAAATGCTAGTTTTCCTCCCAAGGGAGTTGCCAGGAGAGATTTGCTTGGTTTGAGGATAGAGTCATTGTGTTTGTCTTCTGCTAGCCTGGGGTCTGTCTTCTCCTCCTTTCTGGGTAGCAGAACCTCATTGGCGAGGTTTGTAAGGGCCCTGTGACTGGCCTCTGCCACTTGGGCGTCTATTTGCCCCTCTGTGCTCTGTCTGAAGCTGGAAAGGACCAGTTTTTTGTTGGCCAATTTCTGCTGAAACGAGGGGTTGTACCTGCAAAAAATCCTTGACCGTTTGCATAGACTTTGCCTTATCCTCCATTTTCTTTAAAACCTCTTCTGCTTTGACACCAAATAACACATCCTGTTGTAAAGGTGCATCCAATAATTTTGCTTTAACATGGTCAGGGAGGGTTTGTTCTTTTAACCAAGCATGTCTACGTATGACAGAGCCAGTAACAGCTGCTCTACAGGAAGCTTCCAATGAATCAAATCCGTATTGTAAAGTATGTTTGCCCACCTGTTCAGCTGCATACAACAGATCCTGCATTTCCTTGAATTCAGGCTGTTCTGAATGTGTGTTGATTTTTTGTTTTAACTGAGACATAAGGAATTGTTGATATTTCAACATGTGAAACTGGCAATTTAATGCTCTCATAGCCAGAGTTGCTGAGGTGTATATTTTCTTTCCCCATCTATCTAGGGCTCTGAAATCCCTTTCAGAGAGCACAGGATTTTTAGCCATAGAAGCTTTTTCTCCCTTAGGACCCTGGGAAATTTTTTCTGGGTCAGCTACAGGGCTTTTATAAAGGAATTTGTGTGAGTCAGGTACTCTGTAGTATCTGTCTGGTTTGGCTGGCGCAGGAGGTAGAGAGTCTGGATTTAAACTAGACTCCAAGTAAACATCATCCACAATATCTAAAACAGGAGGGATAGCAAGAGGTCTATGCTGGGGTAGTAAAAGGAACTCTCGGAGCCTTTTCTTAGAATCTGAGTAATCCTGGCCTTTCCAGTGGAAATGTTCCCTCAGGGTATGTAAAGTTTCCCCAAAGGAGTAGTCTTCAGGGGGAGATGCTGAGGGAATAGAATCTTCAGCATCAGAATCCTCATAAGGTGGTAAAGTGCAATCCTGTTCCTCAGAAGAATATGAGGAGAGAGAAACCTGGTCAGAGGATGCATAATCCTCTTCTTGTCTTGGTCTTTTATCAGGAGGGGGATGGGAAAGTACAGTTTTGTACCTACCATAAATGTAGATGTCCGAGAGGAATGCATCTGCAATCTTTACAAATGGGTTGTCCTGTCGTCAGGCAGCCCTTCGGTCGGCCGGATTCCAAAGTCTGGGTCTGGCTTCGGCTGGTGTCGCACTTCACCCGACGTCATTCCGGCAGTTATTCGGGTATAAAGGCATCAGCCGACGCCATTTTCCTCAGTGTTTCTTGCCCCAGATGCCAGGTGCCCTCTTGGATGGCTAAATTTGGATAAATGCCAAAGTTTCCAAATAGTAGAGAGCAAACACATAAAATAAGCATGTATGTACATATATACAAACAAATACACCATAATAGATCCCCCCCAAGCTAGCTGTAGATTGGCAAATACCCTAGGAGTACCTCAGAGGGAAGGAGGGTGGGTAATCCTGACTGCAGATGCATTCCTCTCGGACATCTACATTTATGGTAGGTACAAAACTGTACTATGTCCTTCAAGGATGCATCTGCAGTCTTTACAAATGGGTAGAATACCATAGCTAAACTAGCCCGGGAGGAAAAGAGAAGAAATTATGGTGTAGTTAGGATCCCTTGCAAAACAGCAGTGGCAAACCCTGCTCGGGATCTAGAGTATAAAGGTAAGTTATAATGCTTGGCAAATGTATGCACGGAGGTCCAAGTAGCAGCCTCTATAATGTCCTTGGTAGCCACTCCTCTTAAGAAAGCTGTGGTAGTGGCTGTAGCCCTTGTAGAATGAGGCCTTATGTTCTGTGGAGTTTGCTTTCCATGGTAGGAGTAGCAGAATCTGATGCAATTTCCTATCCACTTGGAGATTGTCTGTTTTGAAATTGCTTTTCCTTCCCTTCCTGTTGCATATGCTACCAGAAGCTGGTCAGTTTTTCTATTGCCCTTGGTTCTGTCCAGGTAGTAGCGTAACTGTCTATGTACATCCAAAGTATGCAGCAGTCTTTCCCCCCTGTTCTGTGGATTGGGGAAGAATGTAGGTAGGTGGATAGCCTGGTTTAAAGACACACTGGATACAACCTTAGGCATAAATGTAGGATTTGTTCTCATGGACACTCTGTCTTGATGGAAGATTAGGAAGGGTTGTACTGCCATTAAAGCCTGTAGCTCAGAAACCCTTCTTGCTGAGGTAATTGCCAGCAGGAAAGCAGTTTTCCAGGATAGGTGTTGAAGTTCTGCTGTTGCTGCTGGTTCGAAAGGGGGGAGTGTCAATTTTTCTAGCACAAAGTTCAAGTCCCATGCTGGCAATGGTGGTTTCCTAGGAGGTTTTACATTTTTAATTCCTCTCAGAAACTGCCTGAGTAGAGGATGCGAGAAGACAGGGGGGATCGAAGCTGTATTCTGCAAAAATAGCTGATGCATGTATCTTGATGGAGGAATAGGACAGGCCTGTATGGAAAAGCTCTGCCAAATACTCCAGGATGTTGGCTATGTCTACCTTTGACACATGACACATCTTTTCCCCTTTCAGTACTCCAAATGAGAAATCTTTTCCATTTTCCTGCATAGTTCGTTCTTGTTGAAGGTCTGCGGGCCTCAAGGATAATGTCTTTAACCCTTTGGGATAAATCTGGGTTAGTTGTTCTTATGTAATGTTCCAGGCAGTCAGCTGCAGAGTTTTCAGGTTTGGATGCAGGGTGTTGTAGCCGCTCTGAGTTAACAGCAATGGGATCAGGGGTAGTGTCCACATTTGTCCCCGAGACATGCTCCTCAGTAATGGGTACCAATGTTGTCTTGGCCAGTCTGGAGCTATCAGAATGATCCTTGGACGTTCCTCTTTGATTTTCAATAGCACCTTGTGCATCAAAGGAAGAGGTGGGAATGCATATGCTGTCAGGCTTTTCCAACTGAAGGATAGAGAGTCCACCTTCCAAGCAAGTGGGTGGTACGTTCTTGTGCAGAATTTCTTGAGCTGGTGATTGAGCGGGGATGCGAATAGGTCTATCTGTGGTAGTCCCCATTTCCTTGTGATGGCCTTGAAGATGTCCGGGTGTAGCATCCATTCGTGAGCATCCGAGGTAGTTCTGCTTAATATGTCTGCTAGGATGTTTTCTTTTCCGGTACAAAATTGCTTGTAACTGAATGTTGTAGCTCAGAGCCATATTCCATAGGTCCAGTGCCATCCGGCATAGAGGGTATGAATGAGTGCCTCCCTGTTTGTTGATGTACCACATGACTGTGGTGTTGTCTGTCCTTATCAACTGGCCTTCTTGGAGGAATGGTCTGAAATTCTGGATTGCCAGTTTTACTGCCAGCATTTCCTTTTGATTTATGTGCAGGTGCAGCTGATCTTGAGTCCATAAGCCTTGTATGCACCTGTCCAGCATGTGGGCCCCCCAACCGAGGTCTGAGGCGTCCGTTGTGATGGTTTGGCTTGGTTGAATGCTGTGGAAGGGCAAACCTGGGTTTGACTGACATGCCTGAGCCCACCATAGGAACTCTTGTTTCAGGCATGGGATTAGTGGTATTTCGGTTTCTAGGCTGTGCCTGTGTTGAGACCATAAATTCTTCAGGTACCACTGTAGCTTTCTCATATGTAGTCTGGCATGAGGGACCAGGATTATGCAGGATGCCATGAAGCCCAAGGCCTGCAGTACTTTCCTTGCTGTTAGTTGGCTCTGCTTTGTTAATGACAAGAAGTAGAGTGGAAGTTGTTCTTGTTTTTCTGCAGTTAGTATTGCCATCTGTTTTGTTGTGTCCAATTCTGCACCCAAGAAGGTTATTCTTTGGGATGGAATCAGTCTTGATTTTTTTATACTGACTGTATATCCCAGGGCTTGCAGTAAGTAAATGACTCTTTGTAAGTCTTCTGTTAGCTTGTTTCTGTTGTCCGCTTGTATCAGGCAGTCGTCCAGGTATGGATATATTTGGATTCCCTGAAGCCTGCAGTGAGCGATTACTGATGCCAGGCATTTCGTGAACACTCTGGGCGCAGTGGATAAGCCAAAGGGCAATGCTGAGAATTGATAATGCTCTGATCTTGCAAGAAATCTGAGGTATCTTCTGCAATTTGGTCGTATGGGGACGTGCAGGTATGCCTCCTTGAGATCTAGAGTCACCAGCCAAGACTCCTTGCCCAGCATGGGAAGAAGTTGCTGTAGGGTCAGCATTTTGAATTTTGGAACAATGATGAATGTGTTTAAAGCGGACAGGTCGAGAACAGGCCTCCAATTTTTCTCTTTTCTTGGTACCAGGAAGAGTCTGGAGTAAAATCCCTTTCCTTGTTCCATAGATGGTACCCTTTCCACAGCTCTCATTTTTGCTAATTGAGCTATTTGTTTTAGAGCTTCTGTCTTTTGATTTGGTGGTAGGTTTGGCATTCCTCTTTTTGCTGGTAAAGTATGGAAATGAAACCTGTAGCCTTGGTCTATAGTTTGCAAAATCCACTTGTCTCTTGTGATGCAGTGCCAGTCTTTTGAAAATAAGGCTAACTTTCCGCCTAAGGGTGCTGCTATTTGTTCCCTGGTAGGCGGTGCCAGAGCCAAGTCACTGTGATTGTCCTGTTGCAGTGGTAGTAGTTGTGTCTGTGCCTCGCTGGTTGTTACCTTGCCACTGGCGTCCCCTGTAGGCACCTCCTCTGGATTGGTTTCTGCCTCTTGAACGCCTATTCCTGCCTCTCTGTGTTTTAGAGGAGTCTGGAAAGGACCAATTTTTGGAAGGCCAGTTCCTGCTAAACCTTGGAGGCTGAACCTGTAAGAAATCTTTCACTGTTTGTACAGATTTTGCCTTCTCTTCCATTTTCTTCAGTACCTGCTGAGCAGGAGAACCAAATAAATTGACCTTATCCATAGGAGCATCTAATAGTTTTGCTTTAACATGACCTGTTCTTTCAACCATGCATGCCTTCTGATAACTGTGCCAGTCATGGCTGATCTAAAGGAAGCCTCCAGTGCATCATAGCCACATTTTAACGAATGGTTACTAACCTGCTGAATGTTATGCACCATTTCTAGAACATATTTCTTATCTAAAGAGTCATCAGAGGACAGTTTCTTAGTTAACTGATCAAGCATAAACTCCTGGTATTGGATCATATGAAACTGACAGTTCAATGCCCTAGCTGAGAGAGTAGCAGAGGTGTATACTTTTTTACCCCATCTCTCTAAGGACCTGGATTCCCTTTCAGAGGGGAGGGGATTATTAACTGAGGTCGAAGCTACTGCCTTAGGCCCCTGGGAGATAGTCTCGGGATCTGCAAAAGGGGCCTTGTATAAATGGTGATGTGTGTCCGGGACCCTGTAGAACCTATCGGGCTTAGCAGGGGCTGGAGGTAAAGTATCAGGAGCAGTGCAAGCATCATTAAATGCATCATCTACAACAGAAAGAACTGGAGGTATAGCTAAAGGCCTATGTTGTGGTAAATGCAAAAAAGTCCTAAGCCTTTTCCTTGAATCTGAGAAATCTTGCCCTGCCATTGAAATTGCTCCCTCATGGCATGTAAGGTTTCCCCAAAGGAAAATTCCTCTGGTGGAGAGGCAGAAGGAATCGATTCCTCAGCATCGGAGTCTTCATAAGGAGACAAAGGAGCCTCTGGATGGTCTGTATTGTCTGAATCATCAGAAGAATCATCTGAGGACACTGGCTCAGGGGGCTCTGCTCTAGGTCTCTTTTCTGGAGGAGGTTGAGAGGCCCTGTCTGGATGAGGTTGGGATCCCCTTATTAAAGAGATGAGATCCTCTGCCAGAGTAAGCATTTGGGAAATGGAGCTGGGCCTGTGAGAGGGGGGCTTAACAGGCACAGACTTAGAAGTTTTGGCTGCTTTAGCCCTGGCAAAGGCCTTTATGGACATGGCTGCAGGAGGCCTAGCAGCACCACGTGCAGGGGTTGAAACATCCAAGGGGATGGTGTCCGATAACTCTTGTGAAACCACAGTAGCAGGTTGGATTTCAGAGGCCGATTCAACCAGGTTAGAAGGGGCCTCAGTAGTAGTCATGGATTCGGCTGAAGTTAGAACCGCTTGCTCGGTTTCAGCCGAAACCGAGACACTCGCGGTTTGCTTAACTGCGGTTTCGGCCGAAACCGCGGACCGCGAGTGTCGGTCCTTTTCTTTGCGTTTCTTAGCAACTTGTGAAGTCGGAGGATCCGACGGCATAATGTACACGAAATCTGAGCCGAAAAACTGTTCAGCAAACTCCGACCGACGTCTAAGCGTCCGTCGGTTGAAAGAAGCACAGGCTAAACAAGCTGCTACGTCGTGGTCTGGGCCTAAACAAGGTAAGCAGTAAGAGTGGAAATCTTTATGAGGTATTTGTTTCCCACAAGTTAAACAGTTATTCACTTTTTCTGACATTGGCTGAGGCAAGAAAGAGTCCCCAATGGGGTACTTAGCTTTTTAGAAGTCTTCGAAGTAGTATTCGGTAGTAGTAATCTCTGGATCTGACCAACCGGCACTTGCGACCAGCTTCTGCTTCGGATGCCACGCGGCAAGAAAGACTGAGGAAAATGGTGTCGGCTGATGCCTTTATACCCGAATAACTGCCGCAATGACGTCGGGTGAAGTGCGACACCAGCCGAAGCCAGACCCAGACTTTGGAATCCGGCCGACCGAAGGGCTGCCTGACGACAGGACAACCCATTTGTAAAGACTGCAGATGCATCCTTGAAGGACATCCCCTGATAAGGGCAATCAAATCTTCAGTCATCTTAAGCATCTGTTTCTTAGGCATGGGGCCTTGAACTGTAGACTGATGTACAGTTTTCTTTGGTTTTAAAGGAGTTTTAAGTTTAGCATAAGATTTAATGGTGAGTGAAGTCAGTCTGAAGACACCTTCTGTAACCGAAGGTGTTTCCGATGCACCGGTGCCTAGTTCTGCTCTGGTGTCGGTAGATGGCTGCGTCTGCCTAGTAGACTCCGCTTGGGAATCCGCAGCTGTCTGGGGTTCCAGTTCTGCGGTCGTCAGGGGCTGCGTAGGCGCCTCACTGAAAACCGGAAAACCAGCGACAGGCCCAACTGAGGCCTCAGTGTCTGGCTTATTCCTAGGCTGCCTGTCCTTATCCTTGCGTTTTTTATGAACAGCGGTCGTCGGCTGCTCTGACGGCATGATATAATTAAATTTCCTACCAAAGTAATGCCGTGCGAAGTCAAAATGGCGTTTGATAGTTCGTTTATTAAAACTGGCGCAAAACCGACAACCTGTGACATCGTGGTCTGGGCCTAGGCAAGGAATACAATAGGAATGGAAGTCCTTATGAGGTATTTGCTTCCCACAAGAAATGTAATTGTTAACTTTTTCTGACATCGGACTGAGGCAAGAAAATGTCCCCCAATGGGGTACTTAGCTTTAATGAAGACTTCGGACTGAAATTCAAATCGAAAATCTCAGGTGTCGGCCGACCGGCACTTGCGAACTGCTTCTGCTTCGGGCACCGCACGACAAGAAAGACTGGAGAAAATGGCGTTGGATGCCTCTTATATACCCCTGGCGCACCGACGTCAGGGAAGAAGCGACAGCAACCGACGCCGGACCAAGACTTTGGAATTCGGGCCGACTGCGGGACCGCCTGACAGCAGGATAACCCAAGTGTGATGACTGCAGCCGGGTAACACGATGAACATCCAGATGATCCCCCGCAGACAGGAGGTCTTGATGCTGGGAGAAACACCAGACAGAAAATCTTTTCCATTTGGGCATATATGATTTTCCAGTAGTGTGTTTCCTGGCATCCTACACAACCTGAAGTATGTCCTCAGAAAAGAGGTGCCTAAAAGGAATCAAAACTCTATTAGTCACAGTGTCATCTTAAGAGTGGACTGGTGAGAATGGATAATAGATAATCTGTCTTGCATGAGATGATTCACACGGTGAGGTAAATTGTGGAGATTGCCCCTAGCCAGGTGATAAAGAAGGGGCAACCAATACAGTCTGGGCCAAAAGGGAGTTACCAGCAAAATTTTGGGAGGGTCCTGCCTGATCTTGTACAAAACTTGTGGCAACAGAAGAAGGTGGGGGAAGGCATACAGAAATATTCCCTTCCAAGGAAAAGACATGGAATCCACTTTCCAAGTCAGAGGACTTGGTATACTTGAACAAAATAGAGGATGTTGTCTATTCTGGGGGGGGGGGGGGGGGCAAAAGATCTCCCTGAGGAATATCCCACCAATGGACAATGTCCAGAAATATGACTCTGTGAAGTATCCATTTGCGAGTGTGTGCTCTGGGTCTGGCTCAGTCAGTCTGCTACTAGATTGTGCTCTGAAGAAATGTAAATCACCTGAAGAGTCACTTGATACCAGATAGCTAGATCCCATGCCTGAAAAGCTGATTTGTAAAGGGGATAGAACCTGGTATCCCACTGCTTGTTGATGTACCACATCACATTGGTATTACTTGTGAAAACTTTGAAGGGACTGGGGTAGAAAAGGGAATGAAAAGCTTGTAGAGCCAGAAGCACATCTCTCACCTCTTTTACACTGATATGATCTGACCTTTTATGATGATGCCAAAGAACCTGCATGTTTACAAGGCCACAAGTAGTGCCCCACCACAAGTCTGAGGCATCTATGAACAGTTCCTAAGAAGGTACTGCAAACTGAAAAGGTAGCCAAGGAATGAGATAGAGCGTTGCTGAATCCACCAATGAAGCCTGAGTACGAGACAAGGGTGTAAAGGAACAAGGAACTCAAGAGGGTGGGCAATGTTGAGACCACAGTGATTTGGGGTACTACGGTAGCTTCATCATTTGGAGCCTGATGAAATGAAGCAGAACCCTGAGAAAGAGACTGGAAAAAGGCTGAGAAACAAAACCTTGGGAATAGGAAGGGAAACCAACATGGAACAGTCTGAAGCCTACACCCAAGACAAAATGATACTGGGAGGGCATCAGAACAGGTTTCTTGAGATTCATCTTGAACCCCAGACTTTGCAAAAGACAAGTGGTAAAATGGAAATCATGCAACAGACTGCTGGAAGAAGGAGCCTGAGTGAGAAAGTTGTCCAGATAGAAAAAAATCTACATCTGTCAAAGCATGCAAAAAAGCAAGGACAGAAGCAAGACATCTGGTGAACACCCTTGGGATGGTAGAAAGGCCAAAGGGCAAAGCAGAGAAAGTACAGTTGTGTACACTTACCATAAATGTAGATGTTCGAGTGTATTCACTGTTGCAGTCATCACACTTGAGTTATCTGCCTGCAGGTAGCCCTCGGTCGGCCCAAATACCAGAGACTTAGTATTTCTGTGTTGGATGCTGTCGCTCCAGGACTGACATCAGGTCGTCAGGGGTATAAAAATAGGCAGCCGATGCCATTACATCAGTTTTTCTTGCCCCAAATGTCAAAAGCCCCCCAAATAGGGAGCTAGGTTATGGTGGGTAAACACCACCAGTAAAAAGTAAATACCAATACCAATACCGCAGAAGGGGTTAGTAATAGCCATAGATAGGAGAGAGAGAGAAAAAGTACAGTTTTGTACCTACCATAAATGTAGATGTTCGAGTGTAAACACTGCTGCAGTCAGTACACTTGGGTTATCCTGCCATCAGGTGGTTCCCCAGTCGGCCTGAGTTCCAAAGTCTTGGTCCGGCGTTGGTTGCTGTCACCTCCTCCCTGACATCAGTGCGACAGGGGTATATAATATGCAGCCAACGCCATTTTCTTCAGTTTTTCTTGCCCCAGATGTTAGGTGCCCCCAAATAGGTAGGCGATTCAAATTGCTAGTAAAGTATGCATAAGAAAAGCAAAGAACAACTTTCAGTTACCAGCAAATACTCCCCATAGGTAGTGAAGGGTAGAAGACATAGGTACGTACCAACAAGTAAGAGGGGAAGGAGGGAGGGTAACCTGGACTGCAGCAGTGTTTACACTCGAACATCTACATTTATGGTAGGTACAAAACTGTACTATGTTCATCGTGTTACACTGCTGCAGTCATTACACTTGGGTGGAATCCCAAAGCTGAGCTTGGGTGGCTGGTTCTATAAGGCATTAGGGGTGGCTATAAGGCCCTGCAGCACAGCAGTGGTGAAGCCAGCTCTGGATTTGGAGTATAATGGTAATGCTTGGTGAAGGTATGCACAGAACTCCATGTTGCTGCTTCCAAAATATCCTTGGTAGGTACTCCTCTGAGGTAGGCAGCTGAAGTGGCTGTTGCCCCGGTGGAGTGAGATCTAATGCTGCTAGGTACAGGTTTCCCATGGTGTGTATAGCAGAAACATATACAATGTCCTATCCATTTTGAAAGTCTGTTTTGAAATGGCTTTTCCCTGTGCTCCTGCAGCATATGCTACCAATAATTGCTCAGATTTTCTGAAAGCTTTGGTTTTGTCCAAGTAGAAGCATAACTGCCTGTGAATGTCCAAGGAATGCAGTAGTCTCACCCCTTTATTCTGTGGTTTTGGATAAAAAGTTGGCAAGTGAATAGTTTGGTTTAGAGCCACACTTGATACCACCTTTGGCATAAACGTAGGGTTAGTTCTTAAAGACACCCTGTCCTGGTGGAAAATGAGGAAAGGTTCCACTGCCATTAGTGCCTGTAATTCTGAAACTCTTCATGCTGATGTTATTGCCAGTAGCAGAGCAGTTTTCCAAGAGATATATTTTAATTCTGCTGAGTTAGCTGGCTCAAAAGTAGGTAAAGTTAATTTTTCCAAAACAAAGTTGAGTCCCAAGTTGGAGTAGGTGCTCTATGGGGCGGTCTTATGTTTTTAGCCCCTCTGAGATACTGTTTTAGCAAAGGATTAGAGAAAATTGGTGGATCCATGTTGTAATGAGCAGAAATTGCAGAAGCGTGGATCTTGATGGATGAAAAGGAGAGGCCCTTGTCCAGCATCTCAGTTAAATATTGTAGTATCTGAGGAATATTTGGGACAAGAGGGTCAAGGCTGTGAGCCTAGTTGGGCACAGAATCTCTTCCATTTATCCGAATAGGCTTTCCTGGTACTAGGCCTTCTGGCCTCCAGAATGACATCCATAACAGCTTTGGAGAGAGGCATTGCTTGCTTGACTAAGGAATTTTCCATGCAGCTAGTTTAAGGTCTTTAGCTGGCTGTGAAGTATCTGATTGTTGTGCTGAGTCAGCAGATGTGTGATTTGAGGCAAAATCCAGGGTGGTTCTTGTGCTAAGTTCTTTAAGATTGGGTACCAGTGCTGGCGTGGACAGTCTGGTGCAATCAGGATCATCTTTGGCTCTTCTTGCCTGGCTTTTATGAGTACCTTTGGAAGGAGAGGTAGAGGAGGGAAAGCGTATACTTGTAGGTTTTTCCAGCTGAATGAAAGGGCATCCACTTTCCATGCTTGTAGATGGTAACTCCTTGTGCAGAATTTCTGCAGCTGGCAATTCATTGGGGATGCAAACAGATCTATATCCGGGCTCCACCATTTCTGTGTTATCATTCTGAATATTTGTGGATTCAATTCCCATTCGTGGGGATCCATGATGTTTCTGCTTAAGTCTGCCAGCGTGTTTTTCTCTCCTGGCAGGAATTGTGCTTGCAGATGAACTTGGTAGTCTAGAGCTGTGTTCCACAAGGTCATGGCTAGTCTGCAGAGGGGGTAGGAGTGTATGCCCCCTTGCTTATGTACCACATAACTGTGGTGTTGTCCGTCTTTAGTAATAGTTGTCCTGGATGCAGCAGGTCCTTGAAAGCTATAAGGGCATTTTGTACAGCTAGCATCTCTTTTTGATTGATGTGAAGATGCCTTTGTTCTGCGGGCCACTCGCCCTGAATACATTTTCCTGCCATGTGTGCTCCCCATGCGTAATCCGATGCATCTGTTGTCAGTGTTTGCCTGGCTGTGGGTTGAGTGAAAGGCTTGTCCCTTGTTGAGGTGACAAGCTTGAGCCCACCATCGAAACTCCTGTTGAAGGCAAGGAATTAGTGGTATAACTGTTTCCAAACTTTGACAGTGTTGAGACCATACACTCTTTAGGCACAATTGTAGTTTCCTCATATGCAGTCTGGCATATGGAATTAGTAGTATGCAAGATGCCATGTAACCAAAGGCCTGCAGAATTTTTCTTGCAGGGAGTTGGGTCTTTGTTGCCATCAATTGAAAGTATTGAATCAGTTGTCCTTGCTTGTCTGGCGTGAGATAAGCCATCTGGGCCGTTGTGTTCAAGCTGGCACACAGGAATATTATCTCTTGTGAGGGCACTAGTTTTGATTTCTTTTCGTTTACTGTGTACCCCAGGCAACTTAACTTTTTTACGAACGCCAGATGCTTTAGAAGAATGTCCTTGCTCTCTGCTTGAATCAGGCAGTCATCCAGGTACAGATAAATTTGAATTCCTTTCTGTCTGCAAAATGCAATTACAGGTGCCAGGCACTTTGTGAAGACCCTGGGCGCAGTAGATAAGCCAAAGGGTTGTGCAGAGAATTGATAGTGCATTGAACCAGCTATGAATCTGAGGTATCTTCTGCAGTTTTGTCTGATAGGGACATGCAGGTATGCCTCCTTGAGGTCCAAGGTCACGAGCCAAGCTTTCTTGCCCAGCATGGGAAGAAGCTGCAGTAGTGTCAACATTTTAAATTTTGGAACATCCAGGTAAGTGTTTAGAGAAGAAAGATCCAGAATGGGCCTCCAGGCTTTGTCCTTTCTGGGAACCAGAAAAAGTTTTGAGTAAAATCATTGTCCTTGCTCCTGTGGTGGTACCTTTTGAATAGCTCTCATGTTCATGAGTGCTGAAATTTGTTTTTGAGCCTCTGCCCATTGATTTGGTGGCAGATTTGGCATTCCTTTTAACCTTGGCAGAGTGTGAAAGTGGAACCTGTAACCTTGAGATACAATGTTGAGAACCCATTTGTCTTTGGTGATCCAATGCCAATTATGATAGAAAAGTGCCAGTTTTCCTCCTAAGGGGGCTGCCAAGAGAGAGCTGTTTGGCAGCTGTAGTGGGAAGTCATTGAGACTGCTTTTTATATGGTTGAGGCCTGTCTTCCCCTTCCTTCTGGCCTGATGCACCCCATTGTCGAGGCCTGTAAGGACCTTGTGGTTGGCCTTTACCTCTTCGACGTCTGTATCTGCCCCTTTGAGGTCGGTCTGTAACTGGAAAGGACCAGTTCTTTGTTGGCCAATTTCTGCTAAATCGAGGAGGCTGAACCTGTAAGAAGTCCTTCACCATTTGCATAGATTTTGCCTTATCCTCCATCTTCTTTAATACCTCTTCTGCTTTAATTCCAAATAACACATCCCGCTGCAAAGGTGCATCCAATAATTTTGCTTTAACATGAACTGGTAACGTATGTTCTTTTAACCAAGCATGCCTTCTAATGACATAGCCTGTAACTGCTGCTCTACAGGAGGCCTCTAAAGAATCAAAACAACATTGCAAAGTATGTTTTCCCACTTGTTCAGCTGCATGCAATAAATCCTGCATTTCTTTAAAATTAGGAGGATCTGAATCTGGAAGCATTTTGTGTTTCAACTGAGACATCAAAAATTGCTGATATTTTAGCATGTGAAATAATTTAAGGCTCTCTTTGCTAAAGTTGCAGACGTATATACTTTCTTTCCCCATCTATCTAATGCTCTGGAATCTCCGTCAGAGGGGACTGTGTTTTTTGCTGATGTGGCCTTAATCCCTTTGGGTCCCTGAGAAATAGTTTCAGGGTCAGCAGCAGGGCTTTTATACAGAAATTTGTGCGAGTCAGGGACTCTGTAATATCTGTCAGGTTTAACTGGGGCTGGAGGTAAGGAGTCATGATTTAAGCTGGATTCAGTATACACATCATCCACAATATCTAACAGTGGCGGAATAGCAAGGGGTCTGTGTTGAGGTAATAAAAGGAAGTCTCTGAGCCTTTTCTTGGATTCTGAGTAATCCTGGCCTTCCCAATGGAAATGCTCCCTCATGGTATGTAAGGTTTCCCCAAAGGAGTAGTCCTCAGGCAGAGAGACTGATGGAATTAATTCCCCAGCATCAGAATCCTCATAAGGGGGTAAAGAATATCCTAGCTCTGAGGATGAATCAGAAGAAATGGACACCTGGTCGGATGAGTCATAGTCTGCATCCTGTCTGGGCCTTTTATCTGTAGGGGGATGGGACCCCCTGATCAGCGTGATAAGGTCTTCGGCCATTCTGAGCATTTGTTTCTTAGGCATGGAGGCCTGTCCTGGAGAATGCTGTATTTGTTTTCTTTGTTTTTATGGGAGGCTTAGACTTAGCAGAGGGTTTAATGCTTAACTGAGTAGGTCTGAAAACACCCTCTGAAGCTGTGGATTGCTCAGCTACTTCGGTTCCCTCTGAAGGGTTAGTTTCGGTAGGCTGAAAAACTTGAGCATCCAAAGGCCCAGCCAGCTCCACGTGGGAGTCGGAGGCGGCCTGTGGTTCTGCAGAAGCGGTCGTCAGGGGCTGTGAAGGCGCCTCGCTGAAAACCGGCGACCGGCCTAGAAGAGGCCTCGTCATCTGTTTTGGGCCTCGGGATGCCTGTCCTTGTCTTTTTTATGTATTCCGGCTGTCGGAAGTTCCGACGGCATGGTGTAATTGAATTTTCTGCCAAAATAATGTCGGGCAAAATCAAACCGACATTTAATAGTGTGCTTGTTAAACCTAGCACAAAACCGACAACCAGTGACGTTGTGGTCTGGGCCTAGGCATGGGATACAATAGGAATGGAAATCCTTATGACGTATTTGCTTCCCACAAGAAATACAGTTATTAACTTTTACGGACATCGGTCTGAGGCAAGAAAAAGTTTCCCCAATGGGGTACTTAGCTTTGTAGAAGACTTCGGTTCTGGATTCGGAA
This sequence comes from Protopterus annectens, assembly GCF_019279795.1. Classification (NCBI taxonomy): domain Eukaryota; kingdom Metazoa; phylum Chordata; order Ceratodontiformes; family Protopteridae; genus Protopterus; species Protopterus annectens. The sequence goes on along the minus strand of NC_056739.1, from coordinate 1,043,651,124 downwards.
TGAAAATCTCAGGAGTCGGCCGACCGGCACTTGCGAACTGCTTTTGCTTCGGGCACCGCGCGGCAAGAAAGACTGAAGAAAATGGCATCGGCTGCATCTTATATACCCCTGTCGCACTGACCAAGGCTTTGGAACTCAGGCCGACTGGGGAACCGCCTGACGGCAGGATAACCCAAGTGTAATGACTGCAGTAGTGTAGCACGATGAACATCTAGGGGGCTGGAGGGAGGGAAACCAGGACTGCAACAGTGAATACACTCGAACATCTACATTTATGGTAAGTGTACACAACTGTACTATGTTCTTCGTGTTTCACTGTTACAGTCATCATACTTGGGTGGCTTCCCAAAACTGAAGAAGGGTGGAGGCAGTCAAAAAGAGTTAGGGCTGGCTAGTATGCCTTGCAGGACTCCTGTAGCAAATCCTGCCCTGGATTTGGAAAAGATAGGCAGGTGGTAATGCTTGGTGAAGGTGTGTACAGAACTCCAGGTAGCAGCCTCAAGGATATCCCTGGTAGTGACTCCCCTGAGAAATGCTGTACAGGTAGATGTTGCCCTAGTTGAATGTGTTCTGACTCCCTGAGGGGTTGGTTTCCCGTGATGCTTGTAGCGGAAATGGATGCAGTGTGCTATCCATTTGGAAATTGTTTGTTTTGAAATGGTCTTGCCCTCTGCCCCTGTTGCAAAGCTGACTAGTAACTGGTCATGAAGGGCTTAGTCCTATCAAGGTAGAATTTGAGCTGTCTGTGCACATCGAAGGAGTGCGGAATCCTTTCCCTTTTATTTTGAGGATTAGGGAAGAAGGTTGGCAAGTGGATGGAGTGATTGAGAGCCACACTGGACACTACTTTGGGCATAAAGGAAGGGTTAGTCCTGACGAAAACCCTGTCAGCATGGAAAATAATGAAGGGTTCCACAGCCATGAGTGCTTGTAGCTCAGACACCCGAAGTGATGATAGGAAACAAGACTGTTTTCCAAGAGAGGAATTTTAACGCTGCTGATGCGGCAGGTGCAAAGGGGGGCAGGGTGAGCTTTTCCAGTACAAACTTAAGGTCCCAAGCAGGGGTGGGTGCTCTCCTTGGTGGCCTTAAGTTGTTTGCCCCTCTCAGGAACTGTTTGATAAGAAGGTGCGAGAAAAGAGGTGGCTCAGTGTTGTAATGAGCAGAAATGGCTGAGGCATGTATCAGGAGAAGGACTTTGTGGAGTAGATCTGCTAGGTAATCCAGGATAAGAGGCGAAGAGGGCAGTGTTGTGTCCTCTCCTTTAGACTGAATCCATGAGCAGAACCTTTTCCACTTATCAGCATAGGATTTTCTTGTACTGGGTCTTCTGGCTTCAAGATGACGTCCAGCACCTGTTTGCTTAAGGGTGCTGGGGGAGAATTCAAGGAATAAGCCAGGCTGCAAGATTTAGGGCTTGCAGCTGTGGATGCAGAATCTGTCTCTCCTGCTGAGAGAGGAGGTTTGGATTCTGGTGTAGGTGCCAGGGTAGCACCAGTCAGGCTGAGCAGGAGTGGGAACCAGTGCTGGCATGGCCAGTCCGGGTCAATCAGAATTGTCCTTGGTCTGTCCTGCTTTATTTTGAGTAATACTCTTGAAAGGAGGGGCAGAGGGGGAAAGGCATAGATTGAGAGATTCACCCACTGAAAAGATACGGCATCCACTTTCCAGGCCCTGCGGTGAGGATTACTGGTGCAGAATTTGCTGAGCTGGTGGTTGTAGGGGAAGGCAAAGAGATCCACCGCTGGGGTTCCCCATTTCTGAATCAGAAGGTTGAAGGTGCTGTGCTCTAATTGCCACTTGTGTGGGTCTAGGAGATTTCTGCTTAAGTCGTCTGCCAGTAAGTTTTGTTTCCCTGGCAGGAATTGAGCTTGCAGATGGACTTGAATGTCCAAGGCCGTGTTTCACAGAGTCATGGCTAGCCTACAGAGTGGGTAAGAATGGGTTCCCCCCACTTGTTGATATACCACATAACTGTGGTGTTGTTTGTTTTCATTAGCAGTTTCCTGGAAAGATTAGGGATCTGAAAGCTGTCAGGGCATTCTGTACAGCTAGCATCTCTTTTTGGTTGATGTGCAGATGAATTTGACTTGGGCTCCAGTGGCCTTGAATAGATTTTCCATCCTTGTGAGCCCCCCAGGCATAGTCTGATGCATCTGTAGTTAGGGTATGGGCGGCTTGGGGTTGAGTAAATGGCAGTCCCTTGTTGTGGTTGCATGGTTCTGCCCACTAGAGGAATTCTGTCCTTAGACAGGGTATGATAGGAATGACTGTTTCCAGGTCCTGAGAATGTTGGCACCAAAGACTTTTTAAGTACCATTGGAGTTTCGTCATATGCAGTCTTGCACATGGAATCGGCAGTATACATGAGGCCATGAACCTTAGGGCTTGCAGTATTTTTCTTGCAGATAGCTGGGTTCTGGTGGCCATTTGTTTGTAGTAGTCTGGCACACAGACTAGTTTTTCTGACATAAGGAATGCCATCTGGGAAGTTGTGTCCAAGATTGCTCCCAGGAATACAATCTTTTGACTGGGTACCAGCTTTGATTTATTTTCGTTGATGGTGTACCCCAAGGAAGCGAGAAGGTTTTTCACAAATGTCAGGTGCTGCAGCAGCAATTCCTGACTGTCCGCCTGAATCAGGCAGTCATCCAAGTATGGGTAAATTTTGATATTTCTCTGCCTGCAGTATGCAATGGCTGGAGCCAGGCATTTTGTGAATATTCTGGGTGCAGTAGATAAGACAAAGGGAAGTGCAGAGAACTGATAATGCATAGACCCTGCCCTGAAACGTAGATACTTCCTGCATGATTCCCTTATGAGTACATGCAGATAGGTTTCTTTTAAGTCTAGGGTGACTAACCAGGCATCCTTGGCTAGCATAGGAAGAAGCTGTTGCAGGGTAAGCATTTTGAATTTTGGTACCACCAGGAAGGTGTTGAGAATGGAAAGATCCAGGATTGGGTGCCAAGAGCCCTCCTTCCTGGATACCAGGAAGAGTCTGGAGTAGAATCCTTGACCCCTCTGTTCTACTGGAACCGGCTGAATAGCTCTGATATTGAGTTGGGAAAGTACTTGGTTTTGAGCCTCTGCCCACTGGTTTAGAGGAAGGTCTGGAAACCCGCTTGGGATTGGCAGTGAATGGAAATAAAATTTGTACCCCTGGGCTACAATGTTGAAGACCCACCAGTCCTCAGTGATGGACATCCAGTTTTTTGTATGAACGGCAAGTTTTTCTCCTAGGGCCACAAGCAATTGTGGAGGGCTGGGGAGTGGAGTAAAGAAGTCATTGTGAGCTTTTTCCGTAAGGAGGTGGCTTACCACTCCCTGCTTTAATGGTGGGGGCACTCTCATTGCTTAGATCTCTGTATACCCTGAGATTGTAATCTGGGTTGTCCGTTTCCCCTGGGTCTGGTTTGAGAAGGCCTGGAGGGGGCTGGAAAGGACCAGTGTTTGGAAGCGCAATGCCTACTGAATGTAGGGGGTTGCACCTGTAAGAATTTTTTTAACAGTCTGCATAGACTTAGCTTTTTCTTCCATCTTTTTAAGAACCTCTTCTGCTTTGGTGCTAAACAAACCGTTCTTATTCAAAGGAGTGCCTAGCAACTTTGATTTGACATGGTCTGGCAAGGTCTGCTCCTTCAACCAAGCATGTCTTCTCAGTACAGAGCTAGTGACAGTTGCCCGGCAAGATGCTTCTAGGGCACCAAAGCCACACTGCAAAGTATGCTTGCTGACTTAGCTTGCACAGTGCATAAGCTCCTGCAATTCTTTATTTTCTGCACAATCAGAAAATGTTGTCACTTTTTGTTTAATAAGTTCCATAATATTTTGCTGGTACTTCAGCATGTGAAACTGACAATTCAATGCCCTAATAGCAAGAGTTGCAGAGGTATATACCTTCTTACTCCATCTGCCCAAAGCTCTGGAATCCCTTTCCGAAGGGGTGGAATTCTTGGCTGTAGTAGCCTTGAGACCTTTAGGCCCCTGGGAAATGATTTCTGGGTGAGCAGTAGGATTATTGAAAAGAAATTTGTGAGTGTCAGGTACTCTGTAGTACCTGTCTTGTTTCCTAGGGGCAGGAGGTAAAGTGTCAGGAGTAAGACTGGATTCCATAAAAACATCATCCACAACATCCAGTACAGGGGGTATTGCTAAGGGCCTGTGTTGAGGCAACTCTAGAAATTCTCCGATTCTCTTTTTGGACTGAGGATAGTCTTGACATTCCCAGTGGAAATGCTCTCGTAAGGTATGCAAGATTTCACCAAAAGAAAAATCCTTTGGAGGGAAGGCAGACAGAATGGATTCCTCTGCATCTGAATCCTCATGAGCAGATAAGGGCATGTCTTCATAATCAGAAATTTCAGAGTCATAGGACTCCTGATCTGTAGATGCTGAAGGGGACTGGACTCTGTCTCTTAGCAGGGGAAGGCAGAGTTCCCCTAATCAGCATAATAAGGTCTTCGGCCATTCTAAGCATTTGTTTTTGTGGCATGGGAGCAAGTGCATGTGCTTTGGTCATCGAGTACCGGCGGACTAGCTTAACGGAAGCATCATCGGCAGTTTTGAACCTATGCGGTCTGTCTCTGTCTTTCCCTTTAAGTTTTTTCGGAATATTGGTAGTCGGATGGCTTACCGAAACCATTTCAGAATCCAGAGATCGAGAGCGAAATAATTTAGCGACAAAGAGAGCCTGATGATTAATGGTTTGGGCGTTAAAATAAGGCACAAAACCTACAGCGAAGGACGTCGTGGTCTGGGCCTAAACAGGTGACACAGTAAGAATGAAAATCTCTGTGAGGTATTTGCTTTCCACAGGTAAGACAATTGTTAACTTTTTCTGACATCGGTTAGAGCAAGAAAAAAGGATCCCCAATGGGGTACTTAGCTTTAGAAGACTTCAGGATTATTAATTTCATAAATGAAAATTCAGGTAGTGGCTGACCAGCACTTGTGAACTGCTTCTGCTTCGGGCTCCTCGGCAAGAAAGACAGATGTAATGGCGTTGGCTGCCTGGTTTTATACCCCTGACGACCTGATGACAGTCCTGGAGCGACAGCATTTGACACAGAAATACCAAGTCTCTGGTATTCGGGCCGACTGAGGGCTACCTGCAGGCAGATAATCCAAGTGTGATGACTGCAACAGTGAAGCACAAAGAACATCTGAAAATTGGATGAAAAAAAACAAAGAAACAAACATTTTCTGAATGGAAGGTAAGGGGTGTGTGAAGGAATGCATCCTTGAGAGCCAGAGAAACCAAGAAGGCCCAGGGAAGAAGAAGAAGTGGAAAGAGACAGCATCCAGAAAGAAAGGACCTTGAGAAAGGTGGTCAGCAGAGAAAGATCCAGAATTGGTCTCCATGTACCCTCCCCAAGGAGCAAAAAACAGTCTGGATTAAAACCCCTTTCCCACTTGGAACAGGCTGAATGGTCCCTGACCTAAAAAGGACGGCAAAACTTCTGAGAAAATAGGAAGCTGTTTGGAGTTTGTGGAATGCCTGAAAAGGGGGTGGGGGGATTTCCAGACCATGAAATACTCCTGAAGAATGACAGCACCCAAGAGTCTGAGGTGATGCAAATTTGGAAGAGACACAGAAAGGCAGAGAGACAAGGGGACCTGGCTGAGGGAAAGAGGAGGACAGATGTTAAATAGAGTTAGGCTTGCTTTGAAAAGAAGGCACCTGAGATGAAGGAGACTGAGTGGATTTAGCAGGTGGAATACACCTAGGGCCCGTCTTACCTTTGGAAAGGGAGCAAGTCTTCCAATGAACAAAGGCAGACTTAGAAGGGTAATTCCTCTGGAATTTGGGGATAGGGAGACAAAAATATGTTTTGAGTTCTGGAAAGGCCTTACCCTTATCCAGGAGAGGACTTAAAAAGTCAGCAGCAGTTGTCCCAAAAAAAATTTTGTTACCCAGAGGAGCATTCAAAAGCTTGGCTTTAATATTATCAGATAAAGCCAGAAAAGGTAACCAAGAATAACACCTCATCACAAAATAAAAAGCAACAGCCCTGAAAAAGGCATTGACTGCATTGCAGCTGGATTTTATGTGATGGGTGATTTGGGAAGTGGAAACAAAGTGGAAAGAGACAGCATCCACAAAGAAAGGACCTTGAGAAAGGTGGTCAGCAGAGAAAGATCCAGAATTGGTCTCCATGTACCCTCCCCAAGGAGCAAAAAACAGTCTGGATTAAAACCCCTTTCCCAGGAAAGAGCAGGAAAAGAGCTGAAGTCTTCCCATCAGAATCAGAAAAGTCAGGCATCACCTCAGACCTGAGAAAGAAGAGCCAAAACATACTTGGTCATGTGGGATTCCTAATTAACACAGCCCTAAAAAAAAGCAAGGTGGCAGAAGTATATACTTTTTTACCCAACCATTCCATAGCCTCACTCTCCTTATCTGATGGAAGGAGCTTAGCAGATGGCAAAGCTTAGAAGGCTTATCAGTGGAAACTGAAACCACTGAATGATCAGCAGAAGGGTACCATGAACTGGCAAACAAAAGCTGTAAATCTAGCAAAATTTAACACAAATAGCAGCTGTACAACTAATAAATGCAAAAGTCTCAGCAATATAGTTTTGGCATTTCATTCAATACTTGGCAAGGTAATCTCACCATTTCATTCAAAATTCAGTGTAACAGCAGCAGTGAAAAGTAACAACATATAAAGCTAAAACAGCTGCTGTTAAATGCAGTATTTCAAACCCTGAGCTGCAACACAGAGCTGTATTTCAAACTAACTGCACATTGATTCACATCCAGTACACATTATACATAAATTACAGAAAAGGCATAAAGCGCAACACTTACCTTCTGCAGTACTTGCCCTCTGCTGCTGCTGTTCTTTCCCTTCTGGTTTGGAACAGAACATATTTGGCCATGTTGCACAGATCGATCACTGCACTCTGTTGTTAAAGTGTTAACACTACTTGCTGACTGAAAGACTGTTGGGTAGGATGTGGGTACTGGATGGTAGAATCCCATAACTTGCGCACAGGGTGCAGGCATCAACTGGTAGTAGGCACACTCATTAGAAACTGGATGCTGAGCAGATAAGATTGGGTAAGCAAGATACGGACCTATAGCATTTGGGTAAGGCTGTTGCCACCTCATATCATTACTGTACAGTGGTACAGGCCTGCATTAAAGGTAGCACAGAGAAAAGAAAAACAACCATTAATTTAAAACTACATATGAACCTTATTTCAAAGCAAAAGAACCACAATAATGATGCTGATTCTGTGAAGATGTTTTACTACAGTACTGTTACTCTTCGTCATCCTATAGTTAAGAGTAGCAGCAGCAGAGTGGACATCTAGCTATATTGCAATCTGTTGGTTTAGGTCTGAAAGTTCTACCCGTAACACCTACAATCTCATCTTCTTCACATTCAACAAACCCTGCATTCATACTGCAACAACACTGTGCTAATAACACTTGTCAAACCAAGTCTGTACTAGCAAAACCACTGCAAAAGGTTGTGCCACAGTTTTGGTGAACTTGAACATAAAGAAGTATAAAAACTACAAAGGCCTAATGCAGCATCATTATTCAAAATTAACATTAAATTATAAAAGAATAAAGGCAAGCTATTGGAGAAATTAAATACACAGCAGCACCTTTAAACATTACTTTAACATGCAATCTTTTTTTCTCTCACGTAATAAAATTTACAGAGGATTAGCAAGTGTAGCTCCAGAATTGGTTAATTAGCAGAAGAGAGTAAAACCCACCAATGACAATGATTACAAAACAACTGTGCCAAATATAGAGTCAGTTCTACCTTGGTGAATGACAAAGCAATATCTAAAGGTCTTTCAAATTTCTGGGAAATATGCTCTCTAGCAAGATCTTCTCCAAATTCCAAATAAATACGCAGACATGTTTTCCATGAACAGCAAATGTATATGCTTCAAGTATTAATCCTGACACACACAGGTTTCTCTCTTCCTCTGCCACACCATGCAGTGTCCATATCCCTCATAGCCAAAATTCATCAAGTTCCACTATCTGCTCGTTTCTTGACACTACTCCGATGCCTTCACCCATAAGCTTAAGTATTTCTTTGTTAGACAATCTGTTTCCACCTCTGCACATAGCATTTTTTTATCACTGATGTATGACTGTTCTTGCTAGCTGGGTCCTGATTACTTGAAGACACACACTAAATAAAAAACACTGTCACTAAATGTTACTCAATCAAGTTAATTACCATACTATGTCCAGATGTTGCATTTATGGCTGGTAATTCATCTGTATTATACTATTTAAATGTTTATCCTTAATGCATTTCCGTCTTCAACTGCTTAATTCACTTGCAAATGCTACTTTTGCTTTCATGTGCCCTACTGTTATGCATCTTAATTTGTTAGTATGGTCTGCTAGTATGGTCTGCTCTTTATGTATCTTATTACAGTTACTGTAGTTGTAACATAACTTCATACTTACGTAAAGCATTTTCTCCAAACAATGTAAACAAAGCAAACAAAAACAACAGATGCTGCAAAAGATGCCCACGTAACCTTGGCAAAGTACGCTGTAAGCCACAAGTATGGGGTATTAACTTAGTTTTAAATAACCAAACTAGCCACATGCTACCAGCTATCCGCCAGCCATCCTTCTGAAATGTGATTCAATGGAGCAGAGATCTTAATATGCAATGAACCACTGGTTTAATGCCACACTTTTAACATTTTGATGTAGCTTGTACAACAGCTAACAGCCCTTTAACACCCATACCAAGAAACCTACAATCCCCACAAGTAGAAACAGGTAACAAAAATACTGAAAGCGTAACACTACAGCATATAGAACGCAAAGCTTAATTTTACCAATAAGTCCCTGTTAACTCTCAAATCCTCCTTGTTTTTCTGTAATGAGATATATTTAAAGCACAAGAATATCAAAAAGCATTGGTATTCTTCTAAAATAAATTATGGAATTTAAGAAAACGTGGGTCCTTAAGATGAAAAAAAAAAAACAAAATGGATAGTGGCCTGTGGTTCAAAAAGAAAGTACAGTTGCATAAAATCATACCATAACAGTAGATGTCCCTTCTCTTCACTGTTGCAGTATTCATTACACTAGTGATTCCCTGCCAAGGGTGGCCCAACATCCGGTCAGTATACCAAAGCATTTAGGTTCCTCAAGGTACATCATACATCATGCATATGATCCTCGCATAGCACTGGGTATAAAGGTGACGCCTGGACATACCATCCTCAGAACCGAGAGCCCCAGTAGGAAAGCCAGTCTCAGGAGAAAAGAGGTAATCAGTACATCCAGAAGAGAAAAAGATGAAGGGGAAGAGGGAGGGAGTAAATGCTGCAACAGTGAAGAGAAGAACATCTACCGTAATGGTAATATTTCACATAACTGTACTACGCGCCCTTCCATTTCACTGATGCAGTATTCATTAAAATAGGCAGAGTGCCAAAGCTCATGAAGAAGAGAGGGAGAAGGAATAACCAGTAGAGCTCTCTGGGAAGTCATAAAGGATGGCCCTAGAAAAAACAGCTCTAGCTCTGGAAATTCCATCCAACTTGTAGTGCTTGGTAAATGTATGCATAGAAGTCCAGGTAGCTGCCTCAAGAATACAGTTAGTAGCCAAACCTTGAAAAAAGCACCAGAAGAAGCCACAGCTCTAGTAGAATGAACCTTAACAGAAGAAGGAAGGCTCTTACCATGAAAGGAATAAAAAACAGAAATAGATTTAGAGATCAAAGAAGAAACAGTCTGCTTGGACACAGCTAATCCTAAGCACCTAGGATGAAAGGAAACAAAAAGCTGATCAGATTTCCTACCAGTCTTAGTCTTATCCAAATAAAATCTGAGTTGTCTATGCACATCCAAAGTATGCAACACCTCCTCACTGACATTTTGTGGAGAAGAGAAAAAAGTAGGCAAAGAACAGACTGATTAAGGGACAACTCATTCACCACCTTGGGCATAAAAGAAGGATTAGTACAAAAGGACACCCTGTCCTTATGAAACACCAAAAAACGAGGACAAGCCATAAGGGTTTGAAGCTCACACCCATCTAGCAAAAGTAAGAGCCAACAAAAGTACGATCTTCAAAGAGCAATTTTGCAAGGAAGATGAATCTGTAGGCTCTAAAGGAGCACGAGTCAATTTTTCCAAAACAAAGTTAAGATCCCAGGAAGGAGAAAGAACAGGCTTCCTGGGAGGCCTAATATGAAGGACACCTTTAAGGAATTGGTTAGCTTCAAATTTCAATGCTAAAGGAGGAGATAAAGGCAGACAGCAGAGATAGCTGATAAGTGGGCCTTAAAAGAAGAATAAGCCAAACCAGCATTGAGCAATTCACACAGATAAGAGAGAAGCAAAGGAACATCCACAGAAAGTGGATCCAGGTTACAAGAAAGATACCAAACAGAAAACCTCTTCCATTTGGATAAGCAGGATTTCCTAGTATTGGGTTTCTTGGCCTACTGCAGGACCCTAAGTACATCCTCAGAAAAAAGGTGTCTATGTGGAATCAAAATCCTACAACCCACAGTGTCTGATGAAAAGTGGACAGGTGGGGATTGATGAAAGATCCCTTGTCTTGTGTGAGCAGGTCCACCCTGCGAGGTAACTTGTGATGACTGCCCTTGGCTAAATGCAGACAAACAGAGATCCAATGCTGTCTCGGCCAAAAAGGAGTCACCAACAAGATTTTGGGAGCATCCTGTTGAATTTTGAACAGGACTTTTGGAATGAGGGGAAGACGAGAGAAGGCATAAAGAAATTTCCCCTTCCAAGAAAATGATGGGGTGTCCATCTTCCAAACTACAGGACCTGGGACTTTGGCACAAATAGAGGAAGTTGTCTGTTCAAAGTGGAGGCAAAAGATCTATTTGAGGAGTACCCCAATGGTGGACAGTGTCCAGAAACACATCCCTGTGAGGCATCCATTTGCAAGACTGATTTAAGGACCTTCTCAGTGTGTCCGCCACAGTGTTGTGACCAAGGGAATATAAACTGCCTGAAGAGTCAAGTTCCCACACCAGGAGAGCGAACGTGCAAATAAAATAAGATCTTGACCCCCCCCCCCAATTTTCATTTACATACCACATCACTGTAAACACCTACAGAGGTCCTGAGGAGAAGAGAGGATGAAAAGCCTGAGCATCCAGCAGAAGAGCTCTCATCTCTGACATTGATGTGCTCTCTCTGCTAATGAGGTGACCAATCACCCTGGACCTTTATGGAGCCAAATGCTACTCCCCATCTGACGTCTGAACCGTCTGTGAACAGCTCCTGAGAGGGAAGAGGAGGAATGAAAAGGGAGCTCTGGATTTAAAGACAGCTGCCAAATCCACTATTGAAGTTCCTACTTAAGACAAGCCAGAACAGGAACTACAAACTGGATGGGATGTGCATGTTGAAGCCAAACTGACTTTAGAAACCACTGAAACTTTCTCACGTGAAGTTTGGCAAGAGGAAGCATAAGAATGGTTGAGGCCATGAACCCCAGAAATCTCAGAAATTCCCTGGCTTGTTATAGAAGCGCTTTTTTCAGCGACAGTTTGTGTGACTGTTTAACTGTTGAAAGACAGGGTGATCATACGTCTTTCTATGATGGTCATTTAGCGTCCGTTAGACTGGAAAAGCAGAGCAGTAGCCAACGTGATTGTAGCGCACGTTTTAACAACAGCGCTGCAACATTTAACGTTGATGAAGTGGCGTTAAGCAGGGATTGTGACATTAATGTTTTTTATTTCGGTAGCAGTTCTCCTGTGTTTTGTAGTAACCATGTCATGGATGATTCTGTTCCTTTTCCTACCACTTTCGATACTGTTGATCTTACCAACAATGGGATAGCTACCTCCTTCAGCGAACAGAACTGTTTGGACTTTAAAGTTTGTGCGCTTGACAACACGACAGCCATGTTATCTCACAGTTGGTATGCACCTTTGTTTAGTGAAAGTTCTGAGTTGGGTCTAAATAACATTGCAGGTTTTGATGGGCGACCTTTTGATGGTGCAATGTTTAGTAATGGTCATTTATCGTCAAATTTAGTTAATCAAAATGATTGTGTTTGTGAAATTGTGGGTACTGAATATAGATGTAACACAAAACTAATCACAGTTTTAGATTCTAAGATTTTTGAAGGTTCTAATCCACCTTCATTGAGTGGGGAATGTTTGTACTTATCTGGTGCTGGTTCATTGCGTCAATCGCAATTATCAGCAATGACGAGCAATGCGTGTGCAGTTTTTTCAACTAATAACAAACAGATTTGTGAGGGTAAGGTTAACTTATCTAGTATGGCTGAAGCCCGATGCTCTAGCCCTATTAACATTGATAATGGGGGCATTGGAAATAATTCTTTAGGTGACATCAGTTTGTATTCAGTTCCTCATGATGTGTGTATGCTTTCACATACATCTGATATGAATTTTGAATTGATAGCGAACAATACAGATAGCCCAAATGTTGAAATTACTAATGCCCTGTTTGACCTTTATGCGGATGATCAAGGTATTGATAACCTAATTCAAATAGCTGATGGTGAATTAAATGCCATGGAATATGGGGGTTTTAGTAATCCAGCTATTATAGCCAACATTTATGATGATTTTAAAATTTATAACTATTCTAGTAAAATTATTGATGAACGGCATGTTAATTTGTTAGCTAAAGGGTTGACTTTTGTGCCATTAGCAAGAGGTTCGTTAAGTGATACCCTAATCGATTTAAAATTATTAGTGAGGAAAATTAATTTGAAATTGTTATTTCACAGTTCAAATAGCAATGAAGTGGCTCCGGTGTTAAAAAAAACAAGTAAGTTCATGCCCCCTAGTAATGGTGTAATTAATTCTTACGAAAAGATTTGTGAGGTTGAGATTAGGGAACATTTTGCTCAGGGTAGATGTTCCTACAGTAAACAGGCTTTTGATAGAATGGATAACCACCAAGAACGAGCGTTCCTTGTTAAATGAGTTAGTTACTGATGGCACCATTAGATTCATGAAACCCGATAAAGGTAATGGGTTGGTGCTTGTTGATCGGGTTGACTACGTGGACAACATGATGACCTTGTTAGCTTCGGACACATATGAAGAGTGTAGTGTCAACCAGCTTAATATTGCTTATAGTAAGGTAAACTTGTTTATTGAGGATTTATTACTGCAAGGGCAAATTAATGAGATTGAGCACGCTTATTTGAGCAATAATTATCCGTTGGTTAGTAGTATTTTTGGAATTCCCAAAATACATAAGGGTTTAAACAACTTGGCCTTCAGGCCTATTGTAGATGGGAAACGTAGTAAAACTTGTTTTATAAGTAAGTTCTTGGACCATGAGTTGCAGAAGGGTTTAAAGAAATTTGAATATATTACCAAGGACTCTTGGTCCTTTTTTGGAGAAGTTAAAAGGTATTCAGATTGGCAACAACACTACTGATTACCGTGGATGTTGTCAATCTTTTTTCAGTTATCCCTACAGAAATTGGTCTGGAATGGATGGAACAGCAACTATTTAAAACTGGCTTGTATGATCAGGATAGAATTAATTTGCTGACCGGTTTGATGGAAATTGTCCTCAATAACAATTTTATTTGTTATGAGGGATTCTATTATAAGCAGGTAACTGGTGTTGCTATGGGGGCAGCCTGCGCCCCAGTTTACGCCAATTATATTATGGCATACTGGGAGCAGGAATTTTTATTCACTAGCCGCTTTATACCCCATATTAACTTTTACACACGTTTCTTGGACGACTTGTTTATTGTCTGGGAAGGTGATTTTGATGAGGTTCGGGTATTAATGGAATATATCAACAATTCTGTTGATTTTTTGCAGTTTACCTATAACGTGAGTAAAGTTGAAATTGATTATTTGGATGTTCATTTGACTATTAATCCTGTTGATAATGTTTTGGTATCCACAATTCACAGGAAAGCCACATTTTCAAACTCTTATTTGAGTTATTCAAGCTGCCATCCTGACCATCAAAAGAAAGCAATTGTAAAAGGGCAAATGGTCAGGGCAGCAAGGATGACTAGTTTGGATGATGATTTCCTCAAGGAAATTGAATTTATCATGCAGATGTTTATTAGGCGTGGTTATCCGGTAGGATTATGTACATGTATTGCGGATGAGGTCAAATTAAAAAGGGCTAGTGGTGTTTATTGGGCCTTAATACTTGGTAAACCTGATACTGCATGGGTACGGTCAAATGAAATGGTAGGGGGTAGAGTGAATCCTTGTGGAGGTGCAACTGAATTTGAGAACAGTGTTGAGTCCACATGGGTTGGTGAAAACAATTTGCTACTATTTATTACTACTTATTCTTTTGACGCCCCGTATATCAGTGAGATAGTAACGTACAATTGGAAGTTTTTGAAGCTTGACCAAATGGTTAGTGATAAATTGGGGGCACAACCCAGATGTGTTTTCAGGAAGGGATGTTCATTTAAACAACTTTTGGAAAGGGATGGTTTGCCTCAGCCTGCTTCCAATAGGAGTAGGGGCACTTTCAAATGTGGTAGGTGCACTGTATGCCATTTGATTAACCCCACTAATTCTGTTTATAAAGTGGCTGGGGTTAGTATTAGGTCTGGGGGCCACTTTGATTGTTATAGTAGAAGTTTGGTTTATGTGGCTTTGTGTGGACAGTGCCCGGCCTTTTATATTGGGAAGACCAGTAGGGCACTTAGGGATCGTATAATTGAACATCAATCAGATATTAGATTAATTGAACATCAATCAGATATTAGATTAAAGAAAAAGACTAACGCTTTATTTAGGCATATTGAATGTAATACGGGTCATTCATTTAAATTCAGTGTAATACAGCAAATATTAGTTAACACTCAGGGTAGAATGCTTGAAGTACACTTGGACATTTGTGAAATGAAATGGCAGCTGAAATTGAATGCTCTGGTGTTTCCAGGCATTAATGACTGTATCAGCATTATGCCTATTTTGAAATTGAAGCATATTTTGGGATAGTTTTTATTCATGGAACACACACGTGTTCACAGAATTTATGTATATATTCAATATTGTTGGCCTTGCTTTTTAATTTATTTTAGGAAAGTTGTTTTTAACTCATTTTTACAAGTATTCCTTTTATTTTGAAAGGAACTTTTACAGCACTAATTACTTGATGATGTCATTGTCATGTGTTTTTCATATAAAAAGGGTGTGTTTTTTGTCATTTGTATTCTGAAGAAGTCTGAATAAAGACGAAACCTAGGTTAATTCGTGGTGTGACCTGGTGTCTACTTGGTTTTGGCCTCCTTTGGGTCCATTTGTTGGTCTTTTTTTGTTGAGGAGGCAATGATGCCAACATAGGCACACTCTGGATCCTGCACCCCAGAAAAAAACATAGTCCTGAGGAGTCAGAAAAGACTTTTGACATTTACTGCGAACCCCAGGCTTTGCAGAAAGGAAATGGCAAAATGAAGATTTTGCAATAAGATCTCTGGAGATGATGCCTGAAACAGGAGGTTATCCAAGTAAGGAAAGCCTTGTATTCCCTGAAGCCTTCAAAAAACAATCACAGGAGTGAGGCAGTTGGTGAATACCCCTGGGTCAGTAGAAAGGCTAAAGGGCAAGCAGAGAACTGAAAATGCCAGAAAGCAACAGAGAAACATAAAAACATCCTGAAAAGGGGATAAATAGGGATATGGAGATAAGCATCCTTGAGATCCAGAGATAACCATATAAGCCTGAGAAAGCAAGAGGGAACAAAGTCTGAAGGGACAACATTCAATAGGATGATACCTTCAGAAAAGTGTTTAGATGAGACAGGTCTAGAATTGGTCTCCAAGTACCCTCTTTCCTGGGCACTAGAAACATCTTGGAGTAAAGCCCCCCACCCCCTTTGGGGCACAGACACCTCTTGAACAGTACCCTGAGTCACAAGATCTAGAAGCACCCCTGAAAAGAAAGACAGCTGTTCTTGAGAGGCTGAAGAATTCTCATAAAAAGGGGGAAGAGATTTCCAAACCATGAAATACCCCTGGCAGATAATGGACAGAACACAAAATTCCTGAGTAATCTTTAGCCAAACAGGAAGAGAGAGAAAGGAGAGAGACAGAGAGGTGAAAAGAAGAGAGGAAAGTGGCTGGGAAGAATAGGATAGTCAAACAGCACCTGGTTTTTCAGGAGAAATAGACTTCTGAGGCACAGAAGTTTGAGTAGCCTTCACAGGAGGAGCTTGGTTGCCACCCTTTTTCCCCTTAGAAGGAGGGCAAGATTGCCTATGAACAAAGGCTGGCTTATTTGGGTGATTTTTCTGAAATTTAGCCACAGGAGAAACAAACACAGGTTTAAGTTACTGTAAAGCTTTGCCCTTATCCTGAAGGGACTTAACACTTGTTTGGATTAGCTGCTGCTGCTTTGTTTATCTAGAGGAGTATCCATCAACTTAGCCATAATATCATCACGCAAAGGTTGAAGCTGAAGCCTAGAATACCTCCTCATCACTGACTCAAAAGCAAAATCCCTAGAACAAACATCTGCTGCATCATAACTATGCTTAATGGAATGACGAGCCACCTGGGAAGAAGTCCCTAACAAGGAAAGGGCAGAAGTTTAAACTTCAGAGTCTGTAAGGTCAGAAATCACCTGACAGGCATGGGAAAGGAGAACCAGCAAGTATCCAGACATACTGGTCTGATAATTAACAGCTATAAAAACCAAGGTAGCAGAGGTATGAACCTTATTGCCTAGTCTTTCCATGCTTCTGCTATCCTTATCAGAAGGCAGCAACTTTGGAGAAGGAAGCAATTGAGATGGATTCTCAGGAACTACAGACACCACTGAGGGGTTAGCAGAAGGACATTTCTTACAAGAATTTACAGTCCTCAGGCATGCCATAGATCCAATCAGATTTCTCGGGGCGGGGACTGAGAGTCTGGAACCTTAGTGGTATTAGAAAAGGCATTCAACCAAGCAGCCAACACATGAGAGACAGCAGAAGGTCTCAGAATATCCATCTGTAGTAACTCATAACACCTTCTTTGTATCTCAGAAACTTGAGCACAATCCCATATAAATAATTCCTTTATCACAAAGATTGTGACGTCCCCAAAAGAAATCTCTTCAAAGGGAGCATCAGGACTGGCAGATTCCTCTTCCTCTGATCCATAATCCAAAGGGGAGGCAATATGGGAGGAGTAAGCAAGGGATTCCAATCTGAATCTGTCACCTTCTCCTCAGAGAAATTCTGTTCTCCAGGTCTCTTAAGGGGTAGAGGACCAAGGTGGGGCTGGAAGAGAAATGTACAGTTGTGTACACTTACCATAAATGTAGACGTTCAAGTGTATTCACTGTTGCAGTCATCACATTTGGGTTATCTGCCTGTAGATAACCCTCAGCTGGCCTGAATACCAGAGTCTTGGGATTTCTGCGTCCGATGCTGTCACTTCTTCCATGACGTCAGGTCGTCAGGCATATAAAACATGCAGTCAATGCCATTACATCTTTCTTGCCACAGATGTGAAGTGCCTCCAAAATAGGAAGCAATTACATGGTATGGAACACCCGCAGCAAAAAGCAAATACATATGATATAAGATATGCCAAACAAAAAAGGTAGGTAGAAGTAAAGAGAAGTCAGGGGGCTGGAGGGAGGATAACCAGGACTGCAACAGTGAATACACTCGAACATCTACAT
Source organism: Protopterus annectens (assembly GCF_019279795.1). Classification (NCBI taxonomy): domain Eukaryota; kingdom Metazoa; phylum Chordata; order Ceratodontiformes; family Protopteridae; genus Protopterus; species Protopterus annectens. Next base: position 1,043,633,488 of record NC_056739.1, on the reverse strand, counting down.
CTATGGTAAGTGTACACAACTGTACTATGTTCTTCATGAAATACTGTTGCAGTCATCACATTTTGGGTTGATTCCCAAAGCTAAGTAAGGGTGGAGGTAGTTAAGAAGCATTAGGGCTGGCAATCAGGCCCTGTAAGACCACTGTGGCAAATCCAGCTCTGGATTTAGAAAAGATAGGTAAGTGGTAATGCTTGGTAAAAGTGTGTATAGAGCTCCAGGTTGCAGCTTCCAGGATGTCCCTGGTAGGGACTCTCCTGAGGAATGCTGTGGAGGTTGATGTAGTTCTACTGGAATGTGTTCTGATCCCCTGTGGGGTAGGTTTCCCATGTTGCTTGTAGCAGAAATGGATGCAGTGTGCTATCCATTTAGAAAAGGTTTGCTTTGAAATGGCTTTGCCCTCTGCCTCTGTAGCAAAGCTGACCAACAGCTGGTCAGATTTTCTGAAAGGCTTAGTCCTGTCCAGATAGAACCTGAGCTGCCTATGCACATCCAGGGAGTGCAGGATCCTTTCCCCTTTATTCTGAGGATTAGGGAAAAAAGTTAGCAAATGAATGGATTGGTTTAAAGCCACACTAGATACCACCTTGGGCACAAATGATGGGTTAGTCCTGAGGGAAACCCTGTCCGCATGGAAGACAATGAAGGGTTCCCAGCCATAAGGGCCTGCAATTCAGACACTCTTCTTGCTGAAGTGATGGCCAGAAGTAAAGTGATCTTCCAGGAGAGGAATTTTAACTCTGCTGTGGCAGCAGGTTCAAAGGGCAGAAGCATGAGCTTTTCCAATACAAAGTTAAGGTCTCAAGCAGGAGTGGGAGCTCTCCTCGGAAAGGGGGGGGGGTCTTAAATTTTTGGCTCCTCTCAGGAACTGTTTGACCAGAGGATGAGAGAAAAGTGGTGGCTCAGTGTTATAATGAGCTGAGATGGCAGAGGCATGAATCTTAATTTAAGAGGAGGATAGGCCTTTGTGGAGCATTTCTGTTAAGTAATCTAGTATATGAGGTAAGTTGGGCACAGTTGTGTCCATTCCCTGAGACTGGCTCCAGGAGTACTATCTTTTCCACTTTTCTGAATAGGATTTTCTAGTACTAGGCCTCCTTGCCTCAAGAATGACATCCAACACCTGCTTACTCAGAGTTGCTGGTGAAGAATTCAGTGGATGAGCCAGGCTGCTAGGTTCAGGGTCTGTAGCAGAGGGTGCAGAATCTGGCCCACCTGCTGGGACAGCAGGGAAGGAGTCTGAGGCAGGTGCCATGGTGGCAGTCCTGTCAGACTGCGCAAAAGAGGGTACCAGTGCTGGCGTGGCCAGTCTGGTGCAATCAGGACTGTCCTTGGCTTGTTCTGTTTGATTTTTAGTAGGTCCTTCGAGAGGAGGGGCAGAGGGGGAAAGGCATAGACTGAGAGGCTTTCCCAGGTGAAGGACAGGGCATCCACTTTCCAAGCTTAGCTGTGGGGAATTCTGGTGCAATATTTACTCAATTAATAGTTCTGAGGGGAAGCAAAAAGGTCCACCTTTGGTATCCCCCACCTTTTCCTCAACAGCTTGAATATTTTGGGTTCCAGTTTCCACTCGTGTGGGTCCATGATATTTCTGCTTAAGTCATCTGCCAGTGAATTTAGTTTGCCTGGCAGGAAATGAGCTTGCAGGTGCACTTGGCTGCTCAATGCTGTGCTCCACAGAGCCATGGCTAATCTGCAGAGTGGGTAGGAATGGTTTTCCCCCTGCTTGTTTATGTACCACATAACTGTGGTGTTGTCTGTCTTTACCAATAGTTGTCCTGGAAAAAATAAGTTCTTTGAAAGCTGTCGGAGCATTCTGTACAGCTGACATTTCTTTTTGTTTGATATGCAGGTGCCTTTGCTTTGGGCTCCATTTGCCCTGAATGCACTACCCTGCCATGTGAGCCTCCCATGCACAATCTGATGCATCTGTTAGGGTCTGGGCGGCAGAGGGTAGAGTGAAAGGGAGTCCCTTATTGTGGTTGCAGGCCTCTGCCCACCAAAGGAACTCTGTCCTTAGGCAAGGAATGACAGGAATCATTGTTTCCAAGAATGATGACACCAGACACATTTTAGGTACCACTGAAGTTTCCTCATATGCAGTCTTGCATATGGAATTAGTAGAATGCAAGAGGCCATGAACCCTAGGGCATGCAGTATTTTTCTTGCAGATAGCCAGGTTTTGGTGGCCAGTAGTTTGTCAGATAAATTTGTTTCTTTGGAGTGAGGAATGCCATCTGGGAAGTTGTGTTCAAGCTTGCTCCCAGGAATACGATCTGTTGGTGGAGTACCAGCTGTGATTTCTTTTCATTGATAGTGTATCCCGGTGAAGTCAGAAGTCTCTTTACAAATGCCAGGTGCTGTAGTAGCAATTCCTGACTGTCCGCCTGAATCAGGCAATTGTCCAAATATGGGTAAATTTGAATTATTCTCTGCCTGCAATATGCACTGGCTGGAGCTAGGCACTTTGTGAACACCCTAGGCGCAGTAGATAAGCCAAAGGGAAGTGCAGAGAACTGAAAGTGCATAGAGCCTGCTCTGAAGCGTAGGTATTTCCTTCAAGATTCCCTTATGGGAATGTGCAGATCAAGCTTCTTTAAAAGTCTAGGGATGCTAGCCAGGAATCCTTGGCTAGCATAGGAAGCAGCTGGTGTACAGTTAGCATTTTGAATTTTGGAACCACCAGAAAGGTGTTGAGGACAGACAGATCCAGGATAGGACGCCAAGAGTTTTCTTTTCTGGGTACCAGAAATAGTCTGGAATAAAAGCCTTACCCCCTTTGTTCTGCTGGGACAGGTTGAATAGCATTGATACTGAGAAGAGAAAATACTTGCTTTTGGGCCTCTGCCCACTGGTTTGGGGGGAGGTCTGGCCATCCGCTTGGGGTTGGGAGTGAGTGGAAGTGGAATCTGTATCCCTTGGAAACAATGTTTAAGACCCATCTGTCCTGGGTAATGTACTTCCAGTTTTTGGCAGGTGCAAGTACTTGAGCAAGGCCTGGAAGAGTTAAGGATAAGTCATGTGCAATTTTACCATACTACTCATGTTTTGGAAGTGGGAGCACTCCATTGCTTAGATCTGTGCAAAACCTGAGACTGAAGTCTTGGTGGTCTGCTGCCCCTGGGCTTGGACTGAGAAGGCCTGGAAGGGACTGGAAAAGACCAGTTTTTTGAAGGCCAATGCCTACTGAATCCAGGTGGCTGTACTTGTAAGAAATATTTAACAGTTTGCATAGATTTAGCTTTTTCCTCCATCCTTTTGAGAACTTCTTCTGCTTTATTGCCAAATAGACACTCTTGGTTTAATGGTGCATCTAGTAATTTTGCTTTGACATGATCTGGCAAGTTTTGTTCCTTAAGCCAAGCATGCCTTCTAAGAACAAACACAGTGACAGCAGCCCTGCAAGATGCTTCTAAGGCATCAAATCCACATTGCAAAGTATGTTTACCAACTTGGTTAGCAGAATGCATTAACTCTTGTAAATCTTTGTGTCCTGCACAATCAGGAATCAACATAATTTTCTGTTTAATTAGCTCCATAATATGCTGATGATACTTTAACATATGAAACTGGCAATTTAAAGCCCTAATGGCAACAGTAGCAGACATGCATACCGTCTTACCCCATCTGTCTAAAGACCTAGAACCCCTGTCCGAATGGGGTAGGATTTTTGGCAGTTGTAGCCTTAATGCCTTTAGGTCCCTGGGAAATGGTCTCTGGATCTGCAGTAGGATTCTTAAAGAGGAATTTGTGGGAGTCAGGTACTCCTGGGAGCTGGAGGCAAAGTATCAGGGGTAAAGATGGATTCCAAAAAGACATCCTCTACAATTTCCAGAACAGGAGGGATAGATAGAGGCCTGTGCTGAGGCAATTCCCCGAGTCTCTTTTTGGACTGAGAGTAGTCCTGGCTCTCCCAGCGGAAATGCTCTCTAAGCGCATGCAGGGTTTCACCAAAAGAAAAATCTTCTGGAGGGGAAGCAGAGAGAATGGAATCCTCTGCATCAGAATCCTCATAGTGAGATAAGGGTGTGTCCTGGTAATCAGAAGGATCAGAGTTACCAGATTCCTAATCTGAAGAATCGGAAGGAAAATCAGTTCTTGGTCTTTCTGACAGGGAAGGCTGACTTTCCCCTAATTAAAGTAATGAGGTCTTCATCCATTCTAAGCATTTGTTTTTGAGGCATGTGGGCCTGAGAATGCGCTTTTGGTCATCGGTTTCCTAGGTGTAGTGTGAACTTTAGGCCTGAGAAATACGGTATTTTTGGTTTGAAATGAAGTCTTCAGATGAAAATTGGAAGGCCTGAATACATCCTCAGAAGCCGGTGCATGCACCGCAGCTCCGGACCCATACAAGGTAGAGACATCCGCAGGTTCCATAGTTGAAGTATCTTGAGGCATACCGGACTCTGGATAGGTCTCAGAAAAGGCCTGCAATCTGTAGAAATGGGTATCAGGGGCTGCGAAAGCACCTCACTGAGTACCGGCGGACTGGCGACTAGCTTAACAGTAGCGTCGTCGGCAGTTTTGGACCTATGCGGTCGGTCTCTGTCTTTATCCTTGCATTTTTTCGGATGTCGGATGGCTTAGTGAAGCTATTTTGGAGTACGGAGATCAACAGTGAAAGAATTTAGCCACAAAACTTGCCTGACGATGAATAGTTTGGGTGTTGAACAAGGCACAAAACCGACAGTGAGGGACGTCGTGGTCTGAGCCTAAACAGGTGACACAGTAACAATTAAAATCTCTGTGAGGTATTTGCTTTCCACATGCAAGACAATTATTATTTTTTCTGACATTGGTTAGAGCAAGAAAATAGGATCCCAACAGGGTAGTTATCTTTTACAGGACTTCAGGTCTGAAACTTGAAAAATGAAAATTTCAGGAGGCGGCCTACCGGTACTTGCGAACAGCTTCTGCTTCGGGCACCGAATGGCAAGAAAGACTGATGTAATAGTGTCGGCTGCATGTTTTATACCCCTGATGACCTGACGTCGTGGAAGAAGCAACAGCATCTAATGCAGAAATCCCAAGACTCTGGTATTCAGGCCGACTGAGGGCTACCTACAGGCAGATAACCCAAATGTGATAACTGCAACAGTGAAACACGAAGAACATCTCCCTGAGGAGGTTTTAAAGCCATCAAAGCACTAAACAACTCCTGAGTGAAGGAATGCCATTCACTCTGTGGATCCTTAGTAGCTGGAGAAATATGTTTAGTTTTCTGTTTTTTCTTTAATGGGGCAGTCACCTTTCAAAATTTAGAAGACTCTGACCCTGGACTGTATTCAATAATTGTAGTAGGGACTTCTTTTCTGATTAAAATTTGAGGAACACCCCTTGGAGATAATCAGCCATGGCTCCCCCTGAACTTCTGAAGCGGACGTCTGCAATGCGTCCTCAGATACGTCGAAGGTTGGATCCCCACCAGCCTCCAACACTGTCACAGCAGAAGAATCCAAAGATAAAGCCAGGTGAACCTCCAGGCTTTCACTTGCCTCTGGAGACATGTTTGGCAGTGGCTGTACAGCAGAAGATTCTGGCCTAGATTTCTTGGCCGCCTTCTTCATTGATGGCTGTCCCTCACAGTGGGAAGGTCCCTCCACTGTGTCTTTAGCAAGAAGCTTAAGACATTGATTCTCCAGATAAAGTGTCAAAGAAAAAAGGCTAATATGAAGGGTCTTGGGAAAAGGCCTGACAGATAGAACAGGCTATATGGTTGTGTGAAGCGTCAAGGCAAAACAGACAGTGTCTGTGATGGCCTTTATGGGGAATCTCTCTCACATTGGCATTTAACCCTACAAGCAACAATATAGTAAAAGAAATATAAGACAGCAAAACCCCAGCAGGGCACTTATCTGTAACGGTTTGGTGAACCAGCAATGGTACAGGTGTTCAGACCGACTATCAAAAGATGGCATTCGGACTGGTGGCAAAGAAGTTCTGAGGATGGTATGTCAGGATGTCACCTTTATACCCTATGCTACATGAGGAGCATACTTGTGATCTACAGCGTACCTTAAAGCAGCCTAAAGTCTTTGGTATACTAGCCAGATGTCAGGCCGCACTTGGCTGGGGTTCCCTAGTGTAATGAATACCACAACAGTGAACTGGAAGGACATCTGATATGCACAAGCTGAAATTCCTAAGAAAAAAACGATATTTATTTGGAAGAGAAATATTCCTATGAAAAGTTGATAATGAGGGAGTCAGGCAGTACAGAACAGAAATTTCTGGTTGTGAGTTAATATCCCGCTACATTCTACACTCTGGAGTTCAATTTCTTCCACTTCCACTTATATACTGTGTAATTCAGACAGCTACACAACACCTTTACTACTGACCATTTTCCAGAAGTTCACAGCAAACTTTTGTTTCTGGCAATTTTTGTACCCTTTGTATAAAAGTCTGTATCTAAAAAATAGTTTAGCATTTTTTCATGAGACTTCCAGGGAATTTTACTTAAATAACTGCTAAGAAAACATCTGTAGCTTGTGCTCCTATCTGAAAAGTTAAGTGCCAGCTGCATCTTAAATTATAACTTAAAAAAGGAGAATTTTTAAATATCTTTTTATCCCTGAAGCTTACCAGCCATCAGCCCTCCAATGACCCATTAATCTACTTGCTCCCTTCTAGGCAATAATTAGTCATGGGAAACCATCCTCAAAGGCAGCCATCCTTTTTTTTCTGTAAAGCCCTAACCTTCCAATCCACCCTGGCTGACAGGTTCTGTCAGCATTGTTGGCCATAACTTATGCATTCTACTTTGCATGCTTGCTCTTGTTACAGCATGTACTGCTTGGTAAAAAGAAGAGACATGGAATCTGTGAACTAGTTCTCCTGTACTTTCAAAGTCTACAGTTGCATTCTCAAATAGAACCTGGCAGAAGGACCAAGTAAAAGTTATTAGGCCCAAAGTCTTGATGCAGAAAGAAGATGAGCAATTTATACGTGCAGCATTTTAACTCTACCATTATGACATGGGGTAGAAACATACGGCAAGACAGTGTGTACATAGTCCAGCCAATAAATGGAACAGGATAAGCAGCCATCATCTGTGAATTCATGGTATTCACTGTGATTTCCAAACACTATAACAAATTCACCAGAGACTCTCCGGCTGCAATTACTTTGTCTGTTGTCAGGGAGGCTAGCAGCCAGACATCCAAGTACAGGTACACTGACTCCTTGCAGTATCTGGTTCACTGCAATCATGGAAATGCACTTGGTGAACATCTTGGAGGCTGTGGTGTCCATAAAGAAGTGTTGTGAACGGACAGTGATTCCCTCCTACCTGAAAGCAGAGAAACCACCCAGGCTCCTTGGCCATCTGGATGTGAAGATAGGCTTCCTGGAGGTCTGAAGGGCACATCCATTCACCTTCAGACAGACAACTAACAACGGACTGGTCTGCAACCATATAAAAGGACTCAAAGAATTAAATGGTTTTGGCCTCTTACACTGAGTACAGGTTAGACTTCCCTGGTTTTCCATGGAACTAAAAAGAGCCTGTAGTAGCATAGCCATCTCTGGTTTGATGGAAGTTTTTAGCCGGTTCATTTTGGAAAGAGGTCTGGCACCTGTTTTAATGCTGCACTATTTTAATACAGTGAGACATGTAGTAGGGGACAACCGTGAATCTGGATATGGAAAGAAATTACGCAGACTCAGGTATTACTGTCTTGATCAACTTGCAAGTGTGACGGCAATCTAGCAAACATATGGAGGGACAGATGACACCCAACTTCTTCCAGACTGGAACAGTCAGGCAAAGCCTCAGAGAGTTGTCTGTTGCCCCTCTGAAGTGGGAACTAATCTGTTGGTTAATACCGTCTTTCAGATGGCAACTATTCTAGAAATTATCACAGCCATGTTGATACCTCTGGGAACCTTGGTTGATGCACTGATATTAGCTACACTGAAATCAAAGCTGTTTTGAAGGAGTTCTGGGAAGCTGGGCCAAAGACTCAAGTCAGTGGGGTGCTCAGTGTGAAGCCGATTCTGGAGTGTGCGTGGTGCTTGGCCCATACCCAGGACAACAGTGCATATTTCCTGCATGCTCTTGTAACCAAGCTGTACTTAGAGTTGTTTAATGATTCATTTTTCTGTGCTTTCTTCACACTTAAATCTGTTTAGTACCAGTGGTGTCAGTTGAGAGATGTCACCCCTAGTGCCCATCAGATTTTAGATGTTTAGATACTTTTATGTGCACGGGCAGCTAAGCATATCTGGTGACTACAATCCCTGTCTACCATCTTTTTCTCAGTGGTAGCTGTGGTAGGATTCAAACTCACATCCTTCTGTCATTCAACAGGCCTTTACAGTTGTGGTGTAAGGCAATTAGGGCCTCACAGTTACCATAAAGATCAACTCCACGCCATAGAAGCTGTCTTTACCTAGAGAATGCTGATGTCTGTGCTGTCACTGAGACATGTAAAGCTGCAGAGAACACACCAACAGTGCACGGTTATAATGCTTTCCACACATTTAGGCCAGCTACTTCACAGGCTGGGACTAAAGGTGGAGGTGTCTCAATTTACATAAAAAATAAATATACTACAAAGCTGGTCAAACAGGACAATGCAATTGAGCTGCTCCATGTTCAAATCACCATAGGTAAAATCCAGTACCATTTCCTTCCAAACTATAGGTCCCCCCCTCTATGACCCAGGAAACCCATATCATGTATATAAATGTATTAGAAACATTTAGTATCCAACTCAATACCATATTCATGGGTGACTTTAATTACAAAATTGAGATCCCCTGCACGGAAGTAATTGCACAGCTATAAACTGCATAAATGAACAAAAAAGGATAGCCAGCAACTGTACGCTGTGTAGGCACTTTAATGAGACATAAAACACAAGAGATAGCAGACCGTTTTTCAGCTAAGGGGTTAACCTAGCCTTCATCAGTGTAACAAATACAAAACATCTTGTGAGCCTATATATATATATATTATCCTTAATTAATGTTGAAATGTTATTGGTGAGCTCATAAATATTCATTCAAACCTGGGCTAAACAGCCCTCCTAATTTTACAATCCACTTCTTTTCCATAGCATTCAGTTTTGTATGCCAACCAGTTTTGTGATTTCTGTCACCTGTTATCCTATCTATAAATGTAAAATGAAAAGTCGCTGTGGTGTGTTGTAGGGCATGTTTAGACAAAGCATCGCTCATTCTTTTATGTCTGACATCACAAAGATGTTCAGAAATACGTAACCTGAGGGGTCTAGATGTTTGTCCAATATAAAAGGTGTGGCAACTGCAGGTAGCCAGATATATGACCCAATCTGTACTGCAATTTACAAAAAACTTGATATCAAATACCATGCTACAATTATCACCAGAAACATTTATAGTCTTCAACACTCCCATACAATTGCTGCAGTGGCCACAAGGCATGCAGCCAGTTAACTTGTCCCAGGAGATGGTAGTCTGAATGGTATCATGATAAGTAGATGAATATTGATGTTTGAAGTGGCTGAAATGAGACTCCAAATTTTTCCCTTTCCTAAAAGAAAAATGGCATGTTTCACCTAAATGTTCTGACAAAAAATTGTCCGCCAGTAATATGTTCTCTAATCACCTCGTACCAATGATTATTCAACTGGGGACTCATTCAAATACCACAAATCCACCTTTGTTCCACCAATGCACCATTGTGTGAGTCTTTTTCAAAATAGTGTACTCCAAGATCTGCATTTTAATTCAAATGTGACTCATGCAAGATGCAATAATCTCTCAAAGTCTGATATGTTGGCCTTACAAGAACTTGCCAATAATAAGAATTTGGTAATTATTTCTGCGGACAAAGGTGGTGCTGTGGTTGCCATGAATTGGTCACAATATGATGCTGAAGCTTGAAGACAACTAGATGATGGCAGATATTATACTAAAATCCCTCTTGATCCATCTATCATGTTTAAACAACAACTAGACAAATTTTTGGAATCAGCATTACAAAATGGAATCCTTACAGAATCTTCACAATCCTCCAGGTAGACCAATCGTGGCTGGTAATGGGTCCTTAACTAAACCAATATCACAATTCTTGACACAATATCTCAAACCATTACTCAAATGGGTGAGCCCCTATATATATATATATATGCAGATTTGTACATGGCTTACACAGAAGAACACATCATTTATGATACTACACATAATATCTACTTGGGGGAAATTGATATATGGCGTAGGTATCTGGACGATTGCCGGATGGTGTGGAGGTCTGATGTGGAATACCTTATGGAATTTATAGGGTATCTCAATGACAAGTGGGGTTTACAGTTTACGATCAATTAAAATCTAGACAGAATCACTTACCTGGATGTACTTATATCCAGGAATGATGATAACACTTTACAAACAGAAGTATTAGGTAAATACCCTGAATATAACACCCTAATCCATGCATTCAGCTTTCATCCAGCCCACATTGCAAAAAATATTCCCATGTCACAATTCATTTGGATGAGACGCATCTGTTCAGATAATTTTTTTGAATATTTTCACAGAGATTTAGTTCATATGTTTCAAGAAAGGGGATACAGCATGGGCCATGTCTATACAGCAAGCAACTATGTTGCCAATATTGACAGGAACGACCTTAAATATAAAGAGAAACCATAAATGACTACCATCAACGAGTTACATTTTACCACCACATATGGTAGGAATACCAACAAGTTAATAGAGGTGATTAGAAGACATTGGAACATATTACTGGCAGACAATTTTTTATCACAGCATTTAGGTGAAACATGCCAGTTTTCTTTTAGGAAAGGGAAAAATTTGGGGTCTCATTTCAGCCACTTCAAACATCAGTATCCATCTACTTATCATGATACCATTCAGACTACCATCTCCGGGGAAAACTTAACTGGCTGAATGCCTTATGGTCACTGCAGCAATTGTATCAGAGTATTGAAGATTAAAAATGTTTCTAGTAATAATTGTAGCATGGTATTTGATATCAAGTTTTTTGCAAATTGCAGTACAGATTGGGTCATATAGTTGGCTACCTGCAGTTGCCACGCATTTTATATTGGACAAACATCTAGACCTCTCAGGTTACGTATTTCTGAACATCTTTGTGATGCCAGACATAAAAGAATGAGCAATGCTTTGTCTAAACATGCCCTACAACACACCACAGCGACTTTTCATTTTACAATTACAGATAGGATAACAGGTGACAGAAATCACAAAACTGAATGCTATGGAAAAGAAGTGGATTGTAAAATTAGGAGGGCTGTTTAGCCCAGGTTTGAATGAATATTTATGAGCTCACCAATAACATTTTAACATTAATTAAGGATAATGTATATATAGGATCACAAGATGTTTTGTATTTGTTACACTGATGAAGGCCAGGTTAACCCTAGCCGAAACTAGTCTGTTTTTTCTTGTGTTTTATGTCTCATTAAAGTATCTACAGAGTGTACAGTTGCTGGCTATCCTTTTTTGACTTTAATTACCCCACTATTAACTGGGAATCCTATACAACACCAAACATACATGCACAGAGACTCCTGCATTTTGTAAACAAACTCCCTGGGCCAGACAGTCAATGCACCAACCAGGGCTGCAACCATACTGGATCTGGTCCTCAGTAATATGGGAGACTGCTGCACACCCTCTATTGTAATGCCTTCCCTGGTAAGGTCAGACCACAAAATGATCTCCTTTGAAGTAAAAATAAAACCTGGACCCCCAGCTAAACCTGGAATATTCAGGAACTATTCTAAGACCAACCTCCTGCAATTAAGCGAGAACCTGTCAAAATGTCAAGCCCCATAAACCCTGAGAACACTGCTGCCTATGCAGAAATGCTCACAGAAACCCTGTACAAATACATTAATAGCTGCGCAGAGGCAGCTGTTCCCACCAGGAAGAAGAACAGAACTAACTCAAAAAACAAGCCACCCTGGTGGAATCACAAAATCAATAGCCTGTATAACAGGAGGAAGAAAATCATGGCAAAAATTAGCAGGTGCACCACCCAGCCAGATAAAAGCACTCTCATCAAACTAAACAACTCGGAGGACAAATAAAGTCTACCAAAGCCAAATTTGAGGCAAGTTTCGCTTCCCAGGCCAGAACAACCAGAAAGCATTATTTAGCTATGTCCGCAACCTCAACAGCAATACACAATTCTGTAGAGAGCTTATTGTAAATAGTGGCATCTATACTGAGGCCAAAGATATAGCAAACTTCCTGGCTGATAAATTCAGCTCCTACTTTACCCCTCTCTCCCCTCAACTTTCTCTCAGGAAATATCATCAAATATAACTCCCCCTACTATCACTAGGGAACAGGTCCTTCAATGCTCTTTTTAAGACCAAAAACACTGCATCAGTGGGCCCAGACAATATCCCAGGATGCCTTTCTAAATAGCATGAAACATGACCTATCATGGCCTCTGGAATTACTATTTAACTGTTGCCTCCTAACAGGCTTCACGTCTCATGAATGGAGAAAGGCAACAGTCATCCCTCTGCATAAAGGTGGGCCATCTACAGAACCTGGAAACTACAGGCCCATAAGTCTCACTAGTGTTATATGTAAAGCCATGGAAAGAATTATCATGGAGATGATCAACAGAGATATAGTACACCTCCAGACACTGGACCCATCCCAGTTTGGTTTTGTCAAGGGTAGATCAAGCCTACTCAACCTGGTGGACTTCTTTGAGAAGGTCACCAAAGTAATGGATGACGGCAAAATCATTCACACTGCCTACCATGACTTGGCCAAGGCATTTGACAGAATACCCACGTGGGTATTGTTGACAAACTCAAGAGGTTAGGTACAAACCTGTATGTCACCCAGTGGATATCCAACTGGCTCATAGACAGAACCCAGGAAGTTAGAATTGGGGAGTCCACCTCTACAAAGAGGCCAGTCACAAGTGGAGTCCCTCAGGGATCAGTCCACAGACCGCACCTTTATGGCATTTACTTCTCAGAAGTCAAGGCTAATGTCAGTGGTCTCTGGCTGACTAAATTTGCAGATGATTGCAAATTAGGAGCAGTCATTGAATCCTGCACAGACCCAAATGTTCTCTAGGAGGGGCTGACACAGACAAACAACTGGTGTCAAACCGTGGACTGAAACTAAATGCTAAGAAATGCATAGAAGTATCCTTTGGGAAGTCAACCATCCCTGGTAACTATCAAACTGACAACACACCCTGTAGAGTTGCTCCAGTAGTCAGGGACGTAGGGGCACACATAGATAGTAATCTAGACTTTGACCATCACGTGTCTACAGTGGTGAGGAAATCATTCTATGTTGTGCAAGTTATAAACAAAGTTATAGAACCTAAGGCCACGGAAGTCATTTTTCCACTGTATACAACATTCATCAGACCTATCATGTAGTACAGTGCCCGTTCAGTATATACCTGACCAGGCATATCCAACAACTGGAATGTCCACAGAGGAACCTCACTAAAAGAATACAGGGCAAAAGTAAAATGTCCTATGCAGACCGCCTCAAGGCCCTATCCCTGTATTCTGTCTCCTACAAGCTTTTGAGGGGAACTCTATGCCTGGAATATAGGGCATTGTCAGACCCCACTCTGATGGACCTCCTGCATATCCACAAAACAAACAGCACCATAATTACCTGTTCTAAAGACTTAAACCTTGCCTGTAATATAAATAGGACCTTCTGGAGAGATAGGTATGTATCCCAGAGACTACCCTGTCTATGGGAACAGGCTCCCCTTCCACATGAAGAAGCATTCCTCCCTAACCCAATTCATGTGCAACTTGGACAACTGGATGGGAAACTGAAAATTCATCCCTGATTTGTCACCTATGTCTTTAATGGACACAGGTAACCTATAAATGGTTCATCTCCCAGGCCCATGCTTACACTTATCAAGGGTATCAGAACTTGTCAGAGATTTGGGATGCATGGCTAGGCTTAAAAATGTCCTTGTGGTCATTAGCCTAGTAAACACCTATGAACACTAGCAAATAAAGATCAGCAACTAACAAAAATTAAAACTGGCATTGAACTCAGAGAACCATAAACCTTCATTACATATAACACACATCAATGCACTGAATGAATTTATAATGGTACTACCAAGTCTGCCCCTAAAGATATTGCTAATACATCAAGAAAGCTATATTTTTAAACGCCTTTATTGAACTATCACTTGTGATATATGAAAACTTACATTTACATAAAAGTAATCAAAAAAGAAGTTATGTATTCACCAAAAAGTAATCAAAAAAGAAGTTATGTATTCACCATAACTTTCCATCTGTGTTGTCCATTTTCATTCGTCCTCAAACCTGTGGGTTTGGATTTAATCCTCAGATCTGACTCGGCTGTTGCAATAGCTTGTAGCAACCAAAAAGCTCTCAAACTCTTCACCTACCCATTATACACCCTTCTAAGTTACCTCAGATCTTGTTTGCTACTATGTGAAGAAACACACACACACACATATACATATACATATATATATATATATATATATATATATATATACATATATATATATATATATATGTATATATATATATATATATACATATATATATATATATATATATATATATACACATATATACATTTATAAATATGTATAATTAAGTATACCAACAGAAAAGTGAGACTTATTCAGGAGCTCAGTACAAGGAAATGACAATTTAGGACCACTCACTATTACAGGAGTAGCAAGGTTGGGGGATGGAGGGTGACCCATTTGAGGAAGAATGAAAATGGACAACACAGATGGAACATTACGGTGAGTATATAGCTTCTTTATCTGATGTTGTCAATTTTCATTCTATCCTAAAACCTGTGGGACAGAGTCCCCAGCTACCTTATACCATGGGTGGACTCATGGAAAGATGTTCATCAGTACCATTGAACCAAATGAAGCTAATCTCTTGGAGACCAAATCCAATTTGTAATGAGTGACAAAGGTACGGGGGTAGCCCAAGTAGCGGCTGCACATGTATCATCCATGGACACACTACACTAGAATAGTGCTGAAGCCACCATGGCTCTCGTTGAATGGCCTTACAAAGGTTTCAAGGAATTCAGACCTCATTTCTTGCAAATGTAAGAAATACAATCTGTGATACATCTAGCTAATGTTACTTTGGTCACTGGATTTCCCAGCTTCCATCTGAAAAGGAGACAAAAAGTTGGCCAAATTTCCTTATACTTTTTTTGTTCTATGAAAGTAAAAACTTAATTGCCTGTGAACATCTGATAAGTTCAGCAGGTATTCACCTTTATTTGAAAATCTTGTAAAGAACACTAGTAAATTAATGGATTGGTTGATATTGTTGTCTGACACTATTTTAGGCAAAAAAGATGGGTTAATATGTAATGAAACTCTGCCTTTATGAAAGATAAAATATGGTGGTTGAGATGACAAGGCTTTAATCTTTGACGTTCTTCTTGAAGATGTTATGGTTACTAAAAACATAGTTTTCAAAAGAGGAACTTGTGATCACATGTACCTGCTGGTTCAGATGGGGATTGTGTAATTTCTTGCAGCACCCAATTCAGGTCCCAAGAAGGAGTAGTGTCTTTATAAAGGGTTTTTAAGCAAGAGTTCCCATTAGAAAAGCTTTACAGAGTTTGTGTGACGCAAATGAAGATCCTTGATAGCCAATGTGAAAATTGGACATTGCAGCTAGTTGTACCCTTGTTGTAGAAGAAATTGCTCCTTCGTTAAAAAACTGGGCTAAGAACTCAAGGATCCTATGAACCAGAGCTGAGAATGGGTCCAGGTCATTCTGCTGTGCCCAGAAAACAGATATCTTCCATTTACTAGAGTATAGTTTACACGTAGAGGGGTTAAGAGAGGACAAGAGAATGCAACAGGCTGGAGAAGACAGCATAGGTTGTTTGGCTATTAATGGAATTGTAGAAGCCAGACAGTTAGCTTGAGGTTTGGAATGTCTGGGTGAATCATGTCTGTTGGGTGAGACAGGAGGTCCACATCTGGATCCAGAATCCAAGGGTGCATCAGTAAATGAGGCCAAAGGAAGGAAAACTAAATCTGTCGAGGCCATTGCAGTGCAATGAGGATTACTTTCTTCTTCAACCTGCTCACTTTTTGTAAAAATCTGGGGATTAATGGAGTCAGAGGAAAGGCATACAGGAGAACAGGAGGCCAATCATGAAGAAGAGCATCCCTTGAGGATTCCCATCATGGAGGGATCAGGGCAAAATAGCTGATGTACTGTTGTTTACGGGAGAGGCAAAAAGATCACAGCAAGGTTGGTCCCATTTGCAGAATATCCTTTCCGCCACTATTTGATTGAGGGACCACTCATGAGGCATGAGTATGCATCTGTTCAGTTTGTCTGCTATCACACTGGACTTCCCTGGAATGTGCGTTGCAATGAGAAAACAGTTGGATGAGATCGCCCACTGCCACACCCTGAGTGTTTCCTGACACAAGGGATACAATTTGGTTCCTCTTTGTTTGTTGATGTACCAGACTACAGACATGTTGTCTGATTGAACTGCAACTGTTCCCAAGGGGTGAGCATTCTGTAAGGCCTGCAACGCTAGTAGCACTGCTCTCATCTCTAGGACACTGATCTGCAAGTTGGCCTCTTCTGGGAAACAAGTGTCTTTAACTGTATTCCCCAGAAAATGCTCCCCCAACCCTAGCTGGGAAGTGTCCATGGTCACTGTGGCCATTGTGGGGGGGGGGGGGGGGTAAACCTTGTAGAATTTAATAGGATTGAATCCACCATAATAGGTCTTGCTTGCAAATGTTGGTGATTCTTATCTGGGCCGACAGTGGTTGGTGTAGAAGAAGAAGCCACTGCAAAATTCTCATGTGAAGCCTCGCCACCGGAACAAGTGTTATTGCCGCCATAAACCCTAATAGCCTGAAGAACCAGGCACAAAGAAACCTTTGTATTGTTAGTAATCTTCCTGACTTCCAATCTGAAAGTTTCTACTCTCATCGGTGGAAGAGAAGCTATTGTTTTGCTTGTGTTTAGATTTGTCCCTATGAATTCTAAACGTTGAGTAGGCTCTGGTAATGCTTTTTTGTAATTTATAGTTATTCCCAGATTGGAACAAATTTGGATAACACTGCCTCTTGGTTTTAGTACTAGATGCCTGGTTGGGGCAGATATGAGGGATACGAGTCAGTTGCCCAAATATGGAAAGACCTGGAATCCTGGCAGTCTGAGGTGAGCTGTTACCATTGTCATGCTTTTGGTGAACACTCTGGGGGCTGTGGTGAAACCAAAGGGCAGTGCACTGAACTGATAATGACTAGCTCCCAGATGGAAGCATAGGTGCTTTCTGGATCTGTCCATCTTTATGTGGAAATATATCCAATCGTCCTTTTCCAAGAACAGGAGAATGGACTGAACCGTCACCATCCAGAACTTGCTGCATCAATCTAATTTGTTTAATTTGCTGAGATCCAAAATCAGTCTCCAGCCCCCTGTCTGTTTTGGTACTAGAAAGAACCTTGAGTAAGTTCCGGATTCTCTTTGATCTGGGGGGGGGACCTCTTGGATGATTCTTTTTTCTAGCAGCCTTTGAGCTTGAACTTGAAAGGCTGCCTGATCCCTCTGACTGGGTGGAACATTGGGGATTTTTTTTTGTTTTGGGCAAGAGGAAAAGAAAAGGGTATAAAGTATACCCTGGAAATGAACCTCTGCATCCATGTATCAGATGTCATTTCTAGCCAAGCTGTCTGTTGTAGGGACAACTGTAATGTAAGGTAAACGCCTAAACCATTAGGCCAATTTCCCACTGACCCCAGAATGCCTCCAGAGTAGGGCAATTGGGCCTCCTTTCAGGAGTGCTGGAAGGGTCTACCAAAGAAAGCATCTCTAGACCCTTATTAGAGTATGCAGGTCTCTGCTGCAAGGGTGGCATCTTCCATTAGAGTCCCCACCCCTGCCTCTAGGGGGAGTACTGCCATGGGTTTCTCAAAAGACCCTTGTGATTTTTTTTTGAACCACATCTTTCTACTACTTCTCTGGTTCCTGGAGTAAGGTCACAGAGGAGTAGAAAAATGTATGCCCGAGGCAGATAGGGTCTTCCCATCTTCCTCACACCTGGACAAGGTATCTTTTACATCAGGGTTGAACAAGGAGGTACTGTCAAAGGGAGTACTGATGAACAAAGACTTGAAAAGCTCAGTGAAGTCACATAAGCGCATCCAGTCATGTCTCCTTATTTATATATTTATATACATATATACATATATATATATATGTATATATATATATATATATATATATATATATATATATACACACATACACACACACCTGAACCCGCTGCTCTACTTGTTCCTTCGGCAACAAGTGAAATTAGCCTTATTGAAGAGTTAGATATGGATTGCAGGGTGGACAGCTGAGGAGCAACTGAGGCTTGTACTTATTCAACACGGCTCATGAAAGGGTATTTGACAGCTCATTGATCAAATCACTTTGCAATCTCTCAAAATGAGAAAGATAATTCAGGGATCTTACAGTGAAGATTGCTGACACAGAAACACAATTCCAAAATCTATCCATCATCCTGGACTCCTTGTTAGAAGGATGGATAGAAGAACTTTTTTCAACAAGTTTTTTCTTGGAGGCTGCCGCCACGACCATAACATCTAGCGGCACACCTTTAGTCCAGAAATGTTTGCTCTCTGAGAATGTAATAATTTTGTCTGGTCTCTGGGGAACAGATTCGATAGTGTCTGGGGCATTCCATGCTTGCCGAGAGATCAACTTAATGAGTTCATCGGTAAAGGCAGGGTCACCCACGAGATAGACTGACAGGCACCAAACACCACCACATATGCAGACTCCTCAGACAAAGGGTTGCTGGACTTCCAGCCACTTCTCTGTTTTAGGATTTTTAAGATGTCTCCAAAGAAGACATCATCAGGAGGTGACCTTGGGGATCCTTCGCCCTTATAGTCCGCAGTGGAGTCCTGGTGCCTCCTCTTACACGTCCTCTTCTTAGAGACTTCCTCTGTGGGATGTTCTGGAGAGGTATTAGAAGAGGGGGGGGGGCCCTGTTGGGAAGTCTGGGGTCTGGGATTACCCACGTACTCTCCAGCCAAGACCAAAATAGCTGGTCAAGAGGAGAAGGTCAACACTTGCACCACACTACATGGAACACACAGCCCTCCAGAACACACTCCACCATTGCCTTCACATAAAAACACAAACCACACACCCACCTTCGCAGAGGCTCTCAATAAAAATCTACCCAAACAGCAGAGACCTCCAAGGCAGAAATGCACTCGACCACCACAACACAAGACTAATCACAAGACACATAACCCTCCTAAACAGTGCCACTCAACCAAAGCCCCTAAGGTAAAACAGCATGCTCAACACACTAGTCACATGTGATTCGATAGTGAAGCACATTGATGTCCCACTCACTAGGATGAATAAGGAGAAAGTAACAGTCAGCTGCCTGTCAGGTGCCAGGATCCGCCACATAACCCATGCACTCAGGTCCCTCAACAACAGGTACAAATATGACTCTGTCATTGCACATGTGGGTGTGAATGACATGAGACGTACCTCCCTGAACTACATGAAAAGAGACATGGAGCAGCTCTCGGATTATGTAGCCCAGGTGGGTATGACCCTAGCCCTTAGCAGCCTCCTACCATCACCTAGAATGATACCACAGTACAAGCAGAAAATGATTGATTTCAACAACTGGCTAAGTTTTTGGTGTCGTTCTAAGGGGATCTAGTATCTGTCTGCCTGGGATGACATGATTGACAGGCCTCGATGCTTTGCCAGAGATAGCCTGCATCTGTCACCCCTGGGCTTCCAGATACTGGCAAAGGCTCTTGCCACCCCTATAGTGCCTTTTTTAGGCGGTGTTCCAAAGACCTAATTACCACCATAACAGCTACAAATAAATGCAATCTGAGGGTCATGCTGCTCAACGCTAGAAGTCTAAACCTCAAAATGCACTTGCTTGAAGCACTCCTTAAAATGGAGATCATTAACATTTGTGCTGACCTGGTTCAAGGCAGCAGAAAGCACCCCCTGCACTTCCAGGCTAGAACTCATTCCACACCTTTCGGCCCCAGAACTTGGACCGAAGCTCCAAAGGCTGTGGTCTTTCCATATTCATAAAGGATGCGCACACCTCCAGACTGGTAGCCCAGCATAATGCATCAGAGAAACTTCAAGTGCAGCGAACATTGGATAAGACAGCGATTCAGGTCATAGCCTGCTATATGTCTCCAACCATGTCCCAAGACTCACACTCCACGTTTCTAAGCACCCTGGAGAATATCAGGGTCCAACCCAACACTCTCATACTGGGTGACTTCAACTACCCCTCCATTACTCATGTACCAATTCACTTGCCCAACATTTCCTGGAATTCATTAACTCCAATGTCCTAGACCAGCTCATTATTACCCCCACTAGAGGTAGCAACATTCTTGACCTGGTCATTACTAACATGAGCGACCATTGCGCTATACCAATAGTCAAATCCTTCCTGGTTAGAACCGAACACAAACTAATCACCTTGGAATTCCAAATCCCTCCCACCCCCCGCAAAGGTAACCACCATGAAAAACTTCTCCAAAGCTAACTCTGAGCTCCTATAAACAGAGGCGGCTAACTTCACAGCACCCATGCAATTGGAGAACAGCTGCATGACCGTCGAATCATACACTAATGCCTTGTATGAACACGTACACAAATGCATGGATCTCGCCATACCCAATAGAACCAAGATGCTCTCCTCCAACAAAATGAAGCCAATCTGGTGGTACTCTGACATAAACAAACTCTACAACAGAAGGAGGAAACTGATGCGGAATAAGGTGAACTCCCAAGACTGGAAAAACTCTTAACAGCCTCAACAAAAAGCTGAGGTCCTTCATCAAATCCAAAGCTAGTTATGAAAACAGAATTGCATCAGATAGTAAAGACAACCACAAGGTCTTCTATAGTTATGTAAAGAATCTCAACGGCAATACCCAGATTTGCTCGGTGCTATTGCACAATGGCACAGCCCATACCGAGCCAACTGATATTGTCAATATACAGGCCGACAGATTCAGTGCCAACTTTACCCTTCTCTTCCCAACCAAAGGACCAATCACAATACTAGTAGATTGCCAGGCACCCAGTACTACTGCTGCACAGGTTAAAACAGCACTGTCCAAGGCCAAGAATACAGCTTCTATGGGACTTGACAATATCCCTGGCTATGTTCTACATGAACTACAGAGTGAACTGGCACCTCTCCTATATGCCATGTTCAGTCACAGCCTCACCTCAGGCTCTGTCCCTACCGAATGGTGCACTGCTACAGTCATACCTCTCCACAAAGGAAGAGCAACTACAGACCCTAGGAACTATCGCCCCATTAGCCTGATGAGTCTGATATGCAAAGCTATGGAACGCATCATTATGAACCTAATAAACAAGGATATAGGGAATCTCCAAACTCTGGATCCCACGCAGTTTGGTTTTGTGAAGGGTAAAGCATGCCTGCTCAATCTGGTCGACCTTCTTTGAGTCGGTCACCAGAGCTGGGGATGAAGGCAAGGTGGTTCATACAGACTACCTTGATCTGGCCAAGGCCTCGAATACCATTCCCCACTCAGGAATCATAAAAAACTCACTAAGCTAGGCATCAACCCCTATATCACAAGGTGGGTTGCAAACTGACTCCCAGACAGAACCCACAGTGTGAAAGTAGCTAACTCCAAGTCAGACTGCCGACCAGTCATGAGTTGAGTCCCACAGGGTTCGGTCCTGGATCCTCTCCTGTTTGGTATCTACTTCTCTGAAGTCCAGCCCAACACAAAGGGACTCTGGCTGACAAAGTTCACAGATGATTACAAGTTGGGTGCCATAATCAACTCCCCAAATGATGCTGACATCCTACAAAAAGGCCTCACTGAGACCAACGACTGGAGTCAGAACCATGGCCTTAAGCTCAATGCCCAAAAATGTGTCATCCCCTTTGGGAAAACCCAGTTCCCATGAATTACCACATCGATGGTAGTCCACTGAACACAGAAGACATTGTAAGAAATATGGGAACACAGGTTGACAGCAACCTCTCTTTTGACCACCACAGTGTCACTGTGGTCAAAATGTCCTTCTATGTGGCACATCTCATTACTAAGGGTTTTGCATCCAGGAAGAAAGAGGTCATTGTCTCCCTCTACTCTTCCCTCATTGGGCCAATCAATTGAGTACAAGGCCCCATTTGGCATGTACCACACTAGACACCTGCAACAACTGGAGAGGCCGCAAAAGTACCTCACAAAGAGGATCCTAGGCCTTAAACACTTGTCCTACATGGACAGATTCAAATAACTCCAACTATTCTCTATCTCATATCGCCTACTTAGAGGTGATCTCTGCTTCACTTACAAAGCCGTATCTAACCCAGCTCTGTTAGAAATGCAATATCTAAAGAAATCCCAATCCCTCCACACTACACACTCCAGGACCTCAACCTCATTACCACAAACAGAACAAGCTGGAGGGACAGGTTCATAACCCAGAGACTGCCCATGCTATGGAATAGACTTCCCATACATGTCAAGCAGAGTGCCTCACTGGCCCTCTACAAGAGGAATCTTGATGAATGGATGGGAAATAGAAAATTCACCCCAGGGATCACTCCAGTGACTCTCCTCGACAGAGGCACTGGGAACCAAGGTCAGGTGACACAATGCCAGGGTAATCATATGGGCTAGGCTTGTAAAGGCTCCAGGGCCATTAGCCTAGTACACACCTTTGAACCTATTTAGTGCCCACTGTCCCTGAGGGAGATCCAAGTGAGAAACCGTGCACAGAGTTGTCAAAGTTGAAGGTTGTGGATCCAAGGGGGTAGGCAGTGTCTGAGCTGCAGAGGCAGACATTGCTCTCTCCAGAGTCTCAGATGCTGACTGTCCCTGAGAAGGAAATGACCCCAGATCAGAGACAGCAAGCCTCTCAGTCATAGTCCCCTCCTTCTCAGAAGACAATCTCCCAGAGGTCGAAGCTAGAGATGAGCCGGTCCTTGCATAGGCTCTGTGATGGCTCAGAAAATCTCAGAGACGAATCCATCACCTAGGTGCCGACAAGGCTGCTACTGCTCTGACAGGTCTCTGGTTCCGACTGGGCCAAAGAACTCAGACCAAAAATCGGATCCGAGGAAAGGGAGATCCTCGGATCCAATACAAATAATGCCAGGCAGTCTGGATACAATAGCTCCGATGCTTCGAAGGAAGTCAAAGGAGGAAGAAGTGGAGGGATAGCTGATGCATGGAACTCCTGACCTGAAGGGGTAGGAGACAAAGGAGCCACTGACATTTCCTGCACCCAGAGAATCTTAACTAGTCTCTCTACGTCTTCTTCGGCAAGACTCTTAGAAGAGCGATTTGACATGACTGATAGAGATTTAGGTCTCTCCAGGAAAGGACATGGAACCCTAGAAGGAACCAGGTCAAAACAGAGTGAATATCAAGCCCTAAGAAGGTATATCTAATCCAAACAGTCCTTCTTACTTGGTTGGGATGGATCCAAAATAGTCAGTTCTACAGATATGAATGTTTTTGCTTTTAGATCCAATGAAATTGTCAGATCTGCTGCCTTGACTTTTTCGCAGTAGAATCCGAAGGAAAAGTCGGCTCAGAAACAGGTCTTTTTCTTCCTTTGTCTGAGACGCTAGAGGATGAGAAGCAGGGTTAGATTGTTCAGACTTTTATTTTGCTTTTTCCTTTGGTGTTCCTCCAGAAATTGCCTCACCAAAGGAGGAAGGCAAAAGACCTTTTAATATAACCTTATTTTTACATTCAACTAATGGTCTGTGGTTGAATGCATGACAAACAGCACAGTCCTCCTGCGGGTGAAGGGGGCCAAGGCAATAGACACTCAAGGCATGCGACTGCATTTTTCACACTTTTTAGAGCTAGACATCTTATCTTTATCTGCCATTATAACAGAAAAAATACAACACAAGAGAGGAAAAAAAATATTTTACTCTACTACTACTACTACTATTTTTTTTTTTTAGGACAGGAAGAAAACAGGAACCAGAGCAAACATATCAACAATAGCAAAGACAGTTACACTAAAAAAGTGCACAAAGGAAAGAAAATACTAGCTATTGTATCATAAGGTACTTTCGTACAAAGAAGAAAGAAAAGTATTTAAACTATTAAATTAAGCAGGTTGCTAAAGTATGGGGATAGAAGAGAGTTTAAATGAAACTATATAAGGGAAGTTTTGAAGAAAACAATATTAAAAATAACATTGAAAAATCACTTAGCTTCCAGACAGCAATCTGAGAACCATGTCTTCGCAAAACGGCAAACAAGAGTTAAGGTAACTTAGAAGGGTGCATTATGTGTAAGGGAAAGCTAGAGAGCTTTTTGGTTGCCACGAGCTACTGCAACAGCCAAGTCAGATCAACCCACAGGTTTGAGGACAGAATAAAAATTGGCAACATCAGATCTATAATTACAAGTTTACATTTACGTTACACATCACATATATTATGTATCATATCACCAAAGCAACATTATATAAATTGTTCAGTTCCTGCCTTCTTAAACCTAATTCCTCCTCCAAAATATTTTTCTGAATGTATCGCTCAAAATTTCTATTTTTTTTTCTGCAACTTACTCCTACTCTTTTCTAAAGATTCGACTTCTTGTCCTTTTATCTCTGCTACAATATTCACTACTTCAACTATAGCTAGTTTAAATTTTGATTTCCATTTTCTAATTATTGCTTTTTTGGTAGCCACCAGAATTGTACTTAAGGCATAACTTTGTCTAGGCAATTCAGATCCTGTATCCAACTTCAAAATAAAAAAAAAAAATTCCTTAGTTACACTCATTTGCTCACCCAGTACTCTGGACAGAGTACTCTGTAGGGAATTTTTAAACTCTGCCAATTCATTACATGCCAACAAAGAATATTTATGTAAAATCTTACCATAACCATAGATGTCCTTTTCTTCTATATGCTGTAGTACTCATAACATGAGGGGAGTCCACCCCTGGTTGACTCGTATGTCCGGCCAGAATACAAAAGTATAATGCTACTGTGAGGTATGTGCGATGCCACACATCAGTTAGCATACGTCGGTCATAAAGAGACATCAGGTATAAAGCGGATGTCAGCCTGTACGTACCTCAGAACTGAATGCTGCAAAAGCACCAGCCTTATCTTAGGTGACGAAAACATGTAATCAGGGTCCAGGCAAGCATCAGGGGAAGGCGGGGGGGGGGTAAGTAATAGTGCAACATATAGAAGAGAAGAACATCTATGGTTATGGTAAGACTTTACACAACTATTCTATGTCCTTCTATTCCTATGCTGCAGTATGCATAACATGAGGGAGAGTGCCAAAGGTCAAGCAGAGGAAGAAATGGGTGGAGGAGCAGAAGCATTTTCCACAAAACCATGCAGAATAGCTCTGGCAAACCCAGCCCTGGACTTGGAGATGACATCTAATTTATAGTGTTTAGTGAATGTATAAACAGACGACCAGGTACCTGCTTCCAGGATAGAGCAAGTGTCTGAGCCATTAAAGAAGGCTCCAGAGAAGGACACTGCCCTAGTGGAATGTGCCCTCACAGGAGAAGACAGACTCTTTCTACTGGCTAGATAATAGAAAGAAATGGCTTTAGATATCCAAAAGGAGATAATCTGCTTAGAAACAGGTTGACCCAGGGTCCTTGAGTGATAAGAAACAAGCAGGCGTTCAGATTTACAGATAGGATTGGTTTTGTTCAGGTAGCATCCGAGTTGTTCGTGCACATCTAAAGTGTGCATAATCCTCTCACTGGAGGATTGGGAAGAAAACAAAAAAGGTTGGAAGGTTGATAGACTGATTGAGAGAGAACTCATTAACCACCTTGGGCATAAAGAAGGGGTTAGTGCATAAAGAGACCCTATCCCTGTGGAAGACTGAAGGGGGAAGTAGATATCAGCGCTTGTAACTCAGAACCCTTCTGGCAGAAGTAATTGCCAAG
This sequence comes from Protopterus annectens, assembly GCF_019279795.1. Lineage (NCBI taxonomy): Eukaryota > Metazoa > Chordata > Ceratodontiformes > Protopteridae > Protopterus > Protopterus annectens. The sequence continues at coordinate 1,043,607,489 of NC_056739.1, read as the reverse complement.
AGAAGAACAGTTTTTCAGGAAGGTGTTGTAGAGAAGAGGAACTTGCTAGCTCAAATGGGGTCAGGGTAAGTTTCTCCAAAACAAAATTGAGATCCCAGTGAGGAGGAACTGGTTTCCTTGGTGGTCTGATGTGAAGGACCCTTAACAGTATAACTTCCAACCTAGAAGCTAAAGGTGGAGACCTAGGCAGACATGCAGAGATAGCAGAAAGATGGGCTTTAACTGAAGAGTAAGACATCCACTCCATCAGTTCACACAGATAGGACAAGACCACTGGGGCATCCACTAAACAGTGGTTGTAAATCCTTTTTTGAGACACCAGATGGAAAATCTCTTCTATCTGGAAACGTATGATTTCCTAGTTGTGGGTTTTCTGGGCTCCTGCAGAACTTGAAGCACACCCTCAGAAAAAAGTTGTCTGAAGGGAATCAAAACCCTATCACCCATAGAGTCAGGTTTATAGTTGACATCTGTGGATGTACTAAAGTTTCCTTGTGTGTGAGTGTGACGTGCGAGTACGTCCATCCTGTGGGGTAATCTGTGGTGATTGCACTTGGTTAAATGCAGGAGGAAGGGGAAACAATGTTGTCTTGGTCAAAAGGGGGTCACCAGAAAGGTTTTGGTTGTTACTGCTGGATTTTCACCAGGACCTTTTGGAGAAGTGGGAAGGGGGGAAAAGCATAGAAAAACATCCCCTTCCAAAAAAAGGACAGAGTGTCCACCTTCCATGGCAAGAGATGTGGGATCCTGGCACAAAATTTGGGAAGCTGTCTGTTCATGGGTGAGGCAAAGAGATCTATCTGAGGTATACTCCATCAATGGACCAGGTCCAGAAACACATCCCAGTGTAACATCCATTTGTGGGATTGAGTCATGAACCTGATGAGTGTGTCTGCCACAACATTCTGAGTTGAGGCAATGTAGACAGCCTGAACAGAGACTTGACTCCAAGGCTAGCTTCCAGGCCTGTACAGCCAGTCTGCACAGGAGATGGCCTGTACAGCCAGTCTGCACAGGAGATGAGACTTTGTCCTTCCCTGTTTGTTGGCATACCAGAGGACCATGGGTGGTCTGTGAACCACCTCAGGACCCCTGGGGATAGCACAGGCTTTAAGATTTGGAGGACAAAAATCAAGGTCCTCATTTCCTTTATGTTGATGTGTTACTTTGTTTGGGTTGGAGACCAGACATGTTTGACCTTCCAGGATTCCAGTGTTACACCCCATCCTACACCCGAAGCATCCGTGTACAGTTCCTGAGTGGGAAGAGGTGGTTTTAAGAGTAGGCCTGCATTCCTTGCAACCTGAAGTATCCACCAGTCTAACTCCCTTTTCAAGCGGGGTATGAGTGGGACAACAAAGTCCAGAGAGTGGGAGTGTTGCATCCAACCTGTCCTCAAGAACCACTGGAATTTTCTCATGTGCAACTTGGCTAAAGGAAGTATGGGAATTATTGAGGCCATAACCACAGGTGACGTAGAAAGTCCCTGGCAGATATTGAAGGGGCAAGAGGTCCTGGAAATAAGAGGTAAGTGACAGGACCTTTTCTGGAGGTAAGGAGGCTAGCATCCTGTCTGTTTGTATCCTGCAGCAAGAAAAACGTGGTGTTGGGAAGGGGTCAGAGTACACTTCTGACAGTTTATTGTGAAACCTAGACTCTCCAGGAGAGACACCGTGAAAAAGAGATTTTCCTGAAGGATATCTGGGGATGGGGCCTGGGTGAAAAGATCATCTAGGTATGGAAAAATCTGTATACCCTGTAGTCTGCAGTAGGCTAAGGCAGGAGCTAAGCATTTTGTGAAGACCCTCAGTGCAGTAGACAGACCAAAGGGCAACACACAGAACTGAAAATGTTAGGAAGCAACAGACACCAAATAAATTTCTTGAACCGGAGGTGGATGGGGATAGGTAGGCATCTTTGATGTTCAATGACACCATAAAGGCCTGGGGAAGTATGAGTGGGAGAAGAGTGAGTAAAAGTCAGCATATGAAAGGTGGGAACTTTCAGAATGGTATTTAGATGGGAAAGGTCCCTCCAGTGGCCATCCTTCCTGGGATCCAGAAACATCCTGGAGTAAAATCTTTTTCCTGCTTGAGACAGCAGGACTTCCTGAATAGTGTCCTGAGACAGAAGGCTGGATATGACCTAGGGAAAGAATTCCAGTTGTTCTTTTCATGGTTGTAGGATGCCCCTGAAGGAGGGAAGAGTTTCCCACACCATAAATATCCTTGTTGGATGTTGGAAAATACTCAAGAGGCCTAGGTTATCTGAATCCAAGCAGGGAGAGAGAGAGGTGAAGAAAGAAAGGAGTAGATGGGCCTGGAGGCAGGTAGTCACAGACTATCAGGCTTAGCCTGAAAGGGCTGTTTGAGTCGGAGTAGAGGAAGCAGACTTTGAAGGGCTTTGTTTCCTGGAATCCCTCTTACCTTTGGTAGATGGTGGCCTAGCTAGCTTTATGACAAAATTGGTTTTGATAGGGTAATTCCTCTGGTACCTGGGGACAGGGAAACAAATATGTTTTAGATCCTGGAGCTCCTTGCCCCTTTCTTTCTATTTTAATAAATCTGCAGCCGAGTTTCCAAACAAGGCTTTGTTGCCCAGAGGGGCATCTATTATCTTGGCTTTAATATCATCAGGCGAGGGTTGAAGCCTGAGCCATGAATACCTCCTCAGGACACACCCAGATGCAGCTGCCCTAGCTGAGGCCTTCATGGCATAATAACTGCACTTGGAGTGCCTTGTAACCTGGGCAGAAGAACTGAGAATGGAGGAGAGCTTAGCCTTGATGGAAAAATCAAAGAGCTCAGAAAGGAGCTTTCCTGACTCTAAGAGTGCTAGGGGAATATCTGGCTATACGAGATTGATAATTAATTGCCCTGAAGGCCAAAGTAGCAGACACATATACTTTTTCCCTAATCTTTCCATGACTTTGTTCTCCTTATCCGAGTGAGGCAAGGACGTAGAAGGCAATAATTTGGAAGCCTTGTATACAGAAACGGATATGGTAGCTGGCTCTGTAGAGGGGGGGTTTTGAAGAGGAATTTGGAGCCCTCTGGTACCTTATAAAATCTATCTGGGTGCTTGGCAGCTGGAGGCAGGGAGACTGGGCATTTAGAAGTAGCTGTAAAGGCATCTAAGAAAGCTGATAGGACATGGGGGAATGGCAGATGGAGAAGGACAGTCCCCCTGAAGGAGGTCAAAATACCTCTTTTGTATGTCAGACACTTGGCAACAGTCCCATTTGAAGAATTATTTAATCTTCAAAATAGTTTCCCCAAAGGAAATATCCTCCCCAGGAGAGTCCGTACCATTAGATTTCTCTTCTGGTGAGGCATAACCCAAATGGGAAAAAATTGGGGTTGAATAAGCCAGGGATTCATCTCTTGGTGATTCCTCATCATACGAGGAAATATTCTCAGAGGTCCTCTTTAAGGGAGTGGGGGGGGGGGGACAGGAGAAGAGAAAGAAGGAGCCAGTCTGATGTAGAGCCATAAAGGCAATGAATAGGCCTTGGGAGAAGGCCTGCCAAGCCACTGTTTGATCCTGGGAAACCAGAGTAGTAGGTTTAGTTTTGACTTTTTTCTTTTTAGGAGCTTCCATGTGGTGGAAGGTGGATAGGCCAGATCTTGGCCTGCACTCCACGATGTCTGTAGGCACATCCTCCCAGATGATGATATGGGTGACTCTATGTGGGCCTTCATTAATTACAAGCAGTGGTTCCCCACTACGCCGAGTCGGACACCTGTAATTCCCTTGCAGACATGCTGGTAGGATCCATCATAGCCTCCACTGTGGTACAGATTGAAGGTACATCTACCGACTTCGGGACAGCCTTTAGGCCCACATCGGCCTCAGGAGGGACATCTGGAAGAATGGGAGAATCAGAAACATCAGGCCATGACTTCTTGGCCTTTTTAGGTTGCGGCTCATCTGAAGGGCCTGACACTGCCTCCATATCTTGCACTAGACACTTAAGGTGCTGATTCTCAAGATACAATTTCAGGGAAGCTAGACGGCTGTAAAGGGTTTTGGGTACAAAGACCTTATAAATAGCACAGGTGGGATGGTCATGTTCTGGGCCTAAGCAAAACAACCAGAGTTTGTGTGAATCCTTATGTGGAATCTGCCTTTCACACTGACACTTGCCCTTCCTAGTTGCCGAAATTTAAAGAAAAAAATCTCAACGGGGTACTTATCTGAACCAAAGTGCATGACTTATCTGGTGAGCTACAACCAGAGCAGCCGATCGGAGAGGTGGCAGAAAAGTTCTGAGGTTGGTACTTGTTGACGTCTGCTTTATTCTCGACATATCCTTATGACCGTCGTATGGTAGCTGATGTGCAGTGTCGCACGTACCTCACAGTAGCACTAGACGTCTGTATTCTGGCTAAACGTATGAGTCAGCAGGGGGTGGATTACCCTCATGTTATGAACACTGCAGCATATGAATAGAAGAACATCATATGGTCCCAGGTACCTCTTTCTTCCCCAGTACACCTCCAACAATTGCCATCTATCTGATGAAAAACTCTTTAGAGTCTGCTTGGTGTATAAAAGTATCTATTTACAGACAAAAATCCTAAATCTTCTAGATTTTGTTGCATATTTTTGAGCCACACATACATCCTCCCATTATTTTTTGCGAAACGCTTATCTAATCTTTCTCCCAATCTTTTCTAACCTCCTCTGATTGATTCCCATAGTTACTGTGCAATATTTTATATGCCCTACTAATTATCCTTTCTTTAACAGCAGTCTCTGCTCTAGATCCAATTAAAAACTCAACCAGTGCAGGTTGCTCATTTAGGATTTCCTTATCCCTTTGTCTATACTCTGAAATCAATCTGTCTTAGGGAAGGCAATCACTAGCCTGCAATCCAATGTCTTCTTGGCCTCTTCCCATTCTGTTACCTTTCCCTATTTGCTGCCAATACCTTGGTTCCTTTATTAGCTTGCTACAGTAAGTTCCAGCCCTCTCTTGCCTAATCCCTGTACCCCTAACTGCAATCATCCCTATCGGAAAAAATCTCTTTTCTCCATTCCTATGTTGGCTTAGTTCTTAGTATACTTTTTTGCTACTTGATAAATATAATATTCTGTATGACTGTTCTTGTCTTAAAGATGTGCGTCCAGAATCCTAGCCTTTCCTTATTTCTTGAATTACCCCCACTTCATCATCATCCTTTTCCACTTTGAACTGTAGCTTTCTGCTTGTGTTATATATGAGACCCTTAACTGTGTAGCTCTAGTCTAAACTATCCCTTCAAATCAAGTAATCTTAAACCTCCTTGTTCTATTGGAATGATCAGCTTAACCCATATGACTCTTGCCCTCTTCCCCTCCCAGATAAAAATCCTTCAACTCTTTATTAAATACTATCCACAACTTCTCCTCTGGTTGTAAAAATATGCCTGACCAGCAGGTACAAAATAATATCATCTGCAAACAAAGACAACTTTTCTTGAATACCTTACCAGTCAAATCCTTGAATTTCTGAGTCCCTTTATTCTCTCTGCCAGTTGTCCTAAATATAATGTAAATAAAGGGGAAAGAGGACACCCCTACCTGGTTCCTCTGTTCAGACACAGCTTATCAGGGAGGAACCCCCCACTTTGATTTTTGCCTTTGATCCCTTATACATCCTTTCAATTAACCTTATTTTTCTAGGAGGAAAGGTAAATGTTTCCATTGCCTTACTCATAAAATCTCAGTTTCCTCTTTCAAATGCTTTCTCTGCATCTAAGACCCAGCAATAATGGAGGAGTTTTCTTACATTCCACTGCCTTCTGGCTCATCATCGTTCTAATAATGTTGTCAAATGTTTGCTTCCCTTCCACAAAACCACACTGGTCAACATCTAACAATTTTGGTGTCACCTATAGCATTCTTTTAGCCATTATAGACAAACTTTTTTTATAATCAAGGTTTAAAATTAAAATGGGCCTGTATGAAGCTGGATCACATGGGTCTTTATTGCCTTTAGATATTACAGCCACCATAGCTTTTATTTTAGGATTAGTGCCTTCCCGCCTTCTAAAATATAGTGTTAAACAAAACCTTCCAGACTTTATAATTTTGCTTCCCTCCTAGCTTCCAAAATTCCAACAGAATATCATCTATTACTGGAGACCTTCTTGCAGATTGTTTATACATCACCATTTTTATCTCATCTCCCATCTTTATTGTTAGTTGTTGAGCCCATCTATCTCTAATCTTGGCAGATTTAAGTCCTCCATAAATATTTCCATTTGTGCTTTTTCTTGACTTCACCACTTCTCTGCTTTATACAAATTTTCATAAAACGTCCAAAATATCTCTAAACACCTCTACAGGATGTTTGGTTATTTTTCTTGTTATAGGCTCCCTGAGTTTCACAACAACCCTTTTTATTTTCAGTTGACCAAGTCATTGTGTCAAAAAGTTTTTGTGCCCGGATGTTACTATCAAAAATGCTGCTTAACAGCAATCTTTCTAAACTTGTGCATGTTATGTAGGTACTCCCTTATTTTCCCTTTAGCACTATGCAATTGTGCCTCTTCTTGTTCTGCAACATTCCCTTTGTTTTGTAATACTATAACCTTTGTAAGCCCTTCTAAATAATTTTTGTTACTTCTTAACCAGATCACTTTTTTCTTTTATTTCTACTCTCCAGAAGAACTGGAGAATGTATGATGCGCGAGTAAGTGATGCAGGATTGGGGGGGGGGGGGGGGGGGGGGCAGGCATCACTCAGACTGGGAAAGTTCTAAATGCTGCAGCACTGGTCCCAAGCAGCCCTTTAATCTCTTAAATGTAATCTTTTGACTGGAATCCTTTAACTCTTGATTTCTTCAATGTGTTTGTAACCCACTATGAGTCATGGGCCCAAGTCCTGGCTGTAAAGTGTTTTGGAACCAGTCTGTTCACCCAGTTCACAATTATCTAAACATAAATAAAATAAAAGGTTACTGAAGATGGATCTCTCCCTATTGGTTACACTGCAATGCTAAGGAAAAGAAATTTCCATTATGTAAATATACCATAAGAAAAATGTAAATTATGCACTTCAAAGTGTATCATCTGGCAAAACAACTTTAAAGACTTTTCATTCATTTTCTGACAATCAGGCTTGCTTAGAACCAACACAAAACTTACCTGCTAGGTTGATTTTCCTGTACAAATGGGTAGCAAGTTATCAGGTAACTGGGAATAGGTGTTGGTTCTGGTCCACCAGCTCCACCTTCACATGTGCTGTCATTAGAAAGAGCCATGGGAACCAGAAGTGCATCTGATACTTTCTTCTGAGGAATAAAAGGTTCCACTTCAGCTGAAAGTGCTACATTCTAAAATGAAAGGAAAAGGGAATAAAAAAAGTTTAAAACAGAAGCAGCATAAACTGCGCTTCTAAAAAGTTCTAACCCCAGTTATCTGATTACACAGTATGTTTTAAGCAGCTTATGGTGTACTGACATAACTGAACATTAATTTTAAGAAATCATAGCTCATATGAATTATTAGAAATGTTACTACCAGCTGCAAAGAAAAAAGAAAAATGTCTACAAATTATGCTTGGCAATTTAGAAATAAGCAGAAACAAAAAGGATGATAAAAATCATTATTATACAATATACTGTGTGGCAGTAGCATACACTATACATATACTTAGATAGGTATGGAAGGAACTAGAATACACCAAAGCAGCAGTTTAATAATGCAGTGAAATATTTTCCGAATTCCAACAAGTACCACTGGCTTTATGTACAAACATAACTCTATTTACTGAATGCTTTATCTTTGCTCCTACAAGATGCATTCATAACGCATTGTACAGCATTTGAAATGCACTGTGTTCAAGCTGTCAACGTTTTGTCAGTCCTGCACATTTATGCCATTATTCCCAGGATACTCCTGGTGATCTAGTCAGTTAACCTTAATTACCTTCCACCCATTTAAACTGTCATCCATGCTACATTAACTCTCTACTTCATCTCATCAACTGAAATGTAGTCAAATGCAAATACCTGTCATACATACTACTGTAAACATAAATGTTGTTTTGTATATTAATTCGGTAACTTTTGCTTGCAAGCCCTTACATTTAACTTTTAGAAAACTGAGTACGTTTATACCACAACTTTCACCAGTAATTGTGGCTTTTTCGGAATTAGTAGAAATAGAACTTAGAAATGTATATGCTGACCAAAGAGTCAAGAAATTGAACAGAACCAAGTTTAATTTATCCTACACTGATTATAAGGCGCTTCAACAATTAAAGAAGGACGAGAATATAAAATTAAAACAAGCGGATAAGGGAGGGGCCACAGTAGTAATGGATAAAGCATGGTACATGGATAGGTTTAAAAAATTTTGTCTGATGATGCAAATTTAAAAAAAATATCATTTGTAGATGTAAAGAACCATATAGCACAAGTGAATTTAGCAGTGTATGACATGCACTTAACACATGATATCTCTATAGAATTGTTAACATATTTTACTGTTCCATGCCCTAAAATTCCCCAAATTTATGGAATACCAAAATTACATAAATCTATGAGTGACCCCCCTTTGAGACCTATAGTCTCAGGTAAAGGGTGGGTCACAGAACCTATATCTATATATTTGCAAAGAGTGTTGGCTAAATATTTACCCAAATGTACTACAATACTAAAGGATACATTTCATTTTTTGGAAAAGCTTGATCTATGGTATAGAAAAAATGAAGTAGGGATGAATTTTTTGTTAGTTACATTAGATATAACATCATTGTTCACAGTCATCCCGATAGAATATGGAATAGATGCCATTAGAAAATTGTTAATGATGGAATCCACACTTCAACCACGTGAGATAGAAAATATATGTTCATTACTGGAGTTAGTGTTGACAAAAAATATTTTTATTTTTGATGGAACGCCATATCAACAACTAAATGGGGTGGCCATGGGAACATCAGTGGCCAATAGTTTTGCTAATATGGTGTTATATATTTGGGAAAAGGAATATGTAATGAATGAAACTAATAGATTTAGCCACTTGCTGAATAGCTACTGCAGATTTGTAGAAGATTGTTTTTTCATATGGACAGGGACAGTATTTGAACTAGAGAGTTTTGTGCAGTATTTGAATAGCACTACAGATTTTTTTGAGTTTAAGATGGAATACTCATCACATGAGATAGTTTTTTTAGATGTGAGTATTCAGAAAAAGCATGATATAGTAGAAACTAGGGTACATAAGAAGGAAGTATATGATGAAAGATATCTCAAGATGAATAGTATGCACCCACCACATATTTACAAGGGAATTTTAAAGTCGCAATTGATGAGGGTTAGTAGACTTACCACTGAGGAAAATAGCTTTATAGAGCTGATTAATAAAATGAAGGATGAATTTGTAAAAAGTGGTTATTTATTAACAGATATAAATCAAGTGTATGATGAGGTTATACAAGGAAGAAAAAGTATATATAAACCTATTTTTGGATTTAAAAATACGGAACATCAAGACCAAATAACAGAAGGTGGTGAAAATAAAATAAAGGATAATGTTGTAAGATTTGTTACTAGCTATAACACCAACACCACAAGAGTTTGTAAGATTATTGAAAAGAATTGGGTGATACTGATGGCCCAACCTGAATTAAGGGACATTTTGGGCTTGAGACCGAGATTTGCATACAGGAATGGGCAATCGTTAAAACAGATGCTCTGTTATAAAGATTTTATTGAAGTCCCAAAGAATATACCAACTAAACTAGGAACATATAAATGTTATAATTGCACTTGTGTGGATATATATGAAACATTAGGATATTTTCAGCATCCCTTAACAAATGAAGAATTCACCTTTAAATGTAGGGCTGACTGTAATACAACAAAATTAGTTTATTTAGCAACGTGCACACAATGCAATGCATTTTATGTGGGAAAAACATGTAGAAAACTAAAGGACAGAATAATAGAGCACAAGTCTGAAATGAAAAGAAAAGTTGAATCAAATGGGTTATATAGGCATGTGATGGACTTTCCAGATCACATTTTTAAATTTAGAGTTATTTGTGTGTTAACTTTAGGATCAAGGGGAGGTGATCTAGATAACTATCTACAAACAAGGGAATATGAATAGATAGTTCGTTTACAAGCAGATAAACCACCTGGTCTTAATAGTGCAGTTAGCATAAAACCAATTTTGATAAATAGGCAAAAACAATATCTTTGAATGTCTATAGTTTCGTTATTTCTTATTGTTTGTATTTTTTACATATATTTTATATAGTATATGTAAATTTTGTTTTGTATTTATAACAATTTTTTTTAATGAATATTTATATAAGTTAGATTTTAGGTAATGTTAAGGATAGGTTAATTGTTTATGTCTCCTTTAAGCGTTATATGGCTGGCTTGATCATGTGATAGAATTAATCCTCTATTTAAAAGGAATGAATGGATGTATTTTTTATATGCTGAGGAAGGGTGTAGACCTAAAAGCTTCATTAAATCTTGACGTGTGGTGACTTTCGTGTGCTTTTGGACTTTTTTCAATATTTGCCTGCTTGCCCCCCAAAAAATCAAATTAACCCAGAGCCCATCCATTTTTTTCCCCAAAACAGAAAATGAGTCAGTGGCAGCATTCTATGCACTATCAAAAGCTGGTCAAGTGGTTTCTTATGACAAATTACCTTCTTAATATGCACTTGTGCAAAAACAATAAAACAAATAAATCTGACTGCTCTGCATGCAAACTGTTTACTTGACCAATCAATCTGGTACGTCTGACATTTGCCTTCACAGGATCTAACAAAGCATATAGGCACCTTACTTTTACAGAGGTACAAATCCAATTAAACAATCAGGCAATTAATTTAAGAATAATACTTTCCATTAAAAATGATTTAATTCAAAAATAAAAAAGCATAAATATACATGCTTCCAATAATGTAAAAATTTAAAAAACACATTTACTTCTTGATTTAACCCCCTAGGGAAAAAGGTAGAACTGGAATTTAATAATTTTTTGTATTCCCAGAAAATATATAATTCAGCTAAAGGTGAATGGCTGGCACTACAGCAACTTTGCAAGTTAAAACAAACATGTGTGTTTAAACAAACAGATAAGAGTGGAAAAGTACAGTTGTGTACACTTACCATAAAAGTAGATGCTCGAGTGTATTCACTGTGGCAGTCATTACATTTGGGTTATCTGCTTACAGATGTTGGAGGTATATCTTTGTGCTTTTATATTTAACTGCTTCCCATTAGGGGGGCACCTGACATCTGGGGCAAGAAAAAATTATGGTGTCAGCTGCATGTTTTATACCCCTGACGACCTGACGTCATGGAAGAAGGGACAGCAACCGACGCAGGACCCAAGACATTTGTTAATCAGGCTGACTGAGGGCTACCTGCAAGCAGATAACCCAAATGTAATGACTGCAACAGCGAAACACGAAGAGCACCTGGGTGATTATGAGGAAAGCTAATTATTTCCAAATGGTTCATGATTTATTGGCTAATGAAACAGAATATGTGAAATTAGGAAGTAACTCTCTTTCTCTTTTTAATAAGGCTCTTGTTAAAAATTTTGGAGAGAGGGGAAAGGTTGGGTTTCCTAGACAAGAATGATGTGAAAAAAATTGGTTACGAAACCAGTTCACCCAGTGATATACGCCATCCCTAAAATACACAAAAAAGTACGTAGGTATGTTTTTTCAATTTAAAAAAATATCTGGGAATGGTACCCGCACATATTAGGAATACTCAATATTTGTCAGAAAGTGTGAAGGGTCTTGTTTTGCAGGCTGATTAGTATTAGGCAACAGTTGATGTTAAATAATTATATACTAGCATTCAGCATAAGTGGGGTCTTGAGGCAGTGGTGAATATCGCGGGTGAGGAACCTCGCACCTCTTTCCTGATTTCCCTTTTAGAATATTGTTTGACTCACAATTACTTTTGTTTTGAGAATGAGTTTTTTTTTTCTGCAGCTTTAAGGCACAGCTATGGGAGCCCCTTGCTATATAATATATATATATATATATATATATATATATATATATATATATATATATATACATATATGGGGAATTTTGAATGGATGTTTGTGCATCCCACCAGATTTTATATTGAACATGTGATCTTGTTCAAAAGATATATAGATGATTTGATTTTTTGTTCATAAAGGTAATGTTTTGTAAGTTTTTGGAATTTTTTGAAGTAAATGACACTCCCCATGGTCTCAGATTTTCAGATGAATTAAATAGAAAGAGTATTAATTTTCTTAATGTGACCCTTTATGTGGAGGGGGAGATTGTTAAATTTAAGCCTTTTAAGAAAGTGACAGCAGTTAATTTTTTATATGCCACAAGTATGCACCCTCCCCATTTGTTGGATTGGTTTCCCTATGGTAAGTTTAAAATTATATTTAATAACATATCAAATGCAGATTTTAGAAAGGCTGAATTGCAATAGGTTTAGAGAAAGAGGTTATACAGATGGACAAGTAAGTAGAGCTAAAAAATGTTTACTGAAAAGTGTCAGGATGAATATGTATACCCAACTGAGGCCAGTGATCTGGATGTTATTAGAAATAGGGACAAGTTATTTTTTTGTCTCAAGATATTCACCTTTTTCTCAAGTTATGGAAGGAATTATTAAGGCTTTGTGGCATGCAGTGAGTGATGATGAAGCACTATGAAAGTGTTTTCCTAAACATGTCAATTTTTACTGGAAGAAAAGTCATAATTTAAAAGAAATTGTGAATTATGTTTATAGATCACAGAATGTAATGACTGGGCATAGAGGCATGTTCCAATGTGGGAACTGTAAGGTATGTTCTAAGTTTAAAATTTTGACAGGTACCAAGATCAGTGGGAGAAAATTTGTTTCATACGATTTATTCAATTGTGATTCAAGGGGGGTGTTTACATCATAGAGTGTAATTGTAGGTTTCCTGCTTGGTGTGCGGGTCAGACAAAAAGTAACGTTAAAGTTAGGATTTTGGAATATTTGGGCGACATGATAAATCAAAATTTGAAAAGCTCTGTGGCTGAACACTTTAATAAAATGCATCGGGGATCAGATGCAGGTTTCTTTTTTGTGTGTTTTGGCACAACCTTTTCTTTCCAGGGGCAGGGATAATGCTAGTAAACTAACAGAATTAGCTGCTAGCCACTGCTAGATCTCAGCTTCGATCTACTCTTCTCTATTTCTCACACATCTTCGCCAGCTTATGCAAGGCTGACCTTCACAACTTTGAATCTTGTTATAACAAAATTGCAAAATTCGCCACCAATCATCCCCATAAGGCTCATCACTGTTCTGCTCTTCAACAACTAAATTGGCTAGAACTTCCAAACCTGTTAACATTAGACCAACTTACCCTCACCCACAAAATAATATACAGCCACAACTGCTGCCCCGGAATCTCAACCTTGGTTCAACTACAGGTCAAAAGCAGATCCCTTAGGTCATCCGATAGGACTCTGCTCAAACTACCACGGTGACTCCCTCTACTCAAACAAAACTGCAAAATACTGGAATGCTCTTACCCAAAACATACAAAGCAGTACCTGCCATTCCACTTTTAAAACTAAAATAAAGGAATATCTTAAAAGCAACTGGATCTGTCCCTGTAGTCCTCCTGGATAAACTTCCTCTCTCCTACTATTCTTCCCACCAATGCTCTTCCTCCTCTTATAGCTGTAGTTACTTTTGATCTTATAAAATATTATTTGCCTCCTCCTTATAAATTTAAATCTCTTTTTAATATTTCAATTATACCCTGTTCACACACTGTTTCACTATGCATGTATTTTTTTTCATATTGCATATCAGCAGACCACTCACAGATTACTCTTATCAAGAATTTGTAGCTCTCATTCTAATTTTGCTCCTATCATGTAATAAACTCAGCTAACTCATGTACTGCATCTGTCAGAATTAGTTATTGTAAATTCTTTATTGCTTTGTATGTCTATTATTCTGTGTCTCGCTTTTTGTTGGAGCTTTTCTCCCCGGGTCTCTGCTGAAAACGGGCTACTGGTCCAGTCGGACTCTACCCGGTAAACAAATGTAAAATAAAAAAATAAAAAAATAAATAGAATGCTTTCCACTAGGGGTATAAATCAAACAGTAAATGTGTGCATTTAAATTGGTTCATTACTGGAAGCACATATTTTGTATTTATGCTTTTACATTTTGTATTTTTGTATAAAGTAATTTTAAATGGAAAGTATTGTTAAATTAATTGCCTATTTGCTTAATTAGATTAGTACCTGTATAAACGTAAGATGCCTACATGCTTTGTTACATCCTATGAAGGTGAATGGCTGAGGTACCAGACTGACTGGTTAAATAAATAGTTTACACGTAGAGCAGTGGGACTTATTTGTTTTCTTGTTTTAGTTTTATTCATGTATTATTATGCACAAAAATGCCAGTGCAACAATCACAACTAAGTTTGCACAAGCATGCCACACTACTACAGCCTTTTTTATCACCATCCTGACAACCTGCTGTAGTGCACCTGGATTGCACAGACTCTGTGTGCATGTTGGGGGGGCTGGCGATCAATAGACACAGACCGAGAGAGAGACAGAAATATAAATAGCCTACACTCTCAAGAAAAAAAAAACCTACCGCTTTTTACTTGAAATCTCCTATACAGCTGGAATGAAAGCACCTGATCTGCTAAGAAATTCAGGTCAAAGGTGATGCTGGTGACATCTATTACTATCAGCCAGTGGGGCTTACATGCATTCTGTCTATTAAACTAAAAATGTATTAGATTTCAATGCAAATATAAGCCAATCATAGAAAAAGAAGAACCTTTAAGGTGTTGCATAATTTCTGACAGGCTGCAGTAACTCAAGTCGTATCACATGTATCTTGTAAGCACTGGACTTAAATTGTTTACTTCCACTCTTTTGCAAATGTCTTTGGCCATTTATTTCTATGTATTTCATGTATTTTTCTATTATATATGCATAAAAATATTTTTGTGCTGCAGTACCTGGATTGTGGTTGAAAAGTCCCTGGAACAGCCTACCCACTCGGTTAAACAACACTATTAAACTATTTAAGTTGGAATTTCACTATGTGTTTGAGCTTCTGTTATATGGAAACACTAAGCAGATATATTTTTATACCAAATACTTTCTCACTTACTCACTTTGTTGATGTAGCTGTTTATTATGTCTGCTTTTGATTCTTGTTTTTACTGCATATCTGTATAAAAATAAAAAAAATAAATAAATTTCCTCCTTACTCTTATGAAGTGACTCCATAGAAGAATCCTGTGTTCCTAGAATGAACTATTGTATATCTTGGATACAGTAAATTTTAATTTCTCCCAAGTCTTTTGGGTTTTTAATACCATGATGGGAATGGGCACCATTCCTAAATCAAAGTATGATTAAAGTTCATGAATTAGTACTGTTTCAATCTTTGATGTTAGCCAAAAGTGCATTTCGCAGCACCCACAATGTACCACAACTGACACCTCCTGCAATTCATACGGAGTTACATGTATCTGTAAAATATCTAAATACGACTGTGTCGCTCGTCTAATCAAGACGTAATAGTAGAGTCTTTGTGGGTTCTGTTCAAACAGCTTTATTATGTACAGACACATCAGGATTGGGACTTAATGACTAACTTGGATAAACTTATATAAAAACTAGCTATTACTTTCATACATGCTCACTCTCTGGCTGCACTCTCAAAATGGCACTGAAGCTAGCACATGCTTGCTATTTATATGCACGTTTAGTCCTTGAAACGCTTAACAGATACAGCACAGCACAGAACAGCACACACACACACACACACTTCTACATCCTCCCTCTAAGAAACAGGTCTTGCAATACTGATATCAGTTGACATGCAATCAATACAAATAATTATTTGTCGTGCAACTATACAGAACTAGATGTCATGTGATTATACAGCACTAGATACACACACAATTATGGCCAGGTTGCTGTGTATTTCACACTAGGTCTGGAAATACGACCAAATTAGTGACATAAAATTTAGAATTAGATTTAGCAACTGGAATGGTCTACCGAAAGGTCAACCATAGGGACATCACAAACATGATCAGGAATGGAAGCAGAATTTAAGACACGTTCTGCAACAGGAACACTGTCTGAATTGCTCTGAGATCTAGAGTCTGTATCACAGGAACAATGCTGCAATATCAATTCTGGTACAGGAAGAAGATGTCTGCGATTTCTCCTGTACTCCACACACTCAGATTCTACAAAGTAGGATCTTGGCTCGGTACATATACCAGTTACTTGACCAATCTGGTAGAAATTTTCACCATTTGTATCCTTACTCTCACCCCTTCTTTCAATGGATGAAGAAATCTGCTTGATTTATCATAACTGGACTTCTGGAAAGAACATTTCCTGAATAATTGAGCTCTACTGGTTCTGTTGTTCTTAGCTTCAGGCCTCAACAAACCGGAACCAATAGCCAGTGTTGTTCTGGTTTGCCTGGATAGAAGTCTCTGAGCAGGCAAGCCAAGTAAATCGTCACTGGGTATGTTTCTGACAATTAAGTAAATTCAAAAAGACATCAGTATTGTCACACTTTGACCTTTAAAGTAATTGCTTTGCTCTCTTTACTGCACGTTCAGCTAGTCCATTTGATTGTGGATATTCTGGATTAGTAGTAACATGTACAAAGTCCCATTCTCTTGCAAATTTCTGAAACAACTAACTAGTAAATTGAGTACCATTGTCAGAAACAACTTTGTGTGGACTACTATGGACTGAGAAATGGTGTTTCAACTCAGCGATAACAGCAGTGGATGTTAGATTAGGTAGCAAATCAATCTCAAATAAGTTCGAATAAGAGTCTACCGATACTAAGTAATGCTGATTGTTTCACTCGAACACATCAGTAGCTACTGTTGATCAAGGTAGTTCAGGAACTTGACTTAGCTGAAGTCATTCTTTGCAAATGCGGTTTAATACTATTGCAAACTGAACAAGAAAAAAGTACTTTAGCAATGTCTTTTACTAGAGAAGGCCAAAATACCAGTTCTCTCGCCCTTCTTATGGTAGAATCGGAACTTGGGTGACCACGATGCAAAATCTGGATATATTCATGTTGTAAGGAAGAAGGAACAACAGTTTTTAGGACCTTTGAAAATAATGCCATCTTCCATCAACATCTCATCTCGGTAGCGAAAACAAGTTTGCACTTCAGGTGGTACACTAGATTGCTCTGACGGCCATCCAACATTAATGTAGTGGGTGAGCTTTTGCAAAACTGCAACAGTCTTTGTATGATCTTTCAGCTCATCAAGTCCTGTGGCAGAAAAATTACACACTTCCGTAACATCAAAGTCAAGATTCTCTGCACCAAACTTTTCCTTTGTATTTCTGGGAGATAGGGTTAATAGCCAGATAAAGAAGTCTGCCTTTTGTATAGACCATTTTGAAGTTGTACTTTTGCAACTTGAGCATCATTCTTTGTAATCTCACTGGAGCTTAATGCATAGGCTTCTTTAGACTAGTAACTAGAGGTTGGTTATCAGTTTCAATCTGAATAGCTCAACCATAGATATAATCATGGAACTTTAACAGGCAAATACTATTGCCAAAAGTTCTCTCTCAATTTGAGCATGCTGCATTTCAGTTTGGGTAATAGGCTACTGGTCTGCCTTCTTGAAGAATAACTGGGCCAAGACTAAATTTTGAAGCATCACAGGAAAGAGCGATTGCTTTATTAACATCATTTATTTTATTTTTTATTTTATTTATTTATTTTACATGTGTTTATCAGGATAGTCAGTCTGGACACAGGTCCATTTATAGCGGAGGTCCGGGGAGAAAAGCTTTGCACAATTAACACGAATAGTAAACACAAAGTACAAGTCACACATAAAATATAATAGCTGTAAGGCACTTTTACACAGACAACAGCAAAATCTTAATTAACTCATATAGAAGGCTGCATTTAGAGGATTGCAGTGGGGATTCCCAAGTTTGTAACAGACACAGAAATCTGTAAGAGTTGCTAGTTATTTGTTGTTACAAGGTAGGGTTTTTTTGTGATGCACTGGCATAACCAAGAATTCATTAGGTGTGCTTTGAGAGAGTTATTAAATACTGTAGTTGAAGGAACAGAGGTCAGACGGGTGGGAAGGTTGTCCCAGTTTCTAGCTATGTTGTGGGAGAACAGAGCTTTCCCTGCAGATTTATTGGCTTTAGAGATACAGAGGAGAGATTTTTCAGAAGAGCGGAGGGGACGATTAGATACGTACTGGGTTAGGAGTTGTTTTAGAGATGGGGTTTTGTCAGGATAATTCACGATACTGTAGGCAAGTATTAATTGGTGATAGTTAAGTAGTTGACGGAGTTCTAACCATTTTAGCTCTCGTAAAGCCTGACAGTGATGGGTTTTGAAGGTGGAGTTATTAGAAAATCTGGCAATTTTATTGTAGCAAGATTCAAATCGTTCAAGGTCCTGTTTTCTTATGTGGGTAAGGATTGGTGCAGCGTACATAAGTGTAGACAGTAGGTGCATCTGGGCCAGTATAATTTGTGCCTGATCAGATAGGAATTTTCTGTGTCTGTATAGAGTACCCAATTTTATGTGAACTTTTTGATTGTTTGTGATATATGGACATCAAATAGTAGCTTATTGTCAATTGCTACACCAAGGAGTTTGGTGTGGTCAGTGGGGGAGATGTTAGTACCATTTTTGGATGCGACTGTAAAAGGTTGTTGGATGGTTTTAGTTTTGTTGAGAGAGAATATGAGTAGTTTGGTCTTGTTGGGATTGAGGATGAGCTGGATCTGGGTAATCCAGCTTTCCAATGAGGTAAAGGATTCCTGTGTAAGTTTTTGTAGGGTAGCGATTGATGGTGCTGAGCAGATGAGAGCTGAGTCATCTGCATATTGTAATAGTGCGGTATTTTGAGTGGAGGTATGAAGGTTGTTAGTGAATACGGAGAAGAGTAGTGGGCCTAATATTGAACCTTGTTGGACTCTTGTGGTTGGTAGTTGAGGAGACAGTTTTTTTTTTTGCCATTGGACAGATTGTTGCCTGTCTGATAGGTAACTTTTGAACCAGGCTATGGGGGAGGGGGCAAAAGAAAGTGTGGCCATGGAGTCTAGTAGTATGGTGTGTGATACCATGTCAAATGCATAGGTCTAAGAATATTGCTCTGTGTAGGTTAACTGTATATGTAAAGGAGAGGAGAGCGGTAGTAGTGCTATGGTGTTGATGGAAGCCATGTTGTGTGGGAGAGAGGAGAGAGTTCAGGAATTGCATAACTTGAGAGAGAATGCACCTTTCAAGTATTTTAGATAAGGGGATTAGGATGGTTATGGGATGGTAATTAGAAGAAATCATAAGAGTTTCCGCCTTTATGAAGAGGGATAATGCATGATACTTTTCAAAGCTGTGGGATGTAGGATTCCTGAATGGAGAAATTAATAAGGATGGAAACAGGGTAAGACAGGGAGTCAGCTGCTATTTTTAAGAAATTGGTAAGTTGTCTGCTGCAAGGGTGGTAGGTTTAAGTTTTTGTAGCAGTTTTTTAATAGAAGCAGTAGGGACAGGTGAGATGGTAAAGGAGGGGTTATTATTAAGGGGTTGGTTTGGGGTGTGTGAGTGAGTGGTTGTTTTTGGAGAGCTGAGTAGATAAAGATAGGATGGTTTCAGTGAAATGGTGCTTAAATTGGGGAGCAATGTCTTTAGTGCTGTTGTCAGTGGTTGGTGTTGGAGTGGATGTTTTTCCTGGGTTAAGTAGGGAGTTGATGGCATGCCAGAACCTTCCGGGGTCTCGTGTGTTTGTTACGGATATTAAGGAAGTAGTTTTGTTTATCGAGTTTGGTTTGTTTTTTTGCCCGATTTCTTATTTTTTGGTAATTTTGCTTGGATAAGTTTGTATTTTCTCTTTTCCATGCTTTCCAAGACTTATCTCTAGCTTTTAGTAGGGCTCTAGTGTCACTGCTTAGCCAAGGTGCATAGTTTGTCTTAACTTTGATTTTTCTAATGGGTGCAACTGAATTTAGGACAGTAATGAAAGTATTGTTAAAATAGTCTACAGCTTGGTCTAAACCTAATGTTAGTAGTGGGTCCCATTTACAGTGTCTTAGGATGTGGTTAAGATCTTGTACATTCAGCTTACTATCATCTCTAACTTGTCTATTAAGTTATAGGGTTGGAAAGATTGGTACGTTTGTGTAGAAGGAATGTGGGGAGGTGGTCACTTAAGCTGTCTGGTAGACATCTGGTGTGATATTTTTGTTTTGGGCAGTTTAGTGTCCAGTCTAAGATGGTTTGTTTGTGGGATATTTTTGTCTACTCTAATGGGTTCATGGATGAGCTGGGTAAAGCCATAGAGACTGACATGATTTGTTGAGTTGTTGGAGTTGCAAGCTAACCAGTCTGTGTTCAGTTTATTTGAGGTCCATTGCAAGATCTCTTCTATGGTGGGACAGTTGTTGCCTGGGGAGATGTAACAGCAAAGAATATTAAATTTTTTGGTGTCATTTACGAACAGAGTTGAGATTAAGAATGCAGCATTTTGAAATTAGGGTATAAGGCTTTCTAGGGGTTTTATGTGGAGTGTATCTTTAAATAATATGGTGACTCCACCTCCCTTCCTGCCTGTTCTATCCTGCCTTACTATGTTATACCCTAGTGGGAGAATTTCTTCATTCTGGATGTTTGGTTTTAACCATGTTTCAGTCGTGGTTACTATGTCTGGGGAGTAGTGGGTTATAAATGCATGTATATCAGTGAGTTTGTTAGTTATACTCCTGGTATTGATGTTAATGATTAGTAGGTCTGATTTTTGTTTAGGTGGGGGTAAGGTATTGCTTGGGCCTGGGTATATGTTTCCTGATATAAGTTTTTATTTGTAGTAACTATAATGTGTTTCATTCTGTGTGTTGTTTTTGTGTGGTATGAATGTGTTAGTTTTGTGGTATAGGTTGTTAATTGGATTTTATATATGTATAGCATTGAGCTGTCTTTAAATAGTGTAGCAGGAATGGGGAAGTGTGTGTGTGTGTGTGTGTGTGTGTGTGTGTGTGTGTGTGTGTGTGTGTGTGTGTTTGGTGTAATGTAGGTGTGCCTTGTATGGTACTTTGTGCTTTGTAGTGAGGTGCTAGGATTAGTGGATATGAGGTTAGTTAGTATTGTGAGGGTGAGGCGGAGACCACCCAAGATGATTTTCATTTTTTCAGTAATGGATGGTGATATGGTAGGGTAGAGGGGGGAAAATGATGGTTTGTAAGTATGTGGTAGCTAAAAGTTGGTTGCTAGGGGTGTGGTAGTATATATGTGTGTGTGTGTGGTAAGGTGTGATAGGGTGCTTTGGATGTGGTTTAGCGGGTAGAGGTATTGTGTGTGTGGGATATGGGGGCAGGGTAGGGGAGCGGAGAGAGCCCAGAGGGCAAATGGAGCGGGTACAGCCATGGTGTGGAGTATCTATCAAGAACCAATTAGTTATACAGTGAGGTTATGCACTAAAAAAGCTTTTAGTAGGCAAGTTGCACCCTCTGTGGAAAACTTATGTCTACAATAATACAAAAGTCATCCTTCTACTGCCATTTGTAGTGGAAAATTGCAATAATACACAAGTCAACTTTCAATGTTTAGTTTTTTGGTGGAAAAATTATAATAGTACAAAGCCAAATTACTACCTTTATTTCTCTAGTTTTTTTTCCTATTTCTTGTATGGGGGAGAGACTACTTTGTTATAATGCTTGAACTGAGGTGGCTGGATTTGGTTTAACTAGTGGAGTTGGCTCGTACAGCTGTGGTTAGCATGTAAAAAAAAAAAAAAAAAAAAAAAAAAAAAGAGAGAGAGAGAAATTATGACCTATGTTCTATTGCCAAGGTGGAGAACTTCAAGCAATTTAATTAATCTACTTTAAAACTATGGCATGCAAGGTAGGAATTGGGGTGGACGGCCTCGGGGTAGGTCTGCAGGTGTGCTGGCCCTCTTACAATTTGACTGAGAAAAACACTCAATATTAATAATGAAATATACTTGAGAAACTGTAGGCTATCACCTACACTGTGAGGCTGAGAGAAGACACATCAAGGTAGTCCAAGCTTAGCAGTTCTGTCAGGGTATTCTTTTAAATTGATAATTGCAGGTGGGGGACAGCCCAAGTATCTGCACAAGGCTGAAAAAAGATAAAAGAGAAGAAAAAAGTTAAGACTGTTTGGCTAAGGTCTTGAAAAATGGGGAGAAGGCTGGAGGGGTAGAGTGGAAGTGAGGAGTTGAGTGAAAGTGCAGAAAGCAGTGCAGTGTTATCACACTAACTCAGTTATAAACTCCACAAGAAGCTTATCAGTCTGCTAGAAACATCAGGATAATCCCATGCAATTTCCCCTTCTAGTGGTTGTAATGGTTATTCAACATTCACTTTTAAACAGTAAATCAGCATTGCCTTGAGACTGGCACTACAGTGCAGTAATGCTGAAAAAGCACTGTTTAGCTGTTTAACTTCAACTGCTGTTACATTACTTTACAGGGCTAAACTGCAGTCTTGTATTATTACTACATTCTGTGCCTAGTTGCATTCAGTTAATAAATAGCTGTTGTAGCTTTCTAGCATTCTACAATAGCAGTATTCATAAGAAAGCATTCACAGTCAAACCGGCAAGTTAGCGTTGCTCTGACATCAGCTTACTACTGTACATTTAAGGGAAAAGGAACAACGTTGAAAACAATTAATAGAGCTAAAATATGCAAGCCTTACATTTACGGTAAAGGGAACAGCGTATAACAGTATCTTAATATAGGTGGGGTGGCAATTTTCTGCTTAAGGTCTTCAAATGCTTTCTGGTGCTGTTCCAACCAAGACCATGTAAAA
Organism: Protopterus annectens; assembly: GCF_019279795.1. Lineage (NCBI taxonomy): Eukaryota > Metazoa > Chordata > Ceratodontiformes > Protopteridae > Protopterus > Protopterus annectens. Next base: position 1,043,584,653 of record NC_056739.1, on the reverse strand, counting down.
TTTTTGTGCATCAGCTCTCTCAAATGTGCTGTCAACTCACTGAAGTCTGATATAAACTTGCCTAAAAAGTTGACCATGTCAAGAAAACATTGTAGAGCTTGAACATTATCTGGGGCTGACATCTGAAGAATAGCTGCTTACTTGTACGGGTCTGGTCTCAAGCCAGTGCTGGTAAACAATTTACCTACATATGTAACTTCTAGTAGTCTGAATCTGCACTTTAGAGGACTGAGCTTCAAGTTCACTTCACATGCTCTGTCTAGAACTCTCAAAGTTTCTGTCATGCTCTGCCTTACCATTGCCTCCAACCAATAAATAATCTACAATTTTGGCACAAGAAAAACCTGAAAAAAATTGCTCCATTGCATGCTGGAAAAATTCACTTGTAGAATTTATTCCAAATGGCATCCTTAGGAATCTACATCTGCCAACCGGGGTACTGAAAGTATTCAGTAATGAGGATTTGCGATCAAGCATCACTTTGGCAAAATTAACTTTTTGCATCCAAGACAGAAAAAACTGTTGCATTCGGTATTAGGGCTGCAACTTCCTCGACTGTACAGATTGGATGATGTGGTCTCTTTAATGTTTTGTTCAAATCTCTTGGGTCAATGCATATTCTGATTTTGTGTGAGCCTTTTTTCTGGGCTGCTACCAAACACGACACCCATTTAGTTGGTTTTGTAACTGGACAAATTACACCTTGCTGCACCATTTTATCCAACTGAGTTTTGACTTTATCCTGCATAGTTATCGGAACTTTTCTTGCTGGGATAACTACTGGACTGACCTCTGGGTCTAACTTCACAGAACACACAAAGTACAGTTTTGTACCTACCATAAATGTAGATGTCCGATAGATATGCAACTGCAGTCCTGACATATGGGTTGTCCTGCCTCAAGCAGCCCTTCGGTCGGCCAGATTCCAAAGTCTGGGTCCGGCGTCGGCCGATGTCGCCTCCTCCCCAACGTCAGAGCAGCTGGAGTATAAAGGCATCAGCCGATGCCATCTTCTTCAGTGTTTCTTGCCCCAGATGCCAGGTGCCCTCCAAGGAAGGCTAAATTTTGTGAATGGATAAACAGATAAAACCAGACATGCACAACAGTAATAAACAGATACACCATAATATATATCCCCAGCTGATAGGTAAGGGGAGAAAGGATCCAAAAGGGGAAAAACAGAGGGGTAGGAGGGAGGGAAAACCTGACTGCAGTTGCATATCTATCAGACATCTACATTTATGGTAGGTACAAAACTGTACTATGTCCTTCAAGAATGCAGCTGCAGTCCTGACATATGGGTTGAATACCATAGCCAAGCTGGGGGTGGTAGGACTAAGCAAGAGATGGTGTAGCTAGAAGGCCCTGCAGGACTGCCGAAGCAAAGCCTGCTCGGGATCTGGAGTATAATGGCAGGTTGTAGTGTTTGGTAAATGTATGCACGGAGCTCCATGTAGCAGCCTCTAGAATATCTTTTGTAGCCACTCCTCTTAGAAAAGCTGTGGATGTGGCCATAGCTCTGGTGGAATGTGGACTAATATTAGCTGGCACACTTTTTCCATGAAAAGAATAACAGAATCTGATGCAGTGTCCAATCCATTTTGAGACAGTTTGTTTGGTGACTGCTTTTCCTTGCACTCCAGCAGCATAGGCTACAAACAGTTTGTCAGACTTCCTGGTGGACTTTGTTCTGTCCAAGTAGTAGCGTAGTTGTCTGTGAATGTCTAAAGTATGCAGCAGCTTTTCCCCTTTATTTTGAGGGTTAGGAAAGAAAGTAGGCAGGTGAATTGCTTGGTTTAGAGACACTCTGGATATCACCTTAGGCATGAATGAAGGATTGGTCCTAAGGGAAATTCTGTCCTGATGAAAGATGAGAAAAGTAGGAACTGCCATGAGGGCCTGTATCTCCGAGACTCTTCTTGCTGAGGTGACTGCCAACAGAAAAACTGTTTTCCAAGAGAGAAATTGCAATTCTGAAGATGCTGCTGATTCAAAAGGAGGAAGAGTTAATTTTTCCAAGACGTAACTGAAGTCGCATGCAGGAATTGGTAGCTTCCTTGGAGGTTTGATATTCTTTATGCCTTTTAGAAGCTGTCTTAGCAAGGGATGCGAAAACACAGGTGGATCACAGTTGTAATGTGCTGAGATAGCTGAAGCGTGGATTTTGATGGAAGAGTATGAGAGGCCACTGTGAAACATTTCTGCCAAGTATTCTAATATCTGAGGTATGTTCATCAGTGATGCATCCTGGCCCTTGTTGACATTCCAGATGGTGAATCTTTTCCATTTGGCCGAATAGGTTTTTCTGGTGGAAGGTCTGCGTGCCTCCAGCAAAATTTCCTGAACTTTTTCGGAGAGGGAGTCATGGGTCTGAGTCATGGAACTCTCCAAGCTGTCAGCTTTAAGGTTTGCAGGTTCTGATGAACAGTCTTGTAACTGTGTTGAGTCAGGAGCAGAGGCCATTGAGGCAAGGGCCACGGTTTGGTGTGAGTTATGCTCAGTAGTAGTGGACACCAGTGTTGCCTTGGCCAGTCTGGAGCTATCAAGATTCCTCTTGGTTGTTCTGCCTTGATCTTCAGTAACACCTTGGTGAGCAAAGGTAGAGGAGGGAATGCATAAATTGTTAGAGCATTCCAGCTGAAGGAAAGAGCATCTGTTCTCCAAGCTAGAGGATGGTGTATCCTTGTGCAGAACCTTTCCAGATGATGATTGAGAGGTCTATGTCTGGTCTTCCCCATGCAGATGCTATTTGTGAGAAAATGCGTGGGTGTAGCATCTATTCGTGTGGATCCAAGAAATTTCTGCTCAACCTGTCTGCCAGAACATTGTCCTTGCCCGGAACAAACTGGGATTGCAAGTAGATGTTCAGTTTCAGGGACTTTTCCCAAAGAATCATTGTTAGTCTGCAGAGGGGGTAGGAATGAGTGCCCCCTTGTTTGTTTATGTACCACATGACAGTGGTGTTGTCTGTCCTTATTAGCAGATGACCTTGCTGAAGAGATTTTCCAAAGGCTTCTATTGCATGTATCACTGCCAACATCTCTTTTTGATTTATGTGCTGATGCATCTCCATGGGAGTCCATTGCCCTTGAATGCATCTGCCGTCCATGTGCACCCCCCATCCATGGTCTGAGGCGTCTGTTGTAATAGTTTGACTTGTTGGAGGTTTGTTGAAAAGCATGCCTTCGTTTAAGTGACTTGCTTGAGCCCACCACAAAAATTCCCTTTGCAGGCATGGTATGAGTGGTATTATGTCTTCTAGGTTGTGGCTGTGTTGCGACCACAAGCTTTTTAGGTACCATTGCAGCTTTCTCATGTGTAGTCTTGCCAGAGGAATTAGAAGAATGCAAGATGCCATGAACCCCAGGGCCTGCAGGGTCTTCCTTGCGGTCAGGCGGGTTAATTTTGCTGGGCCTTTGAAGTAAGCTGTTAAATGCTCTTGTTTCTCCTCTGTGAGGAAAGCCATTTGTAGCGGTGTGTCCAGTTTTGCTCCTAGAAAAATAATCTCTTGGGATGGCAGTAATCTTGATTTTTGAATGTTGACTGTGTATCCCAAAGCCTGCAGCAATTGAATGATGTAATCCAAGTGTTTTATCAAGGTCTGTTTGCTGTCTGCTTGTATTAGGCAGTCGTCCAGGTAAGGGTATATTTGAATCCCCTGGAGTCTGCAATGTGCCACTACTGATGCCAGGCATTTCGTGAATACTCTGGGCGCAGTAGATAAGCCAAACGGTAATGCTGAGAATTGATAGTGCTCTGTTCCTGCAAGAAATCTGAGGTATCTTCTGCAACTGTGTCTGATAGGGACATGCAGGTATGCCTCCTTGAGGTCCAGAGTAACCAGCCAAGACCCCTTGCCCAGCATGGGAAGAAGTTGCTGTAACGTCAGCATCTTGAATTTTGGCACCATGAGAAAAGTATTTAGAATGGACAAGTCCAATATAGGCCTCCATTGTTTTTCTTTTCTTGGAACAAGGAACAGTCTTGAATAAAATCCCTGGCCTTGTTCCGGAGGAGGAACCTTCTCTATTGCTTTTATTTGTAACAGCTTTGAGACTTCTATGAGTGCCTCTGCCCTTTGATTTTGTGGCAGGTTTGGCATGCCTTGTCCTGTTGGTAAGGTATGGAAGTGGAACCTGTAACCTCTGTCTATTATGTCCAGAATCCAATTGTCCTTTGTTATAATGTGCCAGTTTTTTGAGAATAGAGATAATTTTCCACCTAGAGGTGCTTCTCTTTGAGCCTTGGTAGGCGGAGTGAAAGGTAAGTCATTGTGATTGTTCCTGTGGTGCAGGTGAACTACCTGTGCCACTTCTCTGATTTTCTGGTTGCCATTGGCGGCCCCTGTAGGAGCCTCGGTATTGCCCTCTAACTCGTGCACGCCTGTTCTTTCCCCTTTGAAACTTGTCAGAGTCTGGAAAGGACCAATTCTTTGAAGGCCAATTCCTGCTGAACCTTGGTGGCTGAACCTAGAGGAAATCCTTTACTGTCTGTACTGATTTTGCCTTCTCCTCAATAGATTTCAACACATCCTGAGCATTAGTACCAAAAAGCTTCTGTTTATCCAGAGGTGCGTCCAGGAGCTTTACTTTAACATGATCTGGCAGTGGCTGTTCTTTCAACCAAGCATGTCTACGGATAACAGCCCCTGTCATAGCTGCCCTACATGAAGCCTCCAATGCATCATAACCACACTGTAGAAAATGATTACTAACCTGCTGGGCATTATGAACCAAATCCTGCAATGCCTTTCTATCTATAGGCTCAGGAGAGGCTATCTTTTTCTGCAAATCATCCAGTAAAAAATCCTGGTACTGAAACATATGAAAAAGGCAGTTAAGTGACCTCATGGCAAGGGTGGAAGAGGTATAAACTTTTTTACCCCATCTCTCCAGGGATCTTGCTTCCCTGTCAGCTGCCAGTGGATTCTTGGCTGAGGAGGTAGCCACTCCTTTGGGGCCCTGTGAAATAGTTTCTAGATCCACAGAGTGGGCCTTAAAGAGATGCTTGTGAGTGTCAGGGACCCTGTAATATCTGTCTGGCTTGACAGGAGCAGGAGGGAGAGAATCAGGGGAAGCACTGGAGTCGGAGAAAACATCATCCAGGACATCCAAAACTGGAGGGATAGCTAAAGGTCTGTGCTGGGGTAACTTAAGGAAGGTACGTAGCCTTTTCCTAGAATCAGAAAATTCCTGACCCTGCCACTTAAAATGTTCCCTCATGGAGTGGAGGACTTCACCGAAAGAAAAATCCTCTGGAGGAGAGGCAGAGTGAATAGATTCCTCAGCATCAGAGTCCTCATAGGCCTGGAAGGATTCTTCTTGGGTATCTGAATGCTCTGAATCCCCAGAGGCTTCATCTGAAGAGAGGTTGTCAGCCTGCTCAGTTCTAGGCCTTTTTTCTGCAGGCGGCTGAGAACCTCTGGGTGAGGCTGAGACCCCCTGATAAGAGAGATTAAATCTGCAGCCAGAGACATGAATTGTCTATCAGAAGAAGGGGCCTGAGAAGTAGGTTTAGGATGGGCCTTGGCCTGGCTGGCGGCCTTAGCACGTGCAAAGGCCTTGATTGACATGGATACAGGAGGCCTAGCTGCCCCACGTGCAGGGGTAACTTTGTCCACGGGAATGGTGTCGGGTAGATCCAGAACTTCGGTTTCCGGAGGAAAATCAACAACTGGCACCGGTGTAGTCTCCGAGACCGAGGGATGAGTTAACGCAGTGTCGTCGCCTGGAGCGGTTGAATTACTGCTTCCGAAGGGACCGAAGCACTCGCGGAGGGCTTAGGTGTTATATCAGTGGAAGACGCGGGCCGAGGATGTCGGTCCCGGTCCTTTCGTTTTTTGGTAGTTTGTGCTGTCGGTTGTTCCGACGGCATGTTGTAAGCGTAGGATTCACCAAAAAAGTCTTCGGCAAACTCTGCCCGGCGCCTGAGAGTGCGCTTATTAACGCAAGCACAGGCAGCACAGGCCGAGACGTTGTGGTCTGGGCCCAGGCAAGGGAGGCAGTAAGAATAGAAGTCCTTATGAGGTATTTGTTTACCACAAGACAAACAATTATTAACTTTCTCAATTTGTTCTGACATCGGCTGAGGCAAGAAAAAATGTTCCCCAACGGCGTACTTAGCTTTTAGATGACTTCGGTAACTGAAAACACAGGAGCTGACCGACCGGCACTTGCGAACTGCTTCTGCTTCGGGCACCGCACGGCAAGAAAGACTGGAGAAGATGCCTTTATACTCCAGCTGCTCTGACGTCGGGGAGGAGGCGACATTGGCCGACGCCGGACCCAGACTTTGGAATCTAGCTGAGCTGCCTGAGGCAGGACAACCCATATGTCAGGACTGCAGTTGCATTCTTGAAGGACATCTGGAAGTTTGCCTAACTTGTCATCGAAAATATCAGCATACTGTGAGAAAATGCCTTCAGAAAAACTGGAAGTACGATTTGTGCTTACATGATGAACTTCTTTGGTAAAAAAAAAAATATTCATTTAATCATTGCACAGGTCTTTAAACTACATAGAATAAAAAGCTTTAACAGTTCCTAGCCACATAACGTGAAAGCACTACTGAGCCTTCGGTTTGAATTACTTAACCTCCATAAGCAACCAATTTTGCACTAAACACATTGAGTTGTTCATTAGTTCTCACCTTAGCAAATGTCTGCTGACATAACATTACACTTTGAACCAGTGTCTACTTTAAGCTTGGTGGATTTACTATTGATCTGGACAATACAAAACACTTGGTTCTTTGACAACAAATTCCCTGCATCAACCTTTTCACCAATTACTGATACACCATCTACGTAGAAAGTACAATTGCAGCTCTCTATATAATTAACTTGTTTTTTACGTGACCCTTCTTTATAACTGTGTGAGGTTTACTTGATTTGCAAAATTTTTGAAAATGGTTCCATTTTTCACATTTGTGGCATTGATGACCAAATGCTAACCATTTAACTCTTTTAGACTCGTGATTGGCATCACAATTGCGACAGTTAAGAATAAAGCTGGATTCGGGTTTTGGTGATTCATGATTGTACTGCACTGAGCATGCTCTTTTCTTAGAATTTGCTGGAAAACTACATGGTTTCCAAGGAGAACCTGCAGGGGCTGTAGCTGCCATGTGGTGCATGCTGTCTATATGTGCATGCTCTTATCACCCACATGCATACTTGTGTTCCCTTCTGTAACTTCATGGATTTGACAAATCTCAATAGCTTTACTCAGAGTTAAATCACTGTCATTAATCAAAATCCTTCTCACAGCAGTAATATTAATACCACACACAAGCCTGTCCTTTATCAACTCATTTTTTAAGTCGCCAAACCGACATATTTTAGCTTTGTTCCTCAGGTCAGTAATATAAGCTGCAAAAGCATCCCCTGGTTTCTGATCTCTTGTATAAAACAAATGCCTCTCTAATGTAATATTTGTCTGGGAGTTGCACATTTCTCTGAAATTGTGCTCAAACACTCAGGGTCTTCCCTTGATTCAGACTGTACAACAATATGGCAATTTTCACCTTCTCCCTCATATACTGCTGGTGCGTACACAAATGAATGCTCTCTTTCAATGGCCTCTGACTCAGCTAAGTTTAGCAAAATGAATGGCCTGGTGCCTGCATCTTTGTCAGAATAAGCTGCTTGCATAAAGAATATCGTACTCTTATTCAAATATTCTCCAGTTCTCTGCAATATTCTGATCAAAGACAAGTAGCGAGGGCTTTTGAAATCTGCCTGCCATTATTAACACATACCAGTGAAGGGTTTTGCAAACATGCATGAACACACACACACATACATATGCCAGAAATTTATGCCAGTATTTGTAACTTTGCCCAATAGCACAGCAAGCCTCTGAATAACTGAACTTTGTGAAATAAGTCTTTCAGGCACAGTAATAATCTTGAAATCACTGTACTGCAAAAGTAATTTATCTTCATTTTAAGAAACATTTCAAAATAACTGCACTGTGTGAATGAACTGGGGAGAAGATGCTCAGAGCAAGAAACATTTCGAATTAACTGCACTTTGTGAATAAACAGTACACGGCACAATGAAACTTCCCCAAAATGGCAGTACTTTGCTAGGTAATTCCTTACAGTGCAAGAAACACTCTGTAATGGCGGCACTTTGCGAACAGACACATCCAGCACAAGAAACTTTTCGAAATGGCTGTACGTTGACTATAGTTCACAAAATAGTTACACTTGCACACAAACTCTTGAGAATACATGCACAGTAATAAGCACACACTGTAAGCACTTTTGAGATAATTTCAATAACTCCAGTTATGCCCTGAATACAGTATGAAGTAGTAGTTATGCCAAAACACAGTACTTTGCCAAAAAACATGCAGTTGCCTTGCTTTATTTATGCTTAATCTGCCCTTTTTGCTCTTATTATATTTGTTTTCCACGTTTAATCTCCTTTCATGCCCACTGTACTTTTCTTGTGCTCGTTTTACTCTAAACATGCCCGTTTTGCTTTGTAATTCCAAACTCCTTTATGTGCTTTTCTGATAATTGTTTTATCAAATATCTTAACTGTAAACATTTTGTTTAATTAATAAACCTTTTGTGCCTCTAGCTTGTTTAATAGTGCGGTTTGTGCCCCTATAATGCTCAGTTTCTTTTCTGGCCCTTTTTCATGCTTGTTTCTCTTAGTTTACCTTCACTGTTAACTCTGTACCTTGTAGCTCTGGAAAGCAGTCTCTGGAATCCCAGTGCTGACACCATATCACTCGTCTAGTCAGGATGGAATAGACGAGTCTTTGTGGGTTCTGTTCAAGCAGCTTTATTATGTCCAAACACATCAGGATTGAGGCTTAATGACCAATTTAGATAAATTTATATACAAACTAGCTATTCCATTCATACATGACTGCACTCTCAAAATAGCACTGAAGCTAGCACGTGCTTGGTAATTATATGCACGTTCAGTCCTGGACAAACTTCTTAAAGATACGTCTGCACACACAGTTCTACAGACTGTAAATTATTTTTTATGAGACCCACTGCTCCTATTACTATTGGAAAGTACAGTTGTGTACACTTACCATAAATGGAGATATTCAAGTGAATTCACTGTTGCAGTCATTACATTAGGGTTATCTGCTTGCAGGTAGCCCTCAGTCGGCCTGATTAACAAAGTCTTGGGTCCTGCGTTGGTTGCTGTCCCTTCTTCCATGACGTCAGGGGTGCGAAACATGCAGCCAACGCCATTACATCAGTTTTTCTTGGCCCAAATGTCAGGTGCCCCCCTAATGGGAAGCAATTAAATATAAAAGTACAATGATATACCTCCAACAAAAAAGCAAATACACCAAAAAGCTTTTAAGCATAGTAAAGGAACGTAGAGGTATAACCAAATGAAGTTAGGGGGCTGGAGGGAGGGTAACCAAGACTGTAACAGTGAATACACTCGAACATCTACATTTATGGTAAGTATACACAACTGTACTATTTTCTTCATGTTTCACTGTTGCAGTCATTACATTTGGGTAGATTCCCAATGCTATGGTTGGGGGGCAGAATTTAAATAGCATTAGGGCCAGCTATAAGGCCCTGCAAGACTGCAGTGGCAAAGCCAGCTCTAGATTTAGAGAAAATTGGCAAATGATAATGCTTGGTGAAAGTATGTACAGAACTTCAGGTAGCAGCTTCTAGGATATCCCTGGTAGGGACGCCTCTGAGAAAGACTGTAGAGGTAGATGCAGCCCTGGTGGAGTGAGGTCTGATCCCCTGGGGGATAGGTTTTCCATGGTGCTTATAGCAGAAATGAATGCAATGGCCTATCCATTTAGAAATGGTTTGCTTTGAAATAGCCTTCTCCTCTGCCCCTGCAGCAAATGCCACCAGCAGTTGTTCAGACTTCCTTTGAGGTTTAGTCCTGTCCAAGTAGAATCTAAGTTGTCTGTGCACATCTAAGGAATGCAATATCCGTTCCCCTTTGTTCTGTGGATTGGGAAAGAAGGTTGGTAAATGAATGGACTGGTTAAGAGCCACACTGGATACCACCTTGGGCATGAAGGATGGATTGGTTCTGAGGGACACCCTGTCCGCATGAAAGATGATGAAAGGCTCCACTGCCGTAACGGCCTGTAATTCAGATACCCTTCTAGTTGAAGTGATTGCTAAAAGGAAAGCTGTTTTCCAAGAAAGAAATATTAAGTCTGCAGTAGAAGCAGGCTGGAATGGAGGTAGAGTGAGTTTCTCCAAAACAAAGTTAAGGTCCCAGGCAGGGTTTGGAGCTCCCCTGGGTGGTCTAAAATCTTTGGCCCCTCTGATGAACTGCTTAAGCAGTCCATTTTTCAGCATAAGATTTTCTAGTATTCGGCCTACTTGCCTCTAAAATGATATCTACCACAGGTTTACTGAGGGATGGTAAAGGAGAGATTAGATAATTAGCCAGGCTGCAAGGTTCAGTGTTAGAAGCTGAGGGTGCAGAATCTGGTTCTCCTGCTGGGACAACAGGAAAGGAGTATGAGCAGGTGCCATGGGGGTACCAGTGTTGGCGTGGCCAGTCTGGAGCAATCAAAATCATCCTTGGTTTGTCCTGTTTGATTTTTAGTAGTACTTTGGAGAGCAGAGGGGGAAGGCATAGACTGATAGGTTTTTCTAGCTGAAGAACAGAGCATCCACTTTCCAGGCTTGTTTGTGAGGGAGTCCTTGTGCAAAACTTATCCAATTGGTAGTTCTGGGGAGAGGCAAATAGGTCTATATCCGGGCTCCCCCATTTGCTTGTCAACATGTTGAAAATCCTTGGTTCCAGTTTTCACTCGTGTGGGTCCATGAGGTTTCTGCTTAGTCCGTCTGCCAGTGTATTTAATTTTCCTGGCAGGAATTGAGCTTGTAGGTGCACTTGGTAGCTCAAGGCTGTGTTCCACAATGCCATGGCTAGTCTGCAGAGGGGTTAAGAATGTGTACACCCCTGCTTGTTTATGCACCACATAACAGTGATGCTGTCCGTCTTTACCATTAGTTGTGCTGGAAGAATGTGGTCCTTGAAGGATGTCAGAACATTCTGTACAGCTAACATTTCTTTTTGACTGATATACAGGTGCATTTGACTTGGGTTCCATTTGCCCTGAATGCACTTCCCTGCCAGGTGAGCCCCCCCTGCATAGTCTGATGCGTCTGTTGTTAGGGTTTGGGTGGCAGAGGGTGGTGTGAAAGGTAGTCCCTTGTTTTGGTGGCAGGCCTCTGCCCACCAAAGGAACTCTAGGCATAGGCAAGGTATGATAGGAATCATTGCTTCTAGATCCTGGGAATGTTGACACCATAGGCTTTTTAGATACCACTGTAGTTTCCTCATATGCAGTCTTGCATATGAAATTAGAAGAATGCAGGAGGCCATAAACCCCAAGGCTTGCAGTATTTGTCTTGCAGATAGCTGGGTTTTTGTGGCCACTTGTTTGAAGTAGGTTGTCAAATGAGTTTGCTTCTCTGGCATGAGGTAAGCCATCTGGGAAGTTGTATTCAAGCTTGCTCCCAGGAACATAATTTGACAGGGTACCAGGTGATATTTCTTTTCGTTTATGGTGTACCCCAGACAGGTTAGAACACTTTGTACAAAGGCCAGATGATTCAAAAGTATGTCCTGGCTTTCTGCCTGAATTAGACAATCGTCCAGGTATGGGTATATATTTGCATATTTCTTTGTCTGCAAAATGCAATAACTGGAGCTAGGCACTTTGTGAATACCCTGGGCGCAGTAGATAAGCCAAAGGGCAGTGAAGAGAATTGATAGTGTGTGTAGCCTGCTTTGAAGCGAAGGTATAGTCTGCAAGATTCCCTGATTGGGATGTGCAGGTATGCTTCTTTTAAATCTAATGTTACCAACCAGGCGTCTTTGCCTAGCATAGGAAGCAACTGATGAAGAGTTAGCATCTTGAATTTTGGAATCTCCAAAAAGGTGTTTAGAGTAGACAGGTCCAGAATAGGACACCAGGAATTGTCTTTTCTGGGTACCAGAAAAAGTCTAGAGTAGAAACCTTGTCTCTTTTCCTCTTCTGATACCAACTGAATAGCCCCCATGCTTAAGAGAGAAAGTATTTGGTTTTGAGCCTCTGCCCACTGATTTGGGGGTAGGTCCGGCCACCCGTTTGGTGTTGGCAATGTGTGGAAATGAAATCTGTATCCCTGGGACACTATATATTTAAAACCCATTTGTCCTGGGTAATGAGCTCCCAGTTCTTTGCATGAAGAGCAATCTTTCCCCGCAAAGGGGCAGTCAGTTGATAAGTGCTTGGAAATTTTAAAAATAAAGTCATTGTGACAGTTTACCATGGGGGGGGTCTTATTACTCCCAGATAGGGAAGTGGAGGCCCCCCACTGCTTAGTCCTGTGTGTCCCCTGGGACTGAAACTTGGGGTTTCTGCTGTGTCTGGGTTTGGCTTGAGAAGACCTGGAAGGGGCTGGATAAGACCAATTTTTAGATGGCCAGTGCCTACTAAATCTAGGAGGCTGAACTTGTAAGAAATCTTTAACAGTTTGCATAGATTTAGCTTTATCTTCCATCTTTTTAAGAACTTCCTCAGCCTTGTTGCCAAACAGGCGGTCTTGATTTAAGGGAGTATCCAACAATTTAGCTTTAACATGATCAGGTAAAGATTGCTCCTTAAGCCAAGCATGCCTTCTGAGAACAGACCCAATAACAGCAGCCCTGCAAGAGGCCTCTAATGAATCAAAACCACATTGTAAAGTATGTTTTCCAACCTGTTCAGCAAAATGCAATAAATCCTGTAATTCTTTATTTTCCACACAATCAGGAATCAACATCATTTTCTGTTTAAGCAATCCAATAACATGTTGCTGATACTTTAACATATGAAACTGGCAGTTTAAAGCCCTAATGGCCAAGGTTGCAGAAGTGTATACCTTCTTACCCAATCTATCCAGCGCCCTGGAGTCTCTATCAGAAGGTGTAGGATTTTTAGCAGTAGAAGCTTTAATGCCCTTGGACCCCTAAGAAATAGTCTCTGGATCCGCAATAGGCTTTATAAAAAGGAACTTGCGTGACTCAGAGACCCTCTAGCATCTGTCAGGTTTTCTGGGAGCAGGAGGCAAAGAATCAGGGGCCAAACTAGATTCTGAAAAAGCATCATCAACAATGTCTAGTACAGGAGGAACAGCTAAAGGCCTATGCTGAGGCAAGAGTAAGAAAACCCTGAGCCTCTTTTTTGAATTTGAAAATTCCTGGCTTTCCCAGTGGAAATGCTCCCTTAGGAGTATGCAAGGTTTCACCAAAACAAAAATCCTCTGGAGGGGAAGCAGAGGGAATAGAGTCCTCTGCATCAGAATCTTCATAAGTAGATAAGGGCAAATCCAGATCATTAGAAGAATCGGAAAAAAAGAGAATCCTGGTCAGATGATTCATAAACAACTTCAGTCCTAGGCCTCTTAGAAGGGGGGGTGGCTACCCCTGATTAGAGTTATTAGATCTTCAGCCATTCTTATCATTTGTTTTTTTAGGTATAGAGGCCAGAGCAGGTGGCCTGGGCATTGATTTTTTAGGCATGGTTCAAGATTTAGGCCTAAGAGAAGAAAGAGGTGTCTGTTTAATATGCAAGTCCATAGGCCTGAATATACCCTCAGAAGCCGGTGCCTGCACAGCGGCTCCGGACCCATCCAAGGTAGAGACATCCGTGGGTTCTATAGTTGAAGCATCTCGTGGCATACCGGACTCCGAATGGGTCTCAGTAGAGGCCTGCAAATCAGAAGTAGTGGGTATCAGGGGCTGCGAAAGCACCTCACTGAGTACTGGCAAACTAGCGGCTGGCTTAGGAGAAGTGCAGTCGGCAGTTTAGGACCTCGACGGCCTGTCTCTCTTTATCTTTGCATTTTTTCAGAATCCCAGTAGTCGGATAGCTAACCGATGACATTTCTGGATAACTAAACTGAGAATTGAAATATTTAGAGGCAAAAATATACCAACAATGGAGAGTACGCTGATTAAATAAAGTACAAAACCGACAGCAAGGTACGTCGTGGTCAGGACCTAGGCAAGGAATACAGAACGAATGAAAATCTTTATGAGGTATTTGCTTTCCACAAGTAATGCAATTATTAACTTTTACTTACATCGAAAAGGAGCAAGAAAAAGTTTCCCCAATGGGGTACTTAGCTTTAGTTGAAGACATTGGTTCTGAAAATCGAAAATGAAAATTTCAGGAGTTGGCCGACCGGCACTTGCGAACTGCTTCTACTTCGGGCACCGCATGACAAGAAAGACGGATGTAATGGCATAGGCTGCATGTTTTATACCCCTGGCGACCTGACGTCATGGAAGAAGGACCCAAGACTTTGTTAATCAGGCCAACTGAAGGCTACCTGTAAGCAGATAACCCTAATCTAATGAATGCAACAATGAAACACGAAGAACAACTGTCTGGGTATCATCCTTCCACGTTGCCCTTGTTTCTGCCTGCAAAACCTGGTATTTTAGGACACTGTAATCACTGGGTGTTGCAATTTTAATGATAAATGCGACTTTTGTCTTCTTTTGATGGACTGCTATATCTGGTTTTCTCGCATCTATTTTTGAACTGTTGGTAATGGGTAATCCCATGTGATATAAACTTCATTTTCTATAATGTTTTGTGGCTCATGTTTACAATGCTTATCAGCTACTTCAATATTATAATGATTGTACAATCCCCAGTGCAACTGTCTTGCCACATTATTATGCCTTTCAGTATACAGGCCTTCTTCCGTTGCATCCTGCAACAAGATATGCAACAGTTTACAATTCTGTTTTACAAAACTTGCATTTGTCTTTCTCCAATATGTTCAATGGACTTTCTAAACCAACCTTTATGTAATCAACCATCCTAGGTCACCAATAATAGCCTTTCCTCCTTTGGATTAAATTCACCTCTCCTTAACCGTTCCTGTGTTAGATCCCAATCAACATGAGGTTGTTCCATTTTTCTGTACTTGCAACTATATTCATGCATTTTCCACATTTCTTGCCTTCTCATGGGATCCTTCAACTTGCATTCCTTCTTTTGTTTTATGGCACATTCAGCTGTCACCTGATTTTTTTTTTCTATCTAAATCTGGTATGACTTCCACTCCCGCTTGACACCGATATGCTTCTGCTAAACTAAGTAGGGAAGTCATCTTAGACTTGTTCTCCTCATATTTTAAAACTTTCACTATGTTTGGATCTTCAGAGGTCAGCAGATATCTATGCAGTCCTAAAATTGCAGATCTATATACATAATCAATTTTGACACCACCCATACATCCTTCAGAATGGGGAATATATAATCTTGGTATATACTTACGTTTATAACTCATTTTTTCTTGTTTTACTGTCCAACTCATCCAATAACATTTGGGGTCAGTCAAGTACCCCAAAACTATAAGTTAAAACAGGAAGGGCAAATTGGTTTATAGCTTGTACTTTGTTTCTGGATGTCAGAGCTGTTTTCAGTATTAATGTTAGTCTTCTAAAATATTCCTTACAAAATTTTATTCACATTTGTTCATGTTTTGTTGTTGATCCTTTGCCCAATTCCCAAATATTTAAACACCCTCTCCTGCTCAAATTCTTTTATATCACATTCCTGTCTGATACTGATATTTTCTTGGTGCTATAGCTTCCCTGCTTTAAAGGTTGCTTTTGACATCTATCAAGACCAAACAACAGTTTTATATCTGAGAAAGTTTTGATCACTTACAAGTGTTGTTTTGGTTCCTCATCTGATAAACTATACAATTTTAAATCATCCACAAAAAGATGATGAGATATCTTTACACTTTGTTGTTATCTGGAAGCCAAATTGTAGCCATGACCTAATCTGTTAAGTAGACAGCTTAATGGGTTAACGGCAAAACAGATGAGCAGCAGTGACAAAAGGTCACCCTGCAATACCTCCCTTTGAATTTTTATCCATGGCATAATTTGTTCTTTATCATGGCTTAGTTGGGAAGTGGTTTGCCACATCTTCATAGTCACTGTAATGTAAATCGATCAATGTAGGATGAATCTTACGTTTCTGTAAGCACTCTTTTATACATTAATATGGGATGCTGTCAAATGCTTTTTGGTAATTTTCTCATGCGTTACTTCGATTCTTCCCCTTTTTTTACAAATTTCCATTATGACTTTAACAAATGATCATTTGTTCCATACAACTTTCTTTTGTTACCCTTTTGTTTTACTGCCACAACTGAGCTTTCTTCTAAAATGAGTATAAACAACGATTTGCATTAGTTCCAGTGTACAGTTTATACATCATCAGAAAGCAAGTTATTGGTATATAGTTTTTAGGATATCTTAATTCACTCTTAAAGAGGAATACTGTTTTTCCTGTTGTTAACCAGGTTGGTGTCTGTTTGGAATGCACATATAAATAGTTCTTACTCATGGCTAAATTTTCATGCAAAGACTTTTAACACTTTTAGCCAGAAGTTAAGTACTGCACCTGAGCCTGGGGTTTTCTGGTTCGGAGCTTTTCTTAAATTTGTTTGAATTTCTATGGCAGTTACTTCATCCCATTTCATATCCTGTACATTTGAACTTCTTATTCTTTGTTTTACTTTTTCTATCCTATCCAGCATCTTTGTTCTGTTCCACAGGATCTTCATAGTTATTTCTCCAAAATGCGTCTACTACTATTTTTTTGATGGCATTTCTATTTTACTCCTTTACCCTCATTTCCCAATTCTTATATAACTTACTTTGGGTCATCAATAAATTGGTTATTTTGCACTTTTCCTTTAAATTTACTGGCATATCTTCTACGTTTTTCTGCCTATGGCAATAACTTTGATTTATTATTTCAATAGTGTATGATAGAGCATGGTCTGCTCTGATACTCTGCATTGCTTTTATCACGTCTTTCAGAGTATTTTTGTTGATCTGTTTCCTCTTTTGTACTCTGTACAGCAACACTTCTTGTCTTAATTGCTTTACAGTTTTCTTTGATACTTCCTTTCCCTTACTGCCCTGTGTTTTTGTGGCAAGACAATCTGTTATTAATTTAGCTGCACAGTAATACAACCTATTTACTTCTATTATATTACATGAATTTCTATGAACGGTCTTGTTTACTGTGTTCACTTGTTTTATCAAGCATCTAACATTCTGGGTCTTACTGACTTTCTGTAATCAATTTTTTCATTGATCTAAATATATGTATCCATCTTTGTTAAATCAATATTCTAAACTAAGGGCACATTTTTTTGTTCTCTATTTCCTACAGGCATTCTACAGAAAGTTCCAGAACATCTTCCTGTGCCATATTCTCTTCAGCTTCATCCTGTGTCATCTGTTGCTTTTTCTTATGGAATTCACTGGCCTATCACTGCACAAGATTGACTATGTCAGAGTTGCCACATTTTCCTGTTCCTTCCCTTGCTGTGCAACTCCAACTGAACTTTAGTACTGGCTTCCTACTGAAGGCTCAAAAATATCTTCATATGGCAACTGATCAGATGCCTCCTGCTCCACTGAACTTTAGTACTGGCTTCCTACTGAAGGCTCAAAAATATCTTCATATGGCAACTGATCAGATGCTTCCTGCTCCACTGGTTTCTCCTTAAATTGGGGAGTCATTTTTCTAGCATGTTGTGATGTTAGCAGAGTTAGATTTTCTACACTAAATACTACTTCACTTCACAGGTAATCCATAATTTCAATTTCTAGTTTTGGGTCCTAGAGGGAACTACTGTACATCTTGCATACAATCAAGTGTGGGTCTATATTATACAATTGAACATCAACCAACAATCCCTGAAAACCCAAAATGCTGAACACAAGGATCAGCGTTTTTTTTTTCCCAGGGGAAAAAATTCGCTGATCCGTAGGAAAAGAAAAAAAATCAAAACACAAAATAAAGTGGTTGGGGGGGGGGGGCTTTGCCCCCCCTACTTAAATATACCAACTCCAAGATCGCACCACAGTGGAAGAAATAGCAAAGTCCCGAAAACAGCCTAGTGAATTTTTCCCTAGGAAAAAAAATCTCTGTTCCATGATTTCGGTATTTTGCCATTTCGCATAATGATGTTCGACTAAACTGTGTTCACAATTCATTGTGTTCGCTAAAATAATAGGGACCCGAAAGAGTATGACATACTCACTATAACAGCAGATCAACAAATAGGGAAAGTCATTCTGTCAGCAATCCTTAACTTGTAAACTTGCTCACAAGCAAACACATGGAAGTTACATACTTGTAACTACAGCTCTGGACTGTTAAGCTCCATCTTCATTAGTATGAAGATGAGGACTGGTAAAACTCCGTTAGCCTGCCAATAAACCTTTACCCAGCTACATGGCCTCTCTCCCTTATCCAAAATGTTGTGCACATTAGGACCCCTATCTAGATCCCCGTAGTCCTCAGTGGCAGAAAACTAAAAAACTATATACATACAAAAGAAATAATAATTAGCTTCATGTACATAATGCCAAACAAGGACGGACTTTGGTGGAGAGGTGTTTGAAACAGTAACAAAAAGTAAAAGTACAACTACACAAGGAGCTTAATACAGCAGAAGATGTTTAAATATAATCACTATTGCAGTGGCCATAACCCTTGGCACCTTCTGTCTTAGAAATCTCAATGAATGGCCTGACTTCCAGAGTCTAGCATTCTTTTTCCCTCATGTGTGGGAGAATGCCTGAATACATGATATGTTAGCAACTTCCCAGTGTAACAGTTACATCTATCTGCTCCATATTAAGTTCTTTCTTGCCAAGGAAGCTAAGGGTAAGAAAGTACAGCTGTGAGGTAAACAAAAATTACATTAAGTTCCGAACACAGATACACTATGTTTATCATACTGTTCACTACTGCAGTAGTGATATAACACTTGTGAAGATTCTCAGCATTGGGTGGCTGGCCCTGAGAAGGTGTTGGTTGTAATAGTCTCTGCAGGATGGCAGTAGCAAATCCTGCCGTAGTTCTAAAGAAAAGTCCATCTTATAGTGTTTGGAAAAGGTGCAGACAGATGACAAAGATGCTGCCTCAAAAATTATCTTGGTGCTGTCCCCAAGTAAGGCATTAGTGACTCTAGCAGACTCGGCCCTGACATGCACTGGGCACAGTCTTGCCATGGAAGGAAAAACAGAAGCAGATGCAATAAGCTGTGTGTGTTTGGACAGAGACCTATCCTCTGCAAAGGAAACAGAGTAGCTGGTCTAATTCTGTTTCTCCCTTAGTTCTCTCAAGAGAAAAGTCTCAGTTGCCTATACACATCCAAGGTATGCAGATTTGTTCTCCCTTGTTCAGTTGGGTACTACAGAACACAAGGAGGTGAATGGTTGACTCAGGGACAATTTTGTCACCACTGTGGGTATGAATGTGTGATTGGTGAGAAGTGTTTCTCTGTTCCTGAGGAAGATGAGAAAAGGCTACTTGCAAGGAGTAGCTGTAGTTCCGAAACTGTTCTGGCAGAAGTAATGGACACTAAAAATAGTTTAGAGGGCTGTAGCAGCTGGCTCAAAGGGTGATAACATTAACTTCTCTAGAACTAGGTTGAGGTCACACAGCAAGGAAAATTCCTTTTTTGGTGGCCTCATGTGCAGGAATCTCTGAAGAAGGGCTTTACTCGTATCAAAGAATAAAGGGTCTCCCTAGGCAGTCAGGCTAGAAACAAAAAAAAAGACATGCACCATCACAGAGACATATGACAATCCTGATTTGTAAAGGACTGACAGATATTTGAAGATCACAGACACCAAACTCTTGATTCAGCTCTAGCTAACTGCTATTGCAACATAGGGACAATCTTTTCCATTTTGTTTGCTATGACTTCCTTATCATTTGGTTTCCTAGCCTCCCTTAATAAAGCACACACTTCCTTAGAAAACATGTGCCTAAAGGGAATGGAAGAATCAGTGCTGCCGAGGTCAAAAATCATCAATGAATAGCATTTCAGCCTGTCCTCCTTTATCTTCTGCATCCCTCAAAGAAAAAGATATTCTGGAGAAAAACTGGACAGAACTAGGCTAGCCCAGCTTATTGAAAAGGCATCTGCTGCTCAAGTGGCTGTAGCTGGTGTTCTGGCTCAAAATATTTGAAGTTGTCTTCTTGAGATCAAAAAGTATTTTTGGGACTCCTCACTTGTGGGCTAAAAACTTTATGTAGGAGGAAGACTCTCTGGGAAATTAGGTGAACAAAAATTTGAATTCAACTGAAAGATCGGATGGCTCTTTGCTAAATAGGTCAATATATCAGGCACATTATGGGGAAAGATAGAAGTTGTAAGCAAAAAAGTCTATTTTTGGCACTTCCCATCTGTGGACCAAATCCAGAAAATATCCCTGTTCATCATCTAAGCATAAGGTCTACCTCTGCTCTGCTCAGGTGGTTTGCCAGAATGTTTTCCTGAGAAGGGATTTAAGATGTCCTGAAGATCACCATGGCTCCACGGCCAGTCTGTACAAAAAAAAAAAGTGTGTGTTTCCTTCTTGTTGGTTTGAAATACCAATACAGTCTGTAAAGATATGCAGGACATCTGGTTGACAGATATGCTGAAAGTCTTTGACAGCTAAGATTAGTGCCATTGTCTTTTTTTTTTTTTTTTACAGTAATGTGCTTTTTGACTTGGGTTTTGACCTAGCTTCTCTGGATAAACTCTCTTGAGTGTGCTCTAGGTTGTGTCCAAGGAATCTATGGTGATATTTTGAATGTCTGGCCCTAGCTTGACTGGGCCCCCAGCTTGAGGTTCACCTGATGTATCTACTATGACAGCTCTGTTTTTAGAGGGTGGAAGAGGGGTGGGGCACTGTTTTGTTCTAGAGTTAGTAATTAATAGAGTTAGTAATTAAACCAGACAGTCATCTAAGTGAGGGTAGATGTGTACCTTAGTTATGCAGAAGTAAATTTCTACAGCCAGGCACTCTGAACCTTATTCTTTGGTTTACTGACTATATCCATTGGGAAGAAAACTGGAGGTGAGGCACTCCTCCTGTTTGAACCCAAGACAGTGCCTGTATGCCCCGATATAGATATTTGGAGGCAGGCATCTTTCAGGTGCTTATAACCATTAAGGCATGGGGATACAAGAAATGCAAAAATACATGCAACGTTAGCATTCTGAATTTTAATAAGTCAGAAACCTTTTTTAGCCTCAATAGGTTAGTGATTCACCTTCTTTTAAAATACCGTTGAACACAGACTTCTATGATCTTTGCTACTTCCTTCCCTCCTGAACTCCAAATTTCCACACGAATACCATCTGCTCTTAAAAGATTTTCTTTAGGATTGACTATACATCAGTATTTTTATTTCATCTTCTCCTATCTTAGCTATTAATTCTTGTGTCTCAGCTTCGTCTAACCTTGCCATAACCATGTCTTCCAGAAATACTTATTTTTATGCCTTTCCATATTCATCTATTTTACAGAAAAGTTCATAAAACTAAAATACTTCTCTTTGTCTACAGGACCTCTGACTATTTTTCTTGTCAGCAGCTCAATACGTTTGGCTAACTCATATTTTCTGTTGCCCCAGTCACTGTCCTAAAATGTTTTTGCACTGTACAGTTGTTACAAAAATAGTTGTTTAACAGCAACCTTTCCAAATGCATACATATGGTCCAAACATTCCCTTATTTTCCTTTAGCACTTAGCAGCTGCTCCTCTTGCTCTGTGAGTTTCCACTTATTCTACAATACTTTAACATCTGTCAACTCCTCTAAAAGATTTATATTACTCCTTTCCCATCTCTGTCTCTCTTTTTAATATAATGCTTTTAAAGTCTATTTTCATTTTACACCACTCACTAGCTATCCTTTCTAAAGTAATTTTTACCATCCCTAACAAATCTTGAATTGTACCCGCTCCTTAACTTTTTCATTTTAACAAACATGAAAGTGCCTATGTTTCATGTTACATCATTACTCTGCATCGTCACCATAACTTTAATGGAGCAGTTTAACCAAGTTATTGCAGCTTGAGGAATAATACGTATAGTCTGAAGACCTGCTACTGACTTCACATCTTTCCTATCATCTAGGCTCAATATATTTCTTCAGAAATCTATTCTTTCTTGCCATATGCTCCGTACAAACTCACTACTGCAGATTACATTTCAATCCTGACCTGTAAATACTATTTCCTTCTTAAAGCTTATTTCTTCGCCCAAAAATCTCCAATGCTCCATAACAGTAGTTTTGATTGGAATATAAATACTTGCCCGTATAATCCTCTTCCCTCTGCCAATAACCTCTTAGTACCACAAAATCTACTACTGCTGTCCACCCCCCCCCCCCTTCCATCACTAGTGGGAACAGTCTTACAATCAATATCACTCCCCTTTTCTTTTGTCACAAACATTCTATGTCCCCCATGAAATCCATTCATTGCCAAATGCACACGCTCATTCTATCAGACTCAGTCTTCTGTAACATTGCTATTAGCTATCTACATTTCTTAATGTAATACAATAAATACTTGCTGTTCTGCCCATGTAAATGTAAGGGCAATTTACATTTCTTGCTAATGTTGACAAAGCAGATATTCTGGCAAGAAGACATTACTCCCCAATATTATGTATGGTAGTTCTTTTGGATATGTACTTCCGTCTTGCAGATTGCGTTCATACGCTAACAACTGTCAGGCTGATCTTGTATGTAGTTGCTTCTTCTACTCTCCATATGAACCCATGTAACATATTCTCAAACTTTTTGCTTCTGAAAGAGCACTCAAGAAATGCAATTAATTAAATACATTTTAACCTCATCCCCTTTTAATGCACACAACTCTGTAAATGTTACAAAAAGGAAATCTATCCCTCCAAAATAGCAGCTGCAACAAATGGACATCACTCAAAGATTGTTACTTATAAAGAGAAGGTTAACCATGCAAATGTACATGTTAGAGCCTGTATTCCCACTTGCATTGTATTCCCACTTATTCAGACTGCTATCCTTTTCTTTTATCTGTAGTCCCCTTCTAGATTTGTAAACAACTTGCATGCTTTCCATAAATGTTAACTTTTAGCCTTAAGTACATATGCTGGCTGACCTTACATAAATAAACTGTGCACTGCTCTACTTAATGCATTGAAGTCCTATGGCTGTTGGGAGGCAGTTGCCTATAGAACATATTCCTTCCCAACGTTTAAACTTCATTTCTTTACTTTTTTATGAATTATTTGCCAATACCCCTTTAAAAGTGAACTGCACTGTATGTCAGATATTCAGAGACAAGGTCTTTCGGAACACAATGTCCAGATATCTTATAATTAACAGCCTACACCTGTAGGTTGTTTTCAGCCTGCAGCAGGTTTTCATGCAAAAACCCAGTTAGTAACCCTGCGTGAGAGATAAAAAAAAGTACAGTTGTGTGAAATCTCACCATAACAGTACATGTCCTTCCCTTCTCTGTTGCAGTATTACTTACACTAGGGATCCTCTGCCAATGGTAGCCTGACATCCAGCCAGTACAGCAAAGCCTTAGGATGTTACAGGGACAGTGTACTGCATACATATGCTCTCTACTCATGGCATAGGGAATAAAGGTGATATATGGACATACCTGCCTCAGAACTGAAAAGTCCTAGGAGGGACAACAATCCAAGGAGTGAAAGGAGGAAAATGTGCATCCAGAAGGTACATGAAAAAGGGGGGAGAAGGGAGGGAGTGAATGGAAGGACATTTACTGCTATGGTCAGATTTTACACAATTGTACTATGTCCTTCCATATCACTGTTGTAGTATTTCCTACACTAGGCAGAGTACAAAAGCTCAAAAGGACACCCGAGAGGATGAAGGTCCAGCAGAGCCCTCAATAAAGCCATGCAGGACATCCCTGGCAAATCTGACCCTAGCCCTGGAAACCATATCCAACTTATAATGTTTGGTAAAACTATGCACAGAAGTCCAAGTAGCTGCCTCATGGATGCATGCAGTTGGCACCCAGTCCTTTGAAAAAAAAAAAAGCACCAGAAGAAGCCACAGTCCTGGAGGAATGAGCGTTAACAGAAGTACAAAAGCTATTCACATGAAAAGAATAACAAAAGAAAATAACCTTAGAGATCCAGAAAGAAATGGTCTGCTTAGAAACAGGCAAACCTAAACAGCTAGGACGAAAAGAACATAAAGTTGCTCATAACTACGAATGGATTTAGTATTATCTAAATAATATCAGTGCTGTCTGTGCAACTCCAAGATGTGAAGCATCTTCTCACTAACAGACTGCCAAGAAGTGAAAAATAGGCAAATGAATGGACTGATTAAGAGGTAACTCATTAACCACCTTGGGCATAAAAGAATCCTTACTATAGAGAGAGACACTGTCCCTATGAAAAATTAAAAAAGGAGGTATAGCCATAAGGGCCTGAAACTCAGAACCTTCTAGCTGAAGTAAGGGACAAAAGAAGAACGGTCTTCCAAATACAATGCTGTAAGGAAGCAGAAGATGCAAGCTGAAGAGCCAGAGTTAAGTTTTTCAAGAACAAAATTAAGGTACCAAGAAGGAGGAATGGGCTTCCTGGGAGGCCTAATATGAGGGACACCTTTAAGGAACTGTTTGACCTCAAATCTAAAAACCAAAAGAGGAGTCAAAGGCAGGCAAGCAGAAATAGCTGAAAGGTGGCCTTTAACTGAAGAGTATGCCAACCCAGCATAGAGCAATTCACACAGAGAATCAAAGGAATTTCAAGAAAATATAGATCCAGGTTACAAACAAGAAACCAAACAGAAAATACCTTCCACCTGGAACAAATAAGATTTCCTGGTAGTGGGTCTTCTGGCCTGAGGAGCCCTGGAAGGAAGAGAGAATGGAAGGTCAGAAGAGCCAGAAGAAGAACCCTCATCTCTCTGATGTTGATATGGTTCTTCTGATGAAAGGACCACAGGCCCTGAACCTTTAGGGGACTGAAAGGAACTCCCCACCCCATGTCTGAGGCATGTGAAGAGAGTTCCTGAGAGGGGACTGGAGGTTGAAAAGGAAGTCCTGGCTTGAGAGACAGTTGATGAATCCACCACTGAAGCTCTAGCTTGAGGTATGGAAGAAGAAGAATTAGAAAGTCCAAAGGATGAGAATGTTTGAATGAAATAAGAGAAGCATCTGTATTTCCCATCTATTTTCCCCTCCTACACTCTCTCTCTAGATCCCCTGTCTATTCCTATGTGTCTCATCCTACTCTTTCTTTCTGAACCTCTCTACTACATCCTACTCTAAGTTCACTTCTCTCTCAGTTTAATCATACCTTTCTAAACAAAGTAAAATAAGTACTTCTCTCCATCCTTCTCTTGTATCATTATCTGTTCCATCTTTTCTTGAATATCTGTACTTGTATCTTATTTACTGTATGTACCTCTACAGTATAAGCTTATGTATTGTATAATTTATTTGTAGCAGTCTTTATTCTGTTTGGGGCTTTTCCCTCGGGGCTCTGCTGAAAAAGGGCTTGTGCCCAGTCGGACTTTCCTGGTCAACAAATATTAAATAAATGAGTAAGTGTTGGAGCCAGACTGACTTTAGAAACTACTGTAGTTTTCTTATATGAAGCCTGGGTAGAAGAAGCACAGGAATGGTGGAAGCCATGTACCCAAGTGCCCTTAGAACCTCCCTGGCTGTGACTGACACCAGAGGAGCAAGGGATTGAAAAAATGCAATCACAGTTAAAGCCATGGGAAGTGGCAGGGATGCCTGCTTAGTAATTATCTGGAGTTTGCATCCAAAAAAAAACATGATCCCGAGGAGGAGTCAGGAAGGATTTTTGGAAGTTTACTGTAACCCTAGGCTCTGCAAAGGCAAACAGAATTGTGAAGGTGCTGAAGCAAGGTCTCTGGAGAGGAAGCCTGAATGAGCAGGTCATTCAGGTAAGAAAAGTTGTGTATTTCTCTCATCTTGCAAAAAGCAATCGCAGGAGCTAGGTATATGGTGAAGAACCTTGGGGCAGTAGAAAGGCCAAATGGAATAGTAGAGAACTGAAAATGTAGGAAGAAACAGAGAAATGTAAAATTTCCTGAAAAGGGGGTGAATAGGAATATGGAAATAGGCATCCCCGAGATCCAGACAGAATAAGAAAGTCTGAGGCAGAAGAGGAGGAAGCAGGGTTTGAAGGGGTAGGATTTGAAAGGAAAGAACATTTAAAAAAGTGTTGAGCTGAGAAAGATCCAAAATGGGTCTTCAAGTGCCTTCTTTCCTGAGAACCAGAAGACTCTGGAATAAAATTTCTTTCCTTTCTGAGGAGCAGAAACTCCTTGGATGCTGCCTTGAGACAAAAGGCTCCACAGGACTTCCAGAAAAAAAGGGCAGCTGTTCCTGAAGAGGTTGAGGAATGCCCAAAAAAGGACAAATATGTTCTAAGGAAGGTGTGTCCGTACATCACCTTTATGCCCTACACAGTGAGTGGGGATCATATTTGTGATGTACAATGTCCCTATAACAACAGAAAAAGAAGGCTTTGGTATACTGGCCAGATGCCTGGCTACCCTTGGCAGGGAATCCTTAGTGTAAGAAATACTGCAACAGTGATATAGAAAGACATCTATAATTCTTCATGTTTTTCATCATTTTCTTCGTTTTAACTTTTTTTTTTTTTTTTTTTTTTTTACTTAGAATGCTTATAGTTTAAACTAAAATTTTAATCTAGATATCCACCTTTATAAAAATGGGAAGCCAAAAAAATCTTTTGATTCTACATATAGTATGATCGGTATATATTCACATCCCCAAAGCAGTCCAATATCACAACATTACAGTAACTCCAAATTGCTTCTTTCCAACCTTTATCCTGTTAAAGTCTGGTTACACTACAACTAAGGAAGAGTAGTTTCTGACTTTAGCAT
This sequence comes from Protopterus annectens, assembly GCF_019279795.1. Classification (NCBI taxonomy): domain Eukaryota; kingdom Metazoa; phylum Chordata; order Ceratodontiformes; family Protopteridae; genus Protopterus; species Protopterus annectens. The sequence continues at coordinate 1,043,557,893 of NC_056739.1, read as the reverse complement.
TACTAGCATATTCACTGATGTAACTCCCCTTCCCCACATCACATTTAAAATATCTCTAAATGCACTTTATACAGGACTACTTTACATTCATTAGCAAAGTAACATACAATTTCTTCAAGGAAATCTTTACACACATATTAATAAAAGAAAATATGTTTTATAGTCAATTCCTCAGTCCATTCAGTTTATGCCTAAACTTTAATGATATAAAAGGTTTATGCTTTACAGTTCTCTCCCCAGTTTAACACAAACTGCAAATATTTTTCTTCCTCTTCTTTGTGCAGGGCCACAGTTTTCATGTCAAAGCCATATCTATCAGGATTGAGGTGTTACAGTCATCCCACTTACTAACTGTAGTTTGTTGCTGATCTTCCTATTGATCATTATGAAGGCCCACTGCCAGTCTTGGAGTGGAGTCCAAGGTACTCCTGACTTTTCTGGTCTACTCCTGGCCTTTTTTTTTTTTTTTTTTCGTCACGCATACATTTTCCTTTGGTACAACACAATGTTTCCCCAGAAAATTCTCTCTGCGCTTTCTTACCGACAGAAGACAGAGAAGCAGATTCCCCTTTTGCTTGCTAGCTCACCCTTTGTTGTCCAACATTTTTTATTCCCATAACCTGTTACGCTTTCAGAAAGCATTTGTATCTTCAAGAAAAATATTTTGAAGCCAGCTGTATACAGCAACTTTAAACATCCCCTGACTACCAGCATAACCTTGACTCTGCTATGTATGTGGCACAGCAAATAATCATTTACCAAAATACTCTGATGTCTGTGTTTTTAATACTTTCCCTTTTCTCAAAACTTTGTCAGGAGCAACTCCTTATGCAGGCGTGATTATGTCTTCACTTATATAGGTCATGGCTAATTTCTGATGGCCAGATTTGCAGTATACACATGATGTGTCCTCCCACTTAATAAATGTTGCTGTGGATTATCAGTCCAGTTGTTTAGCTGTACTTTCACATAAGTACTGTAATCCACTCCTTCCAGTTTCTCTGGTATAGCAAAAAAAAAAATCAGGTTTTCTCTGTGTAATCCATCTTCTAACCCTAGTATTTTTTAAAAAAAACTTTTCTTCTTAAGAAACCTCATTTTCAGTCAATCCTTACTGCATTTCAGTCACTGATTTATGCAGTTTTATCATCTCAACTGAGTGGCCACTTAAAACTTTTATTTAGGTCTTCCCATCCAGAACTTTTTTCCTTCTTTTCTGGTCTGTTTTCCCTTTCATTTTCCTAATTTCTTATTTGCTGGCATCCAGGCAATGTAATTACTACCCAATAACTGTGTACCAAATTGCTAGCTTTTATCATATTTTTTCCAGAAAGTTATTGGCTTTCATACTGGTAGATATATAATCAATGCTGTCATGAAAGGAGATACTGATAGCCCAACTATCTGGAATTTTTATAAATAATTATGTCATTTGTGAGTTTCAACATGATTCATATAAGATGTTTGTATTACAAATGTATTACAGCTGTATGTCATATAAGAGAGTTTGTAAAATACCTCTTCAGCACACATCAGTGCAAAGTGCTGTTTGAAATGTACCCGCAGTGTACCCTACTAGAATACAACATAAATGTACATACACTACTGTTTAAATGTACGTATTTTGACAGTGGAAACTGGAATGCAGAAGGTTAACTTGCAAAACTTCAGAAAAATAGCTGAAATTAAATTACCTTATGGCTAGGCCATAAAAAAGATGTTGTCTTTCAGTTTCAGTGCAGCAAGGATAAACGTACATACACTACTGCTTAAATGTACGTATTTTAACAGTGGAAACTGGAATGCAGAAGGTTAACTTGCAAAACTTCAGAAAAATAGCTGAAATTAAATTACCTTATGGCTAGGCCATAAAAAAAGATGTGGTCTTTCAGTTTCAGTGGAGTAAGGAGACACAATGCCTAAAACTAAGGAGCTTTCTGTACTGTCTTGGAAGGGTTTTATTTTTTTATGACTTCCACCATTTGCCAAAGATCTGAGGAAAAGCCCTTGTCTATGTATTTTCACAGGTAGATGTTAAATACTGCCAGATTACAGCAGTGGGGGGGGGGGTTCTTTATTTATTTGATACTGTCCTGCAATGTTGTTTTAAACATTTCCTGTGATTTTGAACTCTGCTGTCAATGTAAATATATACAGAGTATTTTCTTGTTCTTTTATTATTTATTGATTCCAGCTGTGTAGGTTTTTGCCTGGGATAGAGGCAGATGACAAGAAATGACATTATTCTACAAGCTAACCCAGCAGTAATACTTGAAATATTGATTTGAGAAGTCTCTAAGAGAGACTCAGCATGTTATATTCTGTCTTAGAGCTGACAAGAAGATTCATTCACCACACATCTGCCTTGCTCTGATTAAGTGTTCTAGGTTATAGCAACTCTCAGATATAATCAGGAATACAGCAAAGCTTAATTTAGATGTTAAAACACACTGGTTCACAAGGAACACTAAACTGAGAAGATAAATAAATAAAGCACCAGACCAACAAGGTCAGACAAAACACTTGTTAATTTATTTACAATGCCAAATAACTAAGCGCTTTCACCAGTAATACAATCTGGCTTCATCAGTGTCATCTGGACAATAAACTCACATACTCAGATATTCCTCTTCAACGCCCCACTAACCAATCCCTGAACAATTCAAAAATTATATCACATGATAATTATAAAATCATTAAGTTAAAACACAAAAAACTGTATATATTTATATCTGGACTTGAATGATTTTTAAACACCTACTAAAAATTTATGTATACATGTACATTAGTAGTTAATTACCAATACACTAAAAAAAAATAGACCAAGGTAAGTAAAAATGACCTAGGTGAGAAAAAAGAATATTCTAAATCACATTAGCCCTATGTTTTAAAACAGGCATTAGGGAGGTATTTTCATTTAGTCCTGGGAAATTTAAGGCATTAAGCCTTAATTGCCACCTAAGTTCTCTCATCTCTACCTCCGTCTTCAAATCAGCCCCTTTCACTATATAGCACTCTATCTACAACAAAAAACAAGATTTTTTTTTTTTAAATTCTTACATTTATTACTGTGTAAATAGAGTGCATTGTGCTCATCCTAGTTCTTAATGCTTCTGTGTTCAGAAATTCTATCCCGCAACCTGCGGGTAGACTTTCCTATATAGAACGCATCGCAGGCTTTACACATGGCCACATAGACTAACACAGTACTATTGCAATTGTTTTTCCCCGGACATGCAATAGAAAACTTATAGTCCTTAATGAGTACATAAGGACCATCATTTAACAAAATCTGTAACGACCACATTTTACATCATAGATAATCTAAACCTATCTCCTCCTTTTTTTTTTTTTTTTTTTTGCTTCTAACAGATTCTTGATGTTTTTTCCTTTACTATAAATAATTTTGGGCTTATTGCCCAAAATAGTTTTCATCTCATGATTCAAACAAAAATCTCAAACAAAGTTCAGGGATGAAATAAACTGGGGGTTAGCGAACTACATTTCAACACTAACGCATCCCCATATCTCTTTTCATCTCCTTCCTTGGCATTAATATTGTTCCCACTGGTTAAAATCGGACAAAATACCTTCTCTCTACCTATTATAATTTATTTTCTAATTTTTAACAACAACTTTAAAGGGTATCCTCTGTCAAGAAACATACCCTTCAATTTAAACATTTCTTGTTTTAAAACTGTGTCATTAGTTACCAAATGCGATAACCTCACCATTTGTCCTTTAATGATGCCCCTTCTTTGATGGAATGGGTGACAGCTGTTGAAATGTAATAGTGAATTAGAAAAAGGTATCTTTTCTAAAAACATTGCTGCCCAAACCTTGAGGTGATTTTACCAAATTAATATCCAAAAAATGAATTTCATCCTTATATAATTGTGTGCAAACTTAAGACACAGTCGTACCATTTAGATAATCAATAAACTCACCTATTTTGGTATCATCACCTTTCCATAAGATGAGAATATCATCCAAGAAACGGTTGTACAATAAAATATTTTCCATATATTTTGAAGGAAAGACAAAAGAATTTTCCCAGGCCAACAGCACAAGGTTTACAAATACTGGGGCGCATCTAGCTCCAATTGCAACACCCTTTCTTTGTTGGAAGATTTCCCCCTCAAAACTTGGGAAGTTATTTTTAAGGACAATCTCCATAAATTCACATAATACATTAATTTTAGTTTTAGCTATCCTCATACTTCCTAAGAGACTGTCCCGAAACATGCTTAAACCCTGCTCATGGAGTATAACAGTGAACAAATTAATAACGTCCACTGTTAAAAATACAAAATTTGCCTCTTCTTTAACCCTTCTGAGGCGTTCTAAACAATGCCATGAATCTTTGACAATATGTTCAGCTTCCTCTACTACTACCCTAAACCACTTGTCCACAGAGAAGGCCAGTGGTTCAGTCTTAGAACCTCCTGCTGCCACTATTGGTCGAAATGGTGGACACAGCACATCTTTGTGGACTTTAGAAATCCCAAAAATGGCAGGTAAATGGGAGTATTTTACTGACAAAAAAATCAAACTCATCTTTGTCAATTGCCCCTTGATACAATGCATCCTGAAGATGTAGAACAATATTCAAGTAGGCCCTATTCAATTCACTTATGGAAGCCCTGTAATACGTTTCATCATTCAAGATGTCATTCATCCTACAGCTGTAATCCATACTAGTCATAATTACAACCCCTCCCCCTTTATCAGGTTTCATAAACCTATACGTTTTGTTGTTCATACAGTCCATCAGTGTCTTTCTTTCATTAGGGCTGAGGTGGTCAGGCAGATGTCTATTCTGTCTTATAATTTGCCTATATTCTCTCTCAACACATCTCTCTAGGACCAGAATCACTGGGTGTGGTGGGGGAATAAAGGTGTTTTTCCTCTTCATATGCAGTTGTCTACTTTCAAAACCAGCACTTTGACCATTCAAGGAAAAATACATTCTTAACTTTAACCGTCTCATATACAACTTTAAATTGATGAGCATGTCAGCAATATCTGGCTGAAAACTTGGCACAAAAGTTGTACCTTTACTCAGTAGGTCAAAATACACATCACTGATGTTCAAATGTGTAATTAAAAATAATGAAATCATTCTTTCCAACAATATTGCACTCCATTTGATCGTTGATATTAACATTGCTAACTCCCAAAACATCAACAAACATTTCTTGTAATTCCCCACTTCCATTTAAACTTGATAATCTCTGTAATTTTCATCTATCACATTAGCAAGCCCTAAACTCATTGGAAAAACATCAACACTGTAGGGGTCGTTGAAAATGTTAATTCCAACCCTTTCTCCCCCCCCCCCCATGTGTACTGTATGGGGCATTTTGCTGGTAGTTCCAACCCCCTTGGTTCTTGTTCAGAAGTCTCTCTGACCTCCTCAATTCGGGGGGTTGGTCCAAAAAATCTTGTTCCCCTGCAACAATGTTGTAATCACCAACATATTCATTACTGTCACCTTGTTCTAAATTCAATTTCCTATCATTATCAACAGACTTGGGCTTAACACCAATCGGGTAAGCACAGTTCTCCTTATAGTCTTTGATGTCTCTAGCCAGCTTCTTTTGTTTAACCCCAATATTCTTTTTGACAAAACTCTCCACATCCTTAAGGACTTTGGTGTAACTGTCCTTGTACTGAGTGAACAGCAAGTCACTTGTAATACTATTGTTTAATTGTGTAATTTCATCTTGTAACTAATAATGTAACCTGGTTATTCCGTATAATTATCTCCATAACTGTTTTGTCAAATAGGGCAACAAGCTCATGGAAAGCTGGCGAATCTGACAAGATTCCCATAGGGTGTTTCTATACCCTTAGTCCCTTGGGTACTTGTTCAAGGGCTATGGATTTAGTTAAGAATAGGTTAGCCAATTGCAACGCTCTATATTTGGTGAAGGTTTTCCCGAAGTTAAGAATTTGGTTCTTTAAAGTAAGTGTAACACTTCATGCCTTATTCAGGCCTGTTGGATCCAATTCTGGATTGCGAAAACACTTTCCAAGATCACACTGCTCCCATCTGTTAGTATAATTTGTCGAAATACCTGGGATATTACTGTTATTAGGAGGGTGTTTTGTAGAGCCTAGTGTCTCAACTCTACCAGCTTCCACCATCAGTAATTCCCCAACCAGGGAATGCAATTCCCCAACCAGGGAATGCAATGTGAAGAGCTCTACTTGAGAACTGGTGAGCGTGTCAACGTTTACTTCACCAGTCGCTCTTCGATCACGCAAAAGCAAAGCAGTCAATTTTTCAACAGAATTGGTTAACTCCTTCATGTCCGCTTCTATCATGCAGCAGATGCCTAAAACAAGTGCTCAGCTGGCCACAGGCTAGAAAGCAAACAGAAAAGAACACACTGGTTCACAAGGAACACTAAAGAGAAGATAAAAATAAAATAAAGCACCGGACCAACAAAGTTGACAAAATACTTGTAAACTTATTTACAATGCCAAATAACTAAGCACTTTCGTCAGTAATACAATCTGGCTTCATCAGAGTCATCTGGACAATAAACTCACATACTCTTAAATATTCCTCTTCAACACTGCACTAACCAATCTCTGAACAATTCATAAATTGTTTTGGTAATTAACTACTAATGTAAATATATACATACATTTTTAGTAGGTGTTCATTCAAGTCCAGATATAAATATATACAATTTTTTGTGTTTTAACTTGTTAATGATTTTATAATTATCATGTGATGTAATTTATGAATTGTTCAGGGATTGGTTAGTGGGGTGTTGAAGAGGAACATTTAAGAGTATGTGAGTTTATTGTCCAGATGACTCTGATGAAGCCAGATTGTATTACTGGCAAAAGGGCTTAGTTATTTGGCAATGTAAATAAATTTACAAGTATTTTGTCTGACATTGTTGGTCCGGTGCTTTATTTTATTTTTATCTTCTTAAATTTATGTGTTTTTCTTTATTTGAGACTGTCCTGCAATGTTCCTGTGATTTTGAACTTTGCTGTCACTGTAAATATTGGCAAAGTATTTTTTTTTGTTCTTTTATTATTTATTATTAAATATATTTAAACATTTCATTTTGGCTGATCTGTCTAGAGATATTTAAGTTCAGAAAGTATTTGCATATTTATTTGGTGACATTGTGTGGGCCACTCCCAATACCCTTGCTCTTGTTCAAACTACCATTTGTATTAATAGTAGCATTACACAGTAAGATTGGACACCCTTTGTTAAGGGCCTCACAGTAGCAGATAATGGGTTTTGGTGGCAGTGATAACTACCTTACAGTCTGGGCAGAAGGGGACATAGCTAGTAAGCCTATGCCAGCCTTTCCCAGGTGTGTGCGTGCGTGTGTAAAACAAATCTCCAAGAGTGTGCATGTCAGCTACTTGGGCAGGGACACAAAGCACTGGTTGGACAGACAGCTTTCTGTATTGTCTTGGAAGTTTTTTTTTTTTTTTTTTTTTAATGACTTCCACCATTTACCAAAGATCTGAGGAAAAGCCCTTGTCTATGTATTTTCACAGGTAGATGCCAAGCACTGCCAGATTACAGCAGTGGTGGTGGGGGGGGGGTTCTTTATTTATTTGAGACTGTCCTGCAATGCTGTTTTAAATATTTCCTGTGATTTTGAACTCTACTGTCAATGTAAATATATACAGAGTATTTTCTTGTTCTTTTATTATTTATTAATTTCAGATTCCAGCGGTGTAGTTTTCCGCCTGGGATAGAGGCAGATGACAAGAAATGACGTTACTCTGCAAGCTATCCCAGCAGTAATATTTGAAAGGGGACACAGCTAGTAAACAAATCTGCAAGAGTGTGTGTGTCAGCTACTTGGGCAGGGACACAAAGCACTGGTTGGACAGAGATTGTTGGAGGACTTGGCTTGGAACCCTGGACTCAACTCTACAGCTGTGTCAGTGGGGAGTCTTACTGGGGATATGGTGAAAGAAAAGAAACAAACCTCAGACTGACTGTGGTCTGTGTGCGCTCTTAAGGGAAATAGAAATTGCACTTGATGCAGAGTGCTGCATCTAGAAATACTGTGTGCGCACTTGTCATCCACCCAATGTACGTCCCCCACTGGTGTTAATGGTGTGGATTGGGGTTCCTTGATTACCGGTCCAGTGGTGGGGGAAGTCACAAACGCATCGCTCTGTCGGCCACCATCTTAGAAGTCAGTCTGCTGTAATTGTTGATAAGCAGTCCAATGACTTGCCAGTCTGGATCATGGTCACTGTAGGATGGGTTTTGAGTTAGAAGTCCAGTTGTTTAATTTTTTTCTTAACACTACCTGCATTAAATAACACAACTGAGATTTGCTTGTTAAGCAGTTGAGGAAAGGGTAGACCTTGCAGCCCAGGGTTTGTTTCACTGGGTTTTCAAGTTAATAGGATATTTAATCATGAAGAGACGTACAGAAGGGGATTTGCTGTTTTGGGAAAAGGGGGAGGACAGAAGGCATTAAGGTTGTATGACTGATGAAGCGAGCTTGCGAGGAGAGCAGTGGGTTGGGGTGTCATTAGGCCTGGTATTATAACAGAGGAATATAAGGTTCAACTGTAAAGAAAAGACAGTGAGGGGCTGGACAGAGTGGGAGTATTCACGGGAAGGCGGGTAAGAAACTGGAGCAGTAGAATTAGAATGAGGAAGTTAGGGGCATTGTGGATGGATAACGGAGAGACAGCATTTCAGGTACTCAAAGTACATAGAATGCTAGAAGTCTAAACCTCAAAATGCACTCTCTCAAGGCACTCCTAAAAATGGAGAACATGGATATCTGTGCAGTAACGGAGACCTGGTTCAAGGCTCCAGAGAGCATCCCTGCAATACCAAGCTACAACTCTTACCACACTTTTCGGCCACCAAACCAGGATTGAAACACTAAACTTTACCAGAAAGGCTCATCCAGACTCTGCTACACTTTGCTGTGAAGGAAAGGTTAGTTTGCTGTTATTTTTTGTATTTCTGTATTGCCTTTCTATATTTTGAATACTGTAGTTTGTTTTCTTTACCTTGTGTTTTGCTTGCATTCTGTTTTAACAGCATATTAAAACTTCAAAAGAGACCACAGCTCTCTCTGTTCTGAGTCAGGCAGAATTTTTTCCCTCCCTCCCAACCATTTAAGTTGTCTTGTTAAATACCACTGTCTTTCTAGTTGCCCGCCTCTTATGTTAATCTGACCATATATCTCATTTCTCTCTACTTTCACTGGCTTATGTGAGTAATCACAAAACCATCACTTTTGAAATCCCACCCCTTCAATTATTTAAATTTATTGGCCGTCCTACAGTATTTCATAGTACCAAAATACAAAAGTAACCACCCCTTTCAGTCCATCTTGCTGTTTTAAAAATAGTAACTCTCCACTAAACCTTAACTTTTTAAACAGGTAAAACTCAAGTTACCTACTTTCATATCTAACTTCTCTAGTGCACACTGCAGAGTGCATTCTTTTCAATCTTACCTTTAAGCATCCCTGTTACTAGCACTTTCTCTAATACCTAAAAAGATCATCTCTACTTGACTCCAAGTAGACTTTTCTCTATCTGTTAAACCTAGCACTTGCTCCTACAGTACTTATTACCTTGATACGGCACTCTTATAGATAGCACCCCAAAAGGCAAACCCCCATTTCTCGGTCACCCACGTCCCGGAATCTCTTTTAAAGTTGTTTGTCTAGTCCTTCTAGCATGTCGAGGGATCAGTTGCTAGTGTCCTCTCCTGCTCAGCTGGTGAACCTGGGAATATTGAGGCAATGTTACAATTGCCTCATGTACACAGACAACCCTCTCCTCCTCCCACAAAACACAAATACATGCAAGAGATGCAACTATACGGCCAAACTGGAGGCTGAGCTCTCTCAACATAGGACTGGCAAGACCAGTCAGGAGGAGAAGGTTACCACACACACTATAGACCCAGTCTCACATAGTACCATCACAACCTCAAATCATACACATAAACACACAAAGACATACTCCGCAGCTCTGATCAAAAATCTACCAAAACAGCAGAGGCCACCAAAGCAGACACCCAAACAACCACCACCTCAGAACACAACACCTGCAACACATAGACCTCACAGTCAGAGTGTCAAACAGTCACAGCCCTTAAGGCCAAACACAATGCCAGACACACTAGTCATTGGTGACTCCATAGTCAGACACACTGACTTCCCGCTCACCAGACTGAGTAAGGAGAAGGTCACAGTAAGCTGCCTGTCGGGCTAGAATCCGCCACATAACGCAAGCACTCAGGTCTCTGAACAGCAGGTACAAATACGACTCAGTCATTGTCCACGCTGGTGTAAGCGACCTGAGGCGTACCTCCTTGGACTACATGAAAAGAGACATTGAGGAGCTCTCTGATTATGTAGCCCAGGCAGGTATGACCCTGACCTTGAGCAGTATCCTACCTTCACCAAGAATGATGCCACAATACAGAGATAAGATGATCAGCTTTAACAATTGGCTTAAACTCTGGTGTCATTCAAAGGGGATCCAATGTCTGTCTGCCTGGGATGACATGCTGGACAAGCCACGCTGCTTCATGAGGCGGCTTGCACCTGTCACGCCTGGGATTCCGGATATTGGCAAAGGCTCTTGCCACCCCATAGTGCCTTTTTTAGGCAAGGCTCAAATTCTAAACCTACCACCCTAGAACACAAAAAGGAAAAACTAAGGGTAATGCTGCTCAATGCCAGAAGTCTAAATCTCAAAATGCATGCACTCGAGGCCCTTCTCAGTATGGAGAACATCGATGTCTGTGCAGTGACAGAAACCTGGTTCAAGGCTCCTGAGAGCACCCCAGCACTATCAGGTTTTACCTCTTATCATGCGTTCCGGCCCCAAAATCCGGACAATACCAAGAAAGGAGGGTATCCATATTCATCAAGGACACCCACACCTCAAGACTGGTGGCAACCGATGCATTGGAGACCATCCAGGTGCAATTAACCATCGGCAAGACTGCTCTGCAAATTGTAGCATGTTACAGGCCACCCTCACAAACTCCGGAACCTCACATGGCCTTCCTGAAAACACTAGAGGGGATAAATGTATCACCAAACACCATCATACTAGGTGACTTCAATTACCCTAATATAGACCGGGAACACTACTCAAGCCCAAACACCCTAGCCCAAAAGTTCCTGGAATTCATAAACTCAAATGCCATGGAACAACTAGTCACCATCCCCACAAGAGGAGAAAACATACTTGATCTCATCATCACGAACATGGGAGCACAATGTTCAACACCGGAAGTATACCCCTCACTGGTGAGATCAGATCACAAACTAATCTCGCTGGAGGTCCTCTTCCCACCCCACCTGAAATAAAAAAGACCACAGTAAAAACTTCTCGAAGCCGACTTCACACTTCTAAAGACTAGTGTGGTCTCCTTTAAGGCCCCGAGCGGCGGAAAACAGTACTCAAGCCACTGAATCACTTACAAATGCCTTCTACCAGCACCTGCAGGACTGCATGGATAAGGCAATCCCAAGCAAAACAAAGACTCTTTGTACCAAAGGCAAGCGTCCAGTCTGGTGGACCCCAGCCATAAACAAACTCTACAACAAAAGGAGGAAGCTACTACAAGATAGAGCAAAATCCTTAAAAGGTAAGACACCCTTGATCACTATAAGTAAAAACTAAGAGCTCTCATAAAATCATCCAAAGCAAATTTTGAGAGAAAAATAGCTAAAGACTCAAAAGACAATCATAAGGCCTTCTTTAGCTATGTTAGAAACCTGGGAGGAAACTCCCAGATATGCTCAGAACTAGTTCAAAATGATGTGAAGATTACTGATCCTACAGACATTGCCAACATACTGGCTGACAGGTTCAGTGCAAACTTCTCCCCTCCCCAAAGGAGAGATATCTATACCAAGCGATTGCAGCCCCCAAACATCTCCAATGCCCAAGTGAGAACTGCTCTCTCCAAAGCAAAAACACAGCATCCATGGGACCTGATGGTGTCCCCGGCTGTGTGCTCCACGAACTCAACGAGGAATTAAACCCACAGCTAGGACAGCTGTTTAATCATAGTCTTACCTCTGGATGCATTACCCAGGAGTGGCGCACTGCAACTGTGGTCCCACTTCACAAAGGCGGTGCCTCCACCGACCCTGGAAATTACCGCCCATTAGCTTGACAAGCCTTATCTGCAAAGCCATGGAGAGGATCATAATGGACCTCATAAATAAAGACATAGGAAATTTGCAGACTTTGGATCCATCCCAGTTTGGCTTTGTCAAAGGCAGATCATGCCTTCTAAACTTGGTTGACTTTTTCGAAACAGTCACCAAAGCCATTGATGAGGGAAAGGCAGTCCATACAGCCTACCTCGATCTGGTGAAGGCCTTCGATACAATACCCCACTCGGGTATCATTGAAAAACTCATCAGCTTAAATGTTAACCCATACATCACAAGATGGGTTGCAAACTGGCTGTGACACAGAACCCACAGGGTCAGAGTTGCTGGCGCCATGTCAGACTCAAAGCCTGTCACAAGTGGTGTACCACAAGGCTCAGTCCTGGGCCCACTCTTGTTTGGCATCTACTTTTCCGAAGTACAAGCAAACACAGGAGGGTTATGGCTGACAAAGTTTGCAGATGACTGCAAACTGGGCGCCATAGTAAAAAACACATCTGACACAGATATCCTTCAGAAGGGTCTCACAGAAACGGATAAAGTACAGTTTTGTACCTACCATAAATGTAGATGTTCGAAGATCCACATTGCTGCAGTCCTAACACTTGGGTAGTCCGCTGTCCCTCGGTCGGCCCGAATATCAGAGTATAAGGCTGACGTCGGTCAAGGCGCATTTGACTGACAGCAGAACGTCAGGGTACAAATGCGCATGACCGACGTCATATCCTCAGTCTTTTCTTGCCCCAGATGTCAGAAGACCCTAAAAAGAAAGGTCAAAACCCAAAGACCACAACTAAACAACCAACTAGCCTAACACCAAAAATATGTATAATATATACAATATATACAAAATGCCATGTACCTCAGATGGATAACCCAACCCACACAACCACCTCAAACAGCAGAGGGGAAGGAGGGAGGGTAAATTGGACTGCAGCAATGTGGATCTTCGAACATCTACATTTATGGTAGGTACAAAACTGTACTATGTTCTTCATCCCACATTGCTGCAGTCCTAACACTTGGGTAGAATCCCAAAGCAGAGGTAAGGGAGGATGGCTAAATTATAATGAAGCAGGAGCTGCCAAAATGCCCTGCAACACTGCAGTGGCAAAACCAGCCCTGGATTTAGAGTACAATGGAAGGTGGTAATGCCTAGAGAAGGTATGCACTGAACTCCAAGTGGCTGCCTCCAAAATATCCTTAGTAGCCACCCCCTCAAAAGCTGTTGAAGTGGCAGTAGCCCTAGTGGAATGAGGTCTAATCCCAGCTGGAATCTGTTTGCCATGATGGGAATAACAGAAAGCAATGCAAAATCCAATCCACTTAGAAATAGTTTGTTTTGACACGGCTTGCCCTGAGAGCACAAAGCAAAAGAAACTAATAACTGCTGAGATTGTCTGAACCCTTTAGTTCTGTCCAAATAATATCGCAACTGCCTGTGTACATCTAAAGTGTGCAAAATCTTTTCCCCTTTAGTTTGGGGATTTGCATAAAAAGTAGGCAAATGAATAGTTTGGTTTAAAGCCACACTAGAAACTACTTTAGGCATAAAGGAAGGATTAGTACGTAAAGATACCCTATCCTTGTGGAAAATTAAGAAAGGCTCAACTGCCATAAGGGCCTGCAATTCAGAAACCCTTCTTGCAGAGGTAATGGCCAACAAAAAAGCAGTTTTCCATGACAAATATTTCAACTCAGCAGTAGCTGCAGGCTCAAAAGGTTGTAGAGTGAGTTTCTCCAACACAAAATTGAGATCCCAAGCAGGAGTAGGAGCTCTCCGTGGGGGTCTTATATTCTTTGCCCCTCTAAGAAATTGCTTGAATAAAGGATGAGAAAACAATGGAGGGTCACAATCGTAGTGAGCTGAAATTGCTGCAGCATGAATCTTAATAGAAGAGAAGGACAAACCTTTGTCCAATAACTCAGTAAGATATTGAAGAGCCACACTTAAATCAGGCTCAGAAACATCCAAATCCTTAGCTGCACTCCAAAATAAAAATCTCTTCCATTTATCTGCGTACACTTTCCTTGTACTAGGCCTTCTGGCTTCCAAAATCACATTCAAAACTTGTTGTGGAAGTTGAGACCCCTTATGTTTTAAAACAGAATATGCCATGCTGTTAGGTGAAGAGAGTGAAGTTTGACATTGATCAAATGACTGTCCTCCTGGGACAACAGATGTGGAATCAAAGGCAAAGGCCATGGAGGCTTCCGTACTAGACTTCTCAGTAGTGGGTACCAGTGCTGTCGAGGCCAATCTGGAGCTATCAAAATCATCCTTGGCTTGTCCTGTCTGACCTTCAGAAGTACCTTTGGGAGGAGAGGCAGAGGTGGAAAGGCATACACATGAAGATTTTTCCAACTGAAAGAAAGAGCATCCACTTTCCAAGCTGTGGGATGAAACCGCTTTGTGCAAAACCTTGGCAGCTGGTGGTTTAGAGGAGAAGCGAACAGATCTATGTCTGGAGTTCCTCAGGACACTGTCAATTTCTGAAATACATGAAGATCCAGTTTCCACTCGTGGGGATCCATGATTTGTCTGCTTAACACGTCTGCTAAGGAGTTCTGTGCTCCCGGCAGAAACCTTGCCTGAAGATTTAGTTGTAAACTGAGAGCAGTCTCCCACAAAATCATTGCTTGCCTGCATAGAGGATAAGAATGTGTTCCCCCTTGCTTGTTGATGTACCACATGACAGTTGTGTTGTCTGTTAGAATCAACACCTGCCCTGGAAGAAGTAAATCCTTGAAAGCTATTAATGCAAACTGGACTGCTAACATCTCCTTCATGTTGATATGTAGATGTTGTAGTCTGGCAGGCCACTTGTCTTGTATCCACTTTCCATTTAGATGAGCTCCCCAAGCTATGTCTGAGGCATCTGTTGTTAAAATCTGACTCGCCTCTGGACGGGTCACAGAGAGTCCCTTGTTTAGGTGACATTCCTGAGCCCACCATAAAAATTCCTTTTGAATGCAAGGTATTATTTGAATGACAGTGTCCAGATCCTGGCAGTGCTGTGTCCATACATTTTTGAGATACCATTGTAGCTTCCTCATATGCAGTTTGGCATTGGGAAGCACCAGAATACAAGATGCCATGAACCCTAAGGCTTGAAGGACTGTCCTTGCAGTCAGCCCGGACTGATGAGATAGCTGAAGAAAGTAAAGGGATAGATTCTTTTGTTTGCCCGGGGTTAAAAAGGCCATCTGGGATGCTGTATTCAAAAGGCCATCTGGGATGCTGTATTCAGTCTCACACCCAGAAAGCACATGTCTTGAGAGGGTACTAGACTGGACTTTATTTCGTTCACAGAATACCCCAGGCATCTTAGCACTGCTATCACATATTCCAAATGATGCAGAAGCTCTTCCCTTCCTTGAGCCAGAATCAGGCAGTCGCCCAAATAAGGATAGATCTGTATTCCTTTTAGCCTGAAGAAAGCTATCACTGGAGCCAGAACTTTCGTGAACACTCTGGGCGCAGTAGATAAGCCAAAGGGCAATGCAGAGAACTGATAGTGAGAAGTCCCAGCTCGAAAACGCAGATACTTCCTGCACTTTAGTCTGATAGGAACATGAAGGTAAGCCTCCTTGAGATCCAAAGTTACCATCCAATGATCTTTGCCCAGCAGAGGTAAAAGCTGCTGCAACGTCAACATTTTGAACTTGGGAATGTCCAGATAAGTATTGAGGACAGATAAATCCAAAATTGGTCTCCACGTGTTCCCCTTCTTTGGGACTAGGAACAGGCGAGAATAAAATCCTAGGCCCCTTTCTGGCATAGGAACCGGCTGTATGGCCCCTATTTGGAGTAACAGTGAAATTTGCTTGTGAGCCTCTATTCTTTGTTGAGGAGGAATGTCTGGCATGCCTTTGAAAGGAGGCAAGGTATGGAAATAAAACCTGTAACCGTGATGTATGATATCCAGTACCCATTTGTCTTGGGTAATCAAACTCCAATTTTCTTTGAAAAGTGCCAACCTTCCTCCCAAAGGTGCTGCCAGGCGAGAAGAATCTGGCAGCGGAAAAGGTAGGTCATTGGGTCTGTTTACGAAAGGACTGACCCCTGCCCTCACTTGCAGACTGTGCAGGAGAACTCCCTGTTCTAGGCCTGAAAGAGCCCTGACCTCTGCCCCTGCCACGTCTAGATCTACCCCTAGACTGGGAATCATAAGAAGGATACGTCCACCCTTTAGTAGGCCAATGTCTACTAAACTTTGGAGGCTGAACCTGCAAAAAATCTTTAACAGTCTGCATAGACTTAGCCTTGTCTTCCATTTTCTTTAAAACTGCCTCAACAGGAGAACCAAACAGGACATCAGATTGCAAAGGGGCATCCAAAATTCTAGTTTTAACATGGTCAGATAAATTTTGATCCCTCAGCCAGGCATGCCTGCGAAGAACTGACCCAGTGGCAGCCACCCTAGACGAGGCCTGTACAGCATCAAAACCACATTGCAAAGTATGCTTACCCACCTGTTCAGAAACATGCACTAAATCTTGTAACTCTTTACAGTCAATACCTTCCGCCAGAGCATCAACCTTAGATTTCAACTGAGAAAGGAGATAATTTTGATATTTCAACATGTGAAACTGGCAATTCAAAGCTCTCATGGCTAGAGTGGAAGAAGTATAAACTTTCTTTCCCCATCTATCCAAGGCCCTGGCCTCTTTATCTGCAGGAACCGGATTCTTGACAACAGAAGCCTTAACACCCTTAGGCCCCTGGCTAACAGTTTCTGGGTCTGCCCTAGGACTCTTAAAAAGATACTTATTAGCTTCAGGCACCCTGTAATACCTATCTGGTTTAACAGGAGCAGGAGGCAAAGAATCAGGATTAAGAGAAGCCTCTGCAAACACATCTTCCACCACATTCAAAACAGGAGGTATAGCTAAAGGCCTATGCTGGGGTAAAAAAAAAATTCCCTAAGCCTTTTCCTGGAATCAGAGAAATCCTGACCTTCCCATTTAAAATGCTCTCTCATGGAGTGAAGGGTCTCTGAAAAGAAAAATCCTCAGGAGGAGAAGCAGAAGGAGTAGAATCATCCACATCAGAATCAGAATAATGAGAATACTCCTGCAAGTCTTCAGCCGAAGACTCAGACACATCGAAGCCTGCTCATAATCCCCAACACAGGTTCCATCCTAGGCCTCTTTTCAGGAGGGGGCATAGAGCCTCTAATTAAAGTAATTAAATCCTCTGCCATTTTGAGCATGTGCTTCTTGGGCACAGCACCTGAAGAACTGGGAGCGACACCCACAGAAGCTAAACTAGACCTGCCTCTAGGAGAAGCCTTGGAAGCAGAAAGAGAGGGCCTAGACCCCTTAGGAAGGGAGGGGAGTACAGTTACTTGAGAAGCCCCTACAGCCTGCCCTGCCTCCTGGGAGGCCACATCCTGTAAAATCAAAGGTTCTCCCTGGGACTCCAGAGAGGCCTCCGTCGGAACCACCGGTTCCACTGACGCCTCTAAAGAACTGACGTCCGGTTCGGACGACTCCTCTAACCTAGGTTTAACTGCCGTGTCCTTGCGCTTCTTAGAGGAAGCCGGCGTCGGAGCATCCGACGGCATTTTGTAATTACACCGCTTCCCAAAGACCAACCTAGCACAATCCAACCTCCGCTTTATAGTGTGTTTATTAAACCTAGCACAAAAGCGGCATCCAACAACGTCGTGCTCAGGTCCTAAACAAGGTATACACAAATTATGGTAATCCCTATGCGGTATCTGTTTCCCACAAGAAATACAGTTATTCACTTTTTCTGACATCCGGTAAACCACTGAGGCAAGAAAAAAACAAAATATTCCCCAACGGGGTACTTAACCAACTCTGACTTCGGTCTGAAACTCCGAATTCGAAAAATTTCAGAACGCTGAACGGCACTTGCAACACTGCTTCTGCATCGGACCATGCGGCAAAAAAGACTGAGGATATGACGTCGGTCATGCGCATTTGTACCCTGACGTTCTGATGTCAGTCAAATGCGCCTTGACCGACGTCAGCCTTATACTCTGATATTCGGGCCGACCGAGGGACAGCGGACTACCCAAGTGTTAGGACTGCAGCAATGTGGGATGAAGAACATCTGGTGCCAGAGCCACGGCCTAAAGTTAAATGCCAAAAAATGCATAGTCATACCCTTCGGGAAAAACAAGGTTACCCCTAGCTACCAAATAGGTGGCAATCCACTGAGCACAGAAGAAGTTATCAGGGACCTGGGGACCCAGGTTGATAGTAGTCTGTCATTCGACACCCATGTAGCTAAAGTAGTTAGGAAGACCTTCTACATTGCCCACCTTATCATGAAGGGATTCTCATCTAGATCAAGGGAGGTCATATTCTCCCTATACTCATCACTCATCAGACCAATGATTGAGTACAATGCCCCATTCGAATGTATCTGACCCGACACTTGCAGCAGCTGGAGAGGCCACAAAAGTTCCTCACCAAAAGGATAAAGGGTCTCAAACATCTGTCCTATGCTGCCCGACTGAAAGAACTCCAGCTCTATTCAGTACACGCTTGCTCAGAGGTGACCTTTGCCTAACATACAAGGCCATGTCAAACCCAGATTTGATGAATATGCTTCAACTCAAAAAATCTAGATCCATCAGAGCCACAAGGGCGAGAGACTTAAACCTCGACACGGCTATTAATAGGGCGTGCTGGAGGGATAGATTCATCACCCAAAGACTCCCTATGCTGTGGAATAAAATCCCGGTATATGTGAGGCAAAGCACCTCGCTGGCCTTGTTCAAGAGAAATCTTGACCAATGGATGGGAGATCGCAGATATACCCCAGGGATTACCTCAGTGTCACTGCTCGACAGAGGCACAGCAAAATAATGGGTATAGTTCCCCATACTAAAGGGGTGGCGTAAGCCACAAAACTATGGGCTAGGCTTGTAAATGCCCTCGGGCAGATAGCCTAGTATGAACCTATGAACCTAAAGGTGGAGGATTGTCCATATTCACCAAGGATATTCACACCACCAGGTTAGTTGCCCAACACAATGGGTCTGAAATTCTCCAGGTGCAACTAACACAAGGTAAGACTGCAATCCAAATTGTAGCTTGCTACAAATCCCCCACCATGCCCCAAGATTCTCACTACACCTTTCTAAACATACTGGAAAATATTAATATACAACCAAACACCCTAATACTGGGTGATTTCAACTACCCTGCCATTAACTGGGAAAACTACTCGTGTACCAACACCTTTAACCAGCGGTTCTTGGAATTCATAAATTCCAATGCCCTGGATCAACTAATCCATAGTCCCACCAGGGGCTCCAATATCCTAGATCTGGTCATTACCAACATGGGAAATCGATGCTCCACACCTATGGTCACCCCCTCATTGGTCAGGTCAGACCATAAGCTAATCACCCTTAACATCCACATCCCAACTCCACCCCCCTAGTAAGGAAACCTCCATAAAAAAACTTCTCCAAAGCCAACTTCATGCTACTCAAGTCAGAAGTTACAAACTTCATGACATCCATGCAGACGGGAACTGAAAGTTCGACTGCCGAGTCCTACATTAAGGCACTGTATGAGCACATCCTCTCATGCATGAATCGTGCCATCCCAAATAGAACCAAGATGCTCTCCTCCAAAAAAAGGAAGCCAATCTGGTGGTCCCCTGCCATAAACAAACTTTACAACAAAAGGAAGAAACTGTTGCAGAAAAGAGGAAAATCGCAGGATGCAAAAAAACTCCCTTACCAGCTTCAGTAAGAAGCTGAGATCCCTCACAAAATCCTCCAAAGCTAGTTATGAAAATAAAACTGCCAAAGATTCCAAAGACAACCACAAGGCATTCTATAACTTTGTCAAGAATCTAAATGGCAATGCTCAGATCTGCTCTGAGCTACAACAGAATGGCATTAAATATACTGATCCCAAGGATATTGCCAATATCCTGGCAAATCGATTCAATGCCAACTTCACCCCCTTCTCACCCCCTTAATGGCCCATCTCAATACCGGAAGATTGCCAAATTCCGGTAATAACGGCCACACAGGTAAAAAATACACAGTCTCCAAAGCTAAGAATACAGCATCCATGGGACCAGATGACATCTCGGGCTGTGTCCTGTATGAACTACAAAATGAACTGGCACCTCACCTAAGTGTCCTGTTTAATCATATCCTCACCTCAGGCTTCATGCCTACTGAGTGGCGCACAGCTACAGTTATCCCACTCCACAAGGAGGGATCCCACCTTGGATCCTGGGAACTGATCCACCTTCGATCCTGGGAACTACCACCCCATCAGTCTGATGAGCCTGATCTGCAAGACCATGGAACGTATTATCATGGAACTTATAAACAACCTTAAAACACTGGACCCCACCAGTTTGGGTTCGTGAAGGGCAGATTTTGTCTCCTGAACCTGACTGACTTCTTCGAATCAGTCTCCAGACTCATGGACGAGGGTAAGGCAGTCCACACAGCCTATCTGGACCTCGCCAAGGCCTTTGACACCATCCCCCACTCTGGAATCATAGATAAACCTAAGCTGGGCATTAATCCCTATGTCACTCGATGGGTTGCCAACTAGTAGTAGTAGCTGACTCCAAATCCAGCTCCAGACAAGTGGAGTACCTCAGGGTTCAATCCTGGGACCTCTCTTGTTTGGCATCTACTTCTCCGAAGTACAGGCCAACACTAAGGGACTCTGGCTAACAAAGTTCGCAGATGACTGCAAACCGGCAGCCATTATTGAATCCCCAAATGATGTGGGTACTCTACAAAAGGGCCTTACAGAAACAGATGCTTGGTGCCAGAGCCATGGGCTCACGTGCAATGCCAAGAAATGTATAGTTATCCCCTTTGGGAAAAAACATGTACCCGTGAATTACCACATAGATGGCAGTACACTAAACACCGAAAGTGTGATAAGAGACTTAGGAACACAGGTGGACAGTGGTCTCATCTTCAATAACCACATTGCCACACCAGTCAGGAAATCCTTCTATATGGCACACCTCATCACTAAGGGCTTTTCATCTAGAAAAAAGGAGGTCATTGTCCCACTGTACTCATCCCTCATTAGACCCATTATAGAATACAACGCCCCGTTTGGTATGTACCTCTCAAGACATCTGCAACAACTGGAAAGGCTGCAGAAATACCTCACTAAAAGAATCACAGGCCTAAAGCAGATGCCCTATGCTGACCATCTTAAAAAACTCCAGCTATACTCTGTCGCATATCGTCTACTCCGAGGCGATCTCTGCTCAACATACAAGGCCATGTCAAACCCAGAGCTGTTTGGACACACTACACTTAAAGAAATCCCAATCCCTCAGAGCCACATGCTCCAGGGATCTAAACCTTGTCAACACAATAAACAAAACATACTGGAGGGATAGGTTCCTGACCCAGAGGCTCCCTAGACTCTGGAATAGACTGCCCATACATGTGAAGCACCCCCCTCTTCAAAAGGAACCTTTATGATTGGATGGGAGAAAGGAAATTCACCCCGGGGATCACGTCAGTCACCCTGCTAGACAGGGGTCCAGGGAAGTAAACAGTGTGGGAAGAAATAGCCAGGGAATTGTTATGGCTAGGCTTGTATAGGCCCTAGGGCCGATAGCCTAGTACCAACCTATGAACCTATATGTGGTTTACATGCTATAAAGTATAGCTGTATAAGATGAATTCACCATAACAGTAGATGCTCAAATGATCACTTTTGCAGCAGCCTTAGCTACATGGGTTATACCTTACCACGGATATAACAGCTGGTCAGTTTCCAAAGCTTTCATGGCACTTTCCACACCCCTAAACTGTCAAGCAATTCAAGCTGAGCTCTCCCTAAAGCCCTTCAGAGCTTTACTGCCACTGAAGAGTATGCTCCTCTGAGACTTGTGAGAAGCAACAGGCGGCCTATGCTTTCCTTTCCTTTCTTTTACTAGCCAGAGTTCTCTTTGGAAAGAAAGATAAACTTCAGTTTTCTTAAATTTATTGACATTTTAGTACTTTCCTCTTTAGGAAATTATTTTAAAGCTAAAAGTTTTGTGTTTTAATGGACTGTCTTGAGACTGTAACTTACTATTAAATACAGCACTTTTTTGTCGGTTTAAAAGTAGTGTTGATTAAGAATGTAAATTTAGAACAGTGTGTGTGCTGCATCTTAAAAGAAGTGTTTTAAGGACTAAACGTGCATATAAATAAGCGAGCACGTGCTAGCTTTAGTGCCATTTTGAGAGTACAGCCAGAGAGTGAGCATGTATGAATGTAACAGCTACTTTGTATACAAGTTTATCCAAGTTAGTCATTACGCCTCAATCCTGATGTGTTTGTACATGATGAAGCTGCTTGAACAGAACCCACAAAGACTAGTCTATTGCATCCTGACTAGACGAGCAACAAGGTGTCAGAACTAGGATTCCAGAGACCGCTTTCCAGAGCTATGAGGTGCACAGTTAGTGAAGGTAAACTAAGAGAAATGAGCATGAAAAAAGGCCGGTAATGAAAACTTGCACAAACAGTTTATTTTATATAAAAAAAAAAAAAAAAAGGATTAAATGGAGCAAAACCGCATTATTAAACAAGTAAGAGGCACAAAATGTTTAAAATTAAGATATTTGATAAAACGACTATCAGAAAAAAACATAAGGGGGTTGGAATTGCAAAACAAGCATGCTTAGAGTAAAACAAGAACAAGAAAAGTACAATGGGCATGAAGAGATTAAATGAGCTTAACGAATATAAGGGCAAAAAGGGCACATTAAGCATAAATAAAGCAAGGCGACTGCACATTTTTTGGCAAAGTGTTGTGGCATAACACCTACTTCATATTGTATTCATGGCATAACTAGGAGTTATTCAAAGTATGTCAAAGTGTATAAAAGTGCTTACAGAGTGTGCTTATTACTATGCATGTATTCCAAAGAGTTCATTTCTGTGCAAAGTACAACTATTTTGTGAAATATAGTCAAAGTGCAGCCATTTCGAAAAGTTTCTTGTGCCGGGTGGGTCTATTCCCAAAGTGCCGCCATTACAGAGTGTTTCTTGCAATGTAAAGCATGGTCTAGCAAAGTACCGCAATTTTGGGGGAATTTCAATGTGCTGTGTACTGTTTATTCTCAAAGTGCACTTACTTTAAAATGTTTCTTACTCTGAGCTTCTTCTGCCCAGTTCACTTGCACAGTGCAGTTACACTGATAAGGGGTGATTCCTTGCAGTACAGGGATTTCAAGAGTATTACAGTGCCTAACAGACGTATTTCACAAAGTTCAGTTATTCAGAGGCTTGATGTGCTATTATTGGGCAAGGCTACGAATACTGGCATAAATTTCTGGTATACGTGTGTGTGTGTTCATGCATATTTGCAAAACCCTTCACTGGTATGTGTTAATAACGGCAGATGGATTTTTGAAAGCCCTGACCACTTGTATTTGATCAGAATACTGGAGAATATTTGAGCACGAGTATGATATTTTTACAAAAGAGTTTATTATGACAAAGATGCACGCACCAAGGCATTCATTTTGCTAAACCTAGCTCGGTCAGAGGCCACTGAAAGAGCTTTAATTTGTGCATGCACAAGCAGTATATGAGGGAGGTGAAAATTGCCATATTGTTGTACAGGCTGAATCAAGGGAAGACCTCCAAAGTGTTTGAAGCGCAAATTTAGAGAACTGTGTAACCCTCAGACAAATATTACATTAGAGAGGCATTTGTTTTACACAAGAGATCAGAAACCAGGGAAACGTTTGCAGCTTATATTACTGACCCGAGTAACACAGCTAAAATGCGTCAGTTTGGTGACTTAAAAGATGTGCTAATAAAGGACAGGCTTGTGTGTGGTATTAACAGTGCCGCTGTGAAAAAGATTTTGCTTCATGATAGTGATTTAACATTGAGTAAAGCTATTGAGATTTGTCAAATCCATGAAGTTACAGAAAGGCACACAAGTATGCTTACGGGTGATAAGAGTATGGTTTCAGCAGGCTCCACAGCTAGACAGCATGCAAGACATGGCAAGCAAAAGCAGGCCTAAGCACATGACCGCTACAGCCCCTGCAGGTTCTCCTGGGAAACCACGTAGTTTTCCAGCAAGTTCTAAGAAAGGAGCATGTTCAGTGCAGTACAAGCACGAATCAGCAAAACCCAAATCCAGTTTTATTGTTAACTGTCACAACTGTGGTGCCAATCATGAGTCTAAATAAGAGAAATGCTTAGCATTTGGTCAGCAATGCCACAAGTGTAAAAACTGAACCATTTTCAAAAGTTTTGCAACTCAAGTAAGCCTCACACAGTTATAAAGAAGGGTCACTCAATCATATACAGAGCTGCAATTCTACTTTCTAGATGATGCATCAGTAATTGGTGAAAAGGTTGATGCAGGGAATTTGTTGGCAAAGAACAAAAGTGTTTTATCCTGTCCAGATCAATGGTAAATCCACTGAGCTCAAGTAGACACTGGTTCAAAGTATAATGCTATGTCAGCAGACACATCTGCTGCTAAGGTGAGAACTAATGAACAACTCAATGTGGCTAGTAGTGGGAAACTTGTTGCTTATGGAGGTGAAGAAATTCAAACCAAAGGCTCAGTAGTGCTTTCATGTTACGTGGCTAGTAACAGTTACAGCTTATTCCATGTAGCTCAAAGACCTGTGCAGTCATTACTGGGTCTCAGAGAAAGTTTGAGAATGCATCCGTTTTCTTTTACCAAAGAAGTTCATCATACAAGTACATAACCTAGTTCCAATTTTTCTGAAGCCACTTTCAAAGATTATGCTGATGTTTTTGACGACAAGCTGGGAAAAGTTCCAGTTTTGTATACTCAGAAGTTAAACTCAGAGGTCAGTCCAGTAGTCAGACCAACAAGAACAGTTCAGATAGCTATGCAAGATAAAGTCAAAGCTCATTTGGATAAAATGGTGCAGCAAAGTGTAATTTGTCCAGTTACTGAAACAACTGAATGGGTGTCGTCTATGGTAGCAGCCCACAAGAAAGGCTCAGACGAAATCAGAATATGTATTGACCCAAGAGATTTAAACAAAGCATCATCCAATGCGTACAGTCGAGGAAGTCGTAGCCCTAATGCCAAATGCCACTGTTTTTTGTGGTCCTAATGCCAAATGCCACTGTTTTTTGTGCCTTAGATGCAAAAAGTTAATTTTGGCAAGTGATGCTCGATTGCAAATTCTTTCAGTACCCCGTTTGGCAGATACAGATTCCTAAAGATGCCATTTGGAATAAATTCTGCAAGTGACGTCTTTTACCATACAATGGAGTACATTTTTTAAGGTTATCCTTGTGCGATAATAGTAGATGATTTATTGGTTGGAGACAATGATGAAGCAGAGCATGACAGAAACCTTAAGAGAGTTCTAGACAGAGCACCTGAAGTGAACTTAACGCTCAATCCTCTAAAGTGCAAATTCAGACTACCAGAAGTTACATATGTAGATCATTTATTTACCTGCACTGGCTTGAAATCAGATCTGTAACAAGCAAGCAGCTATTCTCGAGATATCAGCATCAGACAATGTTCAAGCTCTACGTTTTCTTGGCATGGTCAACTATTTAGGCAAGTTTATACCAGACTTCAGGAAGGTGACAGCACCTTTAAGAGAGCTGATGTGCAAAAATGTTACATGGTCTTGGCTGGTATAGCACCAGAAAGCATTTGAAGACCTTAAGCAGAAAATTGCCACCCCATCTACATTAAGATACTATGATGTCACCACCTACATTAAGATGCTATGATGTCAGTAAACCAGTAACTTTCCTGTGATGCTTCAAAATTTGGTCTTGGCACAGTTGTTCTTCAACAAGGCAGACCAGTAGCCTATGCATCTAGAACCCTTACCCAAAGTGAAATGCAATATGCTCAAATTGAGAAAGAACAATAGTATTTGCACGTTCAAAGTTTCATGATTATATCTGTGGTCGAGCTATTCAGATTGAAATTGATCACCAACCTCTAGTTACTATTCTAAAAAAGCCTGTGCATTCAGCTCCAGTGAGATTACAAAGAATGATGCTCAAACTGCAAAGTACAACTTCAAAATGGACTATACAAAAGGCACGCTTCTTTAACTGGCTGATACTTTATCCAGATAACCCGGAAAAGAAACAAAACAGCTTGATGTAGAGAATTTTTACTTTGACGTAATGGAAGTGGATAATTTTTCTACCATGAGACTTGATGAGACGAGAGATGCTCACGTGTCTGCTCCAAAGTCTTCAAAACTCAACCACTATATTAATGATGGATGGCCGTCAAAGCAATCTAATGTACCACCTGAAATGCAAACTTATTTTCCTTACAGAGACGAGATGTTGATGGAAGATGGCATTATTTTCAAAGGTCCTAAAATTGTCATTCCCACTTCCTTACAACATGAATATATCCAGAGTTTGCACCGTGGTCAGCCAGGTGCCGAATCTACCAAAAGAAAGGAGAGAGAAACAGTATTCAGGTCTTCTCTAGTAAAAGACATTGATAAAGTACTTTCTTCTTGTTCAGTAGGCAATAGTACTAAGCCACATTTGCAAAGAGTACCACTTCATCTAAGTCAAGTTCCTGAACTACCTTGGTCAACAGTAGACACTGATCCATTCGAGTGGAACAGTCAGCATTACTTAGTATTGGTAGAATTTGAACTGGTTTGAGATTGATTTACTCCCTAATCGAACATCCACTGCCATCATCACTAAGGTGAAATGTAATTTTTCAGTCCATGGCAGTCCACACAAAGTTGTTTCTGACAATGGTACTCAATTTACTAGTCAGTTGTTTCAGAAATTTGCAAGAGAATGGGACTTTGTACATAGTTTCATAGTATAGTACTAGGCTATCTGCTCTGGGGCATTTGTAAGCCTAGCCATAGTGATGTGGCTTTTGCCACCCCATGAAATGGTACAAAAATGTACAGAATAAATCTAGAATACTGTGCCTCTGTCTAGTAGTGACACAATGAAGGTCCCCTTATATAACAGAATTAGTTTACTGTGTCCCTGTCTAGCAGTGACACAGATGTGACCCCTGGGGTAAACTTACGATCTCCCATCCACTCATCAAGATTTCTCTTGAAGTGAGTCAGTGAGGGGCTCTGCCTATCTGAACTGGGATCCTGTTCCAAAGCATGGGAAGCCTCTGGGTTATGAATCTATCCCTCCAGCATGTCCTATTCATACTTGTGCCGAGGTTTAAGTCTTTAGCTCTCGTGGTCCTGATGGATTTGGATTTTTTGAGGTGGAGCATGTCCATCAGATCCTGATTGGACATGGCCTTGTACGTCAGGCAGAGATCACCTCTGAGCAGGCGGTATGCTACTGAATAGAGCTGAAGTTTCTTTAGTCTGGCAGAATAAGACATATGTTGGAGACCCTTGATCCTTTTGGTGAGGTACTTTTGTGGTCTCTCCAGCTGTTGCAAATGCCGGGTGAGGTACATACCAAATGGGGCATTGTACTCAATCATGGGTCTGATGAGGGAGGAATATAGGGGTACAACGACATCCTTGGATCTGGATGTGAATCCCTTCATGATGAGGTGTGCAAGGTAGAATGTTTTTCTAACCACTTTGGCAACGTGGGTGTCAAATGAGAGGTCGCTGTCTACCTGGGTCCCTAGGTCTCAGATTACTTTTTCCGTACTCAGTGGGTTGCTGTCTATGTGATAATTTGTGGGTACTTTGTTTTTTCCAAAAGAGATGACTATACATTTTTTGGCATTTAGTTTAAGGCCGTGACTACGGCACCAGTTGTCCGTTTCAGTGAGGCCTTTTTGTAGGATGTGTGTCTCTGCTGGTGTATCGACTATGGCGCCTAGTTTGCAGTCATCTGCGAACTTTTTCAGCCACAGCCCTCCCTTGTTTGCTTTAACATCTGAGAAATAAATGCCGAACAAGAGGGGTCCCAGGACAGATCCCTGTGGGGGACCACCTGTGACTGGCTTTGAGTCTGACATTGCTCCAGCGATTTTAACTTTATGGGTTCTGTCCTTTAGCCAGTTTGCAACCCATCTAGTGACATAAGGGTTTACTTTTAAGCTGTTTAGCTTATCTATGATGCCTGAGTGGGGTATTGTGTCGAAGGCCTTAGCCAAGTCCAGGTATGCTGTATGGACTGCTTTGCCCTCATCAATGGCTCCAGTGACTGTTTCGAAAGAGTCAACCAGGTTTAAAAGGCAGGATTTGCCCTTTACAAAGCCGAACTGGGTGGGGTCAAGTGTCTGTAGGTCCCCTATGTCTCTGTTTATGAGTTCCATAACGATTCTTTCCATAGCTTTGCAGACCAGGCTAGTTAAGCTTATGGGGCGGTAGTTTCCAGGGTCTGTAGAGGCACCCCCCTTGTGGAGTGGGACCACTGTTGCTGTACGCCAGTGTTCAGGTACATATCCCAAAGTAAGGCTAAGGTTAAATAGCATTTTTATGTGTGGGTTTAGCTCCTCTTGGAGTTCACGTAACACGCACCCTGGGATACCATCAGGTCCCATTGATGCTGTGTTTTTTTGCTTTGTTTAGGGCGGTTCTCACTTGGACATCTGAGATGACAGGGAGATTACATTCAGCTGGGATAAGTATTTCTTCTTTTGGGGGGGGTGAAGGAGGGGAGAAATTTGCACTGAACCTGTCAGCCAGAATGTTGGCAATATCTGTGGGTTCAGTGTATTTTTTGTTGTTGTGAACCAACTCTGAGCATATCTGAGGGTTTCTGCCCAGGTTTCTAACATAGCTGAAGAAGGCTTTGTGGTTATCTTTAGTGTCCTTAGCGATTTTTCTCTCAAAAGTTTGCCTTGGATGTTTTTATGAGAGAACGTAGTTTTCTGCTAATGTTGATCAGAGATGTCTTCCCTTCATGGGATTTCGCTCTGACGTGCAGTAGCTTCCTTCTTTTGTTATACAATTTGTTTATGGCCGAGGTCCACCAGACAGGACGCTTACATTTGGTGGAGAGGGACTTGGATTTGTTTGGGATTGCATGATCCATGTATTCTTGGAGATGTCCATAGAAAGCATTTGTGAAGGATTATGCATTGTGGGATGTGGTATCCACTGGCACAGTGGGCTTAAAGGACACCATCTCAGTCTTAAGAAGAGTGAAGTCTGCTTTTGAGAAGTTTTTCACTGTGGTCTTTTGTGCTGGGGGTGGAGATGGGATATGTATATCCAGGGTGATTAGTTTGTGGTCAGATCTCACTAGTGAGGGGTATACTTCCGGTGTGGAGCATTTTGTCCCCATGTTTGTGATGATCAGGTCTAGTATATTATCTCCCCTAGTGGGAGTGGTGACTAGTTGTTCCAGTGCATTTGAATTTATGGAATTCCAGGAACCTTTGGGCTAGGATATTAGGGCTAGAATAATATACCCAATCTATGTTTGGGTAGTTGAAGTCTCCCAGTATGATGGTATTTTGTGATACATTCATATCCTCCAATGTCTTCAGGAAGGCTGAGTGGGGTTCTTGAGATTGGGAGGGTGGTCTGTAACATGCTACCAGTTGTATAGCAGTTTTGCCTATGGTTAGTTGCACTCTGATGCTTCATGTGTTGCTACTAACCTGGAGGTGTGGGTGTCCTTTATGAATATGGACACTCCCCCTCCCTTTGTGGTTCGGCCCGGGTTTTGGGGCTGAAAAGCATGATACGAGGTATAGCCTGGTAGCGCTGGGGTGCTCTCAGGAGCCTTGAACCAGGTTTCAGTTACTGCACAGACGTCTATGTTCTCCATGCTGAGGAGTGCATCAAGTGCCTGCATCTTGAGATTTAGACTTCTGGCGTTGAGCAGCATTACCCTTAGTTTTTTCCATTTTTGTTTTCTAAGGAGGTGGGTTTGTCTTTTGAGCCTTGCCTAAAAAGGCACTATGGGGGTGGCAAGAGCCTTAGCCAATATCCGGAAGCCCAGTGGTGACAGGTGTAAGCCATCCCTTGCGAAGCAGCGTGGCTTGTCCAACATATCATCCCAGGCAGACAGACATTGGATCCCCTTAGAATGACACCAGTACTTGAGCCAATTGTTAAAGCTGATCATCTTGTCTTTGTATTGTGGTATCATTCTTGGTGAGGGCAAGATGCTGCTCAGGGTCAGGGTTATACCAGCCTGGGCTACGTAATCAGAGAGCTCCTCTATGTCTCTTTTCATGTAGTCCAGGGAGGTACGTCTCAGGTCATTCACACCAGCATGGACAATGACGGAGTCATATTTGTACTTGCTTTGGAGTGACCTGAGTGCGTGTGTTATGTGGCAGATCCTAGCTCCCGATAGACAGCTCAGTCACCTTCTCCTTGTTCAGCCTGGTCAGTGGGACATCAGTGTGTCTGACTATGGAGTCACCTATAACTAGTGCATCAGGCAAGGTGTTTGGCCTTAAGGGCTGCGATTGGTCGACACACTGATTTTTTGAAGTATGTGTTGCATGTGTTTTGTTTTGAGGTGGTGGATTTTTGGATGTCTGCTTTGGGAGCCTCTGTTGTTTTGGTAAGTTTTTTATTAGAGCCTCCGAGTATGTCTTTGTGTTTTTATGTGTTTGGTTTGCAGTTGTGGTAGGTTTATGTGGGACTGGGATTGTTGTGTGTGTGGTTGCCATTTCCACCTGTCTGGTCATGCCAGCCCTGAGTTGAGAGAGTTCAACCTCCAGTTTGGTTATATAGTTGCATCTCTCACATGTATTTGTGTTTGTTGGGAGGAGGAGAGGGTTGTCTGTGTACATGAGACAATTGTAGCATTGTCTCAAGATACCCAGATTGACCAGCTGAACTGGAGACGACGCCAGTAATCTACCACTCAACATGCTAGAACAGTATAAGGGAGTGGTATACCTTTAAGGGAAGTAGATATTCACAGGGGTGGTAAGTAGATGTAGTGCTTTACTTAGTACGAGAGTGCTTACTTAGTAGAGAAGTATTGAGAACAAGTGCTAGGCTTATAATACAGTGAGTAGTCTGGTTATACTAAGAGCAGAGCTTCCTTAAGGGAAAATTTGAAGAGCAGACTTGGCTGAGCCAGAAAAAGTTTAACCGGCGCTGAGCTATGCGCACGACCGCGCAAAGCCGTGCAAACGCGGATTTTAAACAGTGAACTACAAAAGAGCTAGAAATGGTCCCAAACAACCAATTACTACAGCTTCTTGTGCTGAGGTCACTTCCCCCAAGGACAGGTAGGCTGCTCAAGGCTCCCCACTCCCACTGGTGAGCAAAGAAACGTCCTTCTATCCAAGTAAGGTAATGGACACAGGAACTACACCACAGCCCAGAATACAGCAATGCCTGTAAACTGGTCTAAACTAGTCGAGGAAGGCGGGAAAACAAGGATTATTTTTTTGTTTTTTTGGTAAAAACACACAGAAAATGCAGAAACAGTGATAAATTAGTTACACAGGCTAGCACACTTTAGTGGGCAGCCTCCACAGTTAAATTAAACAAGCAAACTTTCGATCAAATTCGACTAAAATGTAACTAAGTGCAGATTTTAAAATAATGCAGCAATCGGTTAAAAAACAGTTCAGGCTAGTTCAAGGTTGTACATGTTACTACTAATCCAGAATATCCACAATCAAATGGACTAGCTGAACGTGCAGTAAAGAGGGCAAAGCAATTTCTTGAAAGCTCAAAGTATAACAATACTGATGTCTTTTTGAATTTACTTAATCTCAGAAATTTACCCCATGACGATATACATGGCTCACCTGCTCAGAGACTTTTATCCAGGCAAACCAAAACACCACCGCCTATTAGTTACAGTTTGTTGAGGCCTAAAGCTAAGAACAGAACCACTAGAGCCCAATTTTTCAGGAAGCGTTCTTTCCAGAAGTCCAGTTATGATAAATTGAGCAGATTTCTTCGTCCACTGAAGTGGGGATACAAATGGCAAAAGATTTTGACCAGATTGGTCAAGTAACAGGTATATGTACAGAGCTGAGATCCTACTTTGTAGAATCTGAGAGTGTGGAGTACAGCAGAAATCGCAGACATCTTCTTCCTCTACCAGAATCAATACTGCAGCATTCCTCCTGTGATACAGACTCTAGATCTCAGAGCAATCCAGAAAATGTTCCTGTTGCAGAAGGTGTCAATTTCCATTCCTGATTAGGTTCCTGATATCCCTTCTGTAGGGACAGTCCCAGTTGCTAAATCTAATTTATAAATTTTGTGTCACACAATTTGGTTGTATTTCCAGACCTAGTGTGAAATACAGTGACCTGGACATAATTGTACATGAGTATCCAGTTCTGTATATTTGCATGACAAAGAATTATTTGTATCGATTGCATGTCAACTGATGTTGTCAATATTGTATGAACTATTTCTCAAAGAGGAAGGGTGTAGAACAGAGTGTGCGTGCTGTATTTTAAGAAGCATTTCAAGGACTGAACGTGCGTATAAATAAATACTGCTAGCTTCAGTGCCATTTTGAGAGTGCAGCCAGAGAGTGAGCATGTGTGAATGTAATATTTAGTTTGTATACATGTTTATCCAAGTTAAACTTAAGCCTCAATCATGATGTGTTTGTACATAATAAAGCTGCTTGAACAGAACACACACAGACTCCTCTATTACATCCTGATTAGACGAGCAACAGTACAGTTGTGCAAACTCTTACCGTAAATGGTAGATGTCTATTTAGTGCTGCAGTATTCATAACGTTAGGGGATCCCCTGCCAAGGGAGGCCTGACATCCGGCCAGAGAACCGAAGTCCTAGGTTCTTGTACTGTATGCCATATGTCACATGTATGCTCTTTCATGTAGCATGGGACATAGTTGACCTGGGGATGTTCCATTCTCAGAACTCAGAGCCCCAATAACAATGGTAGTTCAAGGAAAAAAGAGATAACCAGCACGTCCAGAAGATAAACAGACCAGGGGGAGGAGGAACAGTGTGAATACTTGAAGTGAAGGACATTTAACATTATGGTAGGATTTTACACAAAATGTCCTTGCATTTCACTGTTGTAGTACTCATAACATTAGGGAGTGCCAAAGCTCAGGAAGAAACTAGGGGGGAGGAAGGGCAAGCAGAGCCCTCTAGGAAGCCATGAAAGATGGTCCTAGCAAAACCAGCTCTAGCTCCAGAGAGTCCATCTAATTTGTAGTGCTTGGTAAATGTATGCCCAGAAGTCCAGGTAGCTGCCTGAAGAAAAGAGTTAGCATCCAAACCCTTGAAAAATGCCCCAGAAGAACCAGAGCTCCAGTAGAATGCGCCTTAACAGAACAAGGAATCCTTTTATCATGAAAAGAACAAAAAGAAATAGCCTTAGAGAAACTACAAGAAAGTCTGCTTGGACACAGCTAATCTTAAGGACCTAGGCTAAAAGGAAACAAAGAGCTGATCAGACTTCCAAATAGTCTTTGTCTTATCCAATTAAAATCTGAGTCGTCTATGTACAGCCAACGTGTACAGCACCTTCACACTGGCAGACTACGGAGAGGGGACAAAATTGGGCAAATGAATAGACTGATTAAGGGACAACTCATTCACCACCTTTCCCATAAAAGAAGGATTAGTGCACGCACAGACACCCTGTCCTCATGAAACACCAAAAAAGGAGGACAAGCCATAAGGGCTTGAAGCTCAGACACCAGTCTGGCAGAAGTACAGGCAAACAAAAAGCAGTCTTAAGAGCAATGCTGCAAGGAAGCTGAAGCTGCAGGCTCAAAAGGAGCCTGAATCAATTTCTCCAAAAGAAAAATTAAGATCCAAAGGAGGAGGAAAAGGCTTCCTGGGAGGCCTAATATGAAGGATGCCCTTAAGGAGTTGTTTAGCTTCAAATCTACTAGCTAAAGGAGGAGATAAAGGCAGACAAGCAGAGATAGCTGATAAGTGGGCCTTAACATAAGAATAAGCTGACCCAGCATTGAACAATTCACACGTACAGGAAAGAAAGTACAGTTGTGTACACTTACCATAAATGTAGATGTTAGAGTGTATTCTCTGTTGCAGCCATTACATTTGGGTAATCTGCTGGCAGGTTGCCCTCAGTCAGCCTGATTAACAAAGTCTTGGGCCCTGCGTTGGTTGCTGTCACTTCTTCCATGATGTCACGGGTATAAAACATGCAGCAGACGCCATTACATCGGTTTTTCTTGCCCCAGATGTCAGGTGCTGCCCAAATGGGGAGCAAATAAAATTAAAAAAACACAAAGAATATATATACCTCCAATCCCAAAAGCAAATACACCAAAAGGGCTTTTAAGCATAGTGAAAGAAGATAGAGGTATAGGCAGAGAAAAACAGGGGGCTGGAGGGAGGGTAACCAGGACTGCATCAGTGAATACACTCGAACATCTACATTTATGGTAAGTGTACACAACTGTACTATGTTCTTCGTGTTTCAATGTTGCAGTCATTACATTTGGGTAGATTCCGAAAGCTATGGTTGGGTGGAGGGAATTATACAGCATTAGGACCAGCTATAAGGCCCTTCAGGACAGCAGTGGCAAAGCCAGCTCTGGGATTTAAAGAAAAGTGGTAAATGGTAATGTTTGGTGAATGTATGAACTGAGCTCCAGGTAGCAGCTTCTAGAATGTCCCTGGTAAGAACACCTCTGAGAAAGGCTGTTGAAGTAGATGCAGCCCTGGTGAAATGGGATCTGATCCCCTGGGGGATAGTCTTTCCATGGTGCATATAGCAGAAACAAATACAATGGCTTATCCATTTGGAAATGGTTTGCTTTGAAATAGCCTTTCCCTCTGCCCCTGTAGCAAATGCCACCAGCAATTGTTGAGATGTTATTTGAGATTTTGTCCTGCATAAGTAAAATCTAAGTTGTCTGTGTACATACAATGAAAGCAGAATCCGCTCCCCCTTGTTCTGTGGAATGGGAAAGAAAGTTGGCACATGAATGGTCTGATTAAGAGCCACACTGGATACCTTGGGCATGAAGGATGGATGGGCCCTGAGAGATACTCTATCCGCATGAAAAATGCTGAAAGGCTCCACTGCCATAAGAGCCTGTAATTCGGAAATCCTTCTAGCTGAAGTGACTGCTAAAAGGAAAACTGTTTTCCAGGAGAGAAATTTTAAGTCTGCAGTAGCAGCTGGCTCGAAAGGAGGAAGAGTGATCTTCTCCAATACAAAATTGAGGTCCCAGGCAGGGGTTGGAGCTCTCCTGGGTGGTCTTATGTTTTTGGCCCCAGAGGATGAGAGAAGAGGGGAGGATCTGTGTTGTAATGAGCTGAAAGGGCTGAGGCATGGATTTTTATGGAAGAAAAAGACAGGTCCTGGTGAAACATCTCAGTTAAGTATTGTAAAATCTGAGGAATGTTGGGCACTGCTGTGCTTATCCCTTGAGACTGATTCCAGGCACAGAATCTTTTCCATTTGTCAGCATAAGATTTTCTAATACAAGGCCTTCTCGCCTCCAAAATGACATCCATCACAGGTTTGCTGAGGGATGCAAAGGGTGAATTTAGGGGATTAGCCACGCTGCAAGATTCAAAGTTTGGAGAGGAGTGTTCAAAATTTGGTTGTTCTGCTGAGACAGTAAATAAGTAAGGTGTCTGAGGCAGGTGCCACGGTGGAAGGTGTGATACATTGCGCAGGAGTGGGTACCAGTGTTGGCGAGGCCAGTCTGGAGCAATCAAAATCATGTTTGGTTTGTCCTGTTTGACGTTTAGTAGAACTTTGGAGAGCAGAGGCAGAGGGGGAAAGGCATAGACTGATAGGTTTTCCCAGCTGAAGGATACAGCATCCACTTTCCAGGCTTTTTTGTGATGAGTTCTTGTGCAAAATTTGTCCAACTGATAGTTCTGGGGTGAGGCAAAAAGATCTATGTCTGCGCTCCCCCATTTGTGTCTCAACATGTTGAAAATCCATGGTTCCAGTTTCCATTCATGTAGGTCGATGAAGAGTTCTGCTTAGTCTGCCAGAGTATTCAGCTTTCCTGGCAGGAACTGAGCTTGTAGTTGTACTTGAAAGGTCAAGGCCGTGTTCCACAATGTCATGGCTTGTCTGCTAAGGGGGTAGAAGTGTGTACCCCCTTGTGTTTATGTACCACATAACCGTGGTGTTGTCTGTCTATCATTAATTGTCCTGGATGAAGGCTACCAGTACATCCTGTACAGCTAGCATTTCTTTTTGATTTGATATGAAGGTGCATTTGATTTGGGCTCCATTTGCCCTGAACACACTTCCCTGCCACATGTGCCCCCCAAGCATAGTCTGATGCATCTGTAGTCAGGGTTTGGATGGCAGGGGGTGGTGTGAATAGCAGTCCCTTGTTTTGGTGGCAGGCCTCTGCCACCATAGGAACACTAGTTGCAGGCAAAGTATGACAGGACTCCTTGTTTCCAGGCTGTGACAAGGCTGTGACAATGCTGACTCCATCGACTTTAAGTACCACTGAAGTTTCCTCATATGCAGTCTTGCATATGGAATTAGAAGAATGCAGGAGGCCATGAACCCCAAGGCTTGCAGCATTTGCCTTGCAGAAAGCAGGGTTTTTGTGGCCACCTGTTTGATGTAAGTCACCAATTGAATTTGCTTCTCTGGTGTAAGAAAAGCCATCTGGGCAGTTGTATTCAAGCTTGCACCCAGGAATGTAATTTTTTTGAGAGGGTACCAGTTGTGATTTATTTTTGTTTATAGTGTATCTTAGACAAGTTAGAACCCTTTTTACAAATGCCAGATGGTTTAGAAGAGTGTCCTTGTTTTCTGCCTGAATTAGACAATCGTCCAGGTATGGATATATTTGAATATTTCTTTGCATGCAAAATGCAATTTCTGGAGCCTGGCACTTTGTAAAGACCCTGGGCGCAGTAGATAAGCCAAAGGGCAGTGCAGAGAACTGGTAATGCAAGTAGCCTGCTTTGAAGTGGAGGTATCTTCTGCAAGATGCCCTGATTGGGATATGCAGGTAAGCCTCTTTTAAATCTAAAGTTGCCAACCAGGCATCTCTGCCTAGCATAGGAAGTAACTGGTGAAGAGTCAGCATCTTGAATTTTGGAATGTCCAGAAAGGTGTTTAGAGTAGATAAGTCCAGAATTGGACACCATGATTTATCTTTTCTGGGTACCAGGAAAAGTCTTGAATAGAAACCTTGTCCCTTTTCCTCTTCTGGTACTGGTTGACTAGCCCCCATGCTCATGAGGGAAAGTACTTGTTTCTGGGCCTCTGCCCACTGATTTGGGGGCAGGTCTGGCCATCTGTTTGGAATTGGCAACGTGTGGAAATTTGTATCCCTGGGATACTATTTTTAAAACCCATTTGTCCTGGGCTACAAGTTGCCAGTTTCTTATACGAAGAGCCAGTTTTCTCACCAAAGAGGCAGCTAAAAGGTAAGTGTAAAGGGAAGTCATTGAGACTGCTTACCATAGGGAGGTGTCTTGTTGTTTCCAGATTTGGAAGAGGAGGCACCCAATTGTTTTGCTCTGAAAGTCCCTTTAGACTGAAACCTGGAGCCTTTGGAATGTCTGGGTTTGACTCGAGTGGCTCTCGAAGGAACTGGAAAGGACCAGTTCTTAGTAGGCCAGTGCCTACTAAATCTTGGAGGTTGCACTTGTAAGAACTCTTTCACAGTTTGCATAGATTTAGCTTTATCTTCCATCTTTTTTTAAAACTTATTCAGCCTTATTACCAAAGAGACGGTCCTGTTGTAAAGGAGCATCCAACAATTTTGCTTTAACATGATCAGGCAGAGTTTGCTCTTTGACCCAAGCATGCCTTCTTAGCACAGGTCCAGTTACAGCAGCCCTGCAAGAGGCCTCCAAAGAATCAAAACCACATTGCAAAGCATGTTTTCCAACTTGTTCAGCTGAATGCAATAAATCCTGTAAATCTTTATTTTCCACAAAGTCAGAAATTAACATAATTTTCTGTTTAAGCAGTCCCATGATATGCTGTTGATATTTTAGCATATGACATTGACAGTTTAAAGCCCTGATCACCAAGGTTGCAGTAGTGTAAACCTTCTTACCCCATCTATCCAGCACCCTGGAATCTCTATCGGAAGGGGTAATGTCCTTGGGACCCTGAGAAATGGTTTCAGGACCTGCAGCAGGATTTTTGAAAAGGAATTTGTGGGAGTCAGGAACCCTGTAGTATCTATCTGGCTTACAAGGAGCCAGAGGCAAAGAATCAGGAGCCATACTAGATTCTGAAAAAACAATCAACAATGTCTAGAACAGGAGGTATAGCCAAAGGCCTATGCTGAGGAAGAAGAAGAAAATCCCCAAGTCTCTTTTTAGATTCAGAGAAATCCTGACTTTCCCAGTGGAAATGTTCCCTTAAGGTATGTAAAGTTTCCCCAAAAGAAAAATCCTCAGTGGGAGAGGCAGAAAGAATGGAATCTTCTGCATCAGAGTCCTCATAAGTAGGTATAGACAATACTTGCTCATTAGAAGAGTCAGAAAAAATAGAATCCTGTTCAGAAGTGTCATATTCTATGTCTTGCCTAGGCCTCTTAGAAGGGGGGGGGGGGCCTTGGCTACCCCTGATCAGAGTAATTAAATCCTCAGCCATTTTGATCATTTGTTTTTTTAGGCGTAGAGGCCTGCACACATGGCCCAGGCGTCGTTTTTTTAGGCATAGGTCGAGATTTTGGCCTTCGTTTTGAAAATGGCATTGATTTAATAAACAAATCTGTGGGCCTGAAAACACCCTCAGAAGCAGGTGCCTGCACAGTGGCTCCGGACCCATCCAAGGTAGACACATCCACAGGTTCCATACCTGAAGCATCTCTCGGCATACCGGACTCCGAATGGGTCTCAGTAGAGGCCTGTGAATCAGAAGTAGTGGGTATCGGGCTGCGAAAGCGCCTCACTGAGAACAGGCAAACTGGCGACTGGCTTAGGAGAAGCATCATTGGCAGTTTTGGACCTCAACAGCCTGTCTTTTTCTTTGCGTTTTTTAGGTATTCCGTAGTCGGATTGCTAACGGACAACATTTCTGAATAATTAAAGCATGAGCCAAAATATTTAGAAGCAAAAATGTACCGATGTTTGATAGTGCATTGATTAAATAAAGCACAAAACCGACAGCATGGTATGTTGTGGTCAGGGCCTAGGCAAGGAATACAGTACAAATGAAAATCCTTATGAGGCATTTGCTTCCCACAAGTAATGCAATTATTAACTTTTACTGACATGGGTAAGGAGCAAGAAAAAGTTTCCCCAACGAGATACTTAGCTTTTTAGTTGAAGACTTCGGATCTGAAACACGAAAACGAAAATTTCAGGAGTCGGCCGACCAGCACTTGCTAACTGCTTCGGGCACCGCGCAGCAAGAAAGTGATGTAATGGTGTCAGCTGCATGTTTTATACCCCTGATGACCTGACATCATGGAAGAAGGGACAGCAACCGACTCAGGACCCAAGACTTTGTTAATCAGACCGACTGAGGGCTACCTGCCAGCAGATTACCCAAATGTAATGACTGCAACAGTGAAACATGAAGAACATCCAAAGGAATGTCCACAGAAAGTGGATCCCAGTTATGAGAAAGACACCAAATAGAAAACCTCTTCCATTTGGATAGGTAGGATTGATTTCCTAGTATTGGGTTTCCTGTCATCGTGCAGGACCCTAAGCACGTCCTCAGAAATAAAAGTTGTCTATGTGGAATCAAAATCCTATCACTCACTATGTCAGTTGAAGAGTGGACAGTTGTTGATGGATGAGAGATACCTTGTCTTGTGTGATCTTGTGTACATCCACCCTGTGAGGTAAGTTGTGATGATTGCCTTTGGCTAAATGCAGAAAAAGAGGGAACCAATGCTGTCTCGGCCAAAAGGGAGTCACCAACAAGATTTTGGGAGCATCCTGTTGAATTCTGAACAGGACTTTTGGAATGGGGGGGAAGGGGAGGGAAAGCATAAGAAAAAGATAGGTCATCCACCTTCCAAACTAGAGGACATGGAACACTTCCACAAAATAGAGGAAGCTGTCTGTTCAGAGGGAAGACAAAAAGATCTACTTGAGGAATATCTCATTGGTGGACAATGCCCAGAAACACATCCCTGTAAAGCATCCATTCATGGGATTGAGTTAAGGACCTGCTCAGAGTGTCTGCCACAATGGTTTGACCTGAGAGAATGTAAACTGGCTGAAGAGTCACTTGATACTGGGCAGCAAAATCCCACATTAGGAGTGCTAACCGGCAAAAAAGACAAGCTCTCACCCCCCACTCTCCCATTTGATTACATACCACATCACTGTGGTATTGTCTGTAAACAACTTGAGAAGTCTTGGGAAGGAAACGGGATGAAAGGCCTGAAGTGCCAGCAAAAGAGCTCTCATCTCTTCGAAATTGATAAGCTCTTTCTGTTGACTAGGTGATCACAATCCCTGCACCTTTAAGGAGTCAAAAGCGGCTCCCCATCCTACATCTGAAGCATCTCTGAACAGCTACTGAGAGGGGAAGAGGGGGACAAAAAGGAAGCCCTGGATTTAGAGACAACCGCTAGATCCACCAGAGAAGTTCCTCTTCTACCTTGTCTCAAGAAGGAACTACAAAGTCTAGGGGGATGCGCACGTTGATGCCAAACTGACTTCAGAAACTCCTCTTCCTCTGAGCCATAATCCATAGGAGAGGGAATCTGAGAAGAGTAAGCAAGGGTTTCCTCATCCGAATCCTCCTCAGTAGAATCCTGTTCTTGGGTCTTTTAAGGGGAGAAGAGGAAAAAGGGGAGGGGGCAGAACAGAAACTCCCTGAGGAGGTTTCAATACCATCAAAGCACCTAATAAACATAGAGTAAAAGACTAACTCACTTTGAGGGTCCCCTTAGAGCAGGAGTAATATGTTTAGTCTTTTGCTTTTTCTTCAACGGGATGTCTGCCTTATAAAATTTGGAAGGCTCTGACCCAGGATAACATTTAATGATGGTGGTAAAACTTCTTCCCTAACTAAAATCGGAGATAATCAGCCATGGCTCCCCATGAGCATCCAAAGCGGAGATCTGCAATGCCTCCTTGGATGTGCTTTAAGTCAGATCCCCTCCAGCCTCCAACCCGGTCATGGCAGAGGAATCCAATGATAAAGACGGGCGCACCTACAGGCATTCACTCACTTAAGGAGAGATGTCTAGTGGAGGCTGAACAGCAGAAGTTTCCAGCCTAGGCTTCTAGGCCTTCTTTACTGATGGCTGTCACTCGGAGTGAGAGGCTCCACCCACCATATCTTTTGCAAGAAGCTGATTCGCAATATAAAGTGCAAAAGAAGATAGTCTACTATGAAAGGTTTTAGGTACAAAAGCCTGACAGATGCAACAGGATGTATGATCGTGAGAGGCACCAAGGCAAAACACTGTTCGTCCCAGTCTTCATGGGAAATCAGTCTCCCACACTGTCATTTACCCTTTTTGGATGACCTGAAACCCCACAAGCAACAAAAAAGATTAGATAAGTAAAAAGGAATCCCAATGGGGCACTTATCTGCAACAGTTCAGTGCAATCAACAACAGAACATAGGTGTTCAGACAGATTATCAAGAGATGGGTGTTCGGACTGGCAGCAAAGAAGTTCTGAGGATAGTACACCTGGACATCATCTTTAAGACCTGCATTATGCAAGGAACATATGTGCGACGTACAGCGTACCTTAAAGCAACTTAAGGCTTTGGTATACTGGCTGGACAATGCAGGCTGCCCTTGCTAGGAGATCCCTAATGTTATGAATACTGCAACCGTGAAATGGAAGGACAAAGTCTAATAGTGTTTAAGGCGGAGTAGATTGTGGGAGGGATAAGAAGAAAATAAGTGTGGTGCACTGTGAGGTGGTTGGGGAACTCTGGTGGGAGAGGAGTGTAATGAAAAGCATCTTAAGCAGACTTCAATAAATCTGAGTATGCCCAGATAAAACATCAAGAAAGCAATAAAGTTAAAAAGCATTTCAGTACACTGTGTACTTACAATAATCCAGAGCAAAATGCAAATATCTATAGTGAAAAGTCTACACATTATAAACTCAACCGTGTATATACTTCATACTACACATTTAAAAAGTGCAACAAACAGTGAATGAAGTGATTCTGAGGCCAGGAAGCAAGGGGAGAGCGTTGCACAAAAACAACAAATAGTTAAAATTGTACAAGAATTCAAGTTCTTAAAAGTCAGGTATTCTCAGAAAATTTTAGTATGACACATTTAATTAAGGGAGATGACAGCTCTATACCACAGTAATCTTGGTAAGCTGAAAGAAGCCCTGTAGTGGTGAGGGCAGGGATCATGGTCTGTTAGGTGGCCAATGGTTAGAAGTAAAATGTAGGACACTTCAATAAATGACTGTCTAAGAAAAAGGCAGAAAAGGCACATATTGAAATGACCCTGCAGCTAATCATTACCCAACAGTCCGACCAAATAAGCAAGCCAAGAATTAAAACTAATAATAATGATAATAAAAATAATAGAAATAGCAAATAATATGTTCCATCTTTCCTCTCCCAATCTCTTACAAATAAATGTCTCATTGCAAAAATAAATAATTTTCATACTTCAACATTTGAGCAACATACTTGGGACTACTACAATTGGTTGAAGAGCAACCCTGTGAATCTCAGCATGCCGCAGTCAGGTGTACAAGCCACTTGCTGTGTCTTTCGGCTTTTCCTGGTTAGGGGTCACAGTCCACTAATGATTGGTAGTTGATTTTTACGTGCCGAGTTACCAGCCCTGATGCACAACCTTCAACGAAGGTAGGCCCATTCACGCATGTCTCCACGCAGAAGACGCTCTAGCTGAGAATCAAACTAGACAGCGTCTTACTGTGAGGCAACAACGCTACCGCAGCACCACCACCGTGGGTCAGGTGTACAAGCCACTAATACCCTGAATCACTGCACCTCTTCTTTGAGATGGGGCAACTTTGGGATTTATTTTAATTATTAGAGGAGATGCAAGAAGTATCTTCATACACAGAGAATGTGAGGTTGGTAACCCCCCCCCCCCCCCAAAAAAAAAAAAATAATATGCTTACCTAAGAGAATTTTATTCTCGGACAGCAACATTTACAGAACAAGCATTCTGATTTAGGTGTCAAGGAAGGGTGCGCATCCAGATAAAGAAAAATTCTATCTAAAAAAGAATTTTAAAAAGAAAATCAGCTTAAGAAAGGTGTGTGTGTGTGCGTATGTGTGTGTGTGAGACAGACAGAAAAGAGAAACAATAAAGACTTTATTTTTTTTTTTTTTACTTTCAGATGGCAACAACTTAACTCAAAAAAACAAACTCCAGCCTGGGGCCATTTTTTAACCCAATTAGTTTCTAGAGCAGCACTGAAG
Organism: Protopterus annectens; assembly: GCF_019279795.1. NCBI lineage: Eukaryota > Metazoa > Chordata > Ceratodontiformes > Protopteridae > Protopterus > Protopterus annectens. The sequence continues at coordinate 1,043,514,537 of NC_056739.1, read as the reverse complement.
AGCTGCAGGGACTTGGCACCATGAATCAATATGGGACAAAGAAACAGTGCTTTGCAGTCTGGGAAATTTTCATTAGCCAGTTCTCTTAATGCTGTGGCATAAATCTGTTGGGGAAGCAAACTGTTTTAACTAAGGAAACTATTCTTTCCAACTGGGACACAGCCAGGATATGAATTGCCTATTTACAGTAATGCCTTACTAACTTTAATGCTATTTGCTGCCAAAAAGCTATGAATACAAAATGGAAATAAAAATCTAAACCAACTGTAACTGAAGTAATGATACTGTAAGAGAGAGAAAATAACCAGAAGTGGGATCTTCAGAAATGGGAAGGAGCACATTACACATAAATAAATGGAAATTGCGAGAACAGAACAATGTCCAGGATGAGTTAGGTTTAAGGAAATGAAGGAACCGAGCAATTTATGAAATGCAAGAGTAAACAACAAATGTTAAAAAGATAGAAAATATATATGCAATGTATAAAACATGTAAATGAAAAATGTTAACATGGTTTTATTTTCTATTAAGTAAGATACGTGTGTCTATGCCTTCAGTGATAATTTAATAAAGATGTACAAAAATGCTGTGGCGTAAATCCTACTCATTTCAGAGTAGGGATCTACTCTTATCAGATCTTTAGATATGAACAGCAATAAAACTATAAAATGCAGCTTCATGAACATACCTTTGATTTCAGGTACAGAATCAATCATACTAAGAAAAAAATGCAATATACAGACATGTCCGTGATCTGGTAACAGACTGTATAAGCCTTACCGGCACCATTTTTACTCCCATCGGTAGAAACAATATTCCATTTTATATCATGCAAACAGTCGCAATGGAACTTATCCAAAATTTTACTATCAATCCACCTCTGTAAGATATAGAATGGGAGGTTTGATAAAAGGTGAACTTCCTTTTTGAACCTTGCATTATTATTTGAAGAAACAGAAGAAGACAATGAAGAGCAGACAGTGCATGCTGTTTATCTTGACCTTGCAAACACATTCAACACTATCTCATGAAAGAGAATAATACATCTGTTCATTTTCTAATACCTGTATTATCCACTGCAGGAAACTGGAGCCCATCTTGGCAATTCACCAAGTGCAAAGCACAAAAACTAATCTTGGATAGGATGTGGGAGGACTGTCTACCATTGGCAGCACATAAACACTCTTAATTACACATGGCATACATACCTAGAAACAATCCGAAGGAAAACCAATTCACTTATGAAAGGTCTTTAGGACAAAGAAGAAAACCAGAGAACCCAGCTACAACCTACACAGACATAGTGAGGACATGCAGACTCCACAAAAAAAGTAACCTCAGTAGGGGAATGAAATGGAAAAAAATTACTGTGAAGCAGCAATGTTAGCCACTGCAATACTGTGCCTTTCCAACGTAAAAGCTTTAAATGTCAATCCTTATGTAATTTAGTAGGTAAAACATTTGTAAAGCAAAAAGTCAGGCTGGGATAAGAGTTACACCGTTATCCCAATGATGGCTCTCAGAGGTGTTACATGGGGCTCTGCAACACAGCCACTAGTCTCTATCTAAACTGCTAATCACAGAAAAAATGTGAAATGGGTCTTGATAACCATATATGCTGGTGACTGCTAACTAGTTAACAGAACTACAGTGATAAAAGATGCCAAAGCTCTCCAAA